>NC_140580.1:790381887-790981887 GCF_964204655.1 Triturus cristatus
AAAGGTCACTCGGGCACGTGGGTGGGCAAAGAACACTCATAGAGGGCCACTTGGGCTGGTGGGAGTGTTAGAAGGCGACCCCAGGGGAGACAGGGAGGTTACCTGAACACCCTGAGACCCACCCTCGGGGTAACGTAGCCGGGCACTGGCGGGAGACTCCTCAGGGGAAGAGTCTCGTATCTAGGATCGCACACACGGCACCACACGACAAATGGACACCACACGGTAGGTTCTTGGGAACAGATCTTTTATCTATTCAACTTCGTCGGATCTTTATGATCACCAAGGTGGGTATGTACAAATAGAGCACGGGCTCAGAGAGTCTCAGTAGGGAAAGGGGGTAGCGGGACAGTCTTTGGGGATACGGATCAATGCAGGGGCGTACCCAACGCACAGCTCACAATCCTCGAGCTGGGGGATACGCTGCGGTCCAGCCGGACCGAGGGAGTCGTTAGGAGCCGCGAGTCACTCAGCAGGGCTCAAGCACAATGTCGGAGGTCTTACGATCTTCAGGGGAGTCGCGAGTCACTCAGCAGGGCTCAAGCACAAGTTCGGAGGTCTTACGATCTTCAGGGGAGCCGCGAGTCACTCAGCAGGGCTCAGAGGTTCCAAGGTTGCAAGGGAGCCGCGACCACGTCAGCAGGGCTCTCGTCGTTCCAGAGTCGAATCTGCTCGATAGCCCCAGAGCACCCCTTGATATAGGTCAGCTCCTCTTTGATGTCTGGGGTCCGTGTAGGCAGGGGTCTTAGCGCCTGGGGGCCGCCCGTTGGAGTTTCCTGCCGTTGTCCTTTGATCCTTTCAGGGCCGGGTCGGGAGGAGTCCCAGACACCCAGCAGGCGTGGAGCCAGCCCTCAGGAAGGGAGGGGAAAAAGTTCACTCTTAAAAGGCCATTAAGGCAGGTGGGTGGGAAAAAAGGCCACTAAAAAGTCCACTATGGCGGGTGGATGGGAAAAAGGGAAAAGGCTGCTTGCGCGGTGGTTGGGAAAAAGCCACTTAAATAGGGAAAAGGTCACTTCAGCGAAATGGTGGGAAAAAGTGAAAAGGCCAGTCGGGCGGGTGGGTTGGTTGGCAGGTGGGAAAAAGGTCACAGTGGTGGGCAGGTGGAAAAAAGGTCATACAGGTGGGCTGGTGGGAAAAAGGTCATACGGGTGGGCAGGTGGGAAAAAGATCAGACGGTTGGGCAGGTGGGAAAATGGCCACTCAGGAGGGCGGGTGGGAAAAAAGTAACTTGGGTGGGTGGGTGGTAAAAGTTCACTCAGGGGGGCGGGTGAATACAAGGTCACGTGGCAGGCAGGTGGGAGGAAAAATGGTCACTTAGGCGGGTGGGCAGGAAAAAGGTCACTCGGGCGGAAAAAGGAAAAGGCCACTCGGGTTGGTGGGTGTGAAAAAACCACTTGGTAGGTGGCTTGGGAAAAGGCCACTCTCTCAAAGGCCACTTTGGAGGGTAGGAGGGAAAAGAACACTCATTGAAGGTCACTCTGGCTGGTGGGTGGGTGATTGAGAAAAGGCCACTAGGTAGGTGGGAAGGAAAAAGGCTATTCGGGCAGGTGGGTGTGAAAAAGGCCAGCCTGGTGGGCGGGGGAAAGGGCCACTTGGGCAGGCAGGTGGGAAAAAGGGAAGAGGTCATTCGGGCAGGCAGGTGGATGGGAAAAACGTGAAACGGCCACTTGGGCGGGTGGGTGGACCAAAGGGAAAAGGCCACTCTTGAAAGACAAAATGCCTCTCGGGGGTGACTAGGGCAAAGAGCACTCAGGGGTGGGTAGGGAAGGGGCACTCGGGTTGGGGGGTGGGTTATTGGGAAAAAGGGCACTCGGGCGGGTGGGTGAGAAAAAGGGCACTCAGATGTGTGGGTGTCAAAAGGGCACTTGCGCTCGATTTGCTTCCAGGGAGAACTTTCCAGGTCGTTCCCAAGGAGACAGTCGACCGGCTGGGAGGTTCTCACTGCTACTTTCAATTTACCGACCACTCCGCCCCATTCAAAAGGCACCAGGGCTACCTTACAGAGACTCTCAGTGTTGTCGGCTGTAATTACAGGGCAAAATAGGTTGGGGAGGATCTGGTCTTCGTGGACTAAGTGGCTGAGGACACCGGTGATGCTCGCCCCGGTGTCACGAAGGGCCTCTACCTGCTGGCCATTGATCGTCACTAGCTGCCCATATTTCTTCGTGTTGGAGGGCAGGAGGCTCCCAGGGACCATTTCTCTGTCTCCTAATGATATCAAGGCCATGGCGGCGGGTTCCCATTCTACGGTCTCCTTAATCTCCTCCCCTAGGGCTACGTTGGCTATCTGTCTGGCGGGGGGGGCTGTAGTGGGGACGCGCGGGGCCATGGGGCATTCGGGGTCATTGGCGTAATGGCCGGGCTTCTGGCAACGGAAACAAGTGATGGTCACCCGGTGCCCCCGTCTCACGGGTGGACCGGATACAGCTGGTGGGGGTGCCGGGAAGTGCGGAGGTTGGCTTTTCGGGGGACTGGACTGGGGTTCCCTCTGCCCTCCCTGGTTCCCCCCCCCCCCCCTCTCTGGCGGGGTGGTCCCTGACTGGCTCGGGGGTATTCTCCTACAGGGCCCCGGGAGACCCGGGTGTTGGTCCAGCGATCCGCCTCGACAGCCAGCTTCCTCGGATCCGTGAGCTTGCTGTCGAGCAGATGCTGGCGTAGCTCCACAAAGCAGTTAGCCGCCAGGTGTTCCCATAACATAAGGTCGGTTAGTTCGTCCAGGGTGGTTACTTTGCTGCCCTTAATCCACCCGTCGAATGCACGGCTGAAAAAGTTCACATACTCCACCCACGTGGTGCCGGGGATCTTCTTGCAGTCCCGGAACCGCTGGCGCTACATCTCCGGGGTGAGGCCGTACCTTGTGAGGAGGGCCTCCTTCATGTGGCTGTAGGAGGTCTGCATGGAGGAGGGTAGGTCGAGCAGGGTGTCTCTCCCCTCGCTCAAAAATCGGCCCCACAACCCGGCCCCCCAATCTTTCTGCGGGACTCGGTGGGAGGTCATGGCGACCTCGTAGGCCTTGAACCATTGTTGGATGTCATCGTTCTTGTAATATTCCTTGACCACATCTTTGGGGATGTGGACCTTCTGTTCCACCTGTGGTGGCGCCCCCCGGTTCTCCGGGGGTCGAGTTTCTTCGCTCCTTGCCTTGAGCTCGATTTCTTTCAAGCTTCGTTCGTGTTCCAGTTGAAGTCTTCGTCCTTCGTGCTCTCGTTGGAGTTTCTTCTCTTCCAGCTCGCCTTGTACTCGCATCTGTTCCACTGCTAGCTTTTTCTCAGCTAATTTCAACTCGCCCTCAATTTTCAGTTTGGCCAGTTCGAGTTCGTGATTACGACTTCTCTCTCGGTCTGCGAGTTCTTCCGGGGATAGACCCCTGTCTGGTACGAAGCTTCGTACCTGGTTGCTGCTGCTTTCTCTTGGGGAGAGTCCAGCTTCGTCGTGGAGCTCCACCGCTCCTTCTGGGCGGGGGGCTCCGGATTCCACCCAAGCTTTCAGTGCCTTCTGCATATCTTCTTTGGTGTTGAGACCAGTGGTAGCGATTTTTAGTTCTTTGCAGAATTGCTTCAGTTCTTTGTGCGTGTACTCTTCCAGTTGCTCCGCCTGGAACACAGCACTCGCGTTGGTTTCTGTGAGGCTCATGGCGTTTTCTTCTGCCGTTTTTGCCGGTGGTGCGTCCGCTGCTTATGGTACGATCTCTAGATGATGGGCCCGAATCCCGTCGCCTGCCACCAATGTTAGAAGGTGACCCCAGAGGAGTCAGGGAGGTTACCTGAACACCCTGAGACCTACCCTCGGGGTATCGTAGCCGGGCACTGGCGGAAGACTCCTCAGGGGGAAGAGTCTCGTATCTAGGATCGCACACACGGCACCACACAACAAAGAGACACCACACGGTAGGTTCTTGGGAACAGATCTTTATCTATTCAGCTTCGTCCGATCTTTATGATCACTCAGGTAGATATGTACAAATAGAGCACGGGCTCAGAGAGTCTCGGTAGGGAAGGGGGTAGCGGGACAGATAGATGCAGGGGCGCACCCAACGCACAGCTCACAATCCTCGAGCCGGGGGATACGCTGCGGTCCAGCCGGACCAGAGGAGTCTTTAGGAGCCGCGAGTCAGTCAGCAGGGCTCAAGCACAAGTTCGGAGGCCTTACGATCTTCAGGGAGCCGCGAGTCGCTCAGCAGGGCTCAAGCACAAGTTCGGAGGTCTTACGATCTTCAGGGAGCCGCGAGTCACTCAGCAGGGCTCAAACACAGGTTCGGAGGTCTTACGTTCTTCGTGGAGCCGCGAGTCACTCAGCAGGGCTCAGATGTTCCAAGGCGAATCTGCCGGACAGTCCCAGAGCACCCCTTGTTATAGGTCGACCCCTCTTTGATGTCCGGAGTCTGTGCAGGCAGGGGTCTTGTCACCTGGGGGTCGCTGGTCGAGGTTTCCTGCTATTGTCTTTTGATCCTTTCAGGGCCGGGTCGGGAGGAGTCCCAGACACCCAGCAGGCGTGGAGCCAGCCCTCAGGGAGGCCGGCGGGCCGATCGAAACCCATCGTCCCAGGGGAGTTCAGAGGTGCGATAGAAACTGCTCCTCCCTCTCTCATCCCCTGGAAGCGTGATGTCCTCCAGCCGGAGTGGCGCCTCTAGGCCCGGGTTGTGCTGGGCCGGGCGGCCATCTTGGTGCACGAAGTGGGCACTCATGCCCGGGGTGGCCGAAAGGAGAGAGGCCGTGGACGGGGAGGCCCGGGCTGCGTGTGTGTGTTCTGGTGGGAAGGATCGGCTGGGCCGTGTGCTTGGGGTCCCTGGTACCAGGTTAGGTAGTGCGAGGACAGGAAGAGCCATGCTACGAGGCCGGGTCTAACAAAGGCCCACCTAGGGATGATGGGCCTCCCCGAGTGGGTGTGCGCCACCACCCGATCTATGGCGACCCGACTGTCCCCCCCTTGGGGAAGTCGAGGACGCACCTGCCAACGAGGACAGGATTGTCCCAGCCGAGGTCCCCCACATCTCCCCACGTGGAGAATCGGTCACCAGCAACAAACCCCTACCGTCCGACCCCGCACAGATAGCAGAGTTAGGCGATCTGCCCGAGTTGGCCCAGTGGCGCCACGAGGGAGGCCCCTCCTGAGAGGAGTTCTGCCAGGAGAAAGCCACCTGTCCCTCCCTGATCGGACCCCGGCAGCAAGCCGAGGCCCAAGCCGCGGGCGACCAATCTGGAACACACCGGCTATATTGGGAAAATTACCTTTTGTACAGCGAGCAGAAGGCGGTGGAGCTAGGATCAGCCCGGGTGCTGGTGGTACCCCTACGCTTCCGAGACTTCCTCCTGGGCTTGGCTCACGATGTCCCCCTCGCAGGCCACTTGGGCCAAGACAAAACCTACAGCCGCCTAGTGACTCACTTTTACTGGCCTAAAATGAAAGCAGATGTAGAAACCCACTGCAAGTCCTGTCCCACGTGCCAGGCTAGTGGGAAAAGTGGAGGAAAGCGCAAGGCTCCCCTCCAACCCTTCCCGGTCGTCAATACCCCGTTCGAGTGGGTCGGGATCGACATCGTGGGGCTACTGGACCCCCCAACCAAAAAACTGCAATATCTCGACGATATTGCAGTTTTTAGTTCCGAATGGAGTGAGCACCTCCAGCACCTCCGGAGGGTGCTAACCGCCCTACGCCAGGCGGGCCTCACCGTGAAAGCCAGCACATGCCAGATTGGGCAAGGTTCGGTAACCTACCTGGGGCACCAGGTCGGAAGCGGGCAGGTCGCCCCTCTACAGCCCAAAATCGACGCCATCCTAGCCTGGGAACCCCCCACTACCCAAACAGAGGTCCGAGCCTTTCTGGCCTCACGGGCTACTACCGGAGATTCATCCGGAATTACGGCAGCCTGGTCGGTCCCCTCACGGGACTTACGTCCAAGAAACAGCCCAAGGTACAGTGGTCCCCTGCCTGCCAAGAGGCGTTCAATGCCCTGAAAACGGCCATGTGTACGGCCCCCGTCCTCCAGGCCCCCGACTACTCCAAAGAGTTTGTGGTACAGACTGATGCCTCCGAGCATGGCATCGGGGCAGTCCTCTCCCAGGTAAATGACCAGGGCCTAGACCAGCCCGTGGCCTTCCTCAGCCGAAGGCTGTTGCCCCGGGAACAGAGATGGAGTACCATCGAGCGCGAGGCGTTCGCCGTAGTCTGGGCCCTCAAGAAACTACGCCCTTACCTGTTCGGCACCCATTTCAGGGTCCAAACCGATCATCGCCCCTTGCGATGGCTCATGTAGATGCGAGGAGAAAACCCCAAGCTTCTGCGGTGGTCAATCTCCCTCCAGGGGATGGATTTCACCGTGGATCGACATCGTGGGGCTACTGGACCCCCCAACCTCACAAGGTCACCGCTTCATCCTCGTCCTAGTGGACCATGCCACCCGATACCCGGAGGCCATTCCCCTACGCACCATCACCGCCCCCGTGGTGGGCCGGGTGCTGATGGGGATCTTTTCCCGTGTGGGTTTTCCCCGCGAGGTCGTAAGTGATCGCGGGACGAACTTTATCTCCAAATACATGACGTCCCTGTGGCAACAATGTGGAGTGTCCTATAAGTTCACCACACCGTACCACCCCCAAGGAAATGGCCTAGTAGAGCGGTTTAACCGGACTCTGAAGGGGATGATCGCGGGCCTGGAAGAGCCCCTCCGGCATAAGTGGGACATCCTTCTCCCCTGCCTCCTATTCGCATACCGAGAAGTTCCCCAGAAATCCTTGGGTTTCAGCCCATTTGAGTTACTCTACGGGCACCCCGTCAGGGGGCCCCTCAGCCTGGTCAAGGAAGAGTGGGAGGCGGCGCCCCGAGGCCCCCCCTGAGACGTGTTCCGTTACATCCTGACCCTCCGAAATCAGACTAGGAGGTCCCGGGAGATGGCAGAGGCCAACCTGGAGGCGAGTCAGGAGGAGATGAAGCGCTGGTACGACCAGAACGCCGCGCTAGTCGAGTTTCAGCCAGGCCAGCTGGTGTGGGTCATGGCCCCCGTGAAACCCTGCGCTCTCCAGGATAAATGGACCGGGCCCTTCAAAGTAGTTGAGCGGCAGAGCCCGGTCACGTACTTGGTAGACGTCCAGTCACCCCGGGACCCCCTCCGGGTCCTCCACGTGAACCGCCTCAAGCCCCACTTTGTGCGGACGGAGCTGAGCCTCCTACTGGCCACTGACGACGGGTACGAAGAAGAGTCAGATCCTCTCCCTGATCTTCTGTGCACCAAAGAGAAGGACGGCTCCATAGAGGGAGTGAACCTCTCCCCGTCTCTCACTCCCCAGCAACATGAGGATTGCCGCCAGCTCCTAGGGCAGTTTCCGGACCTTTTCTCCTTGGTCCCCAAGGTCACCGACTGGTGTGTCCATGATGTGGATACCGGGGACAGCCCGCCAGTAAGACACCGAGCCTACCGAGTCCCTGATCGGGTCCGGTCCTGTATCCAAGCCGAAGTCTCAAAGATGTTGACCCTAGGCGTGATCGAACCCTCAGACAGCCCCTGGGCCAGCCCCGTGGTCCTGGTCCCAAAAGCAGCTGCCCCCGGGGTCGCCCCAGAACTCCGCTTCTGCGTGGACTACCGGGGACTCAATGAAGTCACCCGAGCCGATGCCCATCCCATTCCCCGAGCCGACGAGCTCATTGACCGGCTCGGGGCTGCTCGGTTCCTCAGCACCTTCGATCTCACCTGCGGCTACTGGCAAATTGCGCTCACAGAGGGAGCCAAGGAGCGGTCCGCCTTCTCCACCCCGGATGGGCACTATCGCTTTCGCGTGATGCCCTTCGGGATTAAAAATGCCCCGGCCACCTTCCAGCGACTGGTAAATAGAGTCCTGGCCGGGCTGGAAAAATTCAGCGCTGCATATCTCGACGATATTGCAGTTTTTAGTTCCGAATGGAGTGAGCACCTCCAGCACCTCCGGAGGGTGCTAACCGCCCTACGCCAGGCGGGCCTCACCGTGAAAGCCAGCAAATGCCAGATTGGGCAAGGTTCGGTAACCTACCTGGGGCACCAGGTCGGAAGCGGGCAGGTCGCCCCTCTACAGCCCAAAATCGACGCCATCCTAGCCTGGGAACCCCCCACTACCCAAACAGAGGTCCGAGCCTTTCTGGCCTCACGGGCTACTACCGGAGATTCATCCGGAATTACGGCAGCCTGGTCGGTCCCCTCACGGGACTTACGTCCAAGAAACAGCCCAAGGTACAGTGGTCCCCTGCCTGCCAAGAGGCGTTCAATGCCCTGAAAACGGCCATGTGTACGGCCCCCGTCCTCCAGGCCCCCGACTACTCCAAAGAGTTTGTGGTACAGACTGATGCCTCCGAGCATGGCATCGGGGCAGTCCTCTCCCAGGTAAATGACCAGGGCCTAGACCAGCCCGTGGCCTTCCTCAGCCGAAGGCTGTTGCCCCGGGAACAGAGATGGAGTACCATCGAGCGCGAGGCGTTCGCCGTAGTCTGGGCCCTCAAGAAACTACGCCCTTACCTGTTCGGCACCCATTTCAGGGTCCAAACCGATCATCGCCCCTTGCGATGGCTCATGTAGATGCGAGGAGAAAACCCCAAGCTTCTGCGGTGGTCAATCTCCCTCCAGGGGATGGATTTCACCGTGGAACATCACCCTGGTACGGACCACGCCAACGCCGATGGCCTCTCTCGATTCTTCCGCCTCAGCGAAGAGAACCCCCAAGAAGATGGGTAGTTCTCTCCGGCTTTCAGCTGGGGGGACGCGTGTTAGACCTGGCCCTCATAACATAGTCAGACCTGACCCCTGCACCTCACACCAGCCCCGAGCCCACGGCCTAGCCGATCCTTCCCACCAGAACCACACACCCGACCCGGACTTCCCCCATCCGTGGCCTTCCTCCTTCGGCCACCCCGGGCCCACGTGCCCACTTCATGCACCAAGATGTCCGCCCGGCCCCAGCGCGACCCTGGCCTAGAGGCGCCACTCCGGCTGGAGGACATCGCGCTCCCCTTGGGATAAGAAAGGGAGGAGCAGTTTCCATCACACCTCTGCGCTTCCCTGGGAAGGTGGGTTTCGATCGACCCGCCGGCCTCCCCGAGGGCTGGCTCCACGCCTGCTGGGTGTCTGTGGCTCCTCCCGACCCGGCCCTGAAAGGATCAAAGGACAATGGCAGGAAACCCCCAACAAGCGACCCCCAGGTGACAAGACCCCTGCCTGCACAGACCGTCCGGCGGATTCGCCTTGGAACACCTGAGCCCTGCTGAGTGACTCGCGGCTCCCCTGAAGATCGTAAGACCTCCGAACTTGTGCTTGAGCCCTGCTGAGTGACTCGTGGCTCCCTGAAGATCGTAAGACCTCCGAACTTGTGCTTGAGCCCTGCTGAGTGACTCGCGGCTCCCTGAAGATCGTAAGACCTCAGAACTTGTGCTTGAGCCCTGCTGAGTGACTCGCGGCTCCCTGAAGATCGTAAGACCTCCGAACTTGTGCTTGAGCCCTGCTGAGCGACTCGCGGCTCCCCGAAGATCGTAAGACCTCCGAACTTATACTCGAGCCTGCTGAGTGACTCACCGCTCCCACAGACTCTCTTGGTCCCGCCGGACCCCACGACGACAAGCGTATCCCCCAGCTCGAGGATTGTGAGCTGCGCGCCGGGTACGCCCCTGCATTTGATTCTTATCCCCAAAGACTGTCCCGCTACCTCCTAACCCCCCTCCAAGACTTTGTGAGCCCGCGCTCTACTTGTATATATTTTGCCTTGCTGATCATAAAGATCCTACAACTCCGATCTGATAAAGATTTGCTCTTAAGAACTTCTCGTGTACTGTCTCTCTGTTGTGTGGTGCCGAGTGTACGATCCTAGATACGAGGTTCCGCCCCTGAGGAGTCTCCCGCCAGTGCCCGGCTACGATACCTCGAGGGTGGGTCTCAGGGCAGTCAGGGCCCCTTCCGGGCCCCTCTGAGGTCGCCTTCTAACAGGCCTTTTTTCTTCCCCCCCCCACCCCCCCCCCTTGGCTCTTGCCATCCCACCCGCCCTAGTGGCCTTCTTCCCATCCACCCACCCGAGTGGCCATTTTCCCATCCACCCACCCAGGTGGCCTTTTTCCTATCTGCCCGAGCTGCCTTTTTTCCATCAGCCCGAGTGGCCTTTTTCCCTCTGCCCGCTCGAGTGGCCTTTTTATCATCTGCCCGAGTGGCCTTTTTACCACCCACCTGCCTGAGTGGCCTTTTTTCTTCCCAACTGCCCGGCCTTTCTTCTTCCCACCCGCCCGAGTGGCCTTTTTCCTTCCCACCCGCCTGAGAGGCGTTCTTCCCATCCACCCACCCGAATAGCCTTTTTCGCATCCCCCCACCCGAGTGGCTTTTTTCCCATCCGCTTGCCCAAATGGCCTTTTTCCCATCCGCCTGCTCGAGTGGCATTTTACCAATCCACCCGCCCGAGTGGCCATTTTCCCATCCACCCACCCAAGTGGCCTTTTTCCCACCACCTGAGTGGCCTTTTTTCCATCCGCCCAAGTGGCCTTTTTTCCATCCGCCCAAGTGGCCTTTTTTCCATCCGCCCAAGTGGCCTTTTTTCCATCCGCCTGCCCGAGTGTCCTTTTTCCTATCCGCCTGCCCGAGTGTCCTTTTTCCCATCCGCCTGCCCGAGTGGCCTTTTTCCCATCCGCCCGCCCGAGTGGCCTTCTTCCCATCTGCCCGCCCGAGTGGCCTTTTTCCCATCCGCCCGCCCGAGTGGCCTTTTTCCCATTCGCCCGCCCGAGTGGCCTTTTTTCCATCCGCCTGTCCGAGTGGTCTTTTTCACATCCACCTGCCTGAGTGGCCTTTTTCCTCCCCCCCCCCCCCTTGGCTCTTGCCATCCCACCCGCCCGAGTGGCTTTCTTCCCATCCACCCACCCGAGTGGCCATTTTCCCATCCACCCACCCAGGTGGCCTTTTTCCTATCCGCCCGAGCTGCCTTTTTTCCATCAGCCCGAGTGGCCTTTTTCCCTCTGCCCGCTCGAGTGGCCTTTTTACCATCTGCCCGAGTGGCCTTTTTCCCACCCACCTGCCTGAGTGGCCTTTTTTCTTCCCAACTGCCCGGCCTTTCTTCTTCCCACCCGCCCGAGTGGCCTTTTTCCTTCCCACCCGCCTGAGAGGCGTTCTTCCCATCCACCCACCCGAGTAGCTTTTTTCGCATCCCCCACCCGAGTGGATTAGGGCGATAACTCACAGTAGAGCATAATCTCACTAGCATAAACCACAGTATGCAAATAACCTCATACACAAACCACAGTTGGAAGCATAAAACAGGGTGCGTAAATCATAGTACATTAATCACATTTCCTAGCACCACATAAATCACATTAGGGCCTGGCGCCCTATAAACCTAACAGTCCCCCCTGGCCAACTGGCCTTCTCTAGGGCTCAAATGCCCTCTGTCCAGAATGTCAGGGTGCTAAGCTGCCACTGCAGAAGCCTCACAAGGTGCGCCATGCGCAGACCTAAACGGTGCAGCTGGCGCCAATTGTCGTGCAGCTGTGAACATCAAATGGGCCCTGGCACGACTGTGCCCTCGGGGCCCCACTGGGGCTCTTTAATTAACTCTGCCCCCATCGTAGAACAGCTGGGATCATCGTCAAAGGGGCCCGGCACCATGGTGCACTCTGACCCACCATGGGGCTTTTAAATAAGCTTGCCCACATGTTGGAGCGGCCCGCTCTCTGCGGGACCGCCTAGGCACCGACAATGTTCTTCACTGGGAAACTCATGGGCCCCTCTGGGCCCCCAAACAATAAGTAGACCTCATTGGAGCGGCCCGCTGCAAGACGGGGCCGCTCAGAATCCACCCGAACCGGTGCTGTGCCTCGACGGCACCACCACCGTGGACAAGCTCCCCCACTCACCGGCTCTCGGCGGCATGCACCAGGAGAGCCCCCTCCCCTCGGGGGCTCTCTCCTCACTTGTGGCCTCGCTCGGGATCCTGCACTGGCGCTGCCTGCTCCGGCCTTGCTCCTCACTTAACCCAGGTCCCCTCCTGGGACCCGGGATTTCTCTGGCATACGCGGGCCTTCCCTTGCTGATGGGAGCCCCGCACGACCGCAGGCTTCTTCTCTGGACGTGGGGCCGGGCTTCCCTCGCAAAATGTGGAAGTCCCGTCACACGTCAGGCGCCACGTTGCCTGTCTTCCTCTCGGGCCGCAGCGATGATTTCTCTCAAGTAGAACGTGGGGTGGGCTCCCGCTAAGAGAGCATTAGGCGGGGAGGGTACCCGCCGTTTTCAATATGTATAAAGCAGGGTAAACTCCCGCTCGTTGGCGCAATGCGGGGTGGGCACCTGCTTCTCTCCCCTCCAGCAGGGGGAATCCCCACGTCGGGATTCCCTCAGGAAAGATTGCAGCTCAGCGCTGCGGAGCCCTCGTGCTCCTCTTTTTGAGAGAATGTAGTGCTCATCAGGCGCTAGGTGCAACAAGAGTCCTGGTGGTCCTTTGGGATCAATGGGCAATGCAGGGCCCAGGGAGGCAAGCCCTCCTGGCAGCCCCCCCCTCCCCCCAGCCCCCAGCAGCAGCAAGCCAACTACCTCAGGAATAGAACACCAGAACAGCAACTGAACAAATTCATGGGGTCACAGCCCCTCTACTTATACCAACATTTCCTTTGTCTTTAGTGCAGGGCATGGGGGAACCAGATACAACTGGTTCAGGGGGGAATTGGAGCACCCCTCCCTGCCCCGGTCACTCACAAGCCAGAAATGCAATTCATATCAGGTAGGCAGACACATAGCAAACAAATGCCAACTTCTAAAAGTGGCAAATCACCCATAGTTATAATAAATCTGTGCACACCATTGCGCAGCATTTCTTCTCACAATTTCATACATACTAAATTTGACCATGCTGCTCCTCCCATACCATGAATTACCACTGACACACACTGATCAGGGAACCCCCAATGCATTCTTATGGGAGGGCAGGCCAACCTTACAAATGTAACACAGAGAGCGCACGCACTTTACACTGGACCACAGTGTTAAAGTGCCCAGAGGTCTAAAACCACCAATACCATATCAGAACTTAAGGCAAAAAGTTCAGGGGTGAACCTGCCAAAAAGGGCCAAGTCCAACAGAAACTCTTTCAGGTAAATTCTGACACAGGTCGCCTCACGCAATGGTAATTTCTAACCTACTTAAGATAGGAGCCCACAATCTTTTCCCCGTCCTGATGAATGCCGTGGACCCCATGGGCCATTTAGGCAGAAACATGTCGACGACTATAATCACTGTGGTGATGGGGTACTAATCCCCCCATTCCCCACTTTTCATTTTAATATACCAAATAATTGCCTGTTTAATAAATGTATTTTGACATTTTAAAAAAATCACCCACTTTCATAGGCCCCCACTTAGACATTGTAAAACCCCGGTCAATTCTAATCAGGGTATCTTCTATTGTGTATGCATGTTAGGGTTGGAGGCCAGCTCACCCTGAATCCCCTGTGCCTCTAGTTCCCTCCCCTGGGGCTTCCCAGGGTTAGTGCGTTGCATGGAAAAAAGGCCATCCATGCAGGTGGGAAAAAAAGGCCACCTAGGTAAGGGAAAAGGGCACTCGTGCGGGTGGGTGGGTACAAGGGTAAAGGGCACTTGTGCGGGTGGGTATAAGGCTAAAGGGCACTTGTGCGGGTGGGTATAAGGCTAAAGGGCACTCGTGCGGGTGGGTACAAGGGTAAAGGGCACGCGGGTGGGTGGGAACAAGGGTAAAGGGCACTCGGGCGGGTGGGTACAAAGGTAAAGGGCACGCGGGTGGGTGGGAACAAAGGTAAAGGGCACTCGGGCGGGTGGGTGGGAACAAAGGTAAAGGGCACTCGGGCGGGTGGGTGGGAACAAAGGTAAAGGGCACTCGGGCGGGTGGGTGGGAACAAAGGTAAAGGGCACTCGGGCGGGTGGGTGGGAACAAAGGTAAAGGGCACTCGGGCGGGTGGGTGGGAACAAAGGTAAAGGGCACTCGGGCGGGTGGGTGGGAACAAAGGTAAAGGGCGCTCGGGTGGGTGGGAACAAAGGTAAAGGGCACTATACAAGGGATAGGACACTCAACAAAGGAAAAGGGCACTCGGGCGAGAGGGAACTAGGGAAAAGGGCACTCAGGCGGGTGAGTGGGAACAAGGTCATTCAGGAGAGTGGGTGTGAGAAAGGGAAGAGAACAGCCGGGCAGGGCAGGTTAAAAGGCCACTCGGGCAGGCGAAGGGGTTAAAAGGCCACTCGGTGGGTGGGTGCTAAAAAGGGAAACAGCCACTTGAGCGGGTGGGTGTGAAAAAGGGAAACAGCCACTCTGACGGTTGGGTGTGAAAAAGGTAAAAGGTCACTTGGGTGGGTGTGCGGGAAATGGCCACTCTTAACCCCTTCGCTGCTAGGCCTTTTCTCCCCCTGTAGTTCGCGCTTAGGTCCCTATAACTTTTTGACCACATAAGGTATCCACGCCAAATTTGCGTCCTTTTCTTCCAACATCATGGGGATTCTAAAGGTACCCAGGGTTTGTGGATTCCCCTGGAGGGGACACAGAAATGAGCCAAAATACAGCTAAATGTTGTTATTTTTTGGGAAAAATGTGAAAAAGGGCTACAGATGAAAGCATCTGTTTTTTACATGCAAATGGTATAAAAGAAAGGGGTTGTGGTGCTGAAATCACCATCTTCCCAGCTTTCAGGGAGAAGCAGACTTTTGTCAGAAAACCAAAATTTGTTACATAGTTTTGGCATTTTTCTGGGAAAGCTATACATTTTAGAAAAGGAGCTACAATTCTAAATTCAGCAAGGTGTCATTTGTGTAGATCCTTCAAGGTTTCTTTATAGAAACTAACCGTTGAATATAGGAAAAATTGAAAATGAGTTGAAAAAAACAGCCATGTGACAACGTTTTCACCTGTAACTTCTTCTAATTATTACAGCTGTTTGAAAGCAATATACTGTTACATCCGCTGGACATTTCTGGTTGTGGGGATATATAGGACTTGTAGGTTCACCAAGAATCCGATGAACCCAGAGCCAGTTTAGAAACAGTAGATTTTCGCAATTGTGAGTATTCATACTAGCATGAGAGTTATAGGTCAACCTACAAACCTGCAAACATCAACCTCACATTCCTGTGTGGGGAAGTTGTAGGCTTACCGGGCTGACACAAATTTCCTACCACCCAGCGTTCCCCTAGGTCTCCAGATAATAATGGTACCTCACTTGTGTGGGTAGGCAGTGGCTGCAACAGGAAATGGCCCAAATCATACTGTGGAGACTTCAAAATTACCTATAAGAAAACTACCTGGTTTGCAGGGGATTCTGGGTAGGGAATCGTTGGGGGACCCACGCAAGTCATACCTCGCTGGACTCCCCTGGGTGTCTAGTTTTCAGAAATGTGTGAGTTTGGTAGTTTCCCAAGATGGTCGCCAAGCCCGGGGCCAAAAACCCAGGTGACTCCCCCCTTGCAAAACCAGGTTGTTATGTGATAGGTCATTTTGATGCCTCCTCAATACGTCTTGGGCCCTTGCCTGTCGCAGGTATTTGACCCACCCACACGTGTGAGGTATAATTTTTATCGGGAGACCAGGGGGAACGCTGGGTGGTAGGAAATTTGTGGATCCACGTAGATTCTAGAACTTTCCCACACAGATATTTGAGAAAATGTAGATTTTTTCATCAAAATATGAGGTTTGCTGGGGATTCTGTGTAGGGAAATGTTGGGGGATTCAAGCAAGCCATATCTCCCTGGACTCCCCTGGGTCTCTAGTTTTCAGAAATATGTGGGTTTGGTATTATAACGTGAAACTGAAATGAGCCTCAAGGCTCATTTTAGTTTCGGTGCAATGAAGTCAGCGCGGCGTGCGCGCTGATCTTCATTGCACAGAAACAACACACACAGCCTCGGGAGCTGGGGAAGTCCTTCCCCAACTCCCGAGGCTGTCGGGCGGGGGGGAAAGGAAATCCCTCTGGAGCTCGCACCAGAGGGTTTTCCCCTGTCATGTGCGAGGACGGCCGGGAGCCGTCCTGCGCACACGAGCACCATGGAGCAGGAAGGCTCCTGGCCATCCAGCGCATTGAAGGGGTTAAAGGCCACTGGGGGAAGGGGGGGAGGGGAAAAAGGCATATCGGGTGGGTGGGTGGATAAAAGGCCACTCGGGCAGCTGGATGTGAAAAAAGGCCACTCGGTGGGTCGGTGGGAAAAGGAAAAAGCAACTCTAAAGTGAGAAATGCCACCGAAGTGAGTGAAAGGTAAAGGCCACCTGTGCGGGAAAGGCCACTCGGGTGGTTGGTTGGGAAAAGGCCACTCAGCGGTCGGGTGGGAAAATGCCACTCGGGCAGTTGGATGGGCAAAAGGCCACTCAGGAGGGTGGGTGGTAAAAAGGCCACTCGGTCAGGTGGTGTAAAAAAAAAAAAAGGCCACTCTGACGGGCGGATGAGAAAAGGGCTACTCAGGAGGCTGGGTGGGAAAAAGGCAGCAGGGGCGGGTGGGTGTGAAAAAGGCCAGTTGGGCGGGTGGGGGTGAAAAAGGCCAGTGGGGCGGGCGGGTGTGAAAAAAGGCCACTCGGTGTGGATGGGAAGGAAAAAGGCCACATTAAAAGCCACTCAGGCAGGTGGGTGGAAAAAGGGAAAAGGCCCCTCGGGTAGGTGAGAAAAAGGATACCCGGGCAGGTGGGTGAGAAAAAGGATACCCGACCGGGTGGGTAGAAAAAAGCACACTCAGGCGGGTGGGTGAGAAAAAGGGAAAAGGCCACACTTTAAAAAGCCCACTCAGGCGTTTAGGGGGTAAAAGGCCACTCGGGGCGGGTGGGTGAGCAAAAGTGGATGGGAAAAGGGAAACGGCCGCTTGGGTGGGAGGGAAAAGGGATACTCGGGAAGGTGGGTGGGAACAAGGGCACTCTGGAGGGTGGGTGGGAAAAAGGTCACCCTGGCGGGTGGGTGGGGAAAAGGCCACCTTGGCAGGTGGGTGGGAAAAAGGTCACCCTGGCGGGTGGGTGGGGAAAAGGCCACCTTGGCGGGTGGGTGGGAAAAAGGCCACTCAGGGAGGTGGGTGGGAAAAAGGGAAAAGGCCACTCGGGGATGGAAAAAAGGATACTCGGGCAGGTGGGTGGAAATAGATACTTGGGCAGGTGGGTGGAAATAGATACTTGGGCAGGTGGGTGGAAATAGATACTTGGGCAGGTGGGTGAAAAAAGATACTCGGTGGGTGGGCAGGTGGGTGAAAAAAGATACTCGGTGGGTGGGAAAAAGGCAAATCGGGCGGGTGGGTGGGGATAAAAGGCAAATCGGGCGGGTGGGTGGGGATAAAAGGCAAATCGGGCGGGTGGGTGGGGATAAAAGGCAAATCGGGCGGGTGGGTGGGGATAAAAGGCAAATCGGGCGGGTGGGTGGGGAAAAAGGCAAATCTGAAAAGGCAAATCGGGCGGGTGGGTGGGGAAAAAGGCAAATCTGAAAAGGCAAATCGGGCGGGTGGGTGGGGAAAAAGGCAAATCGGGCGGGTGGGTGGGGAAAAAGGCAAATCGGGCGGGTGGGTGGGGAAAAAGGCAAATCGGGCGGGTGGGTGGGGAAAAAGGCAAATCGGGCGGGTGGGTGGGGAAAAAGGCAAATCGGGCGGGTGGGGAAAAAGGCAAATCGGGCGGGTGGGTGGGGAAAAAGGCAAATCGGGCGGGTGGGTGGGGAAAAAGGCAAATCGGGCGGGTGGGTGGGGAAAAAGGCAAATCGGGCGGGTGGGTGGGAAAAAGGCAAATCGGGCGGGTGGGTGGGAAAAAGGCAAATCGGGTGGGTAAAAGGCCACTCGGGCGGGTTGGGTAAAAGGCGGGCGGGTTGGGTAAAAGGCCACTCGGGCGGGCGGGTTGGGTAAAAGGCCACTCGGGCGGGCGGGTGGGGTAAAAGGCCACTCGGGCGGGCGGGTGGGGTAAAAGGCCACTCGGGCGGGCGGGTGGGGTAAAAGGCCACTCGGGCGGGCGGGTGGGGTAAAAGGCCACTCGGGCGGGCGGGTGGGGTAAAAGGCCACTCGGGCAGGCGGGTGGGGTAAAAGGCCACTCGGGCGGGCGGGTGGAAAAAAGGCCACTGGGCAGGCGGGTGGGGAAAAAGGCCACTCGGGTGGGTGGGGAAAAAGGCCACTCGGGTGGGAGGGTAAAAAGGCCACTCGGGTGGGTGGGTGGGTGGGTAGAAAGGCCACTCGGGTGGGTGGGCGGGTGGGGAGAAAGGCCACTCGGGTGGGTGGGCGGGTGGGGAGAAAGGCCACTCGGGTGGGTGGGGAGAAAGGCCACTCGGGTGGGTGGGTGGGGAGAAAGGCCACTCGGGTGGGTGGGTGGGGAGAAAGGCCACTCGGGTGGGTGGGTGGGTGGGGAGAAAGGCCACTCGGTGGGTGGGTGGGTGGGGAGAAAGGCCACTCGGTGGGTGGGTGGGTGGGGAGAAAGGCCACTCGGTGGGTGGGGAGAAAGGCCACTCGGGTGGGTGGGTGGGGAGAAAGGCCACTCGGGTGGGTGGGTGGGGAGAAAGGCCACTCGGGTGGGTGGGTGGGGAGAAAGGCCACTCGGGTGGGTGGGTGGGGAGAAAGACCACTCGGGTGGGTGGGTGGGTGGGTGGGGAGAAAGGCCACCATGGGGAGAAAGGCCACTCGGGTGGGTGGGTGGGTGGGTGGGGAGAAAGGCCACTCGGGTGGGTGGGTGGGTGGGGAGAAAGGCCACTCGGGTGGGTGGGTACTCGGGTGGGTGGGTGGGGAGAAAGGCCACTCGGGTGGGTGGGTGGGGAGAAAGGCCACTCGGGTGGGTGGGTGGGGAGAAAGACCACTCGGGTGGGTGGGTGGGGAGAAAGGCCACTCGGGTGGGTGGGTGGGGAGAAAGGCCACTCGGGTGGGTGGGTGGGGAGAAAGGCCACTCGGGTGGGTGGGTGGGTGGAGAAAGGCCACTCGGGTGGGTGGGTGGGTGGGGAAAAAGGCCACTCGGGTGGGTCGGTGGGTGGGGAGTGTTAGAAGGCGACCTCAGAGGGGCCCGGAGGGGGCCCTGACTGCCCTGAGACCCACCCTCGAGGTATCGTAGCCGGGCACTGGCGGGAGACTCCTCAGGGGAGGAACCTCGTATCTAGGATCGCACACTCGGCACCACTCGACAGAGAGACACCACACAAGGAGTTCTTAAGAGCAAATCTTTATCAGATCGGAGTGGTAGGATCTTTATGATCAGCAAGGCAAAATATATACAAGTAGAGCGCGGGCTCGCAAAGTCTTGGAGAGGGGTTAGGAGGTAGCGGGACAGTCTTTGGGGATATGGATCAAATGCAGGAGCGTACCCGGCGCACAGCTCACAATCCTCAAGCTGGGGGATACGCTTGTCGTCGTGGGGTCCGGCGGGACCAAGAGAGTCTGTGGGCGCTGCGAGATACTCAGCAGGGCTCGAGCACAAGTTCGGAGGTCTTACGATCTTCCGGGAGCCGCGATTCACTCAGCAGGGCTCAAGCACGAGTTCGGAGGTCTTACGATCTTCAGGGAGCCGCGAGTCACTCAGCAGGGCTCAGGTACACGTTCGGAGGTCTGACGATCTTCAGGGAGCCGCGAGTCACTCAGCAGGGCTCAGGTGTTTCCAAGGCGAATCTGCCGGATAGTCCCAGAGCACCCCTTGTTATAGGGCGACTCCTCTTTGATGTCCGGAGTCTGTGCAGGCAGGGGTCTTGTCACCTGGGGGTCGCTTGTTGGGGGTTTCCTGCCATTGTCCTTTGATCCTTTCAGGGCCGGGTCGGGAGGAGCCCCAGACACCCAGCAGGCGTGGAGCCAGCCCTCGGGGAGGCCGGCGGGTCGATCGAAACCCACCTTCCCAGGGAAGCGCAGAGGTGTGAGGGAAACTGCTCCTCCCTTTCTCATCCAAAGGGGAGTGCGATGTCCTCCAGCCGGAGTGGCGCCTATAGGTTAGGGTCGCGCTTGGGGCCGGGCGGCCATCTTGGTGCATGAAGTGGGCACGCGGGCCCGGGGTGGCCGAAGGAGGAAGGCCACGGACGGGGGAAGTCCGGGTCGGGTGTGTGTGTTCTGGTGGGAAGGATCGGCTAGGCCGTGGGCTCAGGGCTGGTGTGAGGTGCAGGGGTCAGGTCTGTCTATGTTACGAGGGCCGGGTCTAACAGGGAGAAAGGCCACTCGGGTGGGTGGGTGGGGAGAAAGGCCACTCGGGTGGGTGGGGAAAAAGGCCACTCGGGTGGGTGGGTGGGTGGGGAAAAAGGCCACTCGGGTGGGTGGGTGGGTGGGGAAAAAGGCCACTCGGGTGGGTGGGTGGGTGGGGAAAAAGGCCACTCGGGTGGGTGGGTGGGTGGGGAAAAAGGCCACTCGGGTGGGTGGGTGGGTGGGTAAAAAGGCCACTTGGGTGGGTGGGTGGGTGGGGAAAAAGGCCACTCGGATGGGTCGGTGGGTGGGGAAAAAGGCCACTCGGGCAGGCGGGTGAGAAAAAGGACACTCGGGGGAGCAGGTGAGAAAAAGGCCAATTGGGCGGCCGGGTGGTAAAACGGCCACTCGAGCAGGTTGGAAAAGAAAAAGGCTACTCGGGCAGGTGAGTATGAAAAAGGCCACTAGGTCGGGTGGCTAGCAAATGGCCCAATAAAAGTCCACTCGGGCGGGTTGGTTGGTTGAAAAAGGCCACTCGGGCAGATGGGTGGGAAAAAGGCCCCTTGGGTGGGCGGTTTAAAATGTCACTTGGCCTGGCGGTAGGGTTAAAAGGCCACTCAGGCAGGTGGGTGCTAAAAAGGGAAACGACCAATCGGCGTGTGGGTGTGAGAAAAGGAAAAGGCCACTTGGGTTGGCGTGCGGAAAAAGGCCACCCGGATGGGTGGGAAAAAGGCAAATCAGGTGGGTGAGTGAGAAATGGCCATTCGAGCTGGTAGGAAAGAGGCAAATCGGGCAGGTGGGTGGGAAACAGGCAAATCGGGCAGGTGGGTGGTTCAGGAAACAGATAAATAGGGTGGGTGGGAAACAGATAAATAGGGCGGGTGGGTGGGAAACAGATAAATAGGGCGGTGGGTGGGAAACAGGCAAATATGGCGGGTGGTTGGGAAACAGGCAAATCAGGTGGGTGGGTGTGAAACAGGCAAATCAGGTGGGTGGGTGGGTGTGAAACAGGCAAACCAGGCGGGTGGGGAAAAAGGCCACTCGGCGGGCTGGCGGACGGGAAAAGGGCCACTCGGTGGGCGGGTGTGTGGGGAAAAAGGCCACTCGGGTGGGGTGGGAAAAAGGCCACTCGGCAGGCAGGCGTGTGGGGAAAAAGGCCACTTGGGTGCGGTGGGAAAAAAGGCCACTCAGGTGGTCGGGTGGGGGAAAAGGCCACTCGGGCGGGCGGGGAAAAGGCCACTCAGGAGGGTGGGTGGTAAATGGCCACTTGGGAGGGTGGGAAACAGGCCACTCGGGAGGGTGGGTGGGGAAAAAGCCACTCGGGAGGGTGGGTGGGGAAAAAGCCACTCAGGAGGGTGGGTGGGAAAAAGGCCATTCTGGAGGGTGGGTGGGAGAAAGGGAAAAAAACACTTGGGTGGCAGGAGGGTTACAAGGCCACTTGGGAGGGTAGGTGGGAAACAGGCCACTCGGGAGGGTGGGTGGATAAACAGGCCACTCGGGAGGGTGGGTGGATAAACAGGCCACGAGGGTGGGTGGGTGGAAAAACAGGCCACTCGGGAGGGTGGGTGGGTGGAAAAACAGGCCACTCGGGAGGGTGGGTGGGTGGAAAAACAGGCCACTCGGGAGGGTGGGTGGGTGGAAAAACAGGCCACTCGGGAGGGTGGGTGGGTGGAAAAACAGGCCACTCGGGAGGGTGGGTGGAAAAACAGGCCACTCGGGAGGGTGGGTGGAAAAACAGGCCACTCGGGAGGGTGGGTGGGAAACAGGCCACTCGGGAGGGTGGGTGGATAAACAGGCCACTCGGGAGGGTGGGTGGATAAACAGGCCACTCGGGAGGGTGGGTGGAAAAACAGGCCACTCGGGAGGGTGGGTGGAAAAACAGGCCACTCGGGAGGGTGGGTGGGTGGAAAAACAGGCCACTCGGGAGGGTGGGTGGGTGGAAAAACAGGCCACTCGGGAGGGTGGGTGGGTGGAAAAACAGGCCACTCGGGAGGGTGGGTGGGTGGAAAAACAGGCCACTCGGGAGGGTGGGTGGAAAAACAGGCCACTCGGGAGGGTGGGTGGAAAAACAGGCCACTCGGGAGGGTGGGTGGAAAAACAGGCCACTCGGGAGGGTGGGTGGAAAAACAGGCCACTCGGGAGGGTGGGTGGGAAACAGGCCACTCGGGAGGGTGGGTGGGAAACAGGCCACTCGGGAGGGTGGGTGGGAAACAGGCCACTTGGGAGGGTGGGTGGGAAACAGGCCACTCGGGAGGGTGGGTGGAGAAAGGGAAAAAAACACTTGGGTGGCAGGAGGGTTAAAAGGCCACTCGGGCGTGAAAAGAGGGAAACGGCCACCGGGAAGGTGGGTGTGAAAATAGGGCAACGGCCACTGGGCGGGAAAATGGCACTCAAAAAGGCCTCTTGGGCAGGTGGGCAGGAAAAGGCCACTCGGGCGAGTGGGTTGGAAAAGGCCACTCTGGCGGGTGGACGGGAAAAGACCACTCAGGTGCTTGGGAAAAAGAATAGTCGGGAGGGTGGGTGGGATAAAAGTATACTCAGGCGGGCAGGTGGGAAAAAGGCCACTTGGGCGGGCGGGAAAAAGGCAAAGCGAGCAGGTGGGTGGGAAAAAGGCCACTCGGTGAGTGGGTGGGAAAAGACCACTCTGGCGGGTGGGCGGGAATAGGCCACTAAGGCAGGTGGGCGGGAAAAAGGGAAAAGGCCACTCGGTGCTTGGGAAAAAGGATAGTCGGGAGGGTGGGTGGGATAAAAGTATGCTAGGCGGGCAGGTGGGAAAAAGGCCACTCGGGCGGGTGGGTGTTAAAGGGCCACTCGGGCGGGTAGTTGGGTAAAAGGCCACTTGGGGCGGGTGGGTGAGCAAAAGTGGATGGGAAACAGGAACAGGCCACTCGGGTGGGTGGGAAAAAGGATACTCGGGCAGGTGGGTGGGGCAGGAGGCCACTCTTCAAAAGGCCACTCTGGTGGGTGGGGAAAAAGGGTACTCGAGGGTGGGTGGGAAATAGGCCACCCTGGCAGGTGGGTGGGATAAAGGCCACCTTGGCGGGTGGGTGGGAAAAAGGCCACTCAGGCAGGTGGATGGGAAAAAAGGAAAAGGCCACTCGGGGGGATGGGAAAAAGGATACTCGGGCAAGTGGGTGGGGAAAAAGGATACTCAGGCAGGTGGGTGGAAAAAGGCAAATCGGGTGGGTTGATGGGAAAAAGGCCACTCGAGCAGGTTGGAAAAGAAAAAGGCCACTCGGGCAGGTGGGTATGAAAAAGGGAAAAGGCCACTAGGGCGGGTGGCTAGCAAATGGCCCAATAAAAGTCCACTCGGGCGGGTTGGTTGGAAAAGGCCATTCGGGAAGGTGGGTGGGAAAAGGTCACTAAGAAGGCCACGCTGAAAAAGCCACTTACAAGGCTACTGGGGCCAGAAGATGGGAAAAATGCCACTCGTGCACTTGGGTGGAAAAAAGGCCACTCGGGTAGATGGGTGGGAAAAAGGCCACTTGGGCAGGCGGTTTAAAAGGCCACTCAGGCGGGTGGGTGCTAAAAAGGTAAACTACCAATCGCGTGTGGGTGTGAGAAATGGAAAAGGCCACTCGGATGGGTGGGAAAAAGGCAAATCAGGTGGGGGGGGTGAGAAACGGCCCTTTGAGCTGGTGGGAAACAGGCAAATCGGGCAGGTGGGTGGGAAACAGGCAAATAGGGCGGGTGGGTGGGAAACAGGCAAATAGGGCGGGTGGGTGGGAAACAGGCAAATAGGGCGGGTGGGTGGGAAACAGGCAAATAGGGCGGGTGGGTGGGAAACAGGCAAATAGGGCGGGTGGGTGGGAAACAGGCAAATAGGGCGGGTGGGTGGGAAACAGGCAAATAGGGCGGGTGGGTGGGGGAAACAGGCAAATAGGGCGGGTGGGTGGGGGAAACAGGCAAATAGGGCGGGTGGGTGGGGGAAACAGGCAAATAGGGCGGGTGGGTGGGGGAAACAGGCAAATAGGGCGGGTGGGTGGGGGAAACAGGCAAATAGGGCGGGTGGGTGGGGGAAAAAGGCAAATTGGGCGGGAGGTGGGAAAAAGGCCATTCGGGCGAGTGGGCAGGAAAAGGCCACTCAGGCAAGTGGGCAGGAAACGGTCAATCTGGCGGGTGGGAGGGAAAAAGGCCACTCTGGCGGCCAGAGTGGGAGGGAAAAAGGCCACTTGGTGCGTGGGAAAAAGAATACTCGGGAGGGTGGGTGGGATAAAAGTATACTCAGGTGGGCGGGTGTTAAAAAGGCCAATTGGGTGGCAAAAAGGTCACTTGAGCAGGTGGGAAAAGAAAAAGGCCACTTGGACAGGTGGGAGGGAAAAAGGGAAAAGGCAACTAAAAAGAGAAACGGCCACTCGGGCAAGTGGGTATGAAAAAGGGAAACGGCCACTAGGGCGGGTGGCTAGCAAACGGCCCAATGAAAGTCCACTTGGTGGGGGTTGGTTGGAAAAGGCCATTCGGGCAGGTAGGTGTGAAAAGGCTACTAAAAATGCCATTGTTAGACCCGGCCCTCGTAACATAGTCAGACCTGACCCCTGCACCTCACACCAGCCCCGAGCCCACGGCCTAGCCGATCCTTCCCACCAGAACACACACACCCGACCCGGACTGCCCCCATCCGTGGCCTTCCTCCTTCGGACACCCCGGGCCCGCGTGCCCACTTCATGCACCAAGATGGCCTCCCGGCCCCAGCGCGACCCTGACCTAGAGGCGCCACCCCGGCTGGAGGACATCGCGCTCCCCTTGGGATGAGAAAGGGAGGAGCAGTTTCCATCACACATCTGCGCTTCCCTGGGAAGGTGGGTTTCGATCATCCCGCCGGCCTCCCCGAGGGCTGGCTCCACGCCTGCTGGGTGTCTGGGGCTCCTCCCGACCCGGCCCTGAAAGGATCAAAGGACAATGGCAGGAAACCCCCAACAAGCGACCCCCAGGTGACAAGACCCCTGCCTGCACAGACTCCGGGCATCAAAGAGAAGTCGCCCTATAACAAGGGGTGCTCTGGGACCGTCCGGCAGATTCGCCTTGGAACACCTGAGCCCTGCTGAGTGACTCGCGGCTCCCCTGAAGATCGTAAGACCTCCGAACTTGTGCTTGAGCCCTGCTGAGTGACTCGCGGCTCCCTGAAGATCGTAAGACCTCCGAACTTGTGCTTGAGCCCTGCTGAGTGACTCGCGGCTCCCTGAAGATCGTAAGACCTCCGAACTTATACTCGAGCCTGCTGAGTGACTCACAGCTCCCACAGACTCTCTTGGTCCCGCTGGACCCCACGACGACAAGCGTATCCCCCAGCTCGAGGATTGTGAGCTGTGCGCCGGGTACGCCCCTGCATTTGATTCTTATCCCCAAAGACTGTCCCGCTACCTCCTAACCCCCCCCTCCAAGACTTTGTGAGCCCGCGCTCTACTTGTATATATTTTGCCTTGCTGATCATAAAGATCCTACAACTCCGATCTGATAAAGATTTGCTCTTAAGAACTTCTCGTGTACTGTCTCTCTGTCGTGTGGTGCCGAGTGTACGATCCTAGAGACGAGGTTCCTCCCCTGAGGAGTCTCCCGCCAGTGCCCGGCTACGATACCTCGAGGGTGGGTCTCAGGGCAGTCAGGGCCCCTTCCGGGTCCCTCTGAGGTCGCCTTCTAACAGCCATGCTTAAAAAGCCTACTGGGGCGGACAGATGGGAAAAATGCCACTAAAAATGCCACTCAGGCAGGCGGGTGGGAAAAATGCCACGCGGGCGGAAAGGGAAACAGCCACTCAGGCAGGCGGGAAGGGAAATGGCCACTCAGGCGTGTGGGTGTGAGAAAAGGAAAAGGCCACTCGGGCGGGTGGGAAAAACGCAAATCAGGCGGGTGAGAAAAAGGCCATTCGAGCTGGTGGGAAATGGGCCACTCGGGCGGGAAAAAAGACCACTCGGGTGGGTGGAAAAGGGACAATCGGGAGGGTGGGTGTGGAAAAAGGCCATTCGGGAGGGTGGGTGTGGAAAAAGGCCATTCGGGTGGGTGGGTGGGGAAAAAGGCCATTCGGGTGGGTGGGGAAAAAGGCCATTCGGGTGGGTGGGTGGGGAAAAAGGCCATTCGGGTGGGTGGGTGGGGAAAAAGGCCATTCGGGTGGGTGGGTGGGGAAAAAGGCCATTCGGGTGGGTGGGTGGGGAAAAAGGCCATTCGGGTGGGTGGGTGGGGAAAAAGGCCATTCGGGTGGGTGGGTGGGGAAAAAGGCCATTCGGGTGGGTGGGTGGGGAAAAAGGCCATTCGGGTGGGTGGGTGGGGAAAAAGGCCATTCGGGTGGGTGGGTGGGGAAAAAGGCCATTCGGGTGGGTGGGTGGGGAAAAAGGCCATTCGGGTGGGTGGGTGGGGAAAAAGGCCATTCGGGTGGGTGGGTGGGGAAAAAGGCCATACGGGTGGGTGGGTGGGGAAAAAGGCCATACGGGTGGGTGGGTGGGGAAAAAGGCCATACGGGTGGGTGGGTGGGGAAAAAGGCCATACGGGTGGGTGGGTGGGGAAAAAGGCCATACGGGTGGGTGGGTGGGGAAAAAGGCCATTGGGGTGGGTGGGTGGGGAAAAAGGCCATTCGGGTGGGTGGGTGGGGAAAAAGGCCATTCGGGTGGGTGGGTGGGGAAAAAGGCCATTCGGGTGGGTGGGTGGGTGGGTGGGTGGGGAAAAAGGCCATTCGGGTGGGTGGGTGGGTGGGTGGGGAAAAAGGCCATTCGGGTGGGTGGGTGGGTGGGGAAAAAGGCCAATCGGGAGGGTGGGTGGGTGGGTGGGGAAAAAGGCCAATCGGGAGGGTGGGTGGGGGAAAAAGGCCAATCGGGAGGGTGGGTGGGGGAAAAAGGCCAATCGGGAGGGTGGGTGGGGGAAAAAGGCCAATCGGGAGGGTGGGTGGGGGAAAAAGGCCAATCTTGAAAGGGAAAAACCACTTGGGTGGCAGAAGGGTTAAAAGGTCACTTGGGTGGGTGGGTGTGAAGAGGGAAACAGCCACTCAGGAGAGTTGGTGTGAAAAGAGAGAAACGGCCACCGGGCGGGTAAAGGGCACTCAAAAAGGCCACTTGGGCAGGAAAAGGCCACTCAGGCAAGTGGGCGGGAAAAGGCCACTCGGGAGGGCAGGTTGGGAAAAGTGCCAGTCGGATGTGCGGGAAAAAGCCACTCAGGCGGGTGGGTGGAAAAAAGGCCACTAAAAGGCTAGTCAGGCGGGTGGGAAAAGGAAAAAGCCACCCTAAGGCAAAAAGCCACTCCAATGGCAAAAAGCCACCCAGGTGAGTGGGAAAATCAAAAAGCCACCCGGGCAGGTGGGTGGGAAAGGCAAAAAGCCACCCTTAAAGGCAAAAAGCCACCAGGGCAGGGAGGTGGGAAAGGGAAAAGGCCACCCTTAAAGGGAAGAAGTGAGCTGGGCAGGTAGGTGGGAAAGGGAAAAAGCTACCAGGGTGTGTGGGTGGGAAAGGAGAAAAGCCTCCCAAAGGGAAAAAGCCAGCCCGGCGGGTTGGTGGGGAAGAGGAAGAAACCACACAGCACTGTTGAAGAAGCCACATTGAGAAGAAGATTAAACTTACACTCACACTTATACTGTGTGATCAAGTCACTACATAGAGCAACTTTCGTGCTTAATGTAGGTCTTTGTTTATGCAGTGTCTGGTTTTTCTTGATACCTAAAGTATTTGTGTACTGGTCTTTGCTAATATTCATGTATCTCTGATTTACTACGAGAATTGTGAATACTTCAAACATTTATGTTGCTAAATGAAAACTAGAGGGGTAGTTGTTGCTTAGTAGCTAGGCGGGTAAGAGTTATCAACTGGTTCACTTTGACAGACCAATGTGTCATACAGGGTGGGAGTTTTTTTTTTTTAACACAAATGCATTAACTTGAATCTTGATTCTTAACTAAGCTCTACTTTTCTTGGTTAGCCAGGCTCACCACGAATGAGTTAAAATGAATGGTGCTTTCTTCTGATAGGAGCAAATTAATTCAAGACTGACTAGAATGAGTAGGCTATTGTATAAGTATTTCTGTAGCACTTACAAACCATAAACTTGTGCTGAAACACTTTCAGACAGCTGGTAATCTCCACCATGGGATGCTGACAATAGACACTTTGTTATGCAAATGGAATTACTCTTGGTAGAATAAGTGGAACCGCCTAAGATAAAAAATAAAAATTGCTTACAACTAAAGACAGGCATTGAGTTTCAATATAACAATGATGAATTACTGGGCATGGTGGACAGGGGTGTCAATAGTAAAGTGTAGCTAGAAACTATGTTCCCACAATTTGGAAGTTAATACAGAAAAAAAGAGCAGCTGAGAGACAGGTAAAGGCAATGTGTGCAAGCAACTGTGTCGACATAAGCTGAAAATACCTTGATTGGCGGCCTGGGAGGTTAACATGAAACACAGGAGGCAGAGAGGGTAAAGGGATTCTGGTCTGGGGAGATTGAGATCAGATGGACGCCTATAGAACATCTTGCGATACTTTAGAAAAGTGCCAACAAACAGACAGCACAGGTTTCTTCCAGCAACCTAAACTTGTGAAATTCCCACTTACCTCTTCTCCCGGAGTGAAATTCTCATGGCACAGAGGACACCGATTTCCAATATTTTCAGGTTTGGCGGCTAGAATAAAAACAAGGCACAATATTGGGAAACAAAGTGAAGGCACATTACGGTGAATTCTTATTGACTGTACATTCAAATATTTAAGGAATTCAGTTTAAACACTCCAAATTAAACATTTTAATAAAGGACGACAAACACATATGGTGCTCTACCTCCTCGCATCCATTTATTAACAATTGTAAAGAACACATTAAAAGTCCTTTTCTGTCTACATCTTTTCTACCAAAGCCTGTGTTATTAAAACAATTGTCAAAGAAAGAAAGAGAAAAGTGACCTTTCTCCTCTAAATGTTTGTTCAGAAAGACCCAAATGGGTTTCCCGCAGTGTGCAGTGCAGTCTGATGTTCCATTACAGCAGAGCACCTTGGTTGCTTATGTGAGGAAAGTGTTACAGATTCACCCAGAGGCAGCAAGTGGTCCAAGGAAGACTGCCAGTGTGCAGGAGGTGTGCAGACCCGTGCCAGCTCTGGGCTGGGATGGGCAGAGACGACTTGGCTGGACAGCCTGACTGTCCACTGCTCACAAAAGATGCATGACCTAACTATGGATGAAGTGACTCACTGAACATTGAGACAAATACAGTTAATTCACTTGGGCCATCGGAATGCAAGTTTGTTATGGATTATACGCCCTTTATGGTGTTATACATTCCAGCTGTACAGAAAGTCTAAAAAAACTGACTGCTGAGCACGAGGTTTGACCATTACAGCGCAAACTCAATGGATTGTGCAGCAAACACTGCAGTAAGCGTTCCCCTGCAACTCTTAAGTCCAGCAGCACTTGCCTTGTTAATTGTGCAGTCAAAATATCATAAATGAAGTGTATAGAACCGTATACATTTGAGAAAAAAATAGGAAGAATTTACATGCCAAAATAATCTGAAAAATCCTTCGAAAAATAACAATTAGCAAGAGCAGGCCTGGACAAGAGGAAACGCTTTGATCAGGGACACTAGCCCCCTGCATAAGGACGATGCATTTTGATTACCCAACCCACGTGAACGTATAGGGACAAGAGATGCTTATAGTGCTTTTCTAGTTGTCACAGATATAATGCGAGCATGTCCGTGTTTGCGTTTCTTAATGGACTCTCACCAATGTGTGATACTGAAACCTAGGTAAGTACACCACTCTACCTGCTTCGACTGATTACTGGCTGCATATCAGCGAGCCAAAAGCCCGCCCATGTGTGGTGCTTTATGGGGGGTATTAAGGAGAAGTTGTGCTGGTTGGACATGGATATGCAGAGGCGTGCAAAAGTGATGCATATGATTTGCGGTGGTGTAGTGGTAAAAACTGTAGTGTGCAATGGCATTGGTGGGATTATTAGCTGCATGGTGTAGGTTTCTGATGAGTGCAGGTGAGGTGTGATGCTTTGAAAGACAAAGTCATGTGGTGGTGAATGTTGTGAAGCAGTGATGTGTGTTTGAAAGACGTGGAACATTCTTTTTAATAATAACCAAATCTTCAAAAAACACTTAAAAGATATGTAGGAGGTATATACTACCACTCAATCGCTGCTGGCAAAGAGGTGGCCCTGATAGCTCCATACTTCATCTAGCACATTTATGGACCAGACGCACTCTATGGAGAGTGGACTTGCTCTAGATCTGCATTTATGCAAACCTGCTCATGTGCATGTGATGCCAGCCGGGACAGCACCACAGGGATCATATTTCTCTTAATATTTGCAGCTCTGCAGTGGTATGATGGCAGTTAGAACTAGTTAACACGACAAGGATAAGAGCTTACGGTTGCAGGTTTTTGCCTTGATGTGCTCAGACAGCTCCTCCTTTGCGACAGCCTCCGTGCAACGCGGGCACTTCCCAAATCCATCTTTGCCATCGCACTCCGTCAATAAATGGTCAGTAAGGCTTGCGATCTCCACTACCTGCCATGGGAAAGGGGAGATAATCAAGAGTTTGAAACATGTATAAATAGACAGACTTACAGGGAAATGGCACGGACTAGATTCTGGGAGGCCACTGGGTTTGGACAGACGTAGATGTATACCAAGAAGTGATGAATTCAGCACCAAGCTGAGGTCAAAGGGAAAAAAACAAGGAATCTCCCAAGTCAGTTTGCATCTACAAAGTGTACAGAGAAACAAGTATTGGCAAAGCCAATAGGTCTCACCTATGCAACAACTATTGACTTGACAAAATGTTTTAGCCATGTTGTACACCAGCATGGCTGAGGTTCAGGATAGCTATACGTTTGGGGCATAGAGGAGAATGACATGGAGTAGCATAGAGTGGCATGGAGTGTTGCAGCATCGTAGAAAGCAGTGCCGTAGATTAGAGTGGTGCAGAGTAGGCTAGAGTGGCCTAGAATGCAGTGGTGTAGAGTAGAGTAAAATAGCAAAGCATGGTGTAAGAGTGGCGCAGAGCAGAGTGCAGTGGTGTAGAGAGCAGTGGTGTAGAGAAGAGTGGCATGGAGAACTGTGGGACAGAGAAGAGTGCATGTGTAGAGTGGGATGTTGCGGAGCGCAGTAGCATAGAGTGGTGCAGAGTGGCGTAGAGTGTAGAGGCACAGAGTGGCGTGGAGTAGAGTGGTGCAGAGTAGATTAGAGTGGAGTGGTACAGAGTACAGTGCACCAGCATAGAGTGTAGAGGCACAGAGTGGCGTGGAGTAGAGTGGTGCAGAGTAGATTAGAGTGGAGTGGTACAGAGTACAGTGCACCGGCAGAGAGTGTAGTGTTGCACAGTAGTATGGACTAGAGTTGGGTAGAGTGGTGCAGAGTAGAGTGGAGTAGCCTAGAGTGGAGTTGCCTAAAATGGAGTGGTTCAGAGTGGTGTGGACTAGACTGGAGTGGTGTAGAGTGCAGTGGTGATGAGTGCAGTGGCGATGAGTGCATTGGCATAAAGTAGAGTAATGCACAGAAGAGAGGCATGAAGTGGCATAGAGTGGGGTGGTGCAGAGTAGAGTGCAGTGACTGAGTGGTGCAGTGTACAGTGCAGTGGCGTAAAGTGGAGCATGCATGGTGTAGTAGTGCACTGTCATTGCAGACAACACGTTTTCAACAGAAATGACCATTACATTTGCACAGACATACAGTTTTACTGATGAAAGTATGCAGCACACAAACGATAATGTGTGGGAATGGCATTACCTAGTGTATTGACTTGTTTTGATTGTATTCAAATATTTGTTTCCATTACACTTCGGATTTACAAAATGTGCTTTATTTCTGCGTACCTCATTCTGAAATGTCTGCAGATTTCCTTGCAGACTTTTAAACTTTCTTTCCTAACCCGCCGCAGCACCACCTTTTTAATGCATATCATTTAATATACGTTTTGCAAGGGACCGTTCTGCTGGTTTGAAGTTTGTGTAGGAGGTATATACTACCACTCGGCCGGTGCTGACAGACCCATGGCCCTGATAGCTCCACCTTTCATCTGGCACATCTGTGGGTCAGTCGCACTCTATGGAAAGTGGACTCACGCGGGGCAGCGGACTGCAGACCCCTCCATATGCGTTTCAAGCATTCATTTACATTTTACTCGTTTAACAGACAAAATAAACAACCGTCCTGGTATGTGGCTGACATACGTTTACTGCACTGCTTTTCGGAATTTAAAATAATATTATATGTAGCCTTGATACGTTTACCGAACTGACTTGCGTAACTTAAAATTTTATCAGTCAGTGATGGTTCTCAGCACCTCCCCCAACCACCACCCCTTTCCCAGAGCCCTACAGTGATCCGGGCGGCAGTCATCCCTTCATCTTTCCAAACTCGCTAAACTAAGGAGTTCTGTGATCTGCAGTTTACAGGAATCGAAGTTCCACGGAGCTGTTTACACCAGTTACGAATTTCTGAACGGCCGTCGGAATAACCTCGAAACGGGAAACTGCAGTTAGGAACATTCCTTTCAATTGGTTTTCCTAAACCTTACAAACAGATGATCAAACTGTGAAAACGTGTATGTTTATTTGTATTTAATTTGACGAAAAAATGAGATCTGAGCAGTTTGTGGAAATCTTTTATCCACCGTAAACTTGCAGTGCCTATTTCCCCGTCACACCTCCCACCCTACTCGCGGTCTGTACAATACATTAGGCTTAGCTTTTCCAACCCGTCCGCATGCGCACGCGCAAACTCTCACAATGCGCACTCGCTAATCGGAGCACGAGGCAGCCAGCGCCTCCTTGGTCCAATGCCCCCCCCCCCAACACTACTCAGACTGGAGTTGGTAACAAACGGAAGTAGTAGATACTGGAGTAATTAACGGTATACGTTATCTAATCAAAATCCGTCCGACGGCTATCCACGGAGCAGAAAGTAACTGAACTGTCTATAGCATCACCTCCAATTGAGTCAAACGTGGGCCGTAAACTAAACTTGCTTCTTTAAAGAATATAGTATAATCCGAGTTCTCCCATCAGTAACAAAATAAAGAGTAACACCGCCAAGGAAAATATCGAGTTTTCACGAGCGCCTAAGTACGAATAACAATGACCCTTTTTTGACAAAGAATAGCACCTGGCGGTCACCACGCTCTTGGACACCTATAGCGACTCATATAAAATAATAAACACTGCGCTCGGGCAAGGGATGCACAATACACACGAAACGTTCATGAAGACGCCGATTTATACCAGCAAACAATGCCATCGTCCCGTTGCCCGATTCACGGGAGTACAATCACCAGTCGCCCCAGAGCTCCATCTACAGCAGTTCATTACATGATGAAAACCCGGTCTAGTCCCGGGTTATTCTTCTGCAGCCTGATACATGTAGGTGATTTTAACTCGATAGCGGCTGGGCTATAGGTCATGGAGTGAACGCAACGTTCAGCAGCTGAATTTACACTAATGGATGAAATGGTGGTTCAACTTGAGCCCCTTGTCAGCCAGGGTGAACTCAACCGATTAAGTACTCTCTGGGTGGTGGTCACTGGAGGCCAAAGTACACTTTTGAAAACGATTAAAAACAATATGAATCAGTACATAAATAAAAGATTACAGCAGAGGGAATGAATATTAGGGACACACTGAAGTTGAAATATGGGCTTTAAAGATGTCATGGAATGACAGAATATGTTTATTGAGAGCCATGAAAATCGGTCGGCTCATTCACATATTGTATTGTAATTGCATTTATATATAGCGCTTACTACCCCTGACGAGGCGTCGAAGCGCTACATATGATGACGCAGTGGATGGATGCAGCGAGAGATTAAAGTAGTTCGGAGCTCTGTTTAGCTTCTGTAAGTACTGTTCCTCAAATCGTCAAATATGCCACGGCGTACCATGGCGCCTTACACTCGATCGCTTCAGTGCGCCCACACAGGGGTAGGTGAGCGCTTTAAAATGTTACAGTACCATACATAAAGAACACATTTGCAGAGGTGCGCCATTACCTGCTTGCAGAGCTCGCATCTTTTCAGCATGGGGCAGTGCTTCCAGTAGTGCAGATCCAGACCTTCTTCCGTGAAAGACTCGTCCCTCTGTCCACAGAAGATGCACAAGCTGCAGTGGGGAGGAAAATACATGTTTATCGTTCAGCTGTATAAACCGGGGCGCCCCTTTCCCCGGCAGGTCAAGGCAGTGCGCGTTCCAGCTTACCCAAAGTGTGGGCCGCAGCCCGGAAACAGCTTGAACGGTGCAGTGCGGCCCTTCCTGTGTGACTACGCCACCTGCTCGCTTCTTATATCAGTCACAGGTGAAAGTCTCAGAGCGGGAGGCGCCCCCCAGAGCACCTGGCACCTCACCCCGGGCATCGAAATGTAGTGAGAAGCGGTCCTTTCTCTAAGACATTCACCGATTTACAACTCTGACGAAGAGCAATTATCTCTGAAGAGCCTTCCGGGGAGCTGGAGCAGGGCAATTGGGCCTTCATCATTGACCATTTCGGCTGATGGTGAAGGGGCCACGGGGTGTCGGGTGGATGAGGTCAGTGCTGGGCGGGCTTATGTTTGAAATCGTGAACATTTGATGAGGTCGGCGCAGACCAGTTTCAACTTCAATTTGATTGTTCAAACGCAATATTTCTATATAAGGTCTGTGGATTACCCCACTGCAAAGACAAAACTCACCAGAACCGACACACCAGGAACTTTCCCTGCACCACTGTAGAACGTTGCGCATGCTGTTGGATTGAAATCTGTTCTAATCTGCAACCCTAGCGGCACTAGACCGCTATAGCGTGAAACAACACAAGAAAAAAATATATATAAATATATATATATATTTATAACGGCTAGGGCGGTCGACCTCGAATCTGGGTTCGAGTCTCGGCAATGACGCTGAACATATTGTGATTCTGGGCAAATATATATATATATAGATATATAGATATATATATATATATATACTTTTTTTTTTTTTTTACAGAGTTTTATATAGCTGTGAACTTGACCCGGATTGGGTATCAAAGCGCTTTACATAGCACCAGTTGCATTACATGAGGACACATTCTTTTTTGTTTGGCACGGGTAGCCTAAGTGATTATATATACACTTTTTTTTTTTTAACAGAGTTTTATATAGCGTGAACTTGACCCGAATCGGGTATCAGAGCGCTTTACATAGCACCAGTTGCATTACATGAGGACACATTCATTTTTTGTTAGGCACGGGGAAATTAAGTGATTTGCCCAGAATCACAGGAGTGAAGCATCATTGCCGAGACTCGAACCCAGTTCCCCAGATTCAAGGTCGACTCGAATCCGGGGAATTTAGGTAGACAGACAGAGCCCCCCTCCCCTTATCACAGGGATCCCTGGTTTTTCAATTCCGTGTAATTTACTGCATTTGTCTTCACTTCATGCCTCACTGTGAGCAGTGGTCGAAGTCGGGGAGAAAAAGTAGGGGAACTGTGGGCGGAGAATCAGAGGGCGGGAATAACCCAATGATTGGATCAGTGGGCCAAGCCACAGGTGTGGCCAGAATGCACAAACATCCCAATTTGTTTTATTTGTTTGGCATTTCACTACCCAGTTTAATCAACCAATGGATACACATGATTATTTAAGGTTATAATGAGTTATTGACATTAAAACACATTCACAAAGTGGGATATGCTTCTAATCACAGAATGTCCCTAAATACGATGAAATGTGGAAGCACAAGCAATTTGTTGCCGAGCCATGGAGTTTGTCATCAGCACTTCTCCCTTTTTCCACAACAGCAGTTCAAACATGAATGGCTAAATATCCTAGTTTGCAAATGTTTTCTATATAATTATGGCTCTGCCATATTTGCCTCATAATGCAAGATCTGCTGCATGTTCTGACCATTTAAACTAATAAATTGTTTGTAGCTCAAACGTATCAAAAGTTAATAAAAAATGTGACTTGTTTTGCTGCGGAGTGGATGGCTTATTGCAAAGGTTGACTGGTCACCTTTCTCACTGTTGCATTTGTATGTTACACTGGTACTAATAAGGCAAAATCTTTCCAGAAACTCTTAGCATGTGTACACATGTCAAAATAATAAAATATCAGAAAATATACTGCATTACGCTGCAGCCATTTTTAGTTTTGATAACCAATTTTTATTGATTTTCGGTTGCAACAAACACCACAGCACCATTTAGGAATACATCTAAAAAAGGCAAGACCAAGACACAAACATATCACATTGGCATAAAAGATAGACGTACTGAAGCCATTTTTTAAAGCATAATTTAGTCAACACTGCGGCATACTTTTGTCCTCCTTTGCTGCATAATTAATTCCAGTGGCCCCACAGCAAGCAGCACATGGTAAAAGTGCTTGTGAATGAAGCAGAGGGACTGAGAAGTTTGCGAACTTAGTTTGGTGTGCGTGCAAATTCTGCATTGCCAATCCCTGGGGAGTTGCAGCTACTACTTCTGAAACAAGGCAAATGGAGGTACCTATGGGTGAGGCAGACTGGCCTCAAGGGCAGGGCCGGCTTTAGCACTGGTGGTGCCCTGTGCATTAATGTTTGTTATTGCCCCCCAATGACCACCTCTGCCATGGATTCCCACACTACCACCCTTTAACAGTGCCCCTCAAGTCTCCATAACCACACTCTCAGATACATTTAATTTGATTTACAGCACATCTCATACCAGTGTAGGGTGCCAGAGCACTTTACATCACACACATTACTCCGAGACAATCAATATGTGTGTAAATCGCTGTATAGAAAATGTTACATAAGACTAAGGACTACAAGGTGTAGGAGTCACATGACAACCATACTAGTAGGCTATATAGTTTAATAGTGATTGGTCTGGAGAAACACTAACTCAGAATTTAAAACGTAATACCATGGTTGGGGTTCTCTTTAATAATCAGAATTGATTTCTGCCCAAAAGAACACTTTTTGTAACATTAGGATAATCAAAGACTGGGGGAAAAAACATAACACTCTAATTTATACCTTGCAGTTTGTATGCAGCTCTTAGATGAAAGTTAATAGCTCACTGTTCTATGTTAGGATTTTAACTTATAAACTGCAAGTAACAAAAGGATCTCTGACAAAAGCAGTAGCCCACTGACCTATTTACATTATGTGCACTTTGTGAACTGCATGGTACATGTTCTTTGCAGAAGGCACATTAACCCTCTGAGCTACCTTTCCATGAATCAAAACGTCCACTAGACAAAATGATTTCTCTCTAAGAAGAACATTAAACACCGGAGTCATCATGACATTTTTATTATTGCCGAAAATTGCTGGAGGCCAGGAATGAGGCAGCAAGCGCTTTTAAAACCTTTATATACTTGCAAACATAATGCCTCCACCCAAAGTCAGCACCCGGTGCGGTCACGCCGGTTGCACTGCCCTAGAGCTGGCCCTTCTCAAGAGTCATGTGACTCTGTTGTTCTAGGCTGTGCTGCTTCATAGGCCTTCCCGCAAGACTGGAGGTGAACTTCAGTATGAATTGTGGTGGACAAACCTTGAAGGTAAACCCACACTTGCCACTGCTAGGGTCCACCTGCTGGTGCTAAGACACCAGGGCTTCTAAGCTCTTGCGAAGCCTTTTAAGGTCTAGCATGGGATTGGGCTCTCTCATGAGAGTGGTCTGGTGGACTGGTTATTAAGGCTGAACCTGGTTCCCCATTTCCAAATTCAGCAGCTCTGGCCAAAATGCCACATCCTCTCCCCCACTGAGGAAAAACTCACACTGCCTTCAACTACAACCCAATTGCTGCCGGCTATAAACACCTGGATGCGGCTCAATTTAAATGACGCACTAGACAATAGCAATATGCATCCTACAAAAAAACAGTAACAACATCCTGGAAAAAGCAAACACACATAGGGAATGCAAAATTTAGCAAACCATGTGAAATGTAAGCAGGAACAACATGGTTACCTTAACACTTTTACACTCTCTATTCAGAAATCAGTGAGTGCTTTTGCCTGAAAAGTTAAGGACATGACTACAGGGCCCTGAATGGACCAATTTCAATGGCCATTTCTTATATCCTTACAAAACGTAAGCAGTATGGTAAAGAGACCACATCCATGGATGCAGAGCTGCAGTACACATTTTGTTTTCCAATCCACACTTTGCAGTACCTCCAGGATTGGTGCACTAGTTGCAAGCCCAGGGAAAACAAAGACAAGAAAACAAAAGTAGCGCTTCACTGGCAAACTCTGTAAAAGTGGCGCTAATGTGTTTGGATGTGAATAAAATCAATCTGGCCAGTTTGCTAACACCCGGTATTACTTTATTTAGTTATTTTCCATATTGTAAACCTTTTATTCCAGATGCTGCTCTTTGGAATTAAAATACGATATTTCCAGCAAAAATGGTTTTCTTTTTTGGATCCATTTCACAGGGGAGCAAATTAAAGAAAGTGAGGACCCCGTCTTGAAGTCAATGTTTTCAGTACGAGAAGAACTGCTAGACAGAAAGAGAGGGAAGAAGGAAAGAGTCGGGGGGGGGGGGGGGCGGGGGGGGAGGGGAGCTGAAGCGGCAGAGCAGAAGTGGACACTGTATTTTCCTTCTCTGGGCAAGAAGGAGAAGACAGAGTCCTGTTACTTCTCTGCTGCCCGTCCTCCAACGAACGCCAGGAACGCCGAGCTTTATTTATAGGTGATGGTGATTTCTTGAGTCCTGGGACGCATTTTCAAAAGAAAAAAGTAGGGGAACGGAATCCTTAGAATTGAAGAAGTAGGGGCACGCCGTGCCCTGCCGATCCCGCCCACTTCGACCACTGACTGTGAGGCGCTCAAAGCGCACTATCGGTGGAGAAAAACGGTACATCTTGGGTCAGTGCTTGGCTGCGGTGCCCTACTCCCAATGAGGCCTCCTGCTTGCAATGAGGATTATGTGGAAAACGTTTTACTGTTGTGCGTTAACTACCTGAGTGGCACTCTTATCCTGTCTAGGTGCCATCGGTGTGAGGGAGAAAGAAAAGTAACTCAGCCAGACCTGGGGTTTTCTTAGGTTTCGATACAGAAGGAAAGAGAGGAAAATAAGGAATGATAATAAAAGACAAGGCAAAGGGGAGCGGAAGAAGGTTGGGGGGGGGCTGCAAGGACGAATTACCATATTTCTCACTTTTTTCACCGAGGCCTGCTCAACCCTCCCCCCCCTTTTTTCCCCCTGTTTGTTCTCATCCCAGGATACTTGATGCAACTTCAGGAAACACTGGAAACCACAGCGCACGCATTGCCCAATTCCAGAAGCAAGGCAAAATCAAATACATATTTATTATTAATCCCAAGCATCGTGTGCTCAGTGACACCAACTTTGATCGCTGGACAAGAAAAGGCCTTAAATGGAATTGGGCAATGTGTGCGCTAGCAACGTGTGGAGCCATTTTTCATCCAAAAGATTGACACTCTTTAGTTTCACGACATCGCCCGAAGGTACAGACCGCTTTTTATTACCACCGCACAATATACTGCCTTTCTCAAAAGTCCTAATACTTTTACGGAGTTTCTTTAACTCCTATTGCACAACGGCTCACCAACTTAAAACTTACCTAAAAAAATTATTATTAATCAAGTAGGCAAAACCTAATGCATTTACCAAAGCTTGTTGTATCATTGTGTACATTAGTGCTGAGTTTTCCCACTGGGGAGTGTGCCATGTTACTGGGCCCTCTCGGAATAACAATATTACAAACCCTGTTCACATGTACTTACTTGTCCAGATAATTTGAAGCTGAAGACTGGTCCTCCAAAATGTCAGGGGGTGCACTCAACAATTTCTTACCCCGATCATCTATAAGATAATTAAACACATTTTAAAAAACAAGCAATAAAATCTACTTTTTACAGCTTTAGAACAGCAGAAGGCGATCACTGATCATCAAGCTCCATTAGCAGTATGTAGAGATCTCCAGCTAGTAGATGTCATGGGACTGTTACCTAGTTACATGTAGAATGGGGTGAGGAATGTTCTATGTGGGACAGTTGAAGAGAGCCATTGGATGTAAGGGAAGCTGCTCTCTGCTGGGATGCTGTTCAATCAATAAATCAACAAGGAAACTTAAAGGAAACCTGTGAAGGCTCTTCTTTTGACAGTCATGGATCCATCCAGTTCATGCCAGTGTGGCCCATTCGTGGTTCAGCATCCGGGGACCCATTAGTGGTCAGGGACCATCAGCTACGATTTACGTTTATAGACCACCACATCCAACCATGGCCACAAATCACCCGGACCCACCAGTGTTCATGCATCTCCAAGGCCCATCTGTTCTGCACATTTTCTTGCTTACTCCTACGCTTCTCAAGCACTTACATTTTTCTCCTCAGTGTTTGGGGCCATTTTAAATTACTATAATCAAGTTGTCAAACCACTGAAGTTTAAAATGGAGTAAAGTAAGGATAACAGATGCTAATAGGGCAGTGACAACTTCACCAAGGCTGAAGATAAAGAGTTAAACAATGCACGTTTATATCTTTGAGCACCGTTGAAAAAGTAAAATTAAAAAAGTTTGAAAAGCATGAATTCTGCAAAAAGCAGAATCTTGTTCGAATGCCGGTATAAACATGAGGTCTGATAGGAGTAAGCTGCAACGGGCATGAAATTCTTGGGTGCAGTATAAGGCGCCAGAAAGCCCTTCACTCAATATACATGAACAAATGACACATGGGTTACACCTGGTCATGGTAATACGAAGGACTGCTAGTATGAAACATACAACATATCTCTGCAAACTGATTGATGTGCTTCCAGAAGAACATTCCATCACATGGGTGGAATGTTGAATTTTGACACGAAGACACACTGGTGGCCAAGCAGGACATGTCAACACAGCATCAAAATAACTTGATGGTTGATATTAATAAAAAAAAATCGGACCTCAAATCTACAGCAACTCTGTCGCAAAAGGTAACCCGTATCCACGTATTTTCCAAATATACTGGGTTATTTTACCCATGCAAAACTACAGGGGTTCAATTTTATTATTATAGTGCCCTAAAATACAATAATGTCTTTGTTTAGAGCTGGGCCAGCTTTAGAGCTGGTGGCACCCTGTGTGACAATGTTTGTTAGTGCCTCCCCTCCCCCATCCATGGTGGAGGTGACGACCACCTGCACCACAGATCCCCTCACCACCACCTTTTAACAGTGCCCCCCAAGTCTCCATAACCACTCTATTTCAGATGTATTTAATTATATAGCACCACTCATACCAGTGTAGGGTGTCAGAGCACTTTGCATCACACACAATACACAGAGACAATCATACGTGTGTAAATCAAAGTATAGGACATTTTACGAAAGCTAGAGGTCTACAAGGTGTAGGAGTTACACGTCATCCATACTGGTAGACAATATAGTTCAAGAGTGCTTGGTCTTGAGAAGCACAAACTCAGAATTGAAAAGCGAACAACATAGTTGGGGGTTCTCTTTAATAATAAGAATCAATTTCTACCCAAATGAACCCTTTATGCAACATTAATCTATGCTATAATCTATACTTTGCAGTATGCATGCACTTCTTCGATGACAGTTAATAATGCACTGTTCTGTATTAGGATTTTGACATGTAAACTGCAAGTAAACAAAAGGATGTCTCTTAGAAAAGCAGTAACCAACTGACCTATTTACATTATATGCACTTTGTGAGCTGCATGGTACACGCTCTTTGCATCAGGCATATAAATCCTCTGTGCTATTTTATGATCAGTCAAAACCTCAACTTCAAAAAACTCAGATCTTTTTCCAGGAAGAACATTAATCACCGGAGTGGTCTTGACATTTTTATTGTTGCCTGGAAATTGCTGGAGGCCAGAAACGCGGCAGGAGGCGCTTTTAAAACCAAAATAAACTTGCAAACACGGCGTCCCCTGAAGTAGTTCCCGGTGCGGTGGCACCGGTCGCACCTCTCTAGTGCCAGCCCCGGTTTGAGCCAGTACTGCTTACCTGATCTGAGACTTCGCAAGACCGATTTCTTGTATCTGTCCTTTCTAATATTGTATATTATCATAGAGCCCCTTGAATGGGTACAACTCTTTTACAATCAAGCAAATACAGCCATTCGTTTTAAGAAGAGAAGCAGATCTGCTTCTTATCTGATTGCTTACTGTGTGAGCTGTGCGCACAAAAGATGGAAGGCAGGAGCACTACCGACCAAACATAATGCAAGTAAACCCCTTCAATTCACTCAGCAGCAAACTATATATATAAGATGCTAGACCAGCAAGACACACGATCAAGCAGGTTACACCACGAAGCTGCAAGACGCACTGCCCAAAGCAGAGATCTTACAACTAAGCAGGGTTCGATTGGGATCAAAAATAGGGCCGGTCACCCTAAAAAAGTGGCACGTAATTACGGATTGCGCCTTTTCGCAAAACACCTTCTGTGTTTTAAGTACTATGAGCAGAAGGGGTCGCTAAAAGAGGCATGTTTTCCCAACTTCACTGGAAAAAATACAAATGTGCTAAGACTTTGTGTAAAGCTTAGTTCACAATGGTGCCGCACACCTGATATACGTGAGGCCACGTCTGCTCGGACCCCCTGCTCGATCGGCATACATTATTAGGCAGGCCCAGCGACAGACTGGGAGACACCTCCGCCCCGTCGGTTAAAGGGAGGTAATAGAGGGCCATCTGCCCCCAGAAAGGCCGCTCACGCCCCCACTGTGCAGCCGGCGGCATGAGAACAGCATAAACACAGTCCAAATCGGCCGCCGCACTGGCCAAAATAGCTGCCCACAGCTGCAACTCGGACCGGCACATTGCCCGAGGGCACCCCTTACCGATCCGACCTGAAAGCAAGCCAGGTTTGCACGCACCGCGGGGCACGGTAACAAACTTGGTGGTACAATTATATGTCAACATGGGTTGAAATGAAGAAGTATGAAGTAAAGCTAAATAAAAGGTGTTTCCTACAAAGTTGCCCTCGGGGGCACCCGTTTCTTGCTTTCCAGGTTTCCAGTGGGAGGGAATCGGTGTGTTCATGTCTGCAGTTTCCTGCCACCCCAGGGTTATGCCCACACCCAGTCTGCAAGGCCAGAACAAGGCCCTCCTTATGCGGTCACTGTTGGAACAGTCTGGCATTGGGGAGGTAAGATTTCAAAAACACTGCAGGGCAAACTACCTTACATTTCTCCTTATGTTAACGGTCTTGCTTTTCGAAGTTACAAGGTGGCACATAGCCAGGTTATACATACTAGATCAGAAAATACACTGCGCAGCAATATTTCATTTTTACACTCACAAGTTTAGTAGAACGTGTATATAAAACCTTATGAATGGTTGTGGACACTGATGGTGAATATAAAGTAGCGCCCTCTGATTGTGAATATAAAGTAGCGCCCACTGCTTATTCCTTGGACGAGAGGGAGGTGCTTGGCTAGTTTGGGTTTCGCTACTCTTGTATGGGTTGACGTGGACCACATGGAGGAGAGAGAGAGAGAGGGGGGGGGGGGGGGACTAGCTTCACTGGTCTCATGTTTGGAGAGGGATGGCATCCTTACACAGTTCTGGGTAGGTGGCAGTGATAGGCTTATATTCACTGCTCTCTCTCTCTCTCTCTCTCTCTCTCTCTCAAGTGGGCTAAAAGTCATTGTGCATCCGCGTTTCTCCTCGGAGAGGGGGAGAGTGGGATGATGACCGATGCCAGATGCTCCCTCTTGGGAGAAAAGAGGGTAGTGGGGTGGCTACCACTTCCCTTCCTGGAGGAGAGGCCAAACGCCTTCATTGTTGATCTCTTTTGTGAGAGAGGGTCGGAAGCGCTCTTCCCCTTGCTGGAGGAAGATTCATCTGATGTACTCTACTCCCTCAGGCATGTGGTAAGGAGGTAATGGCTTCCATTATTCCCTTCTAGGTGTGGGTGGCTATCATGAAGTCTGCTACCCTCCCCAGAGGGGCAATGAGAAGGCTGTCAATGCTCTCCCTTGGTAGATGGAGAGTACAGTGTCGTCCAAAACTCTCCCCTGTGTGTTTGGGGGTGGTGGGTGGAGGAAGATTTAGTATAGAGTGCTGTGATGAACAACTACTCTCCTAGCTAGGGAGAAGTGGATGTTGCCCACCACTCTCCAATGGGAGGGTAAAGACACGGCTATGGTCCACTTCTTTCTTCCGGCTCTAACTTGGCAGACTTCTTAATAGAGGGCTGTTCATAGGCTTTTCCTTTGGGCATGGAGAATCGAAAGGAAAAGATGGGGCGGGGTAAACTGCCTTTGCTTTGCACTTACAATAGAAAATAAAGCAGCTGGAATGCACTAAATTTATCTAATTAATCAAATTTTTCAAGTAATCAGTAATTTAAAAACTCAATAATCAATAAAGTGTGCACCAGCTGAGGGGCTCTGCCAACCACCTAATTAAAACTGAACAATGAAAATTCCAGATAGATACCTAGAAATACCGGGTGCACTACTAAATGTCGCTTTAAAGCATACTAAGTGTGTTCAAACATTAAAGAGTAAATATTATACAATAATGAACAGTATTGGTGAAACAAGGACAGTACTCAGTCCTTTGTTGACTGTATCACGCTTTCACAAACAAATCTTCGAACAGAAAAGGATGATAGTCATCTGCTTTTATTCTTGATGATCGCAGATAATTTCATATGTGTGTAGAAATCAACAGAGTGTCGCTTATAATCAGCTTGTGAAGTTCTTGATCTTCAAAAATCAATCTTCAAAAAATCCCAATGCATTTCGGGCTATAGACATGAGCCCTTCATCAGGGGAATCTACAAGTATGTAAATATAAACATAAACTAAATATAATCTGCGTGTACAACAATATGACATTGATAGTTTAATGGATTCAGTAGAGAACAGGTAGTGCTTATCAACAAGTTCGAAATGTGAACCACCATAAAAGTCCATCGAAAAAAAAGTGCGTAGAGTTATTGAAAGCTTAAAAAATGATTAAGAAAGAAAGAAAAACGAATAAGTGAGAAAAAGAGATTACCAACAATGTGCTATTAACGTGTCGACAACAAGAATAAAACAAGTGACCACACGTGACTGAGCTATCGTCTAAATGGTGATCTGGAAAATGAATCATACCTTAAAGCACTCGAGTTTGTAAATACAAAGCGCCAATGGAAAGCAGCGAGTCTACTTAACGATGTCTTTGATACCACATGGTTGAGGGATAACAATAATATGCCCGTCTCTGTCTGGAAACCAATTAAGGGACGCCAATAATTAGAGTTGTGTGAGTACAAACAGTAACATGAAAATAGCTTTAATAGACCGGAAAGCCGAAAAAACGCTTATGCCTCTCACTGTCCGAGAACCGGAAACCTCAAACTAAACAAGAAATCTACAAAATAAAAAGAATAAGGGCCAGAAATGAACGTAAACTTAAATTACAAATACGCTGCAAGTGCGTATGAGCTATAATGAATAACGCTTACCTCTAGACGGGAAATTCGAAATAGTTCTCAAACAGCAGAGACGCCGGTCGCGGACTAGTGAGCTTGCGCGTCTCAAAGCGTGTACTTACGCTGTGAAATAACGGGCATGAGAACAAAGAAAGGACTATGTTGATACTGTATTGAGCGCCCAATAGGCCGCCATGTTTGAACTGGAGACGGAATATGGGTCGCAAGAAACTAAAAATAAAATAAGAATGTACGATGTGACAAATCAAATAAAATTCAAATTGACAAAAGCCCAAGGTTAAATAGAAGGATAAAAATGAAAAATTAAAATAAAACATGCAGTAACAGTTATCTAGCCAAACAAAGACCCATCACCATAGACATAGAGAAAGAGAAGACGAAATAAAAGAGGGAATCTGTCCACCTCAATGAGTAGAAGTGGAATGCCATCCATTGGTGACATTCTGTGATTAATAATCAATATTAACAATAGCATAAAAAAGAGAGCCTGATCTAATACAAATGTAAAAACCTGTCTAAATTCAGCAGCTAATGCGCAGTGGAAACCATCAGAAAAATACGAAATAGATGCAAAATTTACAGTTTAGTAGTTACATTAAAGAAAGCAAGCAAGTTCGAATTTGTCATTTAACCCTCGAGGGAATAATGTTTGCATATACCAAATCCAATACGATTCGCGCTGTGAGAGAACTTTAGACATATCCCTGTCCAAGCGCGATTCAACCATTTCAAGGACACAAAACCTGGGCTGAGCAATCGAGTGATTGTTTGCTAGCCAATGTTGTGCTAATGGAGAGCTGATGGTCTTAGTGCGTATTCTACTCTTGTGCTCTGTAATTCGAGTACGAAGTACCCTCTCTGTTTTACCCACATAATACAAATCACAAGGACACTTTATGAGATAAATAACATGATGGCTATTGCAATTTGCATTGAAATTCAACAGTATCTTTTTGCCAGTCCAAGGGTGTAAAACATGCCTGCCTGTGATTACATTATTACAATGGGAGCAATTCATACATTTCGACATGCCTTTAAAAACCGTATTGACATTCGTTGTGGTTTGACTGAGAATTACCTTTAAATTGCTATAACTTTTATATGCAAACAAAGGAGGCTCAGCGAAAATCCCTTTAAAATCGGATTCTAGTTGAAGCAAATCCTATCTTTGTAAAATGCTCTTTTTGACAAATTCAGAATTAGTGGAAAATCTAGAGACTAATACTTCACGGGTGGGACCAGATGGCTTAACTTTCTTTTTCAATAGGTCATCTCGACTGATAGGGAGCAATCTTTTTTCAGCCTCATTGACCACTTTAACGGGATAACCTCTTGCTAGAAACTTTTCTTCAGAATCTCGAATTGTCTGCACGCTGGACTCAATATCAGAAGAAATCCGTCTAATCCTCAAGAACTGCGAAAAGGGCAAATGTCGTTTGAGGGACCATGGATGAAAACTATGGTATTGCAAAGCATTGTTGTGATCAGTGGGTTTCTTGTACACCGTTGTCTCAATAGCGTTGCCTGACAATTTCAACAAAACATCAAGATAAGCAATGCTATGGGGCTCAATTTGATGGGTGAATTGAATTCTAGGATTAATCCCATTTAATCTTGAAATCTGTGATTCAAGATCATGCCGTGACCCATGCCAAATAATCAAAATGTCATCGATAAAACGTCGATACAATATTAGCCTAGATGTCCAGAGAGGGTCAGCTAGGATATTTTCAGATTCAAATTTGAGCATAAAAATACTTGCGTAGCTGGGGGCTCCAGAAAAGCCCATCGATGTACCATTGGCTTGGAGAAAAAACTGATCCTTCCAGAGACAATCGGTCTCAACGGGGGATCTGCTTCCCAAGATCATCCTTTTCTGTTTGAAGATTTGTTTGTGAAAGCGTGACACAGTCAACAAAGGACTGAGTACTGTCATTGTTTCACCAATACTGTTCATTATTGTATATTTACTCTTTAATGTTTGAAAACACTTTGTATGCTTTAAAGCGACATTTAGTAGTGCACCCGGTATTTCTAGGTATCTATCTGGAATTTTCATTGTTCAGTTTGCTTTGCACTTGCCATGACCGGATACAGCTGCTTTTCATCCACAAACAGTTGAGTTCCAGACTTGGTTTCGACTTGGTCTGTACCTCCAGGCTTAACTCATCATCTACCTTATCACTCATTTCCTTCTAAAGAGCCATCAGCCAACCCTAGGGTAGTTCGTAGAGTGCTAGAAAAAAATGTATTTATTAACAAAGCTGACCCTAACCCCCATTCAAGGCTACTCTGCTTCTTACAAATCCCAAATATAACAAAACAGACATCAGAGGTAACCTTCATTCACTTTAAATATTGATGGAGGGACTCCAAACTGAGGGGACAGCCAGTGAATGATGACACAATAGTTCTCAAAACACAAGTAGACAGACTCAAAGGATGATTATAGAATGCCAATTGTTACATTTTGTTAGAGATGTAGGACATGGTAAAGAGAATTTTTTTCTCTTACACTGGGTGGACCCTTTCACATAAGGTATTTTTGCATTATGATGGCTGTTCCATCATTAAACAAAGAAACATTTCCCTTTAGAATGGATACTTGTTTGAGACACAGCGAGACGTTTCTAATAATGAAACATGTTCTACACCATCCAGATTGAGATGCAGAGAAGTGTGCCTTTTACTGGCAGATGGCTTTCCACTCAGAGTGGTGTCACAATCTTGGCTCGGTGCAGGCAAAGTAGACCATGAGATCACAAAGGTGTAGGCAATGTTGACTTTCACAAGAAACCTAGTGCTCTCCAAGCAGGTCTAAAGAGAAGACAAAGTCTTAAGCCAAGACGAAAATGCCATGTTTTACAGAAACAAAAACGAGACAGAACACCATTAAAATAAGCTAATTTGACTTTTTACAGGAAGTTAGGTCTTTAGACTGATTTCACGAAGGAAAGTAGGATTAGATGATACTCATTTGCAATCATCCTATAGTATTGATGGCCACCAGTAGGTTGAGAATGCAGTTACACTAAACTGGTCATGGCCTAGACCATATGGGTCACTTGATGTAGGGTTTTAATTATCTTTATCTTCTATTATAGTATAACGTTAAAGAGAGTTGAGTTTCATAAGCAAGTAACTACAAGTCAAAATGCACTCGTGGGAAGGAATATGCTACTTACCAGTATGCATCTGTTCTTGGCATGTAGAGCTGCAGAGTTGTACACTTTTGCATAGATCGCCATCTGGTGTTGGGCCCGGATGTTTGCAGTTTGTTTTTGTTCTTTGGAAGTCACGAGTTCGGTGACTCCTCCTTCGGTCCGTACTGCGCATGGGCTTCGGCTCCATCCTCAGATTGTTTTTCGCCAGCAGGGAAATATGGAGCGTAGTGATAACAGTGAGAAAGCCATGTGTGTTGTATCTAAATAAGATAGACTGGAACGGATACAGGTAGCCGGGGAGGCGGGTGGGCGTGTACAACTCTGCAGCTCTACATGCCAAGAACAGATGCATACTGGTAAGTAGCATATTCCGTTCGAGGCATATGAGCTGCAGATTGTACACTTTTGCATAGATTATATAGCAGTACCCAGCCCTAGCGGCGACCACCGGTATCCGTTGCAGCGGTTTGAAATAGTGTCTTTAGTACAGCCTGGCCCACACTAGCTTGTTGCTTGGAATGCACGTCTACACAGTAATGTTTTGTGAAGGTGTGCGGTGTTGACCATGTGGCTGCTTTGCAGATGTCATCCAAGGGTATGTTCCCTAGAAAAGCCATAGAACCCCTATCTTTCTTGTAGAGTGGGCTTTAGGTGGAACAGATAATGTTCTTTTTGCCTTGTGATAACAAATTTGTATGCACTTTACAGTCCACCTAGCTATCCCTGATTTAGAGATGGGGTTGCCTTTATGCGGTGGAGAGAAGGAGACAAACAATTGTTTAGTCTTCCTGAAAGGTTGCATTCTTTGTATGTAGTACAGTAAAGCCCTCTTAACATCAAGTGTATGTAGAGCCCTTTCTGCAACAGATTGAGGTTGCGAGAAAAAGACAGGTAATTCCACCGATTGATTAAGATGGAACGGGGAAATGACCTTGGGCAGAAATTTTAGATTTGTACGAAGTATCACCTTGCTGTGATGTATTTGTAAAAAGGGTTCCTGTACAGTGAACGCTTGTATTTCACTAACCCTTCTAAGGGAAGTGATAGCTACGAGAAAAGCTGTTTTCCAGGTGAGGAACTGTAGCTCACATTTATGCAGTGGTTCGAAGGGCGGACCCATTAGCCTTGTAAGAACTACATTTAGATTCCATACAGGAGAAGGTGGTGCCCTGGGCGGAATTATGCGTTTAAGGCCTTCCATAAAGGCTTTAATAGCGGGCACTCTGAACAGTGATAAATGCTGTCTGTTTTGCAGGTAAGCAGCAATCGCTGCTAGGTGTAGGCGTATGGAAGAATATGCCAGGTTACACCTTTGAAGATGGAGTAGATAGCATATAATGTGTTGTATGGATGCATCTAAAGGGTTGATTGTATTGTTACGGCAGTAAACAACAAATCTCTTCCACTTTGCGGCATAGCATGCTCGAGTGGTAGGACGTCTGGCTTCCTTGATTCATGCAGTCAGGGGGAAGGTTAAGGTACCCAAATTCTAAGATTTCAGGAGCCAGATCGCAAGGTTGAGCTGAGCTGGGTCCGGGTGTCTGATTTCGCCATGGTTCTGAGTTAGGAGGCATGGGGACAGGTGCAGTTTTTGATGTGGTACCACTGATAGCTGTAATAGTGTGGTGTAGCACGGCTGCCTGGCCCATGTTGGGGCTACCAGAATGAGCGTAAGGGAGTGCTGTTGTAGTTTCCTGACCACTAATGGAATTAGTGGGAGAGGTGGAAAAGCGTATGCAAATCTGCCTGACCAGTTCATCCATATCGCATTGCCTTTGGACAATGGGTGTGGGTATCTGGCGGCGAAGCTTGGGCATTTTTTGTTTTCGTGGGTGGCGAAGAGGTCTATCTGAGGATGCCCCCACTTGCGGAAGAATGGGCGAAGGACTTGTGGATGCAGTTCCCATTCGTGTATCTGTTGCGTTTGTCTGCTGAGCAGATCTGCCATGGTGTTTTGTATGCCTGGGACGTGCTGTGCCAGGAGAAAGATGTTTTGTGGAATTGCCCATCTCCATATGCTCTGTGCTAAGCGGGAGAGCTGGGGAGAGTGTCCCCCCCCCTGTTTTTGAATATAATACATTGCAGTCATATTGTCTGTGCGAATGAGGACTGCTTTGGCTGAAATCTGTTTCTGAAAAGATTTTAGGGCTAGAAAGATCGCCAATAGCTCCAGATGGTTGATGTGGAGCGATTTTTGTTGTGGCGTCTATAGACCTTGCATTGTGAGGTGTAGGAGGTGCGCTCCCCAGCCGGAGAGCGATGCGTCCGCTGTTAGAATCACCTGAGGAACCGGGTCCAGGAACGGACGCCCTTTGGAAAGGTTTGTGGTGTTCCACCACTGCAGAGAGTGATGGGTGTGGCCGTCCACCAACACCAGATCCATCAGCTGTCCCTGGGCCTGGTTCCACTGTCGTGCTAGGCACTCTTGGAGTGGACGCATGTGGAGTCTTGCATGGGGCACTATGAAAATGCAAGATGCCATCATCCCTATTAGCTTCATGAACACTCTTGCTGGGAGAGAGTGCTGAGCAATGAACGTTTGGCGCAAGGCTTGTATGCTTGCGATCCTGGCTGAATTGGGATAGGCTATACCTTTGGAGGTGTCTATAGTGGCCCCGAGATATTGCTTTGTGTGAGATGGTATGAGGTGGGACTTTTGGTAGTTCACCGTGAAGCCTAGCTGGTGGAGCAGTTGGATGGTGCTGTTTGTATGTTGCACACATTGGTCGTAGGACGCGGCTTTTATCAGCCAGTCGTCTAAGTAAGGGAAGACGTGAATATGTTGACGTCTGAGGTGTGCTGCTACTACCGCTAGGCATTTGGTAAACACCCGTGGTGCGGTGGTGACCCCGAAGGGGAGAACCGTGTATTGGTAATGCTGACCGTCCACCACAAACCTGAGGTACTTCCTGTGAGAAGGGTGTATTGGAATATGAAAGTATGCGTCTTTCAGATCCAAGGTAGTGAGAAAGTCTCCCTGACAGAGGAGTGGGAGGACTTGTTGTAGGGTGACCATGTGGAAATGGTCTGAATGTATGTATGCATTTAGAGGCCGGAGGTCCAGAATGGGCTGCAGGGTCCCGTCTTTTTTCGGTATTAGAAAATACAGAGAGTAGACGCCTAAATTTTGCTGATTGACGGGGACCTGCTCTATAGCGTGTTTTTGGAGGAGGGAGATCACCTCCTGTTTGAGCAGTGTGGAATGTTCCTGTGACATTGGACGGTGCCTTGGTGGGATATTGGGTGGGGTAGATGTTAGCTCGAGACAGTACCCTGACCGAATAATTTGGGTCACCCATTTGTCCGATGTTATGGACTCCCAGGCGTGAATAAAGTGGTGTAGTCTGCCCCCGACCGGAGTGGGATGGTCTGGGGGGAGCGAGGGGAAGTCATTGTGCGGGCGGTGTGGCAGAACGGGTGGTGTTGGTTTTGCCCCTGCCCTTATTGTTGTTGCCCCTGTATCCACCTCTTTGGTAGCCCTTTGAGAAGGTATTTTGAGGAGGGGACTTGTAGGAGGTAGAGGCGCTATCGGTGGAGTAACCTCTGCCTGTGCTACGAAAGGACGAACGTCGAAAGGAGCGTCTAGGGGTTTGGGATTGTAATGCCCCCATAGACTTTGCTGTGTCCGTGTCCTTTTTCATTTTTTCTAATGCTTCGTCCACATTTGGCCCAAATAGGTGTTGTTGGTCAAAGGGGTGATTTAGTATGGATGCCTGGACTTCTGGCTTAAACCCTGAGATCCTGAGCCAAGCATGACGGCGAAGCAGGACACTAGTATTTATAGCTCTAGAAGCAGTGTCCGCTGCATCGAGGGCACATTTAATGGAGGTGTTAGTAATGAGCTTTCCCTCTTGTATTAGGTCATGAGCTTTACGTTTGTGTTTCTCCGGGAGGTGTTGCATAAGAGCCTCAAGCTCATCGTAGTGTGCTCTGTCATAACCCGCAAGTAGCGCCTGTGTATTCGCAATGCGCCAGATGTTTGCGGCTTGCGAGGCAGTGCGTTTACCAGACGCATCTAAAAGTTTTGATTCCTTATCTGGCGGTGGAGCCTCACCTGAGGACCGGGAGTTGGACCGCTTTCTAGCTGTGGACACAACCAGGGAATCTAAAGGAGCAGGGCCTTTAATGTATGCAGGATCTGTGGGTGCTGCTTTGTACTTTTTTTCTATTCTGGGGTTTAAGACCCTGGCCCTGACAGGGTCTTTGAACACCTCTGCAGCATGTTTGGTAACACCCTTAAGCATGGGCAAGATGGCTGTGGATTTATCCTGAATATCAAATGTATCCAGTAAGAAGTCGTCTTCCACTGGTTCGCTATGTAGTTCCACCCCATGATAGTGTGCTGCCCGCTGCACTAAGTGGTGAAACCCTAGTGAGTCCTCCGGGGGAGATGGCCTGGATGGGTAGAGGTCATCTTGGGGCACATCTGGTATGTCAGGGTTTTGGTAATCCTCCCATGGGTCTGGGGTCCCTGGGGGTGTGGGGTCCATCGGGGCGTCCGCTGGATCATAATCTGGATCCCCGTAATCCGGTTCTGGGGTTGGGGAGTGATGAGGCAAGGGTGGCGGAGACCTGGGAGGGAGAGGAGGTGGGAGGGAGAGGAGTGGAAGAGGCGGAGGAGGTGTAGGAGGTGGTGGGGAGGGCACTCTGAGAGGAGATGTGGCAGGGTCCTTCCGTTTGGGCGGTGGAGGAGGAGCTGGTGTGTCAAGACGTCTTTTCTTGATAGACAGAATCAATAGCCCAGTCTTTGGATCCTTTGATAAGTTTTTTTGAGAAGGATCAGGTGTAAAAAGTTCCGTTGGCGCCGAATCGTCCGCTGGCGCCGATGTTTTCGGAGCCGAGGACTTGGGTGGTTTCTCTGCGCCATGCTTTTTTGGAACCTCCGTTTTTTTCGGCGTCGAGGTAGGCTTCGACGCGGGAGCGTCGGTGCCGAGGGATTTATGCTTGTGTTTCGTCGGCACCGAGAGTCCAGGCTTCGGCACCCGTGGCTTCGGAGTCGAGCTGGGCGTCACTTTCTTCGGTGCCGAACGGTGTTTATCGGCACCAGGAGTAGGCTGGCTCGAGCCCGAGCTGCCGTGAGACTTGTGATGCTTCGACACCGGGCCCGAAGGTGGGGTGATAGAAGCTGCATGTTTGGTTTTCCCTAGGCCCGGAGGCGAAGGTGTAACCTGAGTCTCTTTGGATATGGGCGCGGGGGTGGGAGGGGGTAGAGTACTCACGACCCTCTGCGCCGGTGTGATGTCCTCCAGGTCGGAGTCGTCGGCCTCGGAAGCGCTGACGATGTCTTCCTCCTGCTCGGTGTGTTGTTGCCCCGAAGCTCCGGTGTCGTCTCCGAAGATGTCCGGCGGAGCCGCGGTCGATGAGTGCGCCATGGTGCGTCGAGCTCTTCGATCCCGGATGGTCTTTTTTGATCAAAAAGACTTGCAGGCGGGGCAGTCTCTGGCCTCGTGTTCCGGAGAGAGGCAAAGGTTACACACCTGATGGAGGTCGGTGTGGGGAAATTTAGACCCACATTTTGGGCACTTTTTGAACGGAGTCCTTTCCATCGGCCGGGACCGGAGTCGAGGAGGGCCCGAAGGCCGGTGCCGATGTGTGGAATCGAGAAAGTGCCTCTACGAGAGATGAAGAAGATGAAGAAACTCGATGAACGAGGATTTTCCGTCGAGGCTGGAACCGGAAAAGTTCGAAGCCGGAGCACGAAGTATCACATCCGAGCCCGATGGCGGAAAAAAACTATCTGAGGATGGAGCCGAAGCCCATGCGCAGTACGGACCGAAGGAGGAGTCACCGAACTCGTGACTTCCAAAGACTGTCCAAAGAACAAAAACAAACTGCAAACATCCGGGCCCAACACCAGATGGCGATCTATGCAAAAGTGTATAATCTGCAGCTCATATGCCTCGAACATAATTTTTGAATGAGTTGAGTCTGTCAGGACCAGGTGTGAAGGGTTCTTGAGGAGGCCGCTGTCCTCGGTCTAGCACAACGCCAGAAGAATTTTTGGTGGGAAGAAGGGTTCTTTCATTATGTTGCGGGTATCTGTTATTTGTTTTTTTACATTCTATTATCTACATGTTATTATTCTCCCAACTGTGCTATATCATTCTACTTATTTCCAATTTACTTCTATCCTCTATTTCCTGACTACTCAATTCATGCAAGAAACACATTTTAAAAACATGAGTAAACATACATGTCCAGCAGAAGCTATGCATATCATAATACAACCCAACAATCGGACTATCTCGAAGGCCAATAAAAGAACAACCAAATACAAATAAAAGACCCCCCCTACCTTCCACCATCCTCCTCCCTTCTCCTCCCCCTCCTCCAACCTGGACAAACCAAGGCAGAAGTTTTCTGGAACCTCTATTACAGGAAGTCGTCAAGAAACACATTTTAACAAGAAAATATTTCATTCCATCCTGCATGTAACAGACACCAAGTTTACAAGATTACAGCACTATACCAGGACTTTCCTGGGCCACAGATAATCAGTAACTCTCATTCTACTTGACCTGTCTGCGGCCTTCGACAAAGCCACCCAATACACTCGGATCAGAAGACTACACAGCACAGCCATCCAAGGACCCACACTCAACTGGATCTGCTCCTTCATCACGAGAAGGAGAAGAGCTCAAATAGTTAAAATGCCACCATTCACACCAGAGACCAAAAAACTGATCTGCGAAATCCCCCAGAGATCATACCTCAGCCCTACCCTTTTCAGCGTCTACATGATGCCGCTAGCGAATATCATCCGATCACAAAGCATCTCCATCATCTCATTCGCTGACGACATCCAAATCATCCTCTCTCTGAAGGATAAGGCAGCTACCTTTAGAACCAATTTCACAAACTGCAGGACCATGGCAGCTGACTTGATGAGAACAAACTGCTTGAAACTCAATTCCGACAAGATGAAAGTTCAGATTTTTGGAAACAAGACCTTCCCATGTGACTCTATCTTGTAGGTGTTGGATCTAGAACTAACATCCATTGACCACGCAAGAAATCTGGGGATCATCCTAGACAAACTCACCATGATGGCAAAAGTCAACGCAATGAATGCCTCCTGCTTCCACATCCTACACATGATACAAAAGATTTTCAAGTGGCTACTATAGAGCACCAGATGGACAATCACCCAAGTACTCATCACAAGCAGGCTTGACAAGGGAAACACACTACAAGCTGGAATCTCTAAGCAACTCCTACAAAGGCTTACATCATCCAGAACCCGCAAGACTCATACTGAAACTCCTGCGCTGCGCCCACATCGCACCACACCTCAAGAAGCTCCACTGGCTCCCAATTCACAAACGCAGCCATTTCAAACTCCTTACTCTCACAAAGCCCTACACAAAACAGGAATGGGACTAGCATACTTTAACAGTCTCTTACACTTCCACCAGCTAACTATGCTATAGCTCACTCTCGCACACACCACACACCTGTGTAAACATGGTACAACCTCCCTTGGCACATAAGGGCCTCCTCCTCACTTCTTAAGTTCCACAAGAATCTGAAGACCCGGCTCTTTGGGTACCATATGCCCACTCACCTGCTTAAGTGTCTAGATATCCTCATGAGTGATTAGTGCGCTCTACAAATCTACATGACAGGATATAACATAACGTATATGTTGTGTAAACCCTTTAATCAGGAGTGAGCTACAAATTATATTCTTAACTATGCCTGGGCGTAGGACTATGCTATGCTCGCGTAGTTTGCGCAACTACACGCCACGCGAATTGCACGTAGCACAGTGCAAAAACACGTAGCATAGTGGGCATTTTTTGCTTGCTCTCGGTCCTAAATGTCAAGTTGGCGACCGCGAGCGAGCAAAATGACATCCCGGCTAGACTTTTTCCGCGTTCGCGATCAGCAACATCAAGATGCTGATCGCGAGCGTGGAAAATAAACCTCCCGGCGAGATTCTCAACGCGCGGAGGTCAGGTTTCTTATTGCGAGTGGTCGCGTATGTGCGCGACCGCTCGCGATGAGAAACTACCAGTCCGCGTTGAGAAAACTGCCGCTTGAGTACAAATCTACTCGAGCGGCAGAAAACGACCGCTTGTACTGTGCAAGATGCCGTTTGCAATGATTGCACAGTGCGGACAAGCATCCGGCACTGTGCAATCAGTGCGAACAGCATTTTCCCTACCGCACTATGCCGTTCTACGCAAACTACGCCCAAGGTTATTCTTAACTGTTCATGGTCTGAAATCTCCAGTTAATATTCATTAAAATATTACATTACTACTGGAGGGAGAATGAGTAGGTTATTTTCCTTCGTTAAGAGATCAGGTTTCAACACAGAAAAAACCTAAAGATATATTAACAAGCAATGACAAAGTCAAAAAGTCGGGCTTGGATTTTGAATCCCGACTGAAGCAGTAATTTCTGCATACAATGCACCTATGAGATAAAGAATTTCATGTGTGATGACTGAATACACGTTTGAGAGGTAATTGGATGCAGAATGATACACTAAACAGTCTAGAGAATGAGGTGCAAGAGAAATACTCCTTTGGGCGGGGGCAACGCTCATGCTATGTATATTTTAAAGAATTGATAACAGGTCATGGAAACAGCTGCACTGTTAAGCCAGACCTAAAAATGGGTAGTGAGGTTCAACTTTCAGGGGGTGTATAAAAAGTGGTGTGATTACTTTCATGGTCAGAAAGGAAATCCGAAGTACAATTAGTTGAGAAAGAATCCGGGAGGGACAGTGGGTGTCGGCACATAATGATAAAGGATCAAAAGGCTCAATGATTAGGAACATAAAAGGTCCTGCAAATGTTTATCTACCCCCCTCCCTATTTTGAAAAGGGATGGAATAAAAACTGATCTCCTCAGTAGATGCCTTAATTGCCTTATTTCACAATATAATATATGCAAACATTTCTGCAAATAGATTCAAAATTATACTTTTATTGATAAGCTCAGCTCAAACTGGTTTCATGAAGGGGATTTCAGGCAGAAGGGAAGCACTGCACACTGGCAGTGTGAATAAACTACTACAAACAAAAATAATCCTGTGCTTTTTTACTGGATTCTGAAAATTGGTGTCCTTTATAATAGCATACACCCTGTCTTCTTGCCATAGAAGAGGAAGGGTTTGATGAAGCACTACTTTGCAAACTTTTTCTGTCTTGATTCATTATGTTGGCAATTTGCAGATCCAGAATGGGTCTGAATTCCTTCATCAGACCATTCTTCTGACCTAGGAAATAACTTGAGCCTTTCCCTTTGTGGGGTCGTTGTGTTGCTTGCCTAGATGTAATTTCGAGGTTGCCAAGTTATAGAGCTACAGAGCCTACAGTGTAGTGAATAGAGGGTAGAGGAAGGATAAATCATTGCTTACTGTTTGACTGTGGTCACCCCGATGAGCCGGCGAACTACTGTTGAGATGACTTATTGCTTGAATCTTGCCTTTCATGATAGGGGAACCTTTGACCCTGAAGCTCCTGCAGTTGCTGACAGGACCAGTGAGCGGACTGAACCCTCTGTCGAGTGTAGTGTCTGTGGTCCCGCTGCCAGAACAGAGATTTATAAAACCGTGTTTCTGCCAGACCAAGAGATTTAAGTGTGCCAATCTCTTTCACCCTATTATGCTTCTGTTCTTTGGTGCGCTGGTGAAAAACAGCAGAGCCTGAAAATAAATGGTTTAGAATTTGAAGCAGAGCATCTTCTTGCGGTGAACTGAACAGTAGCCAAGAGGAGCGTCTCAAAGAAAGGCTGTGGAAATATCCCTAAGCTGTCAGTTCTGCCACGTCAATGGTGGTACAGATGAGTTGGCTGATATAAGTCGTCCTTCTCTAATCACTTCAAAGACTTACCCATGTTCCCTTGGCAAATCATCAGAGAACATTTGAAGGCTGTCCCAGAGTGCCCAATTATACTATTCTAGGGGCATCATTCTGCTTGCTGATTTTAGAGCAGCTGCTGTGAAATGGTTTGAGACCAGGCCTCAAAAAACTTAAGGACTTCTCAAGAAGGCTTGAACTTCTTCAGCAAGCATGACCTGCAGATTTTAACAAGACTGGTCTTCCACTATCTCCATCGGCCCTGGGATAAGAAGCAGCAAAGGTCTGGGAGCAGCTCTTGGATGTAAAGTCTCCATAATTAAGAACACAGAAGGTTGAGGTGAGTCTAACAGAATGTTCTGCATTGTGGCCCTTAGGATTCTCATTCATGAAATGAATTATATTCATTGAGATCCCCCAGGAAGAAGCTGTTGAGGAGGTAGGTGTATATGATATGGAAATGTTTTCATCACAAGAATGAGAAAATACCACAGAACTTGATAGAAACCTCCTGTACCTAGGTTTAGGTAAAGGTTGCTCGCTGGATGGAAAATGAGAATTCCCTGTTGGCCTTACTGAAGGAGATTACCTGGGTGTGACTGCTCTCTTCCTTATAAGGTAAATAGATGTGTGTCTTGAAGCTTGCACAGGTTTAGGTACAGGATGAGGCAAGGACAGAGATTGTAAAGGCTCTTGCAATGGATCTTCACAAGGTTTAATGAATAGAGGAGGCCTTAAAGGTTCTGGAGACTTAGGCGGTGGGGAGGGAAGCTTAAGTCTCTTCGTGAGATTATGTTGAAGAGAGTAGCTTGGGGTGTAAAACATCAATGTTGATCTGTGTGTTGCTGAATGGTGTCTTGATGTTGAATGATGGGACGTCAAGGTTAGAAGGTGAATGTGACTTACAGGTCAGCAGGGAATACTTCAACATCAAGGACTTGCCTAATAAAATGAAGCTGGTATCTTGACGTTTACATAGAAGCTTTCCTTCATGGTAAATACATCAGCGGTGTTCTCTTTTCTGACTTCAAAGCCTTCGACATTGAACAGGAATGTCGAAGAAGTCACAATGTTTATTTTTCCATAGTTTCTCGATATTCTCTCCACAGATCTTCCTCCACAACAGCTCCTGTGGGAGGAAGTAACAGTTGAAGCTAAGATGTACCTGTTGGCCTTGTCGCTTTTCTTTGGTATCTTCTAACTTCCCATGGAGCCTTATGTTTAAACTGTCACTTCTGACATTTTTGAACAGTAACACAATCTTTAAAAGAATAAGGGAGGCAAACCTTGAGAGGGACAGTAACAGCTTAGGTTATTCATGAAAGTGAAGGCATGACACTGGATAAACAATGGGTGGTAAAGGTAGAAAACACCTCATAGGTTTCCTAGCCCTGAAAGATGTTTAGAAAATGTTATAAAATGTAAAAGTTCTGAGAGAATATTAATAGGTGAAGAAACATCCACAGTGATTCAGTATACCATTCACTGAGCCAATAAAAAGAACGCAATTTGTAAGGTAAACTGCCACTACAGTGTATAACGGAACTGGAGTCACCTTGATTCTTATAAAGAGACAGTGGACCTTTTTTACCTCGCCAAACGCACTGTCTCTCAGGATGCATTTTCCTCATTGTTAGGCTGCAGGTTGTATTCTAGGTACTGCAATGTAGTGTTGAGAATGATTTTTTGTTTTTTTCTCAACAGTCGAAGACTCAGACAACCTACTCATTTGCTGGTGGCTCTCTGCCTTCAAGCATGTTGGTCTTTTCACCACCTCTGATGTTTGCATTGGATATAAAGTGCTCTGGCTGCCCTTCATGCCGCAGGAAATTACTTAAACGTTTAGGACTTTTAATAAAAAACCTACAATGCAGAACAAGGACTGCTTTTCCAAATGCAGGACATCTGGTCACTCAAGGGAATGTTCTTGTCATAATGCTTGAAAAATAAATGGGAGTTATCCAATGTGGATGCCATGTAAACAATGGTCAAGGGAACATAATGTTGGAAGGCAAAAGAAGTGCCCCTGACACTAACCCCATGCTCATGGTTTCCAACTTTTAAAAGTGTATGGAGCCACCGAACAAACAATGAAGGTCAGGAAGATTCCCAGGAGAGTAATCACCATCAGTGAAAAACATCATCTTTGAGGACCATATACATTGATCTTGTCCAGCTGAGCAAACACCGAATATCCCAAGCATGCAAAATCTAACCAGTATAGAATGGATTAGAGCAGAAAGTAAAAGAAGGAGGTATAAAGCTTCGGTCGATAAAGAAGTCTGACAGTTTGATAGGTAGGCACTTAAAGTGTGCATTGTGCCCCATCCGACTTTATTTCTACTCTGACCATCTCACAGACTCTTCAGTATTCTCTAGGTTCAGCAGAATTCTTCTTATACAAGGCAATGTGCAAAATTTGCCTACTGGAGCTCCTTTGATGTATTTGAGACAAATGTTATTAATGTTAAACATCTGTGATCTGGCTTAACTAGCTGATCTCTTTTTGTGTATAACAGATTAATGTTCTGAATTTATTAGGAGTTATTCTCAGTACATGGAAATATGCATTATAGTACCCTATTTGAGTTCAAATGTATAAATGATTGCATTTTATAGGAATATCTGTGGCAACAAGGCATCTCATTACATAGTGGTACATTGCAATGCGTTTTTTCTTTTTTTTACCACAAATGGCTTTACAACGCATTGTGATGTATTACTATGTATTTCACCTTTACAATGCATGTTTTAACATTTTTTATGTCTTTATTCCGATATATTTAGTTATTTATGTAAGTAAATTAAATTAATGTATACTGATGTGATTTAAATCTCTTTAAAATCCTCAACAAATATGGTGGCACTATTACTGCACACAAGGTCAAAACATTTTTTTTTCTAGTCATTAACAATAGTATAGATTTCTGTCACATACAAACTCTTGAAGTGAACAGAAATCCAGTACATACTTTACAAATAAAAACAGATATACTACTAACAAACTATAAAAATATCTGACTACTATTTTGGTCCTCAGTCGTCTGTAGAATTCTGACGAAACACAATGTCTATCCTGAAGCTGGTAAAAACTGAAGCTAAGAGTTGCTGCCATTTATCTCTTACTATTGATAAGCAAATGAAAATATATTAAATCATTTACTATTTCCAATAAATATGTTAGGGTATAATATTTTTTTGTTTTCTGTTTTATAAGGATTTGATAACATAACAAAAAAAAAATATCCGTACAGTACCACAGTTTTCTTCTACTAATCTGAATCAATACGAAAATCCTCACCAAGAAAATCCATCACAAAAAAGAACGGAGGTTCAAAAACTTTGTTTCTAAACTCAATGTTAAATAACAATGACAATATTTTGAACTAATGGAAAAAAAACAAAATATTTTCCCCCTGAAAAAAATAACTTCATTCACGGATAAACTAATACAAATTTTCTTAACAGAAGAACTGACAAAATCAAAAAATCAAGATTAAAAACTAACATGTTTTAAATTGCCCCAGAAATTCAATAAAGGGAAATCCAAAATTAAGGAAAACGTGAACTTTAAAAAACTATTAAAAAAGAAAATGAAAGCTAGAGAAAATTTTTGGGGAAATAATTATTTAATTGGTAAGGAAAGTACAACAGTAAACAACAAGGTAAAAAGCAGTAAAAACATGCTAAGTCAAAATGAAATGCAGCTAAAATTTCGAATTTGAAATCACAATATATATATTTTTGTAGTGATGTAAACCATTTAAAATATGTCAAAGGCTGGATATGCTTAATCGAAAAGAGAAAAACGATTATTAAAGCATGTGGGGTTACTGTAGTGTTAGGACAGAAACACTGAACCCAGGGCTTATTGGAGATGTGAGCAGAGGCTGAGCGGTTACTCTAGAGAACATTACAGAAAGGACCTCACTCTGCTTATGCAGTAGATGTATATTTAATAGAAAATATTCAACAGGTAAAAGGTCTAGTTTTCCCTTCCAATGAGCCATCTGGTGCAATGCTAATGAAGGTTTCCAGAAATATCCCTTCACATGTTGCTGGGCAAATTTCTGCTATTCCGAATTAGATATGAATTATTATTATTATTAGCAGGAAAAGACTAGTAAGCAATGTAGTCCTCTCCCCAACCCAAAGCATTTAGTGAAATCACCATACCACAAACATTTAATTATGAACGTTTCCCCCTTTATGACATCCCCCACTCCCCCCAAAAAAGAAAACATGATCGAGGGGACTTTAAAACTACACCACATCCATTCTTCCAAATGGTCACAAGATATGACCCAAAAAATAAATACTACATCACCTTTACTATATGCTTTGTTCTCAGACAAACAGTCTTCCTCTTACACATAATTTTTCACTGCTTTAAAAGAAAAAACATTGAAGCAAAAGACCTGTGCAATTAATACTTTACAGTTAATTATCTATGATATCAGTTTAATAATTTTTTTATCTGGTCACTCAAATTTGGGGATTTGTTTTCCATTTTTCACAAGCAATTTGGTCTGATGTGCCAAAACATCCATAGCAGGAGACTTCATGGATGATAGTAAATTGAAGATTGAAATCTAAAATAAAAACTAAGCGCCTTATGTTTTGTCATCCCCTGAACGAGTGGGTGACTTCTACACAACAGTACAGTTAGATTATTACTCACAAAATGAAGACAAATTGCCCCTTTACTGAATCTGAATAAGTTATCTAAATAGGCCGGGTTGTAGGAGGGTTTCATGGTATCAAATTAACTGGTGTAACTGCTACTCCACCTATTTTGGGGAGGAGGGAACACAAACTAACAGTTCCACAGATGGACAGCATAACTCCTTCCCTAGCTGTACAGGAAAGGGTAAAAAAAAAAAGTATGCAAATATAGAGTTGTGTATGTTGGAGAGTGCATAATTTATTAAATACTTCCAGATTTGCAAAAAAGAAATTTACATTTAAGGATTGTCCAACACACAAAACAGACAAAAAAGGAGGATTCTCAATGTTTTTTCAGCTTGAAAATGGATGTGAAATATGAAAGCCATTTAATTTTGGGTCTTATGACGATGTCGGCTGGAAAGGCTCAGAACGGCATTTGGTTTTTCCTAACCCGTGTCGGAACCTATGTTTCAGACCGACTAGGAAACATTTCCGACCAACCGATTACGATGGAAAGGTAACCGTTCGGTCTTACCAACTCAGTTCCGACTATCATTCAGAGATTCCGAGTCGGACAGGTCTATGGACTGCGTTTCAGACCGACGTATTACGATGTCAGAATCAGACAGCCTTTCCGAATCGGTCTGTCTGACATGAAACGGCCATCGGAAACGAATTTCGGGGGGGGGGGGGGCCGTAGCAGGCCCCCCTTCACCTGGACGCCTCCGGTTGGGACCCGGTGGGGTATCCATGGGACCCCTCTTTACAACCATGCACAGTGTGGAAGGCACCATGGGGTGCCGGCCACAGGGTGCAAGGTTTTCCGCAACAGCTTCTGTTGTCAGTCGGAACACAGGCTCCCAATTGAAGTCAATGGGAGTCCGTCCGAACGGTGTGCTTTCTGAGCGACACCGTAATAAGGCCCCTTATCTTTTCTGGCACAGACCGTCTTTCTGGCTGAACCGAATCTGGGTACAAGTCATGTCCGGTGCAGCAGTGCATGAGGACTTTGGTGGTACTATGAACAGGACTGGGCACTGCAGTAGTGTGAGTTCCGTTCTTGGAATTCACTAGTCTCTCTCAATTCAGAACCCTACATACCATCAGGAGGAATAGTTTGTAGTGGACTGTGCCTACATCTGTTAAATGGATATCCCCTTTGATACGTTGTAGACAAAAAATCATGATAACTGGAATACAATTTCAGTTTAGAATGTAAAATACCTGTATGGAGAAGAAAGAAGGTAAAAAAAAAGACTTTAAGGTGTTACCTACCAACTTTCGGTTTCAGCAAGTCTGGTTCTTTTTCCTTAACACAAAATACAAATAAAAAATAAACGTTAAGGATGTTAATTATTCAGTCCAATGAAAACATATTTGCTGTGCACAATAATGATTTCAATTATTTCTTTGTTGCTTTGTTTTCTATTTATACAGCTTAATATATGTATAAGCAGGTTTAGGATTGTTCCAACTTTCAGGGTAGACAGAGGAACTAAGGAAAAGTGATAGCATGGACCACATAACTGCGAAGAAGAGATAAGTGCATAGGACTCCTGATTCCATGGAAAACTAGAGCATGTGGTCCTCTAGACCACATCTACTTTATGTAAGCATGTGATCCCCTAGACCCCACCTGCTTTATATACTACCATTTGCAGAAAACGAATGTTGCAATTGCTGGGTGGCTTAAAGCAGAGAAACCGTAAACAAGGTGTACATTTTCTGCTAGCTAAGTACGTTCAAGGCTTGATGCAGGAATACAACTCCCATCATTAAACGTAGTAAACTAGGCATCAAGGGATACAACTTCACTGACCTGGTGTTTTTTTCTCTCTTTGTGCTGTGCCCCTGCTCGACGCCTGTGGCCCCACCCCTTCCTAGCACTGCGTTTCTCGTTTCCCGCATCCCAGCTGTACCCCTCACACTACTGAATGGGGGCCACTGCGCCAGGAAAAGAGCAACTTCACTGACATCAGTGATCTGTTTCCCTTCCTGCCCAGCTATGCCTGGTAGCTGCTGCGTCTTGCAGGCTCACTGACCTTCACTGGTTGGAGGTTCGAGGCCCTCCTCCACTTGCAGGCTCCCGTCGCCTGCGCCTCATCCCTAGTGGCCCAGTGGGGAGCCATCTTTGCTCTGCTGCTGTCCTGCTTTCTGTCCTTTTGCTTACTGCAACTTTTTTGCTTTTTACTCTCTTCACCCTTTTTTGTTGTTGATGTTTTTCACCTTTTTCTCTCTCTTCCTGCAGCAGCTCGACCCACGCGGCCTTGCCCCCTTCCCAGCACCGAATTACCCGCTTCCCACCTCCCAGCTGTCCAGCCCTCCTCCTCCCACTACTTAATGGCGGCGTGCTGCCGATGTGCTAGAGTCAAGCCCGCCTGCATCCGTCCGCACCTGGACCAAGCCCAGCGCCACAGACCCTAGTTCTCAGACCTTCCACCGATACAATGCCAGCATGCTCCTCGCCCACAACACAGGACAACGCTATACCGCCTACCACCTTGCATCACTGAAGGACACCTTTGTCCTGCTGAAACTGCATCTGCACTCTCACCCACCTCCGCACTCCAGCTCTGCCTGCCACCCACCCAACCCACAGCACACCTGACCGGTTCAGCTGAATCCTCCTCAACATACATAGAAATCTGGGACCTCCTTGACTGCATCTCCCACAACATCGCCTTCCTCACGGGAACCTGGAGGAACTCCAGCCAGGACCCGGACACTGCAATCGCCATCCTCGACGACTACTCGATCACCGGCAAGAATCGCACCGACCAACCCGGAGGAGCCATCGTCATAGTCCACAAGAACTCCCTCCGCTTGACTACCCACTCGGACGACCTTCCGGCAACCATGAAGCCTCTCCACTTCAGGTCCAGACCAACTCCAATACCACCCTCCCTGGGACCCTCGTCTACAGACCTCCTGGCCCGCCCGCCCTTCACCGACGCCATCATAGACTACATCACACCCCAGGCTCTCTCGTCCCCCGATTACATCCAACTCGGCGACCTCAACTTCCACCTGGACAACTCCAATGACCAGAACACTGCACCCCTTCTGGAGAACCTCGCCAACATCGGACTCAAGCAGCTAGTCACCTCTCCGACCCACATAGCAGGACACACGTTCGACCCAGTCTTCTACACCAGCAAAAATATCATTCTCAGCCAGACCTCCAAACTCCTCCCGACCGACCACCCACCACTGCATTCACTTCACATTCACCAAACCCACCGTACACTAACACACCCACTGCCCCCCGCTGCAACTGGAACAAGATCACCAAAGAACAACTCACCGACTCCCTCAGCACATCCACACCGCCGACATCCATAGACGCCAACACCCCAGCACACAACCTTCACCAATAGATCTCCAACTGCTCTGATGCGCTGGCACCTCTCAAGATAGCATCAGGCAAGCAACACTCCAAGAAAACCAGCTGGTTCACTCCCACCATCCATAAGCCCAGATGCACCTGTAGACGGCTTGAGAAGAGATGGAGGAACAACAAAACTACAGAAATCCACACAGTCTTCAAATCCGCCATCACCCCACACCACACCCTCCTCAAAACCGCAAAGAAAATGGCCCTTCAAGTCAGAATCAACTCCAGTGCACATAACAGCAAAGAACAGTTGGCCATCGCCAAGGAGTTTGCCAAACCCCACAGAGAGACCCCAGAAGTCCCACCCTCCAAAGACCTCTGCAACAAACTCAGCACGTACTTCCACCACAAGATCAAGCAGCTCTACGACAGCTTCAACACCCGCCCATCACTCCCACCACCACCTCACGAGACGACGCTGCCCTTCAACAGATCCTGCTCGATTGGACCCTGCTCAGAAGCCATGACACCCTCAAGACCATGAAGAGCATTCACTCCAGAACCCCCTTCAAACACTTGCCCCCACCACATCTTCCACAGAGCCGCCACCACCATCGTCCCCCAACTATGCCGCACCATCAACTGCTCAATTGACACTGCCACCTTCCCAGACGGTTCCGCACCATCAAGTGCTCAATCGAGACTGCCACCTTCCCAGGTGACTGGAAGTATGCAGAGATCAATACCCTGCTGAAAAAATCATCAGCCAACCCGACTGACCTTAAGAACTTCAGACCCATCTCCCTGTTACCCTTCCCAGCCAAGGTCATAGAGAAGGCCACAAACGCTCAACTCTCCGAGTTCACCGATGCCAACCACTTCCTGGACTCCTCTTAATCCAGTTTCTGAAGCAAATACAGTACAGAGACTGCCCTCCTCTCCGCCATCGATGACATCCCATCCCTCCTCGACCGGGGAGAAACAGCAGCCCTCATCCTCCTCGACCTCTCGGCCGCCTTCAACACCGTCTCTCACCACACCCTAATCATGAGACTCCATGATGCCGGCATCCATGACAAAGCCCTGGACTGGATCCGTTGCTTCCTCATCGGTAAAACACAGCGAGTCAGACTTCTCCCATTCCTCTCGGAACCCACAGAAATCAGCTGTGGAGTGTCTCTGGGCTCCTACTTGAGCCCCAAGCTTTTCGGCCATCGTCAGGAGCCACGGACTCAACATTGTATCCTACGCTGATGACACCCAGCTGATTCTCTCCCTCACCAACAAACCCACCATCGCCAGAAAAAACTTTCTCAACGGGATGAAGGCCGTCGCCACCTAGATGAGAGACAGCTGCCTCAAGCTCAACTTGGACAAGACCGAAGTCCTCATCCTGGAGCCCAACACCTCCGCTTGGAAAGATTCCTGGTAGCGCACCGCACCGAGCAAGGAACGCTACCACCCCCCACACCCACTGACCACGCACAAAACCATGGCATCATACTGGACTCTTCACTCACCATCAACCACCAGAATCAACGCCGTCACCTCATCATGCTTCCACACTCTTCGCCTGCTTCGGAAGACCTTCAGATGGATCCCCATTGAAGGCAAGAAGACAGTCACCCACGTACTCATCATCAGCAGACTCGAATACGACAATGCACTCTACGCAGGCGCCACCCATAAACTCGTCAGAAAACTTCAGAACGTGCAGAAAGCTGCAGCAAGACTGATCCTCAACATCCCCCGGCGCAGCCCCATCTCCAAATGCCTACGAGAAATTTACTGGCTCCCAGTCAACAAAAGAGTCCCCTTCAAGCTCCTTACACATGCCTACAAAGCCCTCCACAACGCCGGACCAACATACCTGAACCACCGGCTCTCATTCCACGTATCCACCAGACACATCCGCTCCGCTCAACTGGCCCTTGCCACAGTCAATCAGATCCGCAAGATCAGGCCCAGAGGAAGATCCTTCTCCTACCGCCAAATCCTGGAACGCCATGCCTCTTCATCTCAGGCTCTCCCCGTCTCAGACACAATTCAGATAGGATCTCAAGACCTGGTTCTTCGAATGAACCACAGCTCCCAGTCAGACCTGCAAACCCCCCTCCACCACCCCACCGCCTTGAGACCCTCATGGGTGAGTAGCAGCGCTCAAGAAGTACTGATTTATTGACTGAAAATCAAGGCACTACTGAACAGGAAAAGTAGGGTGAATGGCAAGTTATATTAATTTTGACTAGTTGGTTGTAAAAGGTAACACAGAGAATGAAGTTCAAATTAAGGAAGCTTAGGACAGTATGTTCTGCATCATCTCATATGTAGCAGCAATCTATATGCCATGTGGTGGTGTGAGAACAGGTGAGATCAGCAGTCTACAAGGAGGTGTTAATGGTGTGCGAGAAGAGAAATAGTGTAATACAAAAATAATAATATAATAAACTCAACCTTTCCTGCTTGAACCTCAGCTTGGATGTCTTTCAGTGCAGCCAGCTGCTCTTGCAGTGCTCGGATTTCCTCTTTTTTCAGTTTTTCCGCTTCTTCTGCAGCTGCCTTTTTCTGAGCCTGTTGAAAAAAAGCTCTTTTGTGTCATGGAATAATTTTTCTACCAAAAACAAAAACAAATACAAAGGCAACACCCAGAAACCCATGCCCTGCCTCCACCATCACTGAAATGAAATATACAAGGCTACTATCCTGTAGGATAGTACATGCTTCCACGGGCAAAACAACTTTGGCTGAGATCTGCAGTAAGTCAGGAGTCCCACAATAGTTCACTGCTTCCCATATGTGCGCCTGTTCACCACCTACCTGCATGACCTCTGCATAGATGGGTTACCTCCCGGAAGTACTATAAATGAACCTAGTGCCCAGGCACAGTTCTACTGCCCGCGGTATTCACAGTAGCAGTGCATCCACGGTCACACCAGTACTAGTGCCCCTTAGTGGAAAGAGTAATACCAACAGCCTCATTGGCGTTACAATCCAGTGAATGCCAAACCAATGCTCCAGAAGAAACCCTGTCCTAGTACCCCAAATAGAAAGAAAAAAACTATATAGCCCAGGCTGTAATAAAAGCGTGTGCTGTACCTTGCCTGTCTGATTACGTGGAGGACAGCAGAACCATCACCCATTCATCTCCATCTCTTGGCCACAACAAAGACAGGAAGGGATAATACATGGGGAAAATCAAACATCTGCCCCTTTGCTACAAGCAGCAAATTGCCTGCTCCAAGAGGCTAGATGTCTGATGGTGCAAAGCAGCAGAGCTCACTCCACAGAGGAAGAAGGTACTAAATGTCATTGGGAAAGAGCTCTCACTGTCTAGCAGAAATTACTTCTAGGCCCTTGCTGCTGGCTGTTCGTCTAATAATATCTTCCAATAGTAGTAGTAGCAGTAGACAAACTTTATTTCGGGTTACCATGGTAACCATAAAAGTACAAACCAGAAGTTAAAACACAGATATAAAACATTAATACATAACATTAAAAACCATCACAGATGGTGGAACATAGGGTCTAATAGGTAAATATTCAGTCACCATCAAGTAACCCAGCAGGAATATCAGCCCAATGCCGTGTGGGACCTACACCCTGCAATGCTGCTGCTGCTAATTAGATAAAGTACACGTGCCAGATGAAAACATCATTAGATTCCTTCGGTTGACAACACATTTTAAAAAGGAGCATATTTTAACACAGTTAGATGGGTGTCCAGCATTTGCAGAGATTCCAATGCCTCATTCGACCTTCTGATTTCCTGTTTCCTATAATAGGGAATAAAACCTGTTTGTTAAAATCACAATAAAAATGAAAAAAGAACGTAAAATGCAGCAGACTCGGAGGAGAGGATTCATCACAAGGGCACTACATAGTGTCTGAGGGGATAACTTGGCCCAACGGGAACCCCAGAAGCCAGCACACAAAACACAATCTAAAACGGGTAAGTAAAATTCAGTTTCAAAGGTGATCAAACCACTCCGAATACACCGGGGTTACAACAAAGTGAGGCAAATTCCTCGACAGAGGTTTTAGTAAGCTCAAGGGCCTCTCTGCGGTGGTGGCAAAGTGATTTAAAAGACGTTTTTACCTGTGCCGCGTCGTGTTTAGTCATGGCCTCAGACTCAACAAATAGATGACACTCACCCAGGTCAACCAAGATGGTCTTAATGTGGTGGAACCAGGAAATGTTTGCACCTATATAACATGACCAACAATCTAACGATTTCCCTGTTAAGGGAGGATGCAGATTGAATATGCTACTTACCAGTATGCATCTGTTCTTGGCATGTAGGGCTGCTGACATTCATATCTGTGCATAGATCGCCGCCTAGTGTTGGGTCCGGATGATTGCACATTGTTGTCCTGGAAGAGTCTTCGAAGTATCACGAGATAGGTGGCTCCTCCCCTGGACTACAGTGCGCATGGGCATCCTCTCCATCCTTAGATTGTTTTTCGCCATTGTGGCAGTGATGGAGTAGATACAGTAAGTGATGACCATGCTATACAGTAATTCTGAGTGCTGCAGCCGCTACAGGCGCCGGGGAGGACGGTGGGCGATATGAATGTCAGCAGCCCTACATGCCAAGAACAGATGCATACTGGTAAGTAGCATATTCAGTTCGAGGCATGTGGGCTGCTGAATTCATATCTGTGCATAGATTATATAGCAGTCCCTCCATTAGCGGCGGCTGCCCGTGCCAGATGCAGCAGTCTGAAAAAGAGTTTTGAGAACAGCCTGTTCTACAGCTGCCTGCTGTTTTGAGTGTGCATCTACACAGTAGTGTTTGGTAAATGTATGTATAGTGGACCATGTGGCTGCTCTACATATTTCCTGTAAAGGAATGTTTCCTAGGAAAGCCATGGACGCCCCTAACTTTCGTGTTGAGTGGGCTCGTGGGGGAATCGTTAATGTGCGTTTAGCTTTTTGATAGCAAATTTGAATACATTTAACGATCCATCTGGCTATCCCTGCTTTGGAAATGGCGTTGCCCTTGTGTTGTGGAGAAAAGGCAACGAAAAGTTGTTTTGTTTTCCTAAAATCCTTTGTTCTGTCTATATAGTACATGAGGGCCCTCTTTATATCTAGTGTATGGAGCATTCTCTCTGCGACAGTTTGTGGATTTGGAAAGAAAACAGGCAGTTCAATAGTCTGATTCATGTGGAACTGCGATATCACTTTAGGCATGAATTTGGGGTTGGTACGTAGTACGACTCTGTTTGCGTGAACCTGTATGAATGGCTCTTGAATGGTTAGTGCCTGGAGTTCACTAACTCTTCTCAACGAAGTGATTGCCACTAAGAAAGCTACTTTCCAGGTGAGGAATTGAATCTCACATGAATGGAGAGGTTCGAAAGGTGGACCCATTAATCTGGTGAGGACCACATTGAGGTTCCACAGTGGTGCCGGTGGGTGTCTTGGGGGAATCACTCGTTTGAGTCCCTCTAAGAAGGCTTTAATGGCAGGCACTCTGAATAAAGAGAGGTGCTGCCTGTTTTGGAGATAGGCTGCTATTGCGGTTAAATGTATACGTATGGAGTTGTATGCCAGATTGCATCGGTATAAGTGTAAGAGGTAACAGATGATGTTTTGAATGGATGCATCCAGCGGGTTAATGTCATTGTTGTTGCAGTAAATGACAAACCTTTTCCATTTAGCCGCATAGCAAGCTCTGGTTGTGGGTCTTCTGGCCTACTTGATGATATCCATACATTCAGGTGGCAGGTTTAGGTAGCCAAACTCTAAGACTTCAGGAGCCAGATTGCCAGGTTCAGCTGTTGCGGATCTGGGTGCTGAATTTCGCCATGGTTCTGCGTTAAAAGTGCGGGTGTGATCCGCAGCCTTTGATGCGGCACCACGGAAAGTTCTAGAAAGGTGGTGTACCATGGTTGGTGTGCCCATGTTGGAGCAACTAGGATGAGTGTCAGTGAGTGTTGTCGCAGTTTGCGTGCCACTAGCGGTATCAATGGCGCTGGGGGAAAAGCGTACGCAAATCTGCCTGACCAGTTCATCCATATCGCATTGCCCTGCGACTGTGGGTGCGGGAACCTGGCGGCAAAGTTTCGGCATTTTGCGTTTTCCCTTGTGGCGAATAGGTCTATCTCTGGATGACCCCACTGTTGGAAGTACGGTTTGAGTACTGATGGATGTAGCTCCCACTCGTGCATTTGGTGGCTGTGTCTGCTGAGCAGATCCGCCATCTGGTTGTCTTTGCCTGGGAGGTGTTCTGCCATGAGGAACATGTTCCTTTGAATGGCCCACTTCCACATGCTCTGAGCCAGATGAGACAACTGTGGAGAGTGTGTTCCTCCCTGCTTCTGTATGTAGTACATGGCAGTCATGTTGTCCGTCCGGATCAACACGACTTTGTTGCATAAGTGTACTTTGAATGCCTTCATGGCTAGGAAGATTGCCATCAGTTCCAGAAGGTTGATGTGCATCTTCTTTTGCTGTGTCGTCCATAGTCCCTCCACTGTGTAATTGAGTACATGAGCTCCCCATCCCTGGAGAGACGCGTCCGCTGTCAGTATTATTTGCGGAACAGGCTCTTGGAACGGTCGGCCCTTGCAAAGGTTTTGTGGATTCCACCAATGCAGAGTTGTATGCCCGACCGCTCACCAACACTAGGTCTGTTAATTGTCCTTGAGCCTGATTCCATTGACGTGCCAAGCACTCCTGAAGCGGGCGCATATGTAGTCTCGCGTGCGGGACTATGAAAATGCAGGAGGCCATCATGCCTATCAACTGCATGAACACTCGCGCTGGAAGGGAGTGTTGAGGTTTGAACTTTGTGATCAGCAGTTGCATGCCGTTTATCCTCACTAAATTTGGCTGAGCTGTGGCTGTCAGAGTGTTTATGGTTGCGCCCAGGTACTGGCGTACGTGCGCGGGTTGAAGATGTGATTTTGGGTAATTTAGTGAGAATCCTAGACTGTGAAGAAGGTGAATGGTGAGGGACATGTGGTTGGCACATTGCTGGGCTGACTTTGCTTGAACAAGCCAGTCGTCCAGGTAAGGGAAGACGTGAATATGCTGTCTCCGTAGATGTGCAGCCACTGTTGCTAGGCACTTGGTAAAGACCCTGGGTGCCGTTGTTACTCCGAAGGGGAGAACTTTGAACTGATAATGTTGATTCTGAGTAGTGAACCTGAGATATTTTCTGTGCGATGGGTGTATGGGTATGTGGAAATACGTATCTTTCAAATCCAGTGTGGCTAGGAAGTCTCCCTGACTGAGTAACGGTAGAACCTGCTGTAGGGTGAGCATATGGAAATGCTCTGACAGAATGTAGTGGTTGAGGGGTCTCAGGTCTAGTATAGGTCTGAGAGATCCGTCCTTTTTTGGGATTAAGAAGTACAGAGAGTGCACCCCTGTCCCTTGTTGGTTTACGGGCACGACTTCTATTGCACCTTTTTGCAGCATACTTAGTACTTCCTGCTGCAATAATGCCAAGTGCTCTACGGACATAGGACGGTGCTTTGGCGGTATGTTGGGTGGAGTGGACGTTAATTCTAGACAGTAACCGTACTGGATAATTTCCCTGACCCACCTGTCTGTGGTGATGGACTTCCAGACTGACAGGAACTGTTGGAGTCCCCCCCCGACAGGTGTTATGTGGTCGGGGGGCAGGGAGAAGGCGTCACTGTTTGTTTTTGGGGGAGGACCTGGTGTTGCCGTACCCACGTCCTCTGCCTTTGGTGCTGGATCCACGATATCCACCTCTATTGTTTTTATCATAGGTACTTTGCGTACCCCCTTTATTGTACTGCTGCTGGGACCCCTGACCTCTAGCTGCTCCTCTATTTCCGGGGCGACGAAAGGAGCCACTCCGAAACTGCTGCGACTGCAGAGCCCCCATTGATTTTGCAGTTTCAGTGTCTTTTTTTATTTTTTCGAGGGTAGTGTCAACCTCGGGGCCAAATAAAAAGTCTGGGTTGACCGGTTGATTTAGGATATTGTTCTGAATTTCAGGTTTGAAGCCTGAGATTCTTAACCATGCGTGCCTCCGCAACATTACGCTTGTGTTGATCGCCCTTGCTGCAGTGTCGGCTGCATCCAGTGCGCATTTGATGGACGCATTTGTAAGAAGTTGTCCCTCTCTGATAAGGAGCTCTGCTGCCTCTTTGTATTCATCTGGTAAGTGTTGTAGCAGTGATTCTAGTGTGTCATAGTGTGACCTATCATAACGGGCCAGGAGTGCCTGGGTGTTGGCAATGCGCCAGATGTTTGCTGCTTGCGCTGCTATCCTTTTGCCTGATGTCTCCAGCACTTTTGACTCCTTGTCGGGGGGAGGAGCATCACCCGTTGTTTGTGAATGTGCCCGTTTGCGAGCATTAGCAACAACCATGGAGTCTAATGGCAACTGACCCTTAATGTACATAGGGTCTCCGGGTGCAGGCTTGTATTTTTTTTCTATTCTGGGGTTCAACACCCGTGCCCTGGTTGTTTCTTTAAAAATGTCTTTTGCAGGTTTAAGAACTCCCTTCAACATTGGCAGAGTTTTGACGGTTTTCTCAGAGGAGGCGAACGTGTCCACTAAGAAATCTTCCTCTACAGTGTCAGAATGGAGTTCCACTCCATGATTGGCAGCAGCCCGTTCTTTGAGGGCATTAAAGGCAGCAGTGTCCTCTGTGGGAGATGTCTTTACATTATAAAGCTGCGTGTCAGGAGTATCTGGTGCGTTACCCTGGTCGGTGGGGTCATCCCATGCCTGATCTGGGTCTTGCATGTGATCATCAGGATTGATATCCACCGGGTAGGTGGTATCATCCCCTATATAGTCCTCTCCGGCGTCTGCCTCTGAATGCATAGGAGAAAAAGACGGTGGGTCCTGAAGGAAGGGTTGAAAGGTTTCATGAAGCACTGGTGTGGAGCCTGCCGGCAGTTTTTGTTTCAAAGGAATCTTGTATGAGTTCAAACCCTTCTCTGGTGTGATTTTCCGCTTGCGGAGCATCAGCCTACCAGTGTCGGCGTCGATAAAGTGTGCCTGTGAAGGCTCGATATCGATTTGTCCAGTGGATAGCGTCTGTGTTCGGTGGACACGTGTCCGAATTTCGAACATTTTCGGCGCCGTGGGCGGCGGCAATCCAAATGTGATGTGCGCCGGCGCCGAGTGTGCTTTCGTGGCCTTTTGCATTTCGGGACCCAACGTAGGTTGGAGGGTTGCACGGTCCCTGATACGTTGCAACGACGCTGAGACCTGTTGCAAGGTGAACGCAGATGGCGCTTTGGAACCGATAGGCACCTTGGAGGCAGGCGTTGAAGCGGTATCCGATTTATTCCCAGTCTTTGGGTCGTCGATCCGAAATGTGGGTATCGACGCTCCTTGGAGCCGATGATTTGGCCGGCGCCGCACCCTTTGATGTCGACGCAGACGGATCGACCACCTTGCCCTTGGTGGGTTGGGCCGTAATCTTCGGTGCCATAGGCCGAGGCGCCTTGTGGGGACCGAGGGCCTTCTTCTTTGGCTCGGCGCCGGAACCCGTCGCGGTGAGCTCGGCACCGAAATCTCTTTTGGCGTGTTCGGTGCCGATGACCTGTGCCGGCGTCGAAGGAGTGGAGGGCTTCGAGGCCTTCGATCCAATCACAACTAGTTTCACTTTCGGTTTCGATGTAACCGGTGCGACGGACGGTTTCGGTTTCACTGAAGGAAATCCAGTCGTCTTCGATATTAATGGCTCCTGTGAAATGTTCGAGGCCGGGCCTTGAGGCGGGGCCGAAGAACTGTGTGACTGATCTTGGGTAAGGCCCGCAGGCGATCCCTCGACCTGAACCTTATGACGACTTTGTCTCTCGGCCTCCGTATCGACGGGTTGGCCTAGCTCTTCGCTGGAGCTATCTTCCTCGGCCCCAAGGGCCTCATTGTAGTCTCCTACCTCGTCGACGACGTCTTCGTCCTCGAAGATCACCTCATCATCGTCTTCTGATCGGGATTCATGTTAGGAAGCGTGGCTGGAGTCTATGTCTTCTACGCTCTCGGCTTCCTCATCCTCGGTGCTGAAGATGTTGACCGGGGCAGGCGCCGATTGCTGTGCCTCCAATCTCGCTGCCCGTCGATTCCGCAGCGTCTTCTTCGAGCGGAACCGGGCGCAGGCCATACATTTCGACTCATCATGATCCGGTGAGAGAAATTTGTTGCACACCGGATGGACATCGACGTGTGGGTATTTCGCATGGCATAAAGGACATCTCTTGAAAGGAGTCCTCGATCCCATCGTCGAGCGGTGATCGATGTTCGGACCGAAGCGGATCCGAAAAGCGTGAAGAAGGTAAACTGGTCGATTCCGAACGTGAACAATACCGACGAGATCTAAAGGCCTTTTGGCCTTAAAGTAAAGTTTCCGAACTTGAGCTAAGATAAGCACATCCGAACCCAATGGCGGAAAAAAACAATCTAAGGATGGAGAGGATGCCCATGCGCACTGTAGTCCAGAGGAGGAGCCACCTATCTCGTGATACTTCGAAGACTCTTCCAGGACAACAATGTGCAATCATCCGGACCCAACACTAGGCGGCGATCTATGCACAGATATGAATTCAGCAGCCCACATGCCTCGAACTAGTCCATATCTAACACCACAGGAGTAAGAGGGCCAGTTTAATCACATCTATTACACATCTGAACAGCCCTGACAACAAAGTCATCACCCCGCATGCAATAACAACGCATACCATTACACCGCAAGTCAAAACGACTTGCGGAGGGGGGAGAAGGTGTTGGATTTAAAATCCAACACCTTCCCTACTGTCCGCACAGACTGGAGTTGGAATACTAAATTATACTATCCCGACATCCAGCGCCCCCCCCCCGCAAGTCGTTGTTCTGACTTGCGGGGTAATGGTATGCGTTGTTACAACGCGGTCGTTGTAACAACCACGTTGTAATTGCATGCGGGGTGATGGCATGCGTGAAAAGGAGGCATATTCATTACATATTCAACCCCGAGCTCCTGGTGCAGGACAAAGTTTGAGCACGCCGGTGGAACAACCAGTAATCTCCTCAGCCCTCTATTTTGCTTTCCTTGAAACTGTCTTGGATTGATTAAGCCCCAAATACCTTTTCCATACAATAAGGTGGGGAGACATTGTCTTCTATAATTCTCCAGCATAGGGGCCACAGATTTTTTGCCAATGCGTCTAGCAAGATTAAAAATATATCCAATGGAGCTAGTAAATTTCTGGCCAACTTTGGCAGTGCAAGGGCCCCAGTTGCCCTTGACATCAAAGACAAAACCCAAATAGGGGAAATCATGCGCAAGGGCAACGGGGTGTCCTTGGAGCAAAACTCCACACAGCTTAGTATGCTTTGGGTTACAAGCCATTATGAAGGTTTTAGTATGGTTAGAGGCTAATCCAAGCAAGCCCATAAAGAGACAAATTCTTGAAAGAGGATATTAAGGCCATTGGGCGTCTTCCAATAATGTCTGCAGGATGGCTGTGGTTATGATTCTTAACAGAGCCGGTACAAATATATAGTGCCTAGTGAAATGAACTGGACTTAAGTGGAAGCTTTAAAGTCATGAGGTTGGTCAATTAAATGGACTGTTACTTAAGTTAATAAACAAACTATGGAATGGGGAGGATATTTCGTCCTATAAATCTGAATGGCGTAGCTTTGCAAAACCAAAATTTTATTCAGTTCCCTCCCCCTTTTGCCATCTACTTTTTAAAAGAATCTATAGGGCCTTGGTAACATGCATCATGTTTTAACACCAATAGGTATGAGCATGAGAAGGGGTTCACTTGAGTTCAGTATGGTCAAACTCACCTTAAGTTCAGCCTCTGTTGGCTTTCCATCTATTTTGGCAAACCCATCAAAAAGTGTTTTGTACAGAATATTCTTTCGTGTAGTGGCGTCATCAGGAGGAAGATACTCCAAGATTGTGCCCCGGTGCTTCCTGTACATGTGAAGGACAATCCGCAGAGCCACATCCCTGATCTCAGCAGCTATATGCTCCAAGGCACCTGCAGCAAACTGTCAAAACAGACAAACTATTCTCAACAGAATAAAATGATTAACATGAGCAACATTTATAATAATCGACCTTTTATTAAAAAAGTCAGCCATACCCACAAACAGCTGCACAACATTCAAGCTACTGTGTAAACTTTAGGTCTTTGATTCGAGTTCCTTTTGCTAAGCGATTTTCCCACGACTGTTCTAAGTAAGTGCACCAAAACCTCCACAAAGCAAAGACATAACCCAAGGAGTACAGGGACATGTTCACTGCACTATATTTTGGCAATGCACCCCTGTCTGCAATTAACATCTGAGAACACACTTCCAATGTACTAGTGTTACTGCATCATGGAGAGTTTTGAAAAATGATGAAAATATGGTTTCCTATGTTAAAATGGGTCAAATAAAATTTGTGATTAATATTTGCCACCGGAATACTAACATTTTCTACATCAGCCTGCATACGGAGTTCAACTTCTGTGGAAGTCTATACTCCGATTCAGGTATCGTGATCTCCTTTCACATCAGTTTCACTGCAGAGAAAGTCAGGAAGAAAACAAAAGAAAAAGCTCCTTACCTTCGGTAACTAGGATTCTGGTAGATACATAATTTTCCTGCACATTTCTTGCATTATCAGTGTTCATTCTCATCTGGGGAACTTTTAACCAGCAATGACTCCCCAGCACTGTCATGAAGTGCCAGGCGGCTCTTGCCGCGACTCTACATCTGGGCAGTTTTGTCACTGGAGTATATTAGGTGCCAACCACCATGGAGCGTCAGTTTCTAAACCTACACAATGTCCCAGCGAGGCATATGGCGAAGAACCAATAGAGCAACAATGGCGATAAATCTAGCACATACCATGTTTGGATACCATGGGTTTATACTTGTCACTTCAATAACTCCCAGGACAGGAGAGTGGATGGTAAAGAATCAGCACGAAGGAACTAAAAATATTTTTACAGAAAGTTATTGATGTATTCTTCTGATGAACACATCTTCCCGGAGATTCCTCATCTTATGAATGAGTTACAAGGCAATACCTTCCCGGCAGGTAGGGAAAAGTAGGTCTAGTTGTCCAACAAAAGCATGCAACACAGCACATGCAAAGTACTTGTATGTCTAAGATATGAGACAGCAGTGCTTGCCAAAAGTATGCAAAGATGACTACGTAACTGCCTAGCAGATAATGGCAACTGGGACACCTCCAGAGAGATCCTTTGAGGCAATCATGGCTCTAGGGGAGTGGCTACGAATGCCTGTTGGAGGATTTCTTTTGGCCAGGGAACAGCAGCACTTGGGACACAGGATGATGAAGCGCAAAATGGTGCAATTGTTCACCACATTGACATTCTAAGCACTGGCAAAGCCCATGAAGAGATAATCATCCACATTGTCCTGACAAGTGCAATCTATATTGTAAGACATGCGCATCTAAGATCTCGTCTATTAAGTTGCTCCTCCTTCTCAGGGGTTCCAGATCCAGTATGGCATCTAGGGGTTACTCTAAAGGGCGGGAATTTGTGGTCAGAAAGAGCAATACAAACATAACTAATTTGTTCTTATGAGGGCTATTTTTAACAACATGGTCTGAGAAGTGGACACCAACCAAAAAGTCCTACAGAACTGAGGGCAAAATAAACCCCTGTGGAGCTGACTGCAGACTGCAACAAGGGCATCCAATGTGTGCATGCATGCCTTTGTTGCAGTCTGACAGTTATCAAAGACAGAAACACCTTTTGCTAATGCCGCCGTGGCTGCCTTTCATTCAGTGGCAGTCCCAGGTTGAAAGACTACACTGGATGGCTGGACAAATTGAAGATTTCAAATACTTCCATGTAATCCTAAAACGAACTGGCTATGATTTTCTACAGTTTTGCCCACTGCTGTTGCAGGTCAATACCCATTGGGACAACATTGACTTTCAATGAAAGGGGAGACAAAAAATTGACCTGATTGCAGAAGGAAACGGAGCTAAGATTTTAAGCACTGAAGCAAAAGGGTAATCTAACGAGTCAGAATAAAAAAAAAAAGTCTAAAGAGCATCTCAACATCTTCACGAATTGAAAAGCATCCAAAAGCAACAGGGAGAAAAGGATGACAAGGAGCAAACTGGAGGATTAGAGGAGTCAGAATATGACGAGCGCTGCAGGGTCTAATAGAGGATTACACTATTTTTATGAAGGAGCTACACTTCCAGGTCAATGAAAGTAAAACTTTCATTCTGACCTGTGGAAGAAGATCGAAAAAGCGTCCCGCCTTTTGTATCAACATGTGTAGGGTAGATGACGCCATGAGTTTCTCATATCTGGGCATCCTTTTTGATGTAAAATATTCTTGAAAGCCAATGGTGTCCGACAGAGTGGCTATGTTAGAAAAGAAAATCCGAGCTCTGCTAAATTTCAGTAAAAAACTAGGCATGAAACTGGTCAATGAGCGGTTGACCATTTATGCAACAAAATCTGAGGCGATAGCCAGTTATGGAGCAGCTATTTAGGGCATGGTGGACACTCATGAGATACAATGGGTTGAGAAAGCTTTCATGAAAAAGCTTTTAGCAGTCCCAAGTAGTTGCTCTAATGCCATGTGCCATGATGAGTTAGGACTCCCCTACACCATGGACAAAATTAAGATCACCCTACTGTTGCTATAGCGTTCAATCTGGACAAGGAAAACTGCATCGCTAAATCAATGGGTGCATGAGGATTGCCTAAAACTACATTCAGCTCTTGATACAACCTGGAATTCATAGGTTAAATTGACTTTGGAGGAAATAGGGCTCCCTGAACTTTTTACTTCACCAAACTCATGTTTGTCATGTAATAAGACAAAGTTGAAGCAGTCAGGGGGGCGTGGCTAGCAGCCAAGCTTGGCGGTCATCTTCTAGACGAGCTCCAGACCTGGGCCGCAGAATCCTATAAATTATCCGTCTCCCGCTTTAAGACGGAGGCTTTGAGTGCAGGGAAGCTCACATAAAGGGGGCACGAAGACTCGGTACCGCTTGCTGGGAGAAGATTGACAGCGATCGCGGAGATATCACCCCAGAGACCCGCCGGCACAGCTGAGAGCGAGGAGCCGATGTAGGCCCAGAATGAGGACACCCGGAAACTCCGTGGACACGAGATCGGGGCCACAACAGAATCGTGCTACGGTGGCAGAGGACCAACCCTGAGGTCGGGATATGCATTCGGTGAGAGCGCCGCTGCGGGAGCTGTGAGTGACACGCCAAGCCGGGGTAGAGCTCGCGGAGCCGAGACCGGGATCACGCGAGCCCGGGGATGCACAGAGGCCTACTTTCCAAGGAAGTGGATGCGGGGGAGGCGCTGTGATGGAGCAGTGGTGGCACATCCTGGACAGCGCTGACATCGAGGGGAGGTAGTAGGCTATGGACACTCCACGGCTATCACTGAAAAGGAGAGAGAGACGCGGAGGCTGTGAGATCGAGTGAGGCAGCCGGACGTGCAGACCCCCGACCGCTACTGCCTGATACACTTGCGCTGATTGCCGCTGGGACAGCCAGAGTGAAAGCAGTGAGGAGTGGCAACAGGCGTAGCCAGGGTGACATAGCTGGGAACACGCACAATCGGGGATGCAAGGTGGCCTGCTCCCCCCTGGTTAGGGCTGGCGAAGAGGCACTGTCATTAAGCGGCGGAGGCCTGTTTCGGGCAGAGTAGGTGACGGGAGGTGGTGGAGACTGCAGAGCCTACACAAGCGCCGCTGAGGAGGGAGAAGCTGGGACACAGTGAGCCCTGGAGAGACCGCCCGGCAAGCGGACTACTGATTAACACCGCCAGTCACATTTGCGCCACGTAATACTGTACACTGCGAAGGTGGGCGGAGAGGTGCTGCTGCGAGCGTCCCCACACAGACCCTACTGGATTTGCAGCCAAAGCGCTGCCGAGGTTGACAGCCAGTGGGCTCCCGCTCCGCTACTATCTTGCCCTGCTGCACAGGAGGCCTGACCTAGAGAGACAGTAGGTGTGCCGTAGTGCGCAAGGGAGTAGGCCGGACAGTCCTGCACTGTATATGGTGAGAACGCGCTGCGCCACGGACAGAGGCGGGCTGAAGTAACTGCTAAGTCATTGCACTGGGGAATCGCTGGCGAGGCACAGGGTGCCTTTTGTGGGCTATACACACTCTGTATTTCACTGGCCTGACCTATAAGATGGGGCACAGCAAGGCGAAACAACAGGACCAGGGAGGCCCTGACTCCGTCCCGGACACAGCGTAACAAACGGTTATCACACTCACATCTGGGTATGTTCCACCTACTGCTGTACCCGCGCCTGTGGACAAGTTGGATCTTATACTGCAGGAGGTACGGGACTCCAGGAAGACGATAGAACTACAGATTGGGACCCTCACTACTGGCCTTACTTTACTTCGGGCGGACCACGCGAAGTTCGCGGATAAGGTAAAGGAAAATGCTGCACAAGAATGGAAGCCTAGTCCTCCTCGGAAGACAAAGCAACACACGAGTCGGACTCTGAAGGAAGTGTGGCCCTCTATCCCTCTGCGACCCCGCAACTAATCAATGACCTATATGGCTGACTGTACCCTTACAAGTATTACTTTTGTAACTGCAGTGTGTTTATTGTAACATGATGCTCACAGTACTAGTATGTTTTGATTTGAGAGGTAATATGCTGATTAGGCCCAGGATTCCGTAGTAGCTTCTCTGTGCTGCTGTGACGAGGGATACATCACATGCGGAGCAGCAGCAATGTCCCCCACATGGCGAAGGCGCTTTCTATAACCTTTACGTTGTTGTTGGTTCAGTTAAGTTATATGATCCGGTATAGTTTGTTGACCAGACCGAGTATTGGGGTTTTTAGGGGGAGGGACGGTCTCATTGTACGGATTGCTTTAGCTAGGCTCATTTGCTTGGGAACCACATTAGCTTCCCAGCAATTACAGAACAACTCACGATGCATACACCGGGTAGATACACCATAATAACGTGGAATGTAAGGGGTTTGGGCTCAGTGCAGAAACGTCACAGAGTGCACGCGCAACTACAGCGCCGCAAGGCGCAAATAGTATATCTGCAAGACTCTCATATGGTGGACAGCGAGTTGGCGAAACTCCGCAAGAAATGGAGAGGTCAAATTTTCTCCACTTCTTATTCCAGTTTTGCGAGGGGGGCCACGATTTGGGTGAGGCACGGAGTACCGTTTATAGCTCTGGAACAGAGAGCGGACAAATTGGTGAGGTACATATTTGTGAAAGGTACGCTGGATGGCCAACCAGTGGTATTGGGCAACATGTACGCTCCGAATTTTGACCAAGATAAGTACTGGGACACAGTAAGCGGGGCATTGGCGGCGTGGGACTCACAACCATGGAATGCAGGAGGAGATTGTAATGCGGTGACGGATGTGTCTTTGGATAGTTCGCATCCGCCTCTGCATGGAGCAGGAGTGTACAGACAAGCCGAGGCGCTGGACAGATGGGCGAGTGGATGGGAATTATGTGATGTCTGGAGAATGAGACACCCAGCACACAGAGAATACTCTTTCTATTCCCCAGTACATGAACTACACACAAGAATAGACAGGATATATTGCTCCAATAGGATAGCGATGCAGGTGTCTCAGACCACATATCTGCTAAAAACCTTTTCGGATCATAACCCATTGGAAATAGTTATTACATGGGGGAGAGAGCCCACCCCGGTTCCCACGTGGCGTCTGTGGCCGCAGTTATTAGAAGACTCGGTTTTCCACAGGAATCTCCGAGACACCATAGAGCATTATTTCGCAGAAAATAGTAATACGGCGACAAACAGACTGATAGAATGGGATGCTTTTAAAGCTATGATCCGTGGGAAAACAATTAGTATGACTGTAGGTGCCAGACAGGAAATCCGTAAGTCCCTAGTAGAGGTGGAAACTAATATGGGCAGACTGGAACAAGACGCAGTAACTAACGAAGACAAAAAGTGCCCGCTGCAGGAGGCAAGGATTAAGCATGCAGAGCTCTTAGAGTCATTACGGGTCATTGACTACCAGGCATATTCGCGACGAACCCAAACTGAAGCAGATAAGTCTGGGACTTTGCTTGCCAGATTGATCCGCGATACCCCGCCTGCGGTGGTAATACACGAGGTTAAAACAGTGAACGGTGTCAATGTCGCTACCCAGGCAGATATCAACGCTGCCTTTCGACACCACAACACCAGACCACAACACAGAAACACAGACGGAGGCTTTTCTATCCGCCTTAACATTCCCGAGACTCACGATGACAGCCCAGAAAGGACTCACAGGGCCCATTACCCAGTCTGAGATCAGACTCGCCATGAAGGGACTTCCTCGTAACAAAACCCCTGGGATGGATGGGCTTCCATTTGAATTTTACACTACGTATGCGGAGTCCCTCATGCCCCAACTAGAACTACTATATAAGACAGTGTGGGAAATGGGTTCCCTACCACTCACCACGGCGCAAGCACTGGTTGTATCACTACCGAAGTCAGGGAGGGACCCCACAGATCTGGCCAACTACCGCCCGCTATCATTATTAACAACGGAATATAAAATATTAAGCAAGGTACTGGCAAACAGGCTGCTGCCCTCTCTGCCCAAACTAGTCCATATAGACCAAACTGGTTTTCTGCCTACATGCAGCACATCGTTAAATATTAGAATGCTGCACTATCTAATGACAGAGGCTCTGAACCAGTATCCTCACACGGGCTGTATCTCTCTGGATTTAAGACAGGCATTTGACTCAATAAAATGGGAATATATGTTCCAGGCGCTGGAGAAATTTGGGATCCCGCAGGGATATATTGCCTGGCTGCGCCTGCTATATAAGGCCCCCACAGCGAGTGCTCGTACAGGTGGTCATATCTCAGAGGAATACTCCATACATAAAGGGACTAGACAAGGCTGCCCCCTGTCGCCTCTCATTTTCATACTGGCCGTTGGACCATTGGTTATCAAAATGACTTCACTGACCGAGGTATACCGATAGGGAATACATTGCACCTTTTCTCGGCGTACGCCGACGACATTACTCTGTATTTTCATGATCTCCGATTGCCCCTGGCCCCAATATATGCAACTTTTTCTCACTTTGAAATCCTGTCAGGACTGGCCATTAACGTTGCGAAATCGCATGCTTTTTACTTCACAGATCACATAGACATCACAGACGTAGACTTTGGGGATAACAGACTTCAGATGGCCCCACACACATTCAAGTACCTAGGTATACAGGTCTATAGGACACATGCAGATATGTTAGATGGTAATTTGCACAGAGCGATACGAGCCTTGCGTTCCAGCATCACTTTTTGGACTGCACTGACGTTGTCTGTTATGGGTAGGGCAGTCCTGGCAAAAATGGTGGTCCTGCCGAGATTATTGTATTATTTCACCAACTTACCGCTAATAGTACCACATGCTACGTTTAAAATGTTAAACACTTTGCTTATTGACCTTATCTGAGGTACTGGAAGACGACGGATAAGTCTTGAAAAACTGCAAGTGGGTACACACATGGGGGCCTGGGCGTCCCGAACTTGCGTGCGTATTATTATGCATGCCAGTTACAGTGGTTGTCGTATTGGACGGTGGGCGCAATTTGCAAGAAATAGGATATAGATAGTGGTGCCTTACATGTCCTGTTGATCTCTGGTAGTGGGCTCCCGAAAGACCTCCCCCCACTACTAAGCACGCCACTCCGATGCTGGAAAGCGGCGCTGCAGTATGCACATGCACCCCCTGCATATGCAGGTAATATCCCACTGTTGGGGTTCCCACTAACGGATGGCAGGCTCACGAGGCGCAAATTAACTCCCTGGCTGGATGCCGGGATTAGCACAGTGGCTGACCTGTTTGGGGATGGGATGCTGCTTGACCATGACACCTTCGTTAACGAAACCGGGGCCCCAGCGCATCTATATTTACCACACGCGGCGCTGCTTCAATATATAAAAACGCATTGGGCCCCGCAGAGACAGGAGCCCCCCCACCCATGATCTGGTCAAGATGGTTTATTACATGGGCAGAGGCAGGCACCTCATTAGATGGCTCTACACAGGCCTAAGTTCACATATAAGGATCACTTTGGACACGTTACGGACTACATTGACCGAGGACATAGGCAGGGACTTAACAGATAAGGAATGGGCAAATGTGCTGGAGCACCCAAGGAAAACATCGCGGAATGCAAAGTTTACGTTTATTCAGACTATGGTGTTACACCAAGCTTACCTAACTCTGAAAAACTAGATAGAATGTTCCCCCAGACGCAACATTACTGCCCGAGATGTTTGTTAGAAGGGGCAGACCTACTTCACATGTTGTGGACTTGTCGGAAAGTGCGGGGGTACTGGGACACCGTTAGGTACATAACAGGAGACGCTGCACACCATGTAATATTAAACACTGTAGAGGAATGTGTGTTAGGCCTGCATAAACAAGTGTCTAAACATAAAGTACAATATCGCTTTATAGACCTGGCGCTTTGTTTAGCTATTCGGGCCATCACTAAGATGATGGAAATCGTGCAAACCTCCGGCCATATTAACCTGGCATGCGGATATGCTGCGTTGGGGCAGTTCTGAAAGTGCTGCACTGCTCAAAGAGAAACTTAGAGGCCTGCGCAAGATACCAATAGCACTGGAATGGGACGTTATGCTTGAGGCCTTGAAGTCAACTGATAGTGCTCAAGAACCTATTTCATTCAGGAATCTGAATGCATGTTAGGACACCCCTACTTTGCATATGGAACCTAGAGGGTGGTGTTATCTAAATAAAGTATGAACTTTTTATGAGCCTACGATGCTAAGTACGAACTATTTAAGATGTTTATAGGTACACATGAGGCCGGGGAGTTGAGGGTGGGGGGCGTTGAAGGCTGGTTTATTGAAATATTACTACTAAGTATAGTCACGAACTGAGATTGCTATCGTAACACAAAAGAACCATAGACATTTGTACAACCACGAGAAACATTGTCACTGCAAATGGCACGGAGATAACGAGATGATAAAATGTACTTACTTGGTGTAAACAGTAATGGCTATACATAATACGTAACATGAAGTTGTGACATGTATGATAAAAAAAAACAATAAAACAATAAAAGTATGTTTAAAAAAAAAAAAAAATAGAAGCAGTCATTTTTAGCTAATGCTGCGGTAAAAAGATCGGAGTCTAATAACAATAAAGTCACAGATATTTCCCACAATTAAATCCTCTCTTATGCAGGCTTGCAAACTTATGTGTTTGCTATCCAGAACCAGCAGCATCGATTTGTGCTTACAAGATTCCGCCTTAATTATTTACATTTAATGCTGGTCCACCCCAAAAAATGTTACTCTTTGAAGGAGTTTGGTCCCTGCCCAGGTGATGGAACTTCCACCCAAAACCAACCTGATTATGACTTTTTGTTTGTTTTATGGGGCACCAAGGAAAACTCTTATTGTTTCCCTTCTCAAAAGTTATAACTTCAGACAATATAGACCTGTTCTTTGTTTTTTTGCAACAACTCGATGGTTCTTTGGTCTGTCAGACTGTAGCACTCTTCATTTGGCAATGTCTAAAGTTAAGATGTGCCATCTTGAAGGGTCATTAGTGGAGACGGCACTGTAACTGCACTTTAAGAAAGCATATGGACTTTATATTCATGTCCCTTCCTTTATAGCGAACTCAGAAAGGTGCAATATTTAAGTGCAATAGTGCAGCAATTTTAAAGAATTGTTACGTTTATTGTAGAATGTCTTTTTTATCGTGTGTAATTTCTAAATGAAATATTGTGGTTTTAATTGTATTTTATGATCTGGGGCATTTTAAGATTTGCTATTTCAAAGTGTAGAGTTGGTTAAATGAAGTCCGTCATGAACAGTGTGTTTTAATGTTATTTTCGAGAGGTATACTTTTATGCTATGGAAGCGTAGCGAAATAACGTTTATTGACTGACTTAATATCATGAAATATGTCTGTACATTTCTAGGTAAAGAAAAAATTACTTACTGTCTGTAACAATCTTCTGGTAGGTACTCTATCTACCATACAGCCTTACTCACAGTTAGTGAACAGACAAAAGACTTAAGTAAACAAAAGTAACAAATACAAATGACAATTAACACGACCTCAAGACAAGCAGTACTACCATACCACCATGTGTGTATATGTATGTGTTGCTTTCCACTATTGGGGAAAGTAGGGTAGGACAGTGAGGAATCTGCAGGTAGATAGAGTATCCGCCAGACAATCGTTATCACAGGTAAGTAACCTTTTCTTTTGATAGATACTTCTACCTGCAGGCTCCTCACCTTTGAGTACATTCCCAAATAATAACTTGTTGGAGGAGGGATCAGAGAAAACAGTTTCCATTGTAGAAAATCACAGGGAAGGCAACTTGTCTGTCTCTTCTTACCTCAGAATTTAAAAAGTAATATTTGGCAGAGTTATGGAGAAAAGATCACGTAGATGCTCTGAATATGTACTCCTCTAGCTAGTGCTGTTGTGGATGATTTGACTGTGGTGGAATGAGCCCTTATCCCTTCAGGTGCATCTTTTTTATCTAACAGATCTTAATTTACAGAATGATCAACCTGGAAAACATGCTTTTATAAGAAAAAAATATTCTTCCTTTTCTGTAACCTGTTTAACCAATGTACAGTTGGACACTTGATCTTAAAGTCTTCAGTATGGTTGATGTAATACTTTATAGCTCTAGTATGGTCTAATCTGTGCAATCTTTCTTCTTATTAGAAAGCTGCATGGGTGGATAAATGGTTGGCAGTGTGATGGATTGCCCCAGATAGAATGGGGACGGCACCTTAGGCAGGAAAGCAGCCTTAGTTTGCAGCACCAACTTGCCTGGGAAGAATTATGTGAATGGAGGGCTTGAAGCTCACTAACGAATCAAGCTGAAGTAATGGCTACCAAGAAAACAGCCTTAAAGGTTAATAACCTTTATTGACACTGTGTAGGGGGCTTAAATGGAGTCCCCATGAGAAACATCTAAACTAGGTTAAAGTCCCATTGTGGCATAATGAATGGTGTCAGTGGATACATGTTGGTCGATCCTTTCAGAAATCTTGACAGCACTGGAGATTTGAACTAGGAGGGCTGGTTTGGTAGATAAGTAACGCTAACATGCCTGAAAGATAATCCTTCACAATAGCTACTGCACAGTCTTGTTGAGTTAAAGACAGTGCAGTTTATAATACTTTAGAGAGAGAGGCTCTAAGAGGATGTATCCCTAAATCAGCGCACTATGAAAACAATTAGGCACATCTCCTTGAGTAGACCGGTTTGGTAGAAGGGCGACCTTCAGAAAGGATCATGTCCCCTTCCGGTGGGTGCTGAAAGGCACTCAGATTGCACTGTTAATCTTCACACCTGAAGGTGTAGGCTCCGAAGATTGGGGTGCAGTATCTGCCCTCCCGATTGAGATAACTGGCCTTCTCTGAGTGGTAGATGAAGAGGGGCTGTTACAGTAAGGTACCACAACCTTCTCGGCCAATCCGGGGCAAATCTTCTTCAAACGTGAGTAATTAAGAGTATGGGCTGACATGCATAGTGAAGTGGAAATTTCCAAGTCAAATGAAACACGTTCCCCAAAGCTCCATGCAAATGGATAGTGGAGGGCACAGAACTTCAGCCAATAAGCGCAGTTTTGAGAAAAGACCCACTTGAGGTATGCCTTAAAGAGTTAAGAAGTCTTGGACTGCCCAAGGTTGAGGATACCCCTTGTGGTTGGCCAGATGCCGCCGACAGAGGCTGTCTGCTCTGGTGTTCAAGGAGTCGGCCAAGTGATTGGCTACCAGCCTCAAACCATGTTGATGTGCCCAGTTTCAGAGCCTCAAGGCTATGACAGGGAGCCTGAGACCCCACTCCCCCTTATTTGTTTAGGTACCACATTGTGGTTATGTTGTTGGTTAAGATTTGGATTGACTGACCTTGAATGGAAGGAAGAGCTTTGAGTGCCACCCAGGTAGCCCTCAATTCCAGCAGATTGATGTGCAGTTTCTGGTCTTCTGGAGAACCCAGACTTTGCTCTCTAGATGCGCACGCGAGTCGAAGTAGAGGTGCCTGTTACCACTGTGGTCACTGCTGAAATTGTATAGAAGGGTCTCCCTCGAGTGAGGTTTTCCTCCTTTCCCTGTGAGCTTAACTCTTCTGCAAGGTTTCTTGTCACTATAATGGACAAGTCGCACTGATGTTGGATTCACTGTCTGCAGTGGCACCAAAGAAGAGCCCTCATGTGCCAGCATGCATAAGTAACCAGGAGGATACAAGAAGCAAACAGACCGAGCAAACGTCGGACCTTGAGGACTGGTACTAGAGTTCCCAGTCAAAATATCAGAAGCATGAACTAAATTCTCTGATCCTCTGTGAAGAGGAAAAGCTTGAAGCATGGTGGTATCCAGTACTGTCCCAATGAACAGTAAGCACTGGGAGGGCTCTAGATGAGATTTGGCACAACTGATGGAAATCCCCAAGTCGTACAGCATTGAAGCTGTTGAGAGGGATGGGGAAACACTAACTCGGGTGAACTAGCTTTGATGAGCCAGTTATCTAAATATGAGTATATTGCTACCTTTGCTCACCTGAGATGTGTTGTTACCACTGTTGCCACCTTCTTGAAGACTCTAGGTACTAAGGTTAACCCAAAAGTGAGTTCTAGAAACTGGTAATTGGGAGAACCCTGTACAAATCTGTGGGCCTGCAGGATCGGAATTTGAAAGCACGAGTCCAGCAGGTCTATCGACACCATAAAATTGCAAAAGTCTGAAGACATCTAAGTTATAAAGGAAGTGAGAAGCAACAGTCTCTAAGGGTATCTATTCTACGATTAAAGTTTCCTAAAAGAGTAGTTTGGGCCAAGAAAAGCGCAATTTTTCCTGTAAGTTCTATAAACTTCTCATTGAAATAGCTACTCAGGACAAAAGTTGCCCAGCTTTTCCAGTCTGAAGATCAGATGCCCCACACAGATAACCACTACCCTTGCAGAGATCCAGGGCAATGTACAGAGTTGGCAACATAAATAAGTTTAGGTTTCAAAAACCTACCCACCAAAAATGTAAATGTTTAAACCAAAATTCTCTGAGGGAAGGCTTAGGAATCTAAATACGCAAGTTAGAAAAAAGAAGTAATATGTAAGTGTCAGTCGCATACTTAAAAGAAATAAAAATAGGTTACATTTTGTGGAAGGAAAAACTAGATGTCTGAGTTAGGAATGATAAAGCTGGCAACACTCTGGCGTCTCTGTGTTAAATCCAATTATTACATGAAAGACGAAGCATGCCCATTCTTTGAATTCTACATTTATAGGTCCCAATCGTCTGAGCAAACTGCAGGAGAGGATGGAGAATCCACAGCATGTCTAAATCTACAGGGTTTCTGGAACAGAAACATCTCTTAGTTGCCACAAGATTTAGCCGCTAAAATAGGGCAAAGCAAATATGAATAATTTAATCTACCTAACATTAAGCGGCAATGTACAGCCACAAAAATGTGTGCAGTAAACCACTGTCCATTGAACGTATTTTTGGATAGACTGAGACTTGCATACTAATGTCTACTTGGAAGGCCAATGTAGATCGCATTTAAATATTATATATATATATATTTATATAATACTGAGGTCACCATGCTAAACATCCTAGATGATAGTCAAACATCACTAGACCAAAACAAATCCTGTCTCCTAATACTTCTGGATTTATCAGCGGCGTTCGACACAGTCAGCCACAACCGCCTCAAAGAAACTCTTGAAATCAGAAAGGGCCTATCTGGAGCCATCCCAAATTGGTTCACGTCCTTCCTGCAGATGCCGACAACAAAGAGTCAAAATTGACAACACCCTATCGGACGTAGTGGGCATCAACAGTGGCGTTCCGCAAGGTTCTATTATTTCACCAATGCTCTTCAAACTTTACATGGAACCACTCACTGAAATCCTGAAACAATCAAATATCTTGTACCACATGTATGCAGATGATATTCAACTCTACATAAAATTCTCCTCCCAAGAGGATATCCAAAGACTGGATGATACCCTGAGGAAAACACAAGACTGGATGGCACACAGCCACCTGAAATTAAATCTACAGAAAACCGAATTCATTCTTTTTCCACACTCCTCATAATAACAACGCCAAACTATGGTCCCAGAACCTCAAGTTGCTAAATTCCACCCCATTCATCTGCCACTCCATAAAAACACAAGACATCACCCTAGACTCTAAAATAAACATGCAAGCTCACATACAAGCTGCATTCACACATCTACACATTCTAAAAAAACTAAAACACTTCATACTGCTAGGTGATCTAAAAACAGCGGTCCAATTGGTAGTGCTCACACAACTGGACTATGGGAATACCACCCTCATAGAATTACTGAAAGCCAGCCTAGCCCCAATGAAAGCGACAATAAATTTAACAGACATACGTCGTTATCGCATCTCCCCCTCACTCAGAGCCCTCAGCTGGCTTCCAGTGGAAGCAAGGATCCAACTGAAGGTTGCATGCAAAACACACAAAGCCATACACAATTTGGGACCAACACATATGGCAAATAGGATCAAGCTATTAGGAGGCAGAAGGGAATCTAAAAGTACTAAATCCCTCATACTAGAACCAGCCGGATTAAAAAAAAAAGGAAAACACACAGCTGCACTTTCCCCAGATCTGCTCCAAAAATATGGAACTCACTACCACCCTCAACAAGAGTAATTACTAAATTCCGGCTCTTCAAGAAGGAAGTGAAAGCCTTACTACTAGACAAACATGTACCATAAGAAAACTTTGTTGAAACTGTCAGTCAAGCTATGTGATATTATACACAATTGTTTTGTTCCTTGCTCCTTGAATTCTATTTATAAACACTTTTCTAAAACTACCTTGCATCCTATTAGATAATGTACACAACTGTTTACACCCTGCGCCTCGAAATCTATGTACAAGCGCACCATAAGAGACAGATGTCTTTACAGTACGGAAAACATCATTTTCTGTTTGTACAGCCCTCTGATACCGTGATGGTCATGTTTGCGCTTTATAAAACACTATATAAATAAAATTAATCTCTGAATTCTGTGCAAGGAATACCTTAATTTCACGGTATCACCTGTGACAAAAGTAGTTTTGCATGCAGCAGACGAAGACACCAAAATGATTAACTAAGACGCTGATTCTGCTTACCCTCATGACGTTATCTACTGTAAAGCCAGTGTTCTCAGTACCTAAATCAGCCACCAGGCGCTCCACTATCTCAATCTGACTCAGAGTCAGACGAATTGGGGTTGTGGATTTGAGTGGCTGAACCAGCTGTGCTGGAATCATCTGTAGCGGCTTCACTTCCTTAAAGAGGGCCATCTCCTGAAAAAACCAGAAAGAAAACCAAGCTAGTGTGAAAGGGAAAAAGGTCAAAAACAAGATTCAATTACAAACATTAAGCATTTCTTTTCTAGGAATGACCAGTAGTGTATAACTGTTAAGCTAATAAATGAACAAAAAGGACCCACCATAACATCTTGATGCACTGATGCATGGAAAATGAAAGCTCTAGTCCGGGGTATTAGGCATTATTATAAGGATAGAGAGAAGGTGCTGGTTTGAGTAGACCAAAACCCAGTCCTAGCAGAAGATGGCAGTGGATCTTGGCACTTGAGCAGCACATGCTTGGCAAAATCATAGTTCAATCAGTATTGATTTGGGAGTCAATAATTAATCGGAAAAATAAATGGAGGGTTATTATAAAAATCACATTTAATTTACACTAGGGAGTTGAACAAGGAATTTGGCTCACATGGATGATCGGAGTTTCTAAATTCTATGCACGGAGTTAGAAGCCATCATTGGGGATTTGATGGACAGTTCAGTTTCATTCAGGTGCCTACATAGACTGGCTCCTGGTGAGCCAGTGTGCCTCACCCAGCACCCAACTCTGGAAAGCCTTGTGGTGCAAGTGTGGTGATCCCCGAGTAAACGTAACCCATCTACACCTCCAGAAAGGGAATCCAAGTTTATTGATGCATTTGAAAAGACTTTCTCTCTTCAGCTGGCCGAGCCTTACAATCTTTGAATGAGGTCTGCCTCACACACGCACTGTGGGGATTTACCTGTATGATCATGCCAGCTGTTCCAGAGGAACTCAAGCAACCTTGGCCCTTACCATTCAAGATGGCCAGAAGTATGTTTTACATCCTGGCCTCAACACCACAGACTGTGTGGGTCATGCAATTTTCCTGGGATGTACAAGCATCCCTTCTGGGCTTGCTCTTTGATGGCTGTAGACTTTTTGGGCAGAATGAAGACTTTGCATTAGAGAAAATTAAGATCAACCACATTATGGCCCGTTCCTAGGGTTGCTTTTTTCAAGTTGCCAATTCCACCAGCAGCACAGGAAAATTAGATGCTATTCGTGGGGTCTGACAAAATGCCAGCCCTCGCAACCAGTAATGCAACCGCTTCATACCTTTCCAATTTGCAGGGGACATGGTGGCATCTGATGCTGCGCACACTAATAAGAACATCAGTCATCTACCTCCTCCTCCCCAGCTGCAACACCCTCTAAGCCACTCTGACCTCCCCCAAGACCCTGGGACGTTGGGTGCAGGGGTGCATCAGGTTTTCTTCCGGTCGTGGTCGGGGGGGATCCTCCCAAAAGGAGCTGCAGGCGTCGTTTGATGAATCGAGGCCGGTCAGACGTCCCCAGATCTCAGGTCAGGATCGCCAGGGAAACCTCCTTGTGGTGTTGGGCCACTCGAACTTGGGCCGTGGGCGTCGAGTGCATACTCGTGGATTTGGCCGAAGCCTGAGTCTGTGGGTGAGCAAAAGTCTTGGGTTGGGAAGGCAGGTCTTCCGGGTTCTTGGACACACCAGAATTTTGTTGGAGCAGGTTTGAAGTGGGGACAGGCCGGTAGGGCTGGGGCCAAGTCAGTGGGCATCCTCCTCTTCTTAGTTCAGCATGGCTTCTTCGGTCCTTCTTCTGTTCGGTTCTTGTCTGAGGAGGCAAGGTTTGGGGTTGACCCTAAATACTAGCTTCTCACACTGTAAGCAATGGTTGCCAGGAAGTAATCAGAGAATTAATGGCTTGGGCAGGGACAGCTTCCCTAAGGTTATATTGGGAATTCCAGCTTAATATTGACTGCAGAATATCATGCTACCACAATATCAAAGCAAAATATTGAGGACCAAAATATCAAAAAAGTCATTATATGCAGGTAAGTATACTTTACTCACCTGTGCTTATGCACATTTTATAAACACACACACACACGTGAGTTCAGGCAAAGTTTGAGATTTGAAGGGCATTGTGAATTTTAAAAAAAATCCTCATGAGATCCACGCAAGTCACCCCAAACTGGCTTCCCCTAGGTGTCTAGTTTTCAAAATGGGCAGGCTACGTTTACCTAGGTGCAAACTGAGCTAGAGGACAAAATCCACAGCTACTCACTTTACAAAAAACTGGTAAGTTTTGAGTGGAAAAATGTGTTGTATCCATGTTGCGTTTAGGGCAGTTTCCTGTTGCGGGTACTAGGCCTTCCCACATAAGTGAGGCACTATTTTTATGGGAAGACTTAGGGGAATGCTGGATGGACGGGTGTTTGTGGCTCACTGCAGATTCCAGTACTTCCATCACAGAAATGTGAGAATAATTTTTTTTTTGTAGTCAAAGCTTGACGTTTGAAGGGATTGTGGAGTGAACAACTTAGTGAAAGCCATGCAAGTCACCCCATCCTGGATTCCCCTAGGTGTCTAGTTTTAAAAAATGTACAGGTTTGCTAGGTTTTCCTAGGTGCCGGTTGAGCTAGTGCCCAAAATCTACAGCTACCTTCTTTGCAGTAAAATGGTTGGTTTTGGGTGGAAAGGTGTAATGTATAGGTGTTGCATTTTGGCTGTTTCCTGTTGCAGGCTCTAGGCCTACATGCACAAGTGAGGTACCATTAATATCAGAAGACATGTGGGAGCATTAAATAGTAGGATATTTGTTATTACCCATTGGATTTTGCTGCATTTGTGCCTTCCAAATGTAAGCCAGTGTGTAAAAAAGAAGACATTTGAAAATACCCTCTAAGTCATATGCTCCTAAGGGTATCCACAAATTCAGACATGTACAAATAACCACGGCTCCTAAATTCAATTTCTTGTGCCCATTTCAGAACTACATTCTACATACTTACCCATATGAAATGATCTGTACTCTGTACACAATTAAAAATCATTGTACGGTGCAGCTCAGTTGTTGGCTACGGGTGCCTTGGGTTCTTGGAAAACCTACAAACCCTATATTTCCCTGCAACCAAAAGGGTCTAGCGAATGTAATGGCACATTGTTTTTGTAAATCAGCCATTGTCACAAAAGTTACAGATGAAAACATTATCATAAATGGCTGTTTTTTCCAACCCATTTTCTATATTTCTTTACTTCAACTTAGGAGCTCATTAGGATGGCGGGCCCCAGAAGACCTTCTCCGCCAGCCTTTCCATGGCGGTTGAACCGCCATGGAAAGGCTGGCTCTGCCGGCATCATAATTGTGCCAGCGGAGCCTGCTTGGCTCCGCTGCAATTGTGAGCAGGCTGACAGCTGTGCCGGGCAATCGTGACGATTGCTACCGGCGGAAAAGCAGCGGACGGACTTTCGCTCCGCCGCGGTACCCACTGCTATTCTAATTGGGCGGTGGGTAAATCCTGTGCGATTGCGGAAGGACCGCACCCGCCGGCCCAGCGGTGGCGGTCCTTCCGCTATCCTAATCAACCCCTTAGTTTCTTTGGGAAAACCTTGAGGGAGTTACACATGTGACTCCTTGCTGAATTCAGAGTTTTGTCCACTTTTCAGAAATATCATGGTTTCACACTGGTTTCCACCACAAACTGGAAGTAGGCTGAAAGCATAACAAAATAGGAAAAATGGGCTACCTCTTTGCAAAATGCCAAAACTGTGGTGAAAAAATAGTTTTTTTCTTCCAGCGCTGCATGTTCCTGAAAGCTGGGAATATGGTGACTTTAGCACAGCAAACCGTTCGTTGATGCAATTTTTATGAAAAAACCAGACTCTTATCAAGAGCACTATTTTACGGAAAAAAAAAATCTAATTTTAGCTATATTTTGGCTACTTTCTCGACCCCCTCCAAGGGAATCCACAAACCCTGAGTATCCTTAGGATCCCAAGGATGTTGGAAAAAAGAAATTTATCATGGTTCCTTATGAGGACTAAACGTTATGGAGGCCTAAGCACTAACTACCCAAAATAGCCAACAAAGGACTCCGCATTGGAGGGGAGGGGAGGGGGCAGCAATTACGGGGTTAAATAAAGAGGGCAAGTCCTTGCTGGGCTAGGGACAATGCAAAAAGTAACATTTCAGGTCCTTCAGCTTGAAGTGGGTCAATCTGCTGACTGCACCAAACCACAAACATTTCCCAACAGCAGGCGTGTACTGCTTTTGTGGAATGATGCCCAGATGCTGGAAACACCTCAACAACTTCGGGAGGGAGGTTGAATGAAGTTAATTGCCGTCATTCAATTGCCAAGCATGGTGATGAAAATTGTGTAGGCAAGGGTGCAGACCCTGCCCCGCAGAGGAGGCAGAAGATCCTCCCAAAGAGGCAGTCTGATCGGAGGACAGATGCTCATGCCCATGAGTTCTAGGTGCTACATTTTATTTTGCCAAATCCAATGCTACTAGGATAACTTGGGCCTGGTCGTTCCTGATCCTCTTCAGAACTGGAGGCAGGGGGGTAGCGGCAGAAAGGCATACAGAAGTACCGAGCCCCTCTGCAACTATAAATTCTCCTCGAGAGAGAGAGAGAGAGAGAGAGAGAGAGAGAGAGACGTCTTGGGAACTCCAACATGCAAAAAATGCTGACATTGCGCATTCTCGAGGTAGGGAAAATATCGAGCCAAGATTTTACCCATTCATGGAAGAGACCCTTAACCACCTCTGGGTGTAGCAGCCATTTTTCATCTTCTAGATACTGGCGGTTTAGCTTGTCCACCCCAAGGTTCAAAGATTCCGCCAAGCGGTGCGCCACCAGGAATATCCCCTGATGATCCAGCAACTTCCAGAGACACTGGGCCTGATTTAGATTTCAGCAGACGGGTTACTCTGTCACACTCTTGTGATGGAGTAACCCATCCGCCGAAATCTAAATCAGGCCCAGTGTCTCCTGACATGGGTTGCACATCACAACCCCACCCTGAGTTACAGTACCCCATGGCGGTGTTGTCCATGAACACCTGCACAAGCCTCACTTTTATGGATGGCAGGAAGGATTTCAACACCAAGCGATGACTCACCGTTCCAGTAGATTGATATGGCGCCAAACCTCTGTGGAAGACCAGATGCCTCTGATCTATACTTCTTTCAGATGCCCCTCACCCAAGCCCAGAAGGAATACATCAGTCACCATAGCTAGCTCTGGGTGGGGTAAAACGAGGGGTCTGCCGCTGACCCAACTGCAGTCCTGCAGACACCAATGCAGGTTTCTAACAGACTCCATCAAAATCTGAACACAATCAGACAGATCCTCCTGATGCTGTTCCCATTGGGACTTCATATCCTGCTGCAGAAGACACGTATGTCATCTTGCATGCTTCACCAGCAGGATGCAGGAAGCCACAGCAGCCTCAGAGTCATTCTCATTGAGATTTAGGACAGAGGCTGAAATATTGGGACCATTGCATAAATGTGCTGGACTCTCCAGTGCGGATGTAGACCCGAAACTGCACAGTGTCCACAATAGCTTGGATGAAGGGGAGCATCTGCGAAGGAGTCATTTTTAACTTTGATACATTGATAGTAAACCCCAACGATGTTAGGTAATTTGCCGTGGTCTGGCAATGAGTGATGACTACCTAGGGTGAGCCTGCCTTCAGCAGCCAGTCTCTAGAGGTAGGAGAAGACTGGAAACCTTGACCTCTGAAGGTGCACTGCAACCACAACCATCATATTTATAAACACCGAGCAAAACTGTTGAGGACAAAGGGGAACAGTGCAAAATGAAAATGCTCATGGCCCACTGTAAACTGCAGGTAGCGCCTCAGGGTGGTGATGTGGAAATAATCTTCCTGCAAGTCCAATGCTACCATCCAGGGCAGATAAGATCTGGGCCAGGGCAAACATATTGTATTTGTCCTTCTGCAGATAGGTATGGTGAGACTGAAGATCTAGAATGGGACTGAAGAACAAGTTACTTACCTCCGGTAACGATGTATCTGTAAGAAACATTAGTTAGATTCCTCACCTTAGAATATCCCCAGGCGTCAGACTGGATCCGGAAGATTTTTCGTCAGCAATACCCCTTGCGCGTCGCTAGGCATCGTCTGCGGCTCCGCGTCCGTCGTCGGCGTCGTGCGCCGGAATGACGTCGTCGGAGTACTTAGACGCCGCCCTCGCGCGCTGACGTCAGTTCTTGTACATAGCTTTCCGCGCCAGGAACGCAGAGCCATGCAAAGACCGACACTGGTGCCAAAAATAAAATCTAGGGGCCTGAAAAGGATAACCTTAACCCTAGATGTCAGTTCGCAGAACGGGGAGGATGGGTGGGTCGGTGAGGAATCTAACTAACTAATGTTTCTTACAGATACATCGTTACCGGAGGTAAGTAACTTGTTCATCTGAAAGAAACACGTTAGTTAGATTCCTCACCTTAGAATAGATACCCAAGCAATACCATCCCCGGTGGTGGGTCTGCGAACCAAGATCACACCAGAAAGTCCTGGAGGACAGAACGGCCAAAGAAGCCATCCCTCCGGACTTGGCTGTCAAGGCAATAATGTCTGGCAAACGTGTGTAGCGAAGCCCACGTCGCCGCCTGACAGATGTCCTGCAAAGGGACATCCCGTCCCAAAGCAGTAGTAGCCGCTGTGGCCCGAGTAGAATGGGCGCGCAGCCCAACAGGAGGGTCCTTTTTTGCCAAGGAGTAACAAATTTTGATGCACAAAACGACCCACCGAGAGATGGTCCGTTTGTGCACAGCTTTCCCCTTCTTAGCACCCACGTATCCAATGAAAAGTTGGTCGTCCACCCGGAACTGCTTTGTGCGGTCCAAATAAAAGGAGAGCGCACGTTTTGGGTCCAAACGGTGGAGCCTCTCTTCCTCTTTGGAAGGATGCGGAGGCGGAAAGAAGGTGGGCAAGGTGACAGACTGCCCAAGATGAAATGGAGTCACCACTTTCGGAAGAAAGGAGGGACGAGGCCGAAGGACAACCTTGTCTGGATGAACAGAGAGAAAAGGAGGCTTTGAAGATAAAGCCTGGAGCTCACTCACCCGTCTAGCCGAGGTGATGGCTACCAGAAAAGCAGTCTTAAGAGTCAGAAGACGAAGAGGACAATTGTGAAGAGGCTCGAAGGGAGCGCACATCAGGAATGTCAAGACAAGATTCAAGTCCCACTGAGGCATTACAAACAGAACAGGAGGGAACGTGTGAGTAATGCCTTTCAGAAAGCGTGTAACTACAGGGGACTTGAAAAGAGAAGGCTGATCAGGAAGCCGCAAGAAGGCAGAGATGGCAGCAAGATAACCTTTCAGGGTGCCCAGGGCAGAGCCCTGCCGGGCCAAGGAAAGAAGAAAGAGGAGAACCTCAGAAAGAGGGGCGGAAAGGGGATCCACAGCCTTTGCTGTGCACCATGCCACAAATCTGTTCCACCGGCAGGCGTATACCGTCTTTGTGGAGGGACGCCTGGCTGCCAGAATGATATCACAGACTTCAGGAGGCAAGTCAAATGGCATCAACTGCCGCCGCTCAATCTCCACGCATGGAGGTGGAGGCTGGACAGGTTCGGGTGGAGGACCGTCCCCTGCTGCTGCGACAGAAGATCCTCCCGAAGGGGCAGACGTATCGGAGGATCGGTCAACATACTGAGTAGCTCGGGATACCAGTACCTTCGTGCCCAATCCGGAGCCACCAAGATGACTTGGGCCCGGTCGTGCCTGATCTTCTTCAGCACTCTGGGCAGACGTGGTATAGGCGGAAAGGCGTACAACAGACCGCAACTCCACTCGTGACGAAAAGTGTCGCCGAGCGAGTGCCGCCTTGGAAATTCCAACGCGCAGAACTGCTGACATTGCACGTTCTCTTCGGTGGCGAATAGATCTAACCAAGGCTCTCCCCACTGCTGAAAGAGACCTTGCGCCACTTCGGAGTTCAGACGCCATTCGTGATCCATCATGCACCGGCGGCTGAGTTCGTCTGCTCTGGCGTTCAGAGAGCCCGCCAGATGTTGAACCACCAGGGTGACGCCCTGGTGTTCCAGCCATGTCCAGAGGCGCAGAGCCTCCTGACAAAGGGTCCACGGCCCCACCCCGCCCTGTTTGTTGCAATACCACATGGCGGTGGTGTTGTCCGTGAACACCTGCACGACACTTCCCCTGACAGAGGGAAGGAAGGCTTTCAGTGCAAGTCGGATCGCTCTCAACTCCAACAGGTTGATGTGGAGACGAGACTCCGCCGGAGACCAGAGGCCTCTGATCTCCGCCTCTCCCATATGGCCACCCCATCCCAGGAGGGACGCATCCGTCACTACGACATGCTCCGGTTGGGGAAGGGAGAGGCTCTTGCCCTTGACCCAATCGCGGTCCGTGAGCCACCACTGCAACTGCTGTGCAGTGCCCTCTGAGATCAAGACATGGTCGGACAGGTTGCCGTGATGCTGGGCCCACTGAAACTTCAGGTCCCACTGCAGAGCCCGCATGCGCCGCCTGGCGTGATGCACTAGTAGGATGCAGGAGGCCATCAGCCCCAGGAGCCGCAACACTAGCCTGACCGAAACCCAGGATAGAGGCCGAAAGATGGGAATCAGGGCCTGTATATCCCGGACCCGCTGTTCCGGTGGATGGACCCGGAACTGCGCCGAATCGAGAACCGCTCCGATGAAGAGGAGCTTTTGAGAGGGACTCAGGTGTGACTTCGGCACGTTGATGGAAAACCCCAGCAAATGCAGGAGATCCGCCGTAGTCTGGAGGTGGGAGACGACTGTCTGGGGCGAGCCCGCCTTCAACAACCAGTCGTCGAGATAGGGGAAGACTGGAACCCCTGATCTGCGCAGATGAGCTGCGACCACCGCCATCACTTTCGTGAACACCCGAGGGGCACTGGTGAGGCCGAAGGGGAGCACGGTAAACTGAAAGTGCTCTTGGCCCACCGTAAACCGCAGGTAACGCCGGTGGGCCGGCAGGACGGGAATGTGGAAATATGCGTCCTGCAAGTCCAACGCTACCATCCAGTCTCCGGGGTCTAGGGCAGCTAGAACCTGAGCCAAAGTCAACATCTTGAACCTTTCCTTTCGGAGGAAGGCATTGACGTTCCGGAGGTCCAAGATAGGGCGTAGGCCCCCTTTGCCCTTCTTGGGAACCAGAAAGTAGTGGGAATAACCACGACCTACTTCTGGACTCGGAACGCGCTCGACGGCCCCCTTGGCCAAGAGGGCCGAAACTTCCTTGTGGAGAAGATTCAAATGATCCCCCGAGATACGGTGGTGCTGCGGTGGCATGGCTGGAGGGGTCGTCTCGAAGGGGAGGGAGTAGCCCCTTCGGACGATTTGCAGCACCCACCTGTCCGATGTGATGGACCGCCAGTGGAGCAGGTGATGGCGAACTCTGCCGCCCACTGGCGTGGAATGGGCCTGAAAGCTCGGACTAGGAAGGCTTTGAGGCAGATGCTGCCAGGGTGGATGTGGGCTGACCTCGTCGTCCTCCAGAACCGCCACGGCGGAAACCACGTCCGCGACCGCGCGCAGGTTGGTTCTGCGGCTGGTGGCTAGGCGCACGTGAGGAGGCACCCCTTCCTTGGCCACGAAAGGGGCGAAAGGCGGAAGATTGCGACCGCGGGGCCGAGAGGCCCAAGGACTTGGCCGTAGCCCGGGAGTCCTTAAAGCGGTTCAGCGCACTGTCCGCCTTCTCGCCAAACAGGCGAGTGCCATCAAAGGGCATGTCCATGAGAGTGCTCTGGACATCACCCGAAAATGACGTGGACCGCAGCCAGGCGTGACGTCGAAGCGCCACTGTGGTAGAAATGGCCCTACCCAGCGAGTCCGTGGTGTCAAGCCCACATCAGATTGCATGTCGTGCTGCATCCCTCCCATCGGCCAGAGCCTGGGTAAGTCGTGTCCGGGCCTCCTCCGGACACAGGGGCAGCACGTCCTCCACCGTATCCCGCAGAGAGTGGGAATAACGGTCCAAGAGACAAGCGGTGTTTAAAGACCGCAGGCCCAAACTAAGGGAAGAGAACAGCTTCTTGCCAAACTGTTCTAGCCTCTTGGAATCCCGGTCCGGCGGGGCGGTCGGGAAAGAGGATTGGGAGGTGGAGGCCTGGATAACCAGGCTCTCAGGGGTAGGGTGTTGGGACAGGAAACTGGGGTCGCCCGGAGCAGGGCGGTGGCGCCTGGCGACATTCCTGTCCACAGGAGGAACTGTGGAGGGCTTGGACCAGGTGCCCTGCAGAACGTCAATGAGGGCCTCATTGAATTGCAGCAGAGGCTCAGTGGAGCTTGCTGCAGACTGAAGCACCTCAGTAAGGACGTTAGTCCTCACAGCCACGGCAGGCAGCTCGAGCCCAAGGGCTGCGGCCGCCTTGCGCAGCACCACAGAGAAAGCAGCGCCCTCCTCCGAAGCCACAGTCGGAGGAGAGACGAATCCAGTGTCTGGAGAGGTATCCAGGCCACTGGCCTCCCCCAGTTCATCTGCCCAGTCCTGGGACAGTTGGGCCTGAGCGGCCATAGGATCCTCGGATCCCTCCCAGTTGTCCCCATCATCCGACTCCTGGTATAGAGGTGAAAGTAACGGAGCCGGGCGGTAGACATAATGTGTCTCTAGCGGCGCCGATCTCGGCGTCCATCGACGTCGGACCGGCGCCTGGCCCGGAGTGGGACTGAACCGGGGCTCGACGTCGAGCGGAGTCCACGTCGGCGTCGGGGGTGGTACCGGTGTCGACGCCGGCGGAGGAGGCGTGACGAGGTCGACCGGCGGCGACGGGGACTCGAGAACGGGTCCCTCGGGCGCTTGCGGCGTCGAGGCCGGAGCCGTCAACGGCGCCGGGGCCGGAGCCACCGGCAGGCAAGGCAGCCCAGTCGGGTCCGCGGGGCCCGAAGGCGCACCAGCGGGCACCGACGGCGGAGCCAGGTTCCTCATGGCCGAGAGGAAGGCACTGACTTCCGCCGGCGTCGCGTTAGTCCCAGGGACCGGAGGGTATGGGGACGGGCGCGGCGCCTGCGGCTCCGCCGGAGCCGCGGGGGTGGAACCACCCTGACCCTCGGCCGAGTCGCGCGACCGGCGAGGGGAGTCCGAAGAACGATGTCGCCTCTTGGACTTCTTGGAATGCTTCGACTTACCCGAAGACTTGGATCCCGACGACCGATGGTGACGTCTGCTGCGGCTCCGCGACCGATCCTTGGACCTCCTCCTGGACCGGGATCGAGAGGCGCGCGGAGCCGAGTGGCGAATCTCGAGAAGCTTACGGGACCGCTCCCGTCTAGCCTTCGAGGTCAGGGCCTTACAGTCCGAGCACGACTCCGCGTCGTGGTCGAGGCCCAAGCAGTACAGGCACCGGCGGTGATGGTCCGTAACCGACATCAGGCGGTTACAGTCAGCACAGCCTTTAAAACCAGGCATCCTACCGGCACCGGAGTCGATTGACAGGATCAAAAAGGATCAAAAAGTTAGTCAAAAATTGACTAAAGGGGTAGCTCTCCCGGATCTGCACTTACTGGCGCGGAAAAAAGAAGAACTGACGTCAGCGCGCGAGGGCGGCGTCTAAGTACTCCGACGACGTCATTCCGGCGCACGACGCCGACGACGGACGCGGAGCCGCAGACGACGCCTAGCGACGCGCAAGGGGTATTGCTGACGAAAAATCTTCCGGATCCAGTCTGACGCCTGGGGATATTCTAAGGTGAGGAATCTAACTAACGTGTTTCTTTCAGATGCCTCAATTCTTCTTCAGTACCAGAATGTAGTGGGAGTTGCAGCCAGTGTCTACTTCTGATGCCGGTACCCTCTATATGGCTCATTTGGCCTGAAGGTCCTGCACTTTCTGCTGTAAGACAGATGGTCCTACATCAGCCATCCTGAGGGTGGTGTAAGGTGCAGTAGGGTTGAAATAAGAAAACAAGTTACTTACCTGTAACTACAGTTATCCAGTATTGGTATCTTTCATCGATTCACATGCCTGAATCATTCCTCGTCGCCGAGGCGGGAGTCCCATGGTCAATTACAAAAGTAGTGCCATAAGTAAATAACAGTAGTAGGCTAAAAGAAAAAAGCCTAAGGCCTAAATCTTAGTAGCCTATCTACATCATTATAGTAAAAAGAACCAAAAGTCAGCTCCAACCAATCAGCTACCAGCACCCTCTCAGCAGAGGCAATTCTCCTCAGATTTTCTTACCACAAGTGGGAAGTAAGTATCCCAAATCATAAAGAACTGACTCGCCGGGGAGGAGGGTGGGTGCATGTGAATCTATGAAAGATACCTATACTGGATAACTGTAGTTACAGGTAAGTAACTTGTTTTCTTATCCAGTATTGGGGTATATTTCATAGATTCACATGCCTGAATCAGAGTAGCAAGCAGTATACCAAATGTACTGTCGTTTGTGGATGGTGGGAGACAAGTGTTCATAAACTCTCAAACTGCATCCACAATGGTTGAGAAATTTTAAAATAACCAAGCCTTTAAGAAATGAAAAGCTATGTTAAATGACATTACCGAAATAAAACATGAATACATAAATATTAATATACAGATATATATATATTTATATATATATGTACAGCTCTTTAGACATATAAATATGCATGTTGCATGAAACATGGTAGCATATAAAATAGAAAAAGTACCTGAATCTGACCTTAATGAAAGATGGCGTAGGACAGCCTGTCCAACCGCTGCATCTTCTTGTTGTGCAGATTGAAGACAGTAATGCTTCGTGAACATGTGGACATTTTTCCATGTCGCAGCACAACAGATATTTTCCAGAGTCACTCCAACAAACAATGCTGTAGAAGCTGCCATAGTTCTTGTAGAATGAGCTTTGGCTTTCCTCTTTAAAGGTTTGTCGGCCTTGTCATGGCAGAAATCAATCGTAGATGCCAGCCATTTGGCGATTGTTGCCTTTGTCACTGCAGTTCCAAGTGTTGCTTGACCATAGGCCACGAACAGTTGGTTGGAACGTCTGATGTCTTTAGTTTTCTGTAGGTAGAATTTTAAACAGCGCTTAAAATCCAGAGAGTGTAATGAATCTAGGATTTGTTCGCAGGGTTACGTAGTCCTGAGTGAAATGTAAAAAGGGTCCCGTGATAGTGAAAGCTTGGATTTCACTAACCCTTCTTGCAGGAGTAAGAGCCAGTAGAAGGGCGACCTTCCAAGTGAGGAATTTGAGATCAGCTTTGTGGATCGGCTCAAATGGACGTTTCATTAATTGCGCTAGCATGGTGTTGGGTCCCCATTCTGGAGGGGGTGCTCGCACCGGAGAGAAGGCTCAGAAAAGCCCTTTCATGAATTGTTTGACAAGTGAAGATGAACAGAGAGAAGGAAGTTTAGCGTATTTTCTGAATCTGGAAAGAGCAGCAAGATGGACCTTGACCGATGAAAAGGTAAGCCCAGACTTGGCTAGAGAACGCAAATAAGGGAGAATTTGTTGCGCAGGAGCTTGAACTGGGTGAATATTATTTGCCTCGCAACAACAGCAAAATCGCTTCCATTTTAGGCGATAAGTTTTGATTGTGCTCTGGGCACGAGATTTGGCCAAAATTTCACGACAGTCTTGTGAAATGTTGAGGTCCTTGAACTCTAAGAAATCAGGAGCCATGTGTGCAAGTGCAGGGACTGTGGGTCCGGATGAACCACTTGGCCTCTGTCCCTCGACAACATCGTAGGCATCAGAATAAGGCGAAAGGGTTTGTCTTGAGACAATAGCAGAAGTTCCTGGGACCAATATTGCCTTGGCCAACGGGGTGCAATCAGAATTAGACGGCAACCCTCCAGCTTCATCTTGCGGAGCACTTTCAGGATCAATGGTATTGGGGGAAAAGCGTATGCACAAATCCCTGACTATCGCATGGACAGGGCATTCCCCCTTGAGCCCTGTTGAGGGAATCTGCTGGCATAGTCTCGCCATTTCTTGTTCTCCCTTATTGCGAATAGACCCAGTGCTGGTTTGCCCCAAGCCTGGAAAACTCTGTTCGCCTGCTCCTCCTCCAGCTCCCACTCGTGACAGTCCAACTGAGATCTGCTCAGTGTGTCTGGCAGAGTACTGTGGAGATCCCTGACGTGCTCGGCTCTCAGGGTTATTATGTGGAATGTGACCCACTCCCACAATTCCTGAGCCTCCTGCGAGAGCGTAGCTGATTTTGTTCCTCCTTGCTTGTTGCTGTAATACATGCTGGTCGTATTGTCGGTACGGACCAGCACTAAGGAACCCGCAATCCTTGGGAGGAACGCTTGCAGAGACAGAAAGATTGCGCGGAGCTCCAGTCTGTTGATATGCTCTTTGTGTACTTGAGACCATTTTCCTTGAATCTGCAAATCTTGCAGATGACCTCCCCATCCCTCCATGGAGGTATCGGTCGTTAAAACAAAGTCTGGAATGGTTGGTAGGAATGTGAGACCTTGGGCTGGATTCGCTGTTTGTGATCACCAATGCAGAGAATCTATCATGCGCGGTGTGACCCTGATGGAATCGTCGAACATACCCACGGCTTGTTGCCATTGAAGGTGTAGCTCCTCCTGAAGAGGTCTCATTTTGAGCCGTGCCAAGGGTATGTGATTTATTGCAGAAGATCACACTCCCAGGAGTGAAGCAAACATCCGGACAGAAACTGACCTTCTTCTTGAAATTTAAAGTTGCTCATTTTTGAAGACGTATTTGGTGGTCGTGTGACAAGGATGCCTTGCACTGGACCGTGTCTAGCATTGCTCCGAGAAAAGGAATGACTTGGAGTGGATGCAACTACAATTTGCTATCGTTGAGAGTCAGCACCAGAGAAGCGAAGAGATGGAGACATGCTGTTGTGGCAACCTTGGCTTCTTGTTCCGAAGGACCTTTGAGCAGCCAATCGTCGAGATAAGGGAACACCTGGATTCCTCGAGATCTCAATGCTGCTGCCACTGGTGACAAGCACTTCGTGAAGATTCTTGGTGCCGATTTCAGCCCAAACGGAAGCACTTTGAACTGATAGGGGGTGCCAGCCACTGTGAAGCGAAGATATTTGCGATATTTGGGGTGGATAGGGATGTCGAAATACGCATCTTCCCCTGACTTCTTCTTGATGAGGAAGAAACGAGAATAGAAACCGGTTCCTCTTTGAGATGATGGAACTTTCTCTATTGCATTCTTGAGGAGCATCGTTAAGGCTTCTTTGAATAAAAAGTAAAGACGAGGGGGAGGGGGAACCCTGGGCGGAGTAGTAGGTGGCTGTTTGATAAATTCCAGGGGGCGGCTGTTAGTTACTAGGTTTAGAACCCATCGGTCTGATGTAATTTCCTGCCACTTGTGAAAAAAAGCTGAAATCTTCGCGCCCACGGGTTTGGAGGGTAATCTGGTTGGCGCCCTGTGGAGATCATTGTTTCCTGTTGGGGTCTCGACTGTGATTCTGTGATCATTTTCGACCACCCTGACGGGAGAAACTAGCCGTAGAGGATTGGCGGTATGATGACTGGTTATAAGGCTGTCTATACTGTGATTGATACTGCCTGTTTTGTTGGTTTTGGTATCCTCCTCGAAGTAAAACCACGTCCTCTTGCACCTCTGAAAGATCCGCGCCTGTATTGAAGGGCGCCTAACGATCTAGCGGTATCCGTGTCAGTTTTTATAGCAAGGAGGGGCTCATCAATGTGTTTACCAAACAAAGACTCTCCGTCATAGGCCATGTCTAGCATCTTTGTTTGTACCTCCGGCCTGAAAGTTGTGGCTTTAAGCCATCCTTGGCGTCTAAGCACTGCAGCCTGGCGAGCTGACGAAAGTTGGTGTTTACAATGTCCAGTGCGCAACCTATAGTTTCAGATGCGGCTCGTTCTCCCTCCAACAGAATTTTCCTTGCTTCCTGTCTATGGACCTCAGGAATGAAGTCAATAAGACCTGCCATATCTGACCACATCTGACGGTCATAACAGACGATTATCGCCAGAGAGTTAGCAGCTCTAATAGAGGCCGTTGCCAATTGTCACGGGGGCACCACTGGGGGCACGGCTTCTGACACACAACCCGAAGGGATGCCTGATTGTTCCTTTACGCCTTGGCCACAGGACTGGTACGGGCCCTTTAACTCCACTAGAGAACCCCGTGGGGAGGAGCCGACTGTCTGCACGTCAGACCACGTCATCTAATCGGAGAGCCCGGGACCTTGTAAAACGAACCCGGAAGAGAAGAAGGGCGCGAAAGCCGGAGGAAGTGAGGAGAGCCGAGCGAAGGAGACGGAGCAGGAACGAGTGAGCAGTGGAGAAGGAGAGACGACTGAAGGAGAGTGCGGAGTCCGAGAGACGGCGCCGACGGAGCCAGGAGGCCAACGGATACGCTACTCGCCCCGCCACGTTCCTGGAGGAGCGTGGCTGGGAAAGGTACGTGATCGTATCTTAAGTCTGTCACAAGTACGGGGAGGGACGAAGTGAATAGGACGAGGGAGGTCACGGGAGTACGGGGAGCCTGAGTGTTGAGGATTCTTTTTCTGTGGGTCAACCACGCTCACCCCCTCCAGTCTTCTCTGCCTACGTTCACCTCCATACCTCACCTGAGTTACAAGAGTCACAAGATTTGGTGGTAGTCCCGGTGATCCCTCACAACCCTTTCCCCCCTCAAAGCGCACTTGGTCCCTACAACCCTACTCACCTTTGTATCCCTCTGTATCTCTTCCCTGGGTCACGGACGGAGGAGGAAGAGACGGTCCCTACGACAGAACCGGACGGAGAGAAGATCCTTACAGAGGAGCCCTTAAAACGGACACTGATTCCTGGAGCAACAGACCTCATCCAGAACGTTAAACAAAGGACGCTTATTGAGCCAATAAAAATTCGATTCTTTACCTCATCAGTGAGTCCCTGTGTTGGTATACTAGGTGAACCACCTCCCCCACCACATCGGTCCTCACAAGTGGCGAGCCAGATAGGAGTCTTGGAGAATAAGCATTCGAAACAGGATGGAGGCCATCGTACACCAGATGAAGGAAGGACAGGCAAAGCTCGAGTGGGCGGTAGAGAAGTCGTCCAGTCAGGCGGAGGCGGATCGGGCCGTCTTTACATCTGCGATACAAAACCAAGCAAACAGCCTGATAAAACTAGCAGAGGGACATGCCCAACTCCTGATCACACTGGGACAGGGTAGAGCAAGCAACCCCCCTGGAACCGTGGTTCCTCTTCAGAAATACGTACCTGGAGACGATCCTTTGGCGTTCTTCTTGAATTTTGAACGTGCCGCGAGGGCCAGCGCCTGGCCGGCTGAACGCTGGCCCTTTTACCTCGCGCCCCTCCTCACGGGAGAAGCTCAAGCAGCTTATCAGACAATCAACCCGGATGGGACGACCGCCTATGCTGCAGTGAAACAATATGTGCTAGATCGATTAGGCGTGGACGACGAGACACACCGCCTGAAGTTCAGACAAGAGCGAGGAGCCACGGGTGATCTACCGAAAACCTTGTTCTTTAAGTAAAAGGGAGCTGCTGATCTCTGGCTCAAACCTCATGAAGGCAACATGAATGAGGTCATGAATAAAATCTATTTGGAACAATTCTTGGAGGCGCTCCCCTATGCCACTCAACGGTGGTTAAAACAGCACGCCGGTCTGACCCTAGAACAGGCCATAGAAATGGCGACGGCTTACTCCAGGGCCCAGGGTCGACCACCCCTTAAAGAATCCGAGAAACACATCCGTCCCCCAATACCGGCAAGACTTGAGAGGAAGATCCCACGACCCCCTCCAGAGGGAAACCGACCCCGTCTTCCCCGTCCCGAGATTCCCCCTAACACCTCCCCCCAATGTTATGACTGTGGAGAATGGGGCCATATAGCACGATTCTGTCGTAAGAAAAGGGAGAAAGACGACGAACCCATGGACATCAGCTATGCACCCCGCTCTGTCCTATTCGCCCAGGAGTCAGGCCCCATATTTTATGTAAGTGTGACTCTTAATGGCAGGAGGGTAAGGGCTCTTCTTGACTCGGGGTGCAGACACTCTGTCATAAATCGGGAATTGGTAGCTCCTTCTTGGCTCATATCTGGGAAGACAGTACACATACGATGTATACATGGGGATGTAAGGGAGTACCCATTGGCTAGGATCACCTTAGAGATCAACAATCATATACAGTCAGATGTAGTGGTGGGGGTGGTGGACGAACTCCCTGAGTTACTTATTATAGGGATTGACTCCCCTTCCTTTACCCCCCTCTTGCAAGCTGCGATAAATCCCATGAAATATAACGTGTGTCTCACCCCTGAGCCTTGGGCGAGAGATAATCACTTTCGACTGGCCCAGTTAAACGATGCCAGTCTCACCCACACTTGGCAGAAAGCGCGAGATCAACCGAATGTTGGAACTCGTGTCTATCCCGCATTCACAGAAAAAAACGGACTATTATACCGTCTAGCGAAACCCGACGCTGTTCCCCAACTGTGTGTTCCGGCTGGATTCAGGGACCAAATCCTCTTTTTTGCACACGCTCATCTTTTAGCAGGGCATTCCGGAGCAGAAAAAACGGGGCAGGCCATCCTACAACATTTCTTTTGGCCGGGGGTCTATGCTCAGATACAGAAATATTGTCAGGAGTGCCAAATCTGCCAGAGACGCAATCCCTATGTTCCCCCTCCAGTTCCGTTAAATCCTTTACCCATCATTGGGACACCCTTCGACCGCCTAGGCATGGACCTCATAGGACCTCTCCCCAAATCCGCGAAGGGTCACCAGTATGCACTGGTGTTGATCGACTATGCTACTAGGTACCCATAGGCGTTCCCACTTCGGTCCGCAACAACTACTGCCATCGCACAACGACTCGTGGAAATCTTCTCCCGCATGGGCTTCCCACGAGAGATCATCACGGATCAAGGTACTCCCTTTGTGTCCCGGTTAATGAGGCAGGTCTGTGACCAGTTGCACATTAAACATATCACCACCTCTGTGTATCACCCCCAGACAGACGGACTAGTCGAACGGTACAACAGGAGTCTTAAATTTACCTTGAAGAAGCTTCTGTCTGGGGATGGCCGGCATTGGGACCAATTACTCCCATTGGCCCTATTCGTACTCCGTAGCTAGAAACAATCCAGTTTAGGGACCTCCTCTTTTGAGTTATTGTTCGGGCGTAAACCCCGAACCTTACTCGAGATTACCAAGGACAGTTGGGAACGAGAGGGGTTACAAGAGGCCGAATCCCTACTGGATTATACCCAACAGTTACAAAACCGCCTCCATAAATTGCGAACGTTGGCCCATACAGAATTGTCGGCGGCACAGGTCAAACAAAAAACCTTCTATGACCGAGGTACGAAGTGGCGGGAGTTAGATATAGGTAGGCTGTCCGGATTTCGGTTTAAACCGAATCTGACTGACACTACACTACCGAATGAAAATCAGCTGACCCGGTTAAAACCGAGTGTCACTGATTTTCATAGTTGACGGGGGAGAGCAGCTGTTGTGGTCTGCCGTCTGTCTGACTGCGGCCGCGGCCGCACCCGAGTACTTCACAGGTCTTTAAAAAGACCATTTACATAACGAGGCTTTGTTCTTCTTTCGCCCCCTTCTCAGAGCCCCTGGGGGCGGGGCTGAGCGCAGAAACAGTGTTCGTTGCTTGCAGTTTTGGCCTGTTTCAAGTATACTGCTGTAGCCTGCCAGCCTCGAGCGGAACAGGACACTTCCTTGTTCAATACTGAACAGAACTAGTTGCTGCTGGATGGAGCGTCTGGAAGTGAACCCTTCAAGAAGGGGCAGTCTAGTAAATTAAGCTTGTGGCTGAGGTTTTACAAGTAGCAGCAGATTTAAATGCATGTTTCTGACAGTGGAGTAAAGGACTGAAAGAAATTTAAAATATCCCACTTTCTGATTCAGTAGCTACATTGACAGCAAGTGCACATAATAAGCAGGGGCGTGGCGATCACTAATGCAGCAGGAGCAGTGGCACCGAGGCCTCGATGGTTCCTGCCTTTCTCTGTCCGAACGGCAGTCAGGGAACGGGGGTTCCCTTGCCGGAACTACGGCGCGTGAGTCGTGACGTGGGCCTTTATGCCACTGGTAACAAATGCGTGTCTGCTTGTAGCACACTCACAACGAGAGCTCGGGGCGCACTGCTCGTAGCCACGCAGTTCCGTGAAAGGGGAGGGCCCTGGCCTTTGTTTGGTAACACACTGGGGAAGTGTAGGGGGACGGGGAATGACAATGGGGGCATGCCACCAACAGCCGCGAGGTGTTCGGAATACACGCTTGAAAGGGATTAGCAATGGATGCCCCTGGAGGAATGCGTGGCATCGGGCAGTGTATACGTAGCAGCAGGGCGCAGACTAACCTATTCACAGCTTTTCCTCAAGTGCTCAAGTTCAAACGGCCGACCTTGTTCCTTAGGATAATGAATATCACAACAAGTGCAGATTGCAGCCACATGAAAGTGTGACAGTGTGTTCATTGTTTAAATAAAATTAGCTTGGCGACAGAAAGACTTCCTAGGTGTGAAGCTTAAGGAAATGCTGACCTCTCCTCACTGTACAGGTCCTATCGAAAGATGTAAATGCATTTCCTGTGCCCATCACGTGGATTTATAAGAGGCACATAGAAATATATCAGGATTGATACGTGACAAGGGACGAAAATTGTTTTCAAAGTTCGACTCTTATTTTGCAGAGCTTCTACTGTATCATTTAAAATTTGACTGAGGGTTCCAACTCACTTTTGCATTGCAATGCATTGAACACAATTACCAAGTTAAGGTCGCTACGGAAGACAAGTTGGTTATCTGTATGAGGTAAACGAAAGAAAACCATTTTTGCCGACAAAACAGGGAGGCCCCGCCGAAAAGAGAGCTTGGGCGTGTGCGGGGTCGTCTTTCCAGCGTAGAAAACCTGTGACACAATTTCTCCGAGGCTCTTGGAAATGGGGTTACAGCCTGCCTGATCCCTCTGACAGGGGATGCGCCCTCTCTCTCTAGTGAAGAAGAAGCTGGCTCGAGTCCCAAAGGACAGGCAGGAGGTGTGATGTGCTATAAAGCTCGACCTACTCATTTCAGCCATGAGCACTGATAGATTCTCACATCGGGACTGGACCAAAAAGTGCTTAAAACTAGAGACAGAGCATACAGAATGAACTAAAACGTGCAGACTAAAACAATAACGATGAAACTGTTTGTTTGGAAACCACGTTATCTTCCACTAAATATGCATTTAACCATCGGGAAAAATGTATGCATTCCATGTACTGTAAACCTCTGTATCTATAAACCAATGTTATACAGTAAACAATGTGTTCTTTTATAAACCAATCAAAACACATTGTTGACTTTTGCCTTGTGCTCTGACACCTTTCCTCTGTAGAGTGCTCTGAAACAGCATTGGGTGGAGTTTGCGATCTATAAGACAATAAATAAGAGGTATATTATCAAGACAGGCGATAAAATTATCGCCGCTTTAGAGGCAGAAAACTGCCGCTAGAACGGCGATAATGGGTTTGATAATATGCTCTATGGAATTCCAATTGAAGCTCAGGTTAGACGTCCTTCACATCTAACATGGGCTTCAATTGGAATTCCATAGAGCATATTATCAAGCCCATTATCGCCGTTTTAGCAGCAGTTTTATGCCGCTAAAGCGGCGATAATTTTATCACCTGTCTTGATAATATGCCCCAAAATAAGGGGCATATCTACAAGGTGGCGATATAAAATTATCGCCGCTTTTGTGGCCGGTTTCGGCCAAAAAGCGGCGATAATTTTATCGCTATATTAGCAAGGTCACGCTATCGCGTGAAACCTTGCCTTAGCGCCTGAATTCCTAACGCCCATCTTTGCATCTCTAATGAGATGCAAAGTGGGCGTTCCTCCCCAGGATAACGGGAGAAATGTCACTAAGGACATTTCTCCCATTATCAAGCCTCACGCAAAGCAGCATGGCGACAAGATATGTAGCGATAACCTCTGTTATCGCTAATTTCCTTACGCCTGCTTTGAAACTGACTTAGCCATGATATCCTATGTAAGGTGGATATCATGGCTAAGTATGTGAGGCCCTATCAGCAAGCTATCGCCAAACTTCGTGGGATTATCGCTGGGTTTCCAGCGATAATCTCACGTTTGACAATTAGCGCTAGGATTTTTTATTGCTTTTGAGATAAGCGTTGCTAATAGCACGCTATCTCAGCAATAAAAATCCACGCTAGCCGGCGATAATTATCGTAGCGCTTCCATAAACCTTGAACATAACAGCAGGAGAGGATGTAGTCTAATGATTAGGGCGGTGGACCTCAAATCTGGCGAACGGTGGTCAGAGTCTCGGCAATGACGCTCAACATCCTGTGATTCTGGTCAAATCATGTAATCTACCCGTCCCTAACAAAAATGAATGTGCCCTTGTATAACGCAACAGGTGCTCATGTGAAGCGCTTCAATACCTTCAGGTCAAGTTAGCACTATATAAATCTCAGAGTGGAAAAAAAACAGCAGTGAAAACCAGCCTAGCTTTAATCAGAGCCGTGCCATCATGCTACATGATTTGTGAGGAGTGCCCAAAACCATGAACATTTCACCAAGCTCTCACTTTCTTCAAATGACAACACATTGATTCTAAATGAACTATGAGAACTGCCTGCCTTGCCTACAACGCCCAACACCCCCAGAAATCTCTCATTTCCAAAACGTTCTCTCTGTACCCCGCAGTTCAAGAGGTGTGCCTTGCACAGAGCCACCCTTTTCAGGCAAATTTCTGAAAGTGCTGACTTAACCTTCGAGTTGTAAAAATGTATTTGGACCTCATCTACACTGTACGTACACTGTCTATATACCATGCATCAATGAAGAAAGCAAGCAATAATAAACGCAAAGCGTTCCATAATCACCGGTAAAACACCGTTTCAGTTGTTTTTTATGGCGCGAAAATGAGTAACCACTGAAAAGCACAGTTTTTTTGAGGTTTTGAAATCACTGGAAAACACTGAAAAAACACCACCAGAATTCACCAAAAATAGAAACTGAAAACAGGAAAGCCTAGATATAGGGGATTGGGCCCTGATACTTTTACCCTTCTCCACCCACAAATTAAAAAAGGAGTGGCAAGGACCATTCAAAGTCCTAAGAAAGATAGGGAAAACTACATATATTCTGCAACTGAGGGGAAAGAGGACCCAGATGTTCCACATCAACTTACTGAAGAAGTGGTTGGGACCCCCTCCTTCAGGGGTTCATACGGTCTCTATAATCACCCCTCCCTCTCATACCACTCTAGAGACACCTGTCAATCCTGATCTCACATGCACCCAATCCCGAGAAATACGGTCTCTGCTGATGGACTTTTCAGACGTATTTTCTGATCAGCCAGGCAGGACCCAACTAGCCGAACATTGTATCCCTACTCCTCCGGGGGTGGTGGTGAAACAAAAGCCTTACCGGATCCCTGAGGCTCGACGAGCCGCCTTTCAGGAGGAAGTGTCCAGGATGTTGGGATCGGGGGTTATCGTGCCTTCGCATAGTAACTGGTGTTCCCCCGTGGTGCTGGTACCCAAACCGGATGGCAGCATCCGGTTTTGTATTGACTTCCGCGCGGTGAACAAGGTATCCAAGCAGGATGCCTATCCTCTTCCCCGGGTGGATGAACTCATAGAACGCCTTGGTGAGGCCCGATATATCACCACTATCGACCTCACCAAGGGTTACTGGCAGATCCCTTTGGCCCCCGCGGATCAAGAAAAAACCGCGTTCTCCACCACTTCCGGCCACTATCACTTTACAGTTCTTCCCTTTGGGTTGCATGGGGCTCCTGCGACCTTTCAGCGGGCCATGGATGTGCTTCTGGCCCCTCACTTATCCTATTCAGGGGCTTATTTAGATGACATCGTGGTCTACAGCAAGACCTGGGAGGAGCACCTAGAGCACTTAGGGAACGTACTGAACAGCCTTCGTCAATCCGGGTTACACGTCAACGCCAAGAAAACCCGAGTGGCCTTTCAGAAAGTGAGGTATTTGGGGTATCTCTTGGGGGAGGGTCATATAGCTCCCCAAACCGAAAAAGTGGCCGCAATCCAGTCCGTTCCCTATCCAAAGACCAAAAGAGACTTGAGGGCGTTCTTAGGGTTGGTGGGGTATTATAGACGGTTCATAGCCCAGTTCGCTACCATAGCGGGCCCTCTCACTGACCTATTGCGAAAAACACACACCTCACCCAGGTTACACGTCCCTTCAGATCAAGAAGCTTCTGCGTTCCAAGCCCTGAAAGATGCTATTACCACCTCCCCTGTACTAGTGACCTCGGATTTCGACAAACCCTTTATCCTGCAGACAGACGCCTCGGGTATTGGGATCGGGGCGGTTCTCTCTCAGAAAGATCCCGACGGTCACGAACGCCCCATTCTTTTTCTCAGTAGGAAATTGTTTCCTAGCGAGCAGGCTTACTCTACTATAGAAAAAGAGTGCCTTGCGGTCAAGTGGGGGGTTGAGAAACTCCGGTACTACTTAGAAGGCAGACCCTTTGTCCTTTACACAGACCATGCTCCCCTCACCTGGTTACAACGGAATCACGGTCACAATGACAGGATCCTCCGCTGGTTCCTTGCCCTCCAACCCTATCAGATAGACGTCCAACATCGAAAAGGGGCGAATCAGGGTAATGCTGACTTTCTTTCTCGGTTCCCTTGTTCCCCCGATCGGGTCACACCAGGGGGAGGGAATTGTCACGGGGGCACCACTGGGGGCACGGCTTCTGACACACAACCCGAAGGGATGCCTGATTGTTCCTTTACGCCTTGGCCACAGGACTGGTACGGGCCCTTTAACTCCACTAGAGAACCCCGTGGGGAGGAGCCGACTGTCTGCACGTCAGACCACGTCATCCAATCGGAGAGCCCGGGACCTTGTAAAACGAACTCGGAAGAGAAGAAGGGCGCGAAAGCCGGAGGAAGTGAGGAGAGCCGAGCGAAGGAGACGGAGCAGAAACGAGTGAGCAGTGGAGAAGGAGAGACGACTGAAGGAGAGTGCGGAGTCCGAGAGACGGCGCCGACGGAGCCAGGAGGCCAACGGATACGCTACTCGCCCCGCCACGTTCCTGGAGGAGCGTGGCTGGGAAAGGTACGTGATCGTATCTTAAGTCTGTCACAAGTACGGGGAGGGACGAAGTGAATAGGACGAGGGAGGTCACGGGAGTACGGGGAGCCTGAGTGTTGAGGATTCTTTTTCTGTGGGTCAACCACGCTCACCCCCTCCAGTCTTCTCTGCCTACGTTCACCTCCATACCTCACCTGAGTTACAAGAGTCACAAGATTTGGTGGTAGTCCCGGTGATCCCTCACAACCCTTTCCCCCCTCAAAGCGCCCTTGGTCCCTACAACCCTACTCACCTTTGTATCCCTCTGTATCTCTTCCCTGGGTCACGGACGGAGGAGGAAGAGACGGTCCCTACGACAGAACCGGACGGAGAGAAGATCCTTACAGAGGAGCCCTTAAAACGGACACTGATTCCTGGAGCAACAGACCTCATCCAGAACGTTAAACAAAGGACGCTTATTGAGCCAATAAAAATTCGATTCTTTACCTCATCAGTGAGTCCCTGTGTTGGTATACTAGGTGAACCACCTCCCCCACCACATCGGTCCTCACACCATGGTAGAGAATTTTTTAACTAGAAGGTCAAGCCTCCGTCCTACCTTGTCGGGCGGTGTGGTGATAGGTGTCGCAGGATTTTTAAATCGTTGTTGGGCGGCTTGGGAAATTACCGAATCTGATCGTGGATGACCAATCAGACAAGATGGGCTGTTAGCAGGGGCACGGTACTTTTTCTCTATGCGAGGAAGCACTGCCGGAATAGACCCAGGCGTCTTAATGATCTTAACTCCGTCATTCCAGATATAGTCAATGATTGGAACAGCTCGCGTGATCTTCCTAGACTCTTCCTTGAAATCATGCAAAAAACAGTCTGTCTGTTCAACTGTAACAGGCAGCTGGAATCTAGCGGCCACCCGCTGCATTAAATTATGAAAGCCCCCGATGTCCTCAGGGGGAGAATCAGAAGGTAGAGGAAGGGGTGGAGAAGGCATCGGTATTGTATATTAATCCCAGGGATCCGTAATATTAGTATTTTCAGGTAATTCTCCCTCTTCAACCTCCTCTTCAGAGGATGTAGTGTCATGGTGCACCTGTTCAGATGGACCTGAGGATGAGCCGGGACAACAGGAACCTCAGACTGAGGTAACGGATCAGGGACCATCGCTGGTGGGGGTGGATTTTCTGGGACAGCCTGTTGTGGGGGAAACCTTTGACGGTAATCTGCCAGCATGGCCTGGAGATCCTGTATGAGGGTTGGAGGGAGGTTGTCTCGTTTCCCTCTGGCAGGACTCCTTTCGAGGAAATCTATGGTATGGAACTATAAGTTCTTCCTTGTAATATTGTTCCTGGTAATCGTCGTCGTCTTAACACTTAATGTTAAGCTCAGAAGGATGGTGAGCTGTGCCAAATGGTCCCTCATCGTCTTCGTCCTCATAGTCCTCATCTTCAACGTAAGTTTCCAAAAGGTGTGAAGGCAGAAGCGGAGAGATTTTACTGTAATCCTGATGCCTTTGAAATATCTTGAGTTGAAAAGGTCCAGACGATATGGGCATTGACTGTGAAGGTAAAAGTACTACCGCTGATACATGAGATTGAATTGGTAAATCCGCTGTCGACTGGCTCTTCGTTGACGGGCTCTTCGTCGATGAGATCGAGTCTTCGCTGAAGCGGTCATCGACGGGACAGTCATCGACGGGACAGTCGTCGACGGTGACATCGTCGATGATGAGAATATCTTCATCGACGGTACCGTCGTCGATGGACTCGACGTCGACATGGTCGTCGACTGGGACTTCGTCGATGACTTCCTCGTCGACGATTCCTCAAAAACAGGCTTCTTAGTCGTGATTGAGATTCTAGTAGACAGAATAGGCGAAGTAATGGCCGTCGTCGAGACAGTAGCTGTCGACGATGGGGCAGAAGAAGTCACCGAAATCGTCCACGATGGAGTCAAAGTGAGAGATTTGACATGGCTTTTACTCACAGTTTTTGAAGTAGAACTCTTCTTAGACTCCTTGACCGATGTAGAGGGTGGAGACAGCGCTGACCCAGAGGAAAGCTTAGGTGACCTCTGTGAAGGGTCAGAAACATCATGGGAAGATTTATGGTGTTTTCTTCCCTCACTTGAAGAGCTGGCATGAGATCTAGCTCTTTTGTTAGAAGTGGAGGCTCGGTCATCCTCCTCAGCCGAAGAAGTTTGAGACAAAAAAGCAGTTTTGCCTCTCTATCCCTAAGAGTCTTAGTAGGGAAAGTAGGGCAGATCTTGCAATCCTTCGCCACATGCTTAGGATAAAGGCAATAAACGCAGTCCTTATGCTGGTCATCAACATGGACCCTCTTCTTATCACAAGTCCTGCAGGGTTTGAAGAGAGCTTTTCAGTCAGACATTCTGAAGAGTTGAAGTGAAAAACTGAGTTGGCACTCGGGGAGACTCCCTTCCACACGACGTGCGGTGAAAATCTGAGGAGAAGTGTCTCTGCTGAGAGTGTTCTAGAGGGTGCTGGTAGCTGATTGGTTGGAGCTGACTTTTGGTTCTTTTTACCATAATGATGTAGATAGGCTACTAAGATTTAGGCCTTAGGCTTTTTTTTTTTAGCCTACTACTGTTATTTACTTATGGCACTACTTTTGTAATTTACCGTGGGACTCCCGCCTCGGCGACAAGGAATGATTCAGGCATGTGAATCTATGAAAGATACCCCAATACTGGATAAATGGGAGGGCATTTCCCCGAGGGACAATTTGGAAGACCCACTTTTCCGAAGTGATTGCTTGCCACGCTGGGAGAAAATGCCGGATCCTGTCTCTGACAGGGCGGCTGTGTGGCGGGAAGGATACACTAAAACAGTGTTGCAGCTGGAGGCGGGGGCCTTGGCTGCATGCTGCCCCTACTGTCCACATTGTCTGTGTGATCCATGGCCTCAACTACGAAAAGGCTGGGAAGTAGAGTGTACCAATTGTGTCTGCGCTGACAGTATTTAAAATCCCTATCAAACTTACACAAGGGGTGAAACTGCTGGTAACACTGTCGCCAGGGCAAACAGACCCAAGGAGCATGCAGTGGTCATACTGTCCATAAATTAATAAAGGGCTGTGTCTGCCTTCACACTGAAAAGGCGAGAGCAGTCAAAAGCATATCCAGGTGTGTCTCTGGAGTGCCACATTGGTGCCTATTGCCTTGCCGAGGCAGTCAGTGGTGTTGATTCTACCTCTTATAGTGAATTTAGCTGCATCACAGCCATCCTGAATAGCCTGTGTGATGGAAGATTGTTGATGTACAACTTCAACTAATGTTTTCGTAGGCCTTTGAGTTCATCTGGGAGCAGTTGTTGCAGGTTTGTTATGGCCTCCAGCACCAAAGACCTACATGGTGGGAATCTGTCACAGACATCTGTTTGTGACTGTCCATTCAAGGTTTAAACACTGTCGTTTTGGTAGATGACATTTTACCCTTGCACAATGGATTTAAACTAATTTTTGTGAGAAATGAATCTAGTCAAAAACACATGGCTGATCAGAATCCGCATCTGGTGGTGAAGATAGAAAGTATGTCAGTGTGCATAGGTGGTTTTTTATGAGGCTCCACAAGTCACTTCTGGGGAGGTATGACATTGGTGCGGAGTTACAAAACACCACCTACTGGCAGACAGAGGTACTGTTTGAAATGTTCCAGAACCAATCAGACACCTGGGGAGTATTCAAAAGATGAGGTATCTGCAGTCAAAAGCATCCGTCAGAATTAATGATTCTGCAGGGCTGGAGTTCTCCAGAGACAGTGAGTGAGTTGACTGGACTTTCACAGCTCATAGCAATTTTCATTGATCAGAAGTAGTTCTCACTACAAAAAACAATATGTTGGAGATCATTGGAATGAAGTTTTGTGCTTCTGAATTCGCACATGCTTGGCAAGGTTTCCATGAGGCTATGTTTGAGAACCCAGGAGGGAGTACCAGTGGCAGCATGGTCGAAGGTGTGGTTCGATGGAGAAAAATCAACGTGAACAGGGAGAACAAAGTCGAGATGAGAATGAGTTTAGGTGCACTGATTAGAAGAAGGTGTTATTCAGTGAATCGTAATTGCGAAGTTGAGACCTGGTGATGTTCAAAGTCTGTGTCTAGCTTGAAGAAATCAAGTACTATTTTAAGTGTTTGGGGCCCAAAGGAACTGTTGAGCAATGTCTAGTTCTTTAAAGAATTACCCATAGCACCGAGGTGGCAACAGAACTAAAACAGGGAATGTGACGGGGATGGAACAGAGATTTATTTGGAGGTTTTTTGTGGATAAGGGCTCGGTGGTATAAAGACAAAAAGTCCCTGCCCTTTGCAGACTTATGTGCCATCTTGCCCCATTTCAAGTATTCGGATTTATTTGGTCTGGGTTCTTCAGTGGCTTTGACAGCTTTTAAACAATTGGTGATGCTCAGTTTGTTTCTGTTGTGCCAGCGCCAGAGTACTAGAATGTATTTGGCTGGGGTAAACTCAAAGTGTACCCCCTACACAATGGAGTGGTGCTACAGGCTCTTCCTGGTTATGAGAAGACGACAGAATCTTTGCATTATTCATCCCATGCAGTACATTCCCCTTTTGCAGCAGATAAACTAGCATCTAATATGGCACAGCATCATCTGTTGTGTGCATTAAGATGGCGGCTGAACGTAGCAGCCTTTGTAAAAAATGCCATCTGAAAATAGACTATCCCAGCCCGACTTCTAACTTGGTTCTGCGGCCAAGTTGGAATGTGAAGTTAGGCGGCTACCATCTTGGGCACATTCTAACAGGAGGATTATAGACCTAAACTTATCTGTGCTGTTGTTGACTGTGTCACGCACAAATGTAAGAGTGCCGCCATTTGGGGAATTTTGCCATGCGTATGCAGAGCTAGTCAGTACGGTGGCACTGCATATGGACCATTACAGCATTATAGTTATGCAATGGTTAAGTCACTAATATTGTGGTGCGAGTGGTATTTGGAGAAAAAAGATGGTCCTTTGAGGACAGCAAGTGTTGCCAATAAATGATTCCTTGCACTGTACAGTAGATCCACAGATCTTGCTTGTTATGTGTGCCACTGAGACACATAACAAGCACAAAGTAATTCAGTGAATGATGACTCGTCTTGTACAGCTTATTGCCTTCGCCCGTATTACACCAGTACTATAGTTTAGGTCTGAAAGCGCTGTTAAGTGTTGATTCCGGTTGTAGAAGCAGACACATAGGTTGTAGAAACAAGATTTATTAATTGGAAACAGGTGAGCGCCAGGCGGTACAACCTCCACCCCAGGACACCAGTAATCCACTGACGTCCTGGTTGGAACACAAGATGGTGACACTGTACATTCCACCCCACGCTCCACATCATAGACATAAAGGTACCATTACAATTACATGCGAACACTACACATCCCCCTCCCTTTGAAAGAAAAGTACAAATACATAAATAAATAAATAACAATACCTAATCCACCCCTCAGCAAAACAAAACAATATATTATCTAACATACTCACTCAACCACCCTGGAAGAACTCTTTTCCTCTTAGCAATGACAACCTTATCGCCCTCTTGAGTGAGTTCATTGTTGCAATTAGAAGTACTAGCAACCCCTTTCTCCCCTCTCAAACATGAAGAGAAATCCCGAGGCGGAAAAACTTCCTCACACACTGCACCTGAAGTTTGACCTGTCATAGCTGGTTTCACACCCTCCAAACCTTTGTTTGTTGCACAAACGTCCACTCCCAATTTAGATTGTAAGGCACTTTGATCAAAATAATCCTCCACCCACTCAAAATCATTATGAAGCTCAGAATTGCTAGCACCTACTACATGCCCCTGAACAGGGTCTAAAGCCACACTTTTCAAATTCCACACCCTACCATCTTTGAGTCTTATTGCATTGCGAAGAACCTCTGTCACCTGCTGAGGTTCCTCAAACCTACTCTCACCCTTTGGAATTTTGATCGTTTTTTTTATACGAACCCAATCTCCTAACACCACTGGAACGTTCTTAGTGCCATGTCGTGCATCATATACCTCTTTACTTCTCATGAGTGTACCAATTAAATTCTCTTTAACTTCACCAGGTGACCACTCTACAACCTTTCCATCCATGATCCAACTCGGGTTGAACTTGCATCTCGGAGTCCTACCCCTCATCATAATAAAAGGAGATAAACCAGTTGCAGAATGCGTAGTAGACCTATACGCCCAAACAGCCTTCTGTAACTCTACCTTCCACTCTAGCCTTTTACTCATTGCAGTCTGAATCACACCCTTAAGTACCCTGTTGAACCTCTCAACAGTACCATTCCCACTAGGATTATAAAGAGAGGTAGTCTTGTGTTTAATTCCACATTTTTGGAAATAATCCTTTGCCAGCTTAGATGTGAACTGTACTCCATTGTCACTTAACAAACAAACAGGCAGCCCTTCCGATAAAAATAACTTGTCTAGAAACTCCAAAACAGCATTAGTGTCCACTTTCTCTACAATCTTAATTATAGGCCATTTGGTGAACAAATCAATCACTACTAATATATATTCCTTTGATTCTCCCACTGGTCCAAATATATCAATTGCTATCACCTCCCACGGAAGATCTGGAATGAGACCTTCGCTCATTGGAGGTCTCAAAGTCTTCAAGGATTTATCAGCCGAAGAACAGATTGAACACTCCCTTACAAATCTCTCTACGTCCATGTCAACACCTGGCCACCAAAAATTTTCTTTAACCAACAACTTGCTTCTAACAATGCCAAAATGTCCTTCATGACACAATTGCAATACCTTCCTTTGTACCGTCTTAGGTGGAATTATTCTCTCACCCCTAAATAACAAATCTCTGTCCAAAGACAATTCATACCGTACATCCCAAAAGGCTTTTAAATCCCCACTAATAAGATGTTTCCTGGCCATCCACAACGAATATGATTGAAAACCGTTTGTAACAACACATCATTAGATTGTTCATTCATCCACTCATGCTTAGTAATAATCGGTGCACCAGAATCATGAATTAACGCAATATTGAACTCACCCCATGGATCATCTAGACATTCTTCAAGTGGTGAGGGCAGTCTGGACAGGCAATCCGCCACAACATTATCTTTACCTGGCACATACACCATTCGATAAATGTATTCCTTCATCCTCATGGATATTCTTGTCAGTCTGGCAGAAGTTCCAACACTACCCACGCTAGTTAAAATCTTTACCAAAGGCCTATGGTCTGTACGGATAGTGACAGCTTTCCCCCAGACAAACGCTCGAAAATGTTCTAACGCCCAAGCACAGGCTAAGGCTTCCCTCTCAATAATTGGATATCTACTCTCCGAAGGGGAAATCGCCCTAGATGCAAACAAAATTATCTTCTCAGCTCCATTCTCCATTCTCTGTGAAAGTACTGCCCCCAATCCCTTATCGCTTGCATCCGTTGTCAACAAACATTCAAGATTTGGATCAAAGCTGCCCAAGGCATTAACACTTCCCAAATCACTTCTTATCATTCCAAACTCCTTTTCACATTCCTCTGACCATGTAAATTTTGCATTCTTTTTGAGAAGAGAGCGTATGTGGAAGGTTTTACTAGAAAAATTTGGTATAAATTTGGCACAATACTCTGCCATTCCTAGGAACGATCTGACTTCATCCTTATTACTTGGAGCAGGAAAATCCATGATAGCTTCCACTAAAGATGGTTTCGGTTTCACACCTTCTTCACTTATTTCATGTCCAAGATACAACACACTCCTTTGCGCAAACTTACACTTGCTAAGTTCTACACTTAAACCTGCTTCTTGCAATATTCCTAACACCTTATACAGGATAAGGTTGTGCTCCTCCTCATTCTTTATTTTAAAGAACAAAGGTCCTTGGCATAGGAGGAAATAAAGCAAGTATTTCTACATAGACTACAATGAGCACTATGAGTAGTCTTCCAATGTCCGGCCAGACAGAGGAACATTTATTCAAACAAGATAAAAGGGGAATGAACGGAATACAGGAAACAACAAGGGTGGGAAAGGGCACAGTCCTGTACCGAGCTTTGATGTAAAGGGATGGAGAGAGTAGAGACGAGAAAGAAATAACAGGCAAGGAAATTAGTTGAAAGAAGAGAAAAAGGTGGCTTACATTACATGATAATCTTACGTAAGCTCATACCAGCCAACAACACAATAGAATTTACACAGTGGTTAAATTGTGGTGTTTGCTATACAAGTCGACGTTTCGATCCCTAGCTCTCAATACTGTGGTATCATCATCAGGACTAGAATATGAACTGTTGCCTGATAAGATGTTTCAAGCAGCCTGTAAAGTTATGAGACAGGAAAAAGGAAACAAGAAAATATACAAGGTTTAAACAGTAAATATGGTCCACCAAACTTTACGCATATCTATTCGACAGCCGTTTTGATGATGTAGAACATTTATACATGTGAAAAGGAAAAAAGTGGGGTGAGCGTGATGCTCGACATGCGGACAAGAATGACAACGTTGCTGTGTGCAGTGGCGCACAGTGCGGGTGGAGGACCCATAAGGTCAACGACGGTGAGGGGGCAACAAGGGATGTGAAAATGCCCAGTGTTGGCAGTGAAAAGGATGCCAGGAAGGCGTGTGCGGGTGGCGAAGGGCGGTGTAACAGGAGAGTACTATGTGCCGTACCGAGATGAACCATTGATGACGACAAGTGTGGTGGAATGACAAGAGGCGGCGCGGTGATGGTCGGAACATGCTCGTTGGCAAAATAGGTGCTTTCGGAATGTAAATCGTGTAAAAATTCCACCGGACGCGGCGCAGTGATGGAATTAAGGAATAAAAGACAACCGAGGTGCGCTGACCTGGCGAGCAGCTCAGCGGGTGCCTGAAGCGCGGAGGGAAGCCCGCGGATGTCTCAAGAAGGATCTAAAGGAGGCAATGGGGATGAAGTGAGCCTGGCAATGAGAAGTAGTCCGGGAGACAATGGAGGCTGGACGGGAGTTTACCTTAGGCGAGGTCCGTGAAATGTCGGACAAGTAGCCGGGGTCGGCGAAGGCGCTGTGGTGAGGACACAAGGGGGATCCAGCGGGCGCTGTGGAGTGTTGGAGCTGAGGGAGGCAATAGAAGTATTAGGCGGGAGTCTTGAAGTGTGAGGCTGCCGAGTGCAGGGGCAATGAAACCAGTGGGCTTACCTGGGAGGAAGGGTAAAAAGCGCGGGAGGCCGGAGCGAATGGTCCTTCGAGCCTGAAAGAAGGATGGGCTTTGGGGTAAGTTTGTGCAGCGGAATTGGCTGCGAACTGGTGCGGGACCGGAGCTGAAGGAACGTAAATTAGTGGTTAGACGGAGGGGAGCATAATTGCGCTCTAACGGGTGGCGTATCAAGCTTGGGCTTACCTCTGGGAGAGTCTCCGGGGGCCGGAGGGAGCAAGAATCTGCCATTCCTTTGGGCGTAGTAGCAAGGAAACTGAGGGGTGGCAGGTGTGTTAAGTAGGCAGCATGAAAAGGCACGAGGGTAGGAGACATAGAAGGAGGACTGTGGAAGGGATCAGGTCGGCAAAAACAGTGGCCATGATGGAGTGGGGTACCGCAGTGGCAGACATCTTGTAACGGTGAAACTGAAGAAAAGTGAGTTTCTTATAGTGAAGGCTAAACGAAGTCGTGTGATATAATGCTTTGTGCACATGCTTTGAAAATAAAGAACTGTTAAATACATATTAGCAATAAGAGTACTGCACTTCTGACCATGATAAACAGAAGCATATAATTAGTGATCACAGTTTGTGTGAAGGTTGGGAAAAGTAATAGACATGTCTTCAACGAGATGCAATACAGTTAAAGGGGAAGAGAATTGACAAAAAATAGCCATAATGTTCATACATTTACATTGTTCGATGCATATTTGAACAGTTAGGTCCAGTAGTGATAGTCAAGCTAGCTAAGAGTGACTGGGGTGAAATAATCAAGTAATTCAAAATTTCACTTATTTACAGTAAGGACGTCTTCTGTCCTATTGAGCCCAGTATTGATGGAATCAAAGAGGATGATTGCCTTTAATTCCTCTCTGTTTAAATAATCATTATTGAGAAATAAAAACATTCATTAATTGACTTTGTTTCTTATCTTGAAACTGTTTTTTGTTTTCTCATGACCAGCCTTAGTTTGAGTGTCAGCTTATTTATTAAATGATACACTGTACATTTTGGAAGAAATAGGTAGAGTATGTTTCCTTCATTATTCTCTTTCAAACCTAAAAAGTAAACAGGCTACACAAGCTGCGGCATATAGGAATTACACAGAGAGAAGGCACACACTGCTGGGGTTAACGCGAGAACACTAGTCTGGATCCGACCCAAGGAGGCTCTGAGGGCAGTCCGCTCGGGGTTTCTACAAAGTGAATTAGCTCACTTGCCTCGCCTGTGTTATTGAGAGCACTGTGGCACTTAAAAGCACTGCTATGGAGACCAGAGAAGGCGTTGCCTGGACACAGCCACGAGATCGCAGCCTAGCGTTGTGACCGCCCAAACAGCGAGGCGACTAGGACCGGCTACAGCATCAGAGCAATACGCAGAGCCAGGCGCTCATGCACTGGACCAGCTACCCAGGATTGTGCTGACTGAGACTACGTCATCGAACAGAACCCTCTAAACGGGAGCAGAAAGAAGCCCAGAAGAAGTAACTGTTAAAATGAACATAACTATAAATTAAAATAGATTTATAAGTATAAACAGTCCTAGCTCAACTGACATTTTCGAGGCATCAACTGTAGTAAGAAAATATACCGATTTCTCCAGTCACTGACTAGACGCACTCCGGAACAGTTCATAACTTTCTGAAAACATTCAGGAAAGAGTTCGTGTGAAAAAGAAAACAGGTCCAACTCGAAGATAGGAGTATGATATCTGGATTACACATTTAACATTATAATCAACAAAAACCAAAAGAAAGAGGTGAAGAAAACAGCAGAGAACGCATTTTTGAACAGCGGATTATGCCACGGTGAAGGCAACAGATCAAAGACGTTACTACATCGAATCGAGCTCCTGGGGGGATATGAACAAATGACGTACACGTAGCACACAGCTATTCGACACAGAACATCCCGAGGCATAAATAATATCTACCTATCTTAGAATGCAGCAAACGACCAAAAATAAAACACATCAGCGCCTTCCAGTAAGGGAAATACACTGCGACCTGTGGTTCACGGATATCCCCCTGAGTGGGAGTGCTGTACCGGTGAGCACCGGTGAGACCGGGTCTCACCGGTGCTGAGCACCGGTTGTTGGGGCCTCGAAACGTGTCTCTATCGGGCTCTGTTTTGTGCCCTGGCACAGGCGGTCCGCGTCTTTCCGGACTGCAGTGACAGCGCCTGCTCACACTGCTCACTTCACTAGTGGAGAAGTTACGGCATAACTTCATGCCAGGTGAGCGTTGTAGGGGAAGGGAAATTCTTTAAGGAGTCATTTTCTCTCCGGATTTCCCTTCTCTTTTTGAAACTCAGGAGCAGCAACATTTTCGTGGTGTCACCAGGGTTTTAAATGGAAGGTTTTTCAATATTATGTACAAGCCATAGTTGCTGCTTATTTATCTTATGCAACGAACAGTCATTGACAAAGCCAATAGCCTTGACTTGTTGTATGATGTTACTTGTTGTATCATATATCTGGATGCAATGACAAAAACAGGTAGAGCACGCATTAACCAGGGAGTTGGAGAATGCACTCACTCACCAGGGAGTGAGAGCATGCTCAATCATTGGACAGTGCAGCACTGTTGCAATGGCAGCAGACCGGTGCTGCGTTGTCAGTGAGCGCAGGGAGAACTCTAGACAGCTCTCGAAAGGGGCCCAATCAATTCACCCACCCTCCCGCATTGACCCAACACCCCCACGTCAGGTAAGGGTGAGGAGACATCCACAAAAGGTGTCTTTAACCCTCCCTCGTTGTGTTCTTTCCAATGGATCCAGGCCTCTGGTCTTTACTTCGATTTGGAGCATGAACTCAGGCAAAATAAATCCAATGCATGGGAACACCCCTTGCAAGTAAGGAAACAAGCCTATGTCACAGCCCAGACACTACTTTCACACCAGCACCCCGACCCTTACAGAAACGTCCACAAACACACACAACTCAACCTGCCCCTTACAGAAGGGCCCAATGAATCAGCTCAACCTGCCCCTTACAGAAGGGTCCACTGAAACAGCTCAACCTGCCCCTTACAGAAGGGTCCAAACACACAGCTCAACCTGCCCCTTACAGAAGGGCCAACTGACAGCTCAACCTGCCCCTTACAGAAGGGTCCAAACACACAGCTCAACCTGCCCCTTACAGAAGGGTCCAAACACACAGCTCAACCTGCCCCTTACAGAAGGGTCCACTGACACAGCTTAACCTGCGCCTTACAGAAGGGTTGTGTACAGACACAGCTCAACCTGCTCCTTACAGAAGGGTCCAAACACACAACTCAACCTGCGCCTTACAGAGGGTCCACACACACAGCTCAACCTGCCCCTTACAGATGGATCCAAACACACAGCTTTACCTGCGCTTTACAGAATGGTTGTGCACAGACACAGCTCAACCTGCGCCTTACAGAAGGGTCCACTGACACAGCTCAACCTGCCCCTTACAGAAGGGTTCACAGACACAGCTCAACCTGCCCCTTACAGCAGGGTCAAAACTCACAGCTCAACCTGTGCCTTACAGAAGGGTCCACTGACACAGCTTAACCTGCGCCTTACAGAAGGGTCCACACACAGAGCTCAACCTGCCCCTTACAGAAGGGTCCACTGACACAGCTCAATCTGTCCTTTACAGAAGGGTCCACAAACACAGCTCAACCTGTCCCTTACATAAGTGTCTGCCAACACAGCTCAACCTGCCACTTACAGAAGGATCCGCTGACACAGCTCAACCTGCCCCTAACAGAAGGGTCCACGGACACAGCTCAACCTGCCCCTTACAGAAGGGTTCACACACACAACTCAACCTGCCCCTTACAAAAGGCTCAACACACACAGCTCAACCTGCCCCTTACAGAAGGGTCCAAACACACAGCTCAACCTGCACCGTACAGAAGGGTCCACACACACAGCTCGACCTGCCCCTTACAGAAGGGTTCACTGGCACAGCTCAACCTGCCCCTTACAGAAGGGTCCACAGACACAGCTCTACCTGCTCCTTACAGAAGGGTCCACAGACACAGCTCATCCTGCCCCTTACAGAAGTGTCCACTGATAGCCTACAGCTCTCGCATGACAATTTTGTTTACATAGCCATTGGTAAGTTTCAAGGTTGGGTGGCGTGCATTAATCGTCTGGTGACATGGTTGTGTTCACTCACTATGTCACGGCTACAGAAACACAAAGTACATTTTTCCAGTGGCCTTAATAGCTTTAAATTGCCATCCGTAGACCGTAAAAAAATCTTAAGTACCACTGGGATTAGCCTAAGCAATTTCCACAATATCCCCATTAACTTTCCATTAAGACCAGCCAAGCCATTTTTTAAAATATTTTGGAGTCTGCATGTAGGCAACGGTAAATAAGGAGCACGAGCCGATGACTCAACCAATTCTCCTGCGAGACGATCTTGATAGACACAGACAGAGCATTACTGTTCCCTGTCCAAACCCTGATGGAAAAGCCAGAGGCAGTAAGACTCCAGGCAGCTGCTCGGAGCGGCCAGATGCCAGAACACAACAAGACGTGTATTGTCCACTCCCTAAGTGGCTTAACGCACTGCAATTATAAAAAAATACGCACGTCGTCTATCGAGCTTTTTGGTCAGTTTACCTTTTTTTGTTGAGAAAATTATGTAAAAAGAAAATTTACGAATAAGCAAAATAGAACAACAAAGGGCATCTTCATTTTTTGGGTTAACATGTTTGCTGGCCGAGTGCAATTTCTTTCTATGAATGTCGGTCTGCACATTTCTTTTTGAAAGAAAGTCTGTTTATTTCAAGTTTGAAACCTAGCCCATGCCTTCTGAGCTGTATGTATGTATGTATGTATGTATGTATATGGCATTTCTGCAGCACAAACATAGCCAGAAGGCAGCGGAAAGCTGTACAGGGTGAAAGAGAAGCATAGTCAACAAATGCCAGGAGAAGTAGCTGGGTTATGGTCGGTTAATGCAATATGGAGTAGTGCTCTCTCAAGAGGTGAGTCTAACACTTTAATACATTAGAAGAGCATTGGGATGGTCCTGATGGATACCAGGATTTAGTCCAAATCCTGGGTGTATAGTTGTCAAATAGTCTGAAGATACAGTGGCAGTTCCTGCGCAATCCTCCTAGTATACAAAGTCAACAATATGAAAGTAACAAGCATTGGCATAGCCAATAGGTCTCGCCATTTGGACCTTATAAGTTTTTAGCCATGCAGCACATTATCCTGGGTGCTGAAACATCTACTGCTACTTCAGGTGCACTGGTGAAAGGCTGCACACCCACTGATGGGCTTCCGTGCTAGCTCATGAAAATGTGATAAAGTTGTGTGTACGTGTGTCATGTGAAAAAAAAACTGGAATTGAGAGACGATGGTCTGGGCATATAGACAGCAGAAGAGTGCATCTGGAATACTGTCTCTATGACAGAAGGAATTGTGCTTAGTTGTCTGTGTGCAAAGTACTGTGGTTGTAAGTGCTCAAGGGAGGCCCCATGTTTGGTTTTGAGGGGCTGAGAGCACATACTGTGCGCAGAGAACTTTTTTCACGAGAGAGCTCAGACATGGTCTGTCACATTGTCTTTGTGAGAGGAAAATGGACATAGCTATCAGTGTTGCCGTGCTGCCAGGTCAGAGGTGCCCCATGCAACCAAATTGTACATGAAATGTGGAGCACATGCAGCTTGATTGACTTGTGACTGCATGTAAAAACACATACGGACAGGGAATTAGTGCATCAGCAGTTCAATGTGATGAAGAAAAACATTCTCTCACCCGAAGTTCCACAGTCGGAAGAAACGATATGCGTTGACTGTTTCTTTGCTTCTTTACCATAAATATCAAAACTCGCTTTGTGGACTTTATTGTGTATTGTTTACATTGAAAACATGTTCTTCCTCAACCAGAAACAAAGTTTAGATGCTTTTACTTTAAAACAAGGAAATAGTTGGGACATTTTGAGTGCATGCACCAGGGCCAATGGCACCATTGCCCCTTGTTTAAAGCAGCTGTGTAGACTTTTGTGCACATTACGGCGTCTCCGAGAGACAATCAACAACCGCTACCCAAAGCCACTGTCAGCAAATGCAATATTTCATCTATACCTCCAGTCACAAAGGCTGTTAGGCTTATGACTTTACAAGGAGAGACAGAGTTTGTGTGCATGTGTGTGCACAAAATTGTGGACCACGAAGGCCACAGAAAGTATTTTTTAAAAAGTTCTCATGCATGCTTCCAGATCCGAGAAGAGGGGCGGTGACTGAAAAAACTGGCATGCGCGTGAGATGGGTTTTCGCGGCCCCTTCAGTTCCTTTGAAAGAATGAATGACCTAGCTTTGCTGGTATTATTTAAAGGCATGCAATTTTAAAACAAAATAGCGACATAGCAGCAAGCGCCAACAGCCAAAAAAGCACTATATAGTTATAGTGGTCTTGACTCTTTGGAAACCAGATCGACTTCGCTCCAGGGCTTTCCCTTGCAATAAGTTTCTTCCTGCTGCAGAAAGTCTTACCTGGGGCAGCAGCAACAGCTCTGTTGGTGTACCTACTGTTATCGAAGTAGCTTTGACCCAAGTGGCACAATTAATTGGACATTTACATCAATCAGGCTCTGCTGATCTCCGCGTTAAGCCTTCCTTTCGCCATTACTATCCGGTGCTTAGTAGCAAAAAAAGAGAATCTCGGTGGCAGGCAGCCTGTTTTTATTTGTTTTTTTTTAAAGTGAAGACAGATTGTTGTAAAGGAAGACTGCCGTGAACGGTGGGGGGGCAATGAAATAGTCTAACAAGTGGAGTGACTGCCCATGTGTGACATGGCTTATAGCACGCAGGGCTTCAGATTGCAGCGCCCGACCAGGCCCAGTTTAATCGACGCTGAACAATATGAAGTATCCCGTTCTTCTCAAGAGGAAACACAGGCTGTAAAAAGGTAAGCCGAGCGTCATGCTGTCACCCAGGCATCGAGATTTGATGCATGCGCATATGCACATGACTGGCCTGCCAGTGCCTGGCAGTCTCACTATGTACCTCGGGCCATCCAGGTAGTGACGTACTTAAAAGGCAATAGTTTAAAAAAGATAAATAATACATTTTAATGAACATGCCTGCAGTTCAGTGGGGCGGTGCTCCGGGGCCCTAAGGTACAAGCCGCTGCTGTAAAGTCTGTTTGTTAGGTGGGAGGACTGCTTCGCGCATGTGTGGCCGAATTTAGTGCTCTAAAATTACTGCATACCTAAACTCAGCGCTATGCAAAACTTCTTAGTAATCATATACACGAGACACGAATAGGAAGTGAGGGTTAAAGGGTTTCCTGGTGGCAGCTTCGAGTTAAAATCCCTGTATAATGCCAGACATTACAGGATTGGGGTAATGCAACGAGGCGCCCTGAAGCACAAAATGAGCTCTCTCCCCAACAAGCATTGGCCGCCCGCGTGCGTGTGTGCGCGTGCAGTCTGCTCGTTTTCAAAGCACACACTCGTGCTTGTGGCACGCCGCTGCGCACTCCCGCAAGCTGTATGCCGCCACAAGCACGAATGTGTGCTTGGAAAAAGAGCTGTACGACGACTAAAGGTCTCCTATGCAGCACATGCGCGCTGCGTAGGCAAGACCTAATAAAAAGCGGAGTACTGTGACACCACCGGAACATAAACAAGAAGGACAGGTGAATGCCATGCATACACGTGTTCACGAAGCAAACATGCACCAATGAATCAACTTACCATACTGATTTTTCAATGCTTGCCCATTGGTACCAGTGGCAGTCTTACTAGTCAAGAGGGAGAGTGACGGATAGGTTGGTGTAAGGAAATGCCTCTTTTTACATTAACTCCCACAAACCTTTGGACTGATGCTGCTGGCTTTTCGAATTTGAAAGTGCTCTCGGACCTCCTAAATAGGCCCCAGCGGCAGTGCTCTAACCCTTAACAAGTATATAGGCAATTGAGTGACACCCAACTGGCCTAAGTTAACTTACTTATAAGTCTCTGGCATATGGTACCAGGTGGACCGAACACCTGTAAGTTAAATGTCACTCGTCGACTGAAGCACCTAGGGTGCCACCACAAGTGTAAGACAGGGCAAAATAGGACTCTCAGGTTGCCACTGCAGACTGTAGCAGTTTCAAACTGCTAAAACTGCTGACTGTGCCATTTCAACCCATGGCAAAGCACAGACCTTCAAGCAAGTAGGTCTTAGGGGGAACACAAATAGCCTGTGGGGAAGTGATCCCCCAGTAGCCTCACCTTGTGGTATTAACAAGAGTGAAAATGCAAAACCGGAGTGTTAACCCCGGCGTGTTACAATCTGTCAGTGCGGATTGTTATAATAAAAAGATTGTACTTACTGTTCCTTGGGAAATTATCCTGTAAACAGAGGTTTTAAAGAAAAGTGGAAAATCAGTTTATACTTCTTCACTCTTAATTTTTTCAATTTGCAATCTCTCGTAGTGGCAGGTTCACGCATGTCAGTACTGGTATTTGCTTGTCTAACACAGGCCTGCTGGTCACCTACATATTTCGTAGTATACACACCAAATGTTATTATTATACATCCAGAATTCCGGAATTACAGAAGAGATCAAGGTCTCATTTATTGCATGATTTTGCTTAGGTATATAATGGCAGGCTACCCTGGTAATACTCAATGAAGCGCACACCGCTTTAGCAAAGTTCCTGACTCAGTTTTCTTTTTCCTCTTCCCTCGCTCCTGGGTGTATATATGTGTGTGTCAACATATCTTTATTTCGCTAACAGAGTGTGACTATAGGGTCTTCCTATCACCGCCCCCTGACAAGTAATCCTTGTTGAAAATTGGGGTAAGTCTCATATATATGCATATATCAGATTATTAAGCGCTCACAATGTCACTCATGACCTCATGTATCACAAAACAACTACACAAATCACATGGGTACTATGCTTCTGTTCTTTTAACAGGTATGCTGATTTGTGTATGCACGATTGATTTTTTTCTTTTAAAATAAAGTTGACTAATGATTGAACCTATTACCAGGGTAGCCTGCCATTATATACCTAAGCTAAATCATGCAATAAATGAGACCTTGATCTCTTCTGAAAATTCCGGAATTCTGGATGTATAATAATAACATTTGGTGTGTATACTACGAAATATGTAGGTGACAAGCAGGCCTGTGTTAGACGCGCAAATGCCAGTACTGACATGTGCAAACCTGCTACTACGAGAGATTGTAAATTGAAAAAATTAAGAGGGAAAAAGTATAAACGTATTAACTTTCCGCTTTCCTTTAAAACCTCTGTTTACAGGATAATTTCCAAAGGAACAGCAAGTACAATCTTATTATTATAACAATCTGCACTGGCAGATTGCAACATGCCGGGGTTAAAACTCCGGTCTTGCATTTTCACTCTTGTTAATACCATAAATTGACGCTACTGGGGGATCGCTTCTCCAGCAACGCCCTGAAGAATACCACAGACCCACACGGGCCAGTAGAATAGGGCAGAAACATGGCACATGGAGCTTAGGGTCATAGGACCACAACATCCTGATTGCCGCTCTGCTTTTTCGTTTTTATTATCCCAGTTCACCCCACAAATAAAGGGATACTGGGGGTGAACTAGGGATTTTGAACTCAATGCTAAAACCACCCTAAACAGTAAGACACTTTGTTTCCTAAGTGCTCCCTGGAATACGGTCGAGCCCACCTTGACCTTTAGGAGTTAGGGTGAACCGGATGATGAAGCATGCCACTATTAGAGTGGGTGAGAGTTCAACATAAAAAGAGGTTCTCTCCTCTTCCCGCTTCTTTAGGTGGCGATAACTCATATACTTACTGTTTCCTTTGCTACCTCCATTTTTCTAAATCACAGTAAGTGGATACCCATTTTGCGTACTAAAGCACAGACTTTCCTTTTTTATTAATATTTATCAGTCACCCCTACGGTAGGCCTAACATGCACAGGCAAGGTACATTATTTATATTAAAAAGGACATATGTTTTGATGACTTTACATGTCCTGACAGTAAAAATCCTGCATTGTCATTTTTACTGTAGTAAGGCTAGTAGCCCCATTGGCTAATGTAGAGTTACATGTTGAGAACACAGCAGTGCTAGCTTCCAGATGGAAATTCTAAATCAGATACCTCAAGGTATCATAGGAATTGTAGCACTATACCCGACTTGTTGCCCAAGTCGAATTTAATGTAAATATTTTACAAACAGCAAATTTAGAACGTTGCCACTTTGTAGCCCACATTTTCCGTAAGCCGTTTTCTGATGCAAACTGCTGCTGTCCTGCTGAAATGGAATGACTGTCTGAAAAATAAAGTAGCAAAAAAAGCGCAATTCTGTGCCACACCTTTTGTTTTGCTTTAGGACTATGCACACTTTACCACTGCTAACCAGTGCTAAGGTGCTTGTGCTGTCTACTTTAACTATGGTAAAATTGGCTTACATCCAATTGGCACATTTCATTTACTTGTAAGTCCCTAGTCAGTTGGTGCTACATGTACCCAGGGCCTGAAAATTAAATGCTACTAGTGGGCCTGCAGCACTTATTTTGCGACCCACTCAAGTCGCTTTTTAAACATGTCTCTGAACTGTCACTGCAATTTATGTGTGCAGTTTTAAACTGTCATTTTGACCTGGCAAAATAAACCCTTTGCCATGCCTAAAACTTCCTTTTTAAAACATATTATTCACCCCTAGGCTAGGCCATGAACAGCCATAGGGCAGGGTACGTTGTATTTAGGAAGTTGGACATGTACTTTCAAGTTTTACATATCCTGGAAGTGAAAAACTCTCAAATTTGTTTACCCTATTGAAAAGCCTACCTTTCCTATAAGATAACATTGGGTTCCCCTATTACATTTAATAAGTGGTAACATTTGATTGGGAGCAGGTAGGAAAGTCTAGTTTGGTGTTTTAAGAATTGTAATTTAAAATCCTCTTTAGTGGTACGTTCAGATTTGAAGTCACAATTCTAAAAATGCCACTTCGAAACAGTTGTGATTTTCTTATCCTAAACATTTGGTGCCTGCAGTCAGTTCCTGGGTCATATGACGGTGAAGTTGACATTTGTGTATTCCTCCTAGACAGCATCACAATAGAGCGTCCGAGTGTTGGCAGGATGGGCTATCTCTTATAAGACAGGGAGCGGAGATGTCACCTACCACACTTGCACTTCAAAGGCACTGGCACAGCTCACATGCAAAGGACTTCAACATAGCCCCAAACAGACCAGGACCAGGGCAGGAAATTCCAGAAACCTCTGTAGGGGGAAAATGTCAGAAGCTTCTCCCACTTTAAAGTAGTCTATAAAAAGGAGACTTTCGGACCTACTCTTCAGTACACCCTCGAACCTGTGGATACTCCAGAAGAAGGACATCCTGCTGCTTGAGGCTTGCCCTGCTTGCTAAGAAGGAAGACTGGACCTGCAACCTTCATCCCAGGCTGGAGTGACTCCTAGCGTCAATTGAATGATCTCCTGTTTGAAGCTACAGGAATATACCAAGGTCTAGCGGCCTCCCTGCATTTGCCCAGCTGACCTGACGCCTGGAAATTCAACTGGACCTGCAATTGAACTGCCGGAGCCCTGATGGAGTTCCAGATCCCCCAAGAGATATCCCTTAAGTTGTGGACCCTTGGTGTGGCATTAGTTGAGCTCCTACCTGAAGAAAGGAAGAAATCTTTAGGTTGTGGGCTCTTCACAAATGCAAATGGGGCAGTTTGTGCCAAGATCTTGCTGCCCACCAGGGCAATGCTCCGGTGAACCCAACTTCGCGCTGCACCACCTTTTTCCTTGACCAATTAGTGGTGAGGACTCGAGTGGCTTGCTTTGCAAATGTCCTGAATCTTCCCTGTTGGGCTATCCTTCATTGTTTCAGCGTTCTCTGCTCCCACTCATCCTTTGAAATAGGAGGAGGGGCTCCATTGGTTGGATCCCAAAAGGGCTTTAAGCATTTACATTGATCGTACCAAAGATCTCCAAGTGGAAGATCAGCTTTTTGTGGGGTTGTTTGGAGCGAAGAAAGGGAAAGCTGTGTAGAAGAGAGCCTTGTTGAGATGGACTACCCACTGGCCAAGAAACTGCCCCTGAATGGTCTGAGTGCCCATTCTACTAGCATCAACTCTGGAATCTGGAGAATGTATTCCAAGAACCTATGTATAACCAGCAGGAGCTGTATCCTCATTAACATTTACTTTCTCATTTGGTGGACCTCAGGTGTGACCACTGGACAGACTATCCTGCACTCGTAGAACAATTTAGGGTCCATTCTAGTTACAGGTGAACCCCATCAGCTGCACACCCCACAAAACAGTAACTTGGCATAAGGCATGCCTGTCCTTGATATCTGCCCCGGTGTGACATAGGCATCCGAGCATACGTTCACAGAGCACTACTGCCTGACTTGCCAGATCTGGCTGGAGGAACATTTTGCCTGCTCGGTCCTAGAAGAATAAGTTACTTACCTTCGGTATCGATGTATCTGTAAGAGACGTATGTTAGTTAGAGATTCCTTACCTTTAGAATTACCCCCAGGTGTCAGACTGGATCCGGAGATTTTTTTCTTAGCGGTACCCCTGCATGTCAGTGGGTGGCGTCGGTCAACTACGCGTCCATTGTAGGCATCGTGGTCACAGGGATGACGTTGCGGTGCCTACTTTGACGGCGATCCTACGTGTGGACATCAGTTGTGACACAACTTTCCATGCCAGAAAGATGCGCAGACCCATGAAAGACACTGACCACTGGTGCGCAACAACTAGGGCTTTGCAGGGGAATCCCTATCGCTATAAGTCAGTTCGCAGAGCGGGAAAGATGGGTGGGGCGGTAAGGAATCTATAACTAACATATTTCTCTTACCGAAGATAAGTAACTTGTACATCTGAAAGAGACAGTTAGTTATAGATTCCTTAACTTTAGAATTGATACCCCAGCAATACCGACCCCGGAGGAGGGTCTGCGAACCAAGTTCACACCAGAAAGTCCTGTAGGACTGAACGGGCAAAATAGCCGTCCCTCCGGACGTGGCTGTCCAGGCAGTATTGTCTGATGAATGTGTGCAAGGATGCCCACGTGGCTGCCTGACCGATATCAAGAAGTGGGACTCCATGTGCCAATGCAGTGGTTGCTTCCGTAGCTCTTGTGGAATGAGCATGGAGCCCTACTGGAGGTTCCTTTTTAGCTAAATCAATACAGATTTTAATACAAAGGTCAACCCATCGAGAGATGGTACACTTTTGAAAAGCCCGTCCTTCCTTGGCACTTACATAGCCAAAGAAGAGTTGATAATCCACCCAGAAATCAATTGTGCGGTCGAGGTAGAAGGATTGCGCATGTTTAGGGTCCAGACGGTGGAGTCTCTCCTCCTCCTTTGAAGGGTGCAGAGCAGTGCTTTAAATGGGCCTGTACTCACCGGGGCAGTAGCCAGGCTTACATTACGAACGTGTAGCAACGTTGTTTGGACAGACATAGCCAGTCTCATCAGAAACAGCAATCAGGCGCGCAACGTCCATAGAGCTCAAAGGGCTTCAGCACCCCCCCCCCCGGCCCCCTTCCCCCTCGTGTCTCATCCCGGGCTGAGGCAGCTTCTGGCGACTGTCTGTCTTATTGCAGCCGCACCCGAGTACCTCACAGGTCTTTAAAAGACCATTCACTTGCTAACGAGGCTTTGTTGTGTTTTTACCCCTTATTAGAGCCCCTGCATCTCCACACATATTGCTGGAAGAATCAGCATCCCCCCCCCCCCCCGAAATTATTAGTGGGCCCCCCACTGAAATTTGGCTCTCGTTGCGCCCCTGCTGGCTACGAAAGGAGCCGTGAATGTGTGCATTGACAGACGATCCTAGATGGCGGCCAGTACCGATAACGCCTCGATTGAAACAAAACCTGCTGAGATTTGCTATTTACACAGCTTCTCTCACTCTTCTGCTTCGCCACCTAGAGATCCGGGTGATTACAGCACAAACCTTGAGGTGAAACAGGCATCCTGTCGTAGTTTGGCAATCATGGAAACAGCAGTTTCAGAACATTTGCTAGTGAAACAAAATAATAGCTCAAGTAACTTTCTGGTCAGGACTCCTTTTACTTTTGGGCAGTCAGCAGGTAGCGCTACCCACACAATCCCAATGTAGCGCTACGCGCTAAATCCCGAATTGGTATGAATTTGAGAAACGTTTGTGCACCTTTCTCTTGCAGTCATAATGGGGCTGTATGAAACATGGGAAATGATGACATTGAGTGCTGAGTGCCTGTTGTCAGGCTGAGAGTGGAGGGGGACGCCACTAATCATCAGGGTAAACACATACATTTAAAGTACAGCTTGGATATTGCATTTGTAAAGATCAGTTTTAGCGAATGATGTGCGTGTTAGTGTGTGTGAGAACCTACGGGTATGTGTGTCACAGATGTGCACTATGAGCTGATATGGAAAAAAGTTATTCTATTTCAGCAGATTACGCTGATAACTTTTCAGTGCAATAGAGTTCTGTGCTGCATTGGATGCTCATCAACACATATTGAATAGGGCATGCCCAGGAAATGTGAATACGACTTCATATATTGGCACAGTGAAGTTTTTTGTTTTTTTTGCATATTTATATAGCGTGAACTCGACCCGAAGGTATTGGAGCGCTTTACATAGCACCGTATTTACATTACACATTCAGGATCGGGGAGATTAAGTGATTTTCCCAGAATGTGGACGCGACCTCGAGGCTCGAACTCTGGTTTCCAGCACCAAAGTCGGCAGCGTAGCCGACGGACCACATCCTCTCCCCCGTTATAGTGCCACTATGCACAGCGCTACATACAACACCTACATAAATATTTCAATACTTACCATGAAAATGCAATCTTATATCAACTATGCAGTTTATATAATTTGTATTTCAGTGCCAGTGTCGGTGAAGTAAAATACACACAAACAATATCTATTTCTTCATCAACATTCCCAGATGTACTCCGAGAATATTTTGATCTCATTGGATGCTGGCACCTTGCCCCGCCCCTAACCCCACCCAAAGTCCCACCCATGTCCACAGCTCAATTTTAGGAGTACCTGCACTTATTTTTTCCCATTTAAAGCACTGGTGCAGAGATGGTAAAAAGGTGGGCAAAGTAATTGTTTGTCCTATGTGAAATGGTGTAATCACTTTAGGGAGGAACAAGGGCCTCCTCCTGAGCACCACTTTGTCCGGATGCACAGAGAAGAAAGGGGGCTTAGAAGATAGAGCTTGAAGCTCACTCACTCTGCGAGCAGAGGTGATGGCAACAAGGAAGGCAGTTTTCAGACTGAGGAGCCTGAGAGGACAGTTGAGAAGAGGCTAGAAGGGAGCACACATTAGTTAAGTTAAAACAAGATTCAAGTCCCACTGGGGAATTATGAAAGCAGATGGAGGAAAGAGAGGAGTAATGCCCTTAAAAAATCTATTTACCTTAGGGGACTTGAATACGGAAGGCTAATCGGGCAGCCGAAGAAAGACAGAGATATCTGCAAGATAGCCTTTAAGAGAGTGTCCACAGCAGAGCCCTGTTGGGCCAAAGAGAGTATAAACAAGAGGACCACTGAAAGAGGGGCAGAAAGGGGATCCACAGCCTTAGCTGCGCACCATGGCACAAACTTATCTCATCTGCAGGTGTATACTGTTTTAGTGGAGGGACGCCTGGCTGCCAAGAAGACATGACAGACTTCGGGTGGAAGGTCAAAATCTGTCAACTGTCGCCGCTCAATCTCCACACAAGGAGGTGGAGGTTGGACAGTTTTGGGTGAAGAACCATCCCCTGCTGCTGCGACATAAGATCCTCCCAAAGGGGCAGTCTGATCGGAGGATCGATGGCCAAGCTCAAGAGCTCGGGGTACCAGACTCTTCATGTCCAGTCCGGAGCAACAAGAATGACTTGGACCCGGTCGTGTTTGATCTTCTTCAGTACGCGGGGCAGAAGTGGTACAGGCGGAAAGGCGTATAGGAGGCCATAACTCCACTTGTGACGAAAAGCGTTGCTGAGCGAGTGCCGCCTTTGAAACTCCAACACGCGGAACCGCTGACATTGAGTGTTCTCCTCAGTGGCGAACAGATCTACTCAAGGCTCTCTCCACCGCTGAAAGAGACCTTGCACCACCTCCGAGTGAAGACGCCATTTGTGATCTACCAGGCACCGATGGCTGAGTTTGTCCGCCCTGGCGTTCAGAGAACCTGCCAGGTGTTGAACCACCAGGGCCATGCCCTGATGTTCCAGCCGTGTAAAGTGGCAAAAAGCCTCTTCACATAGGGTCCACAACCCCACCTGCCCTGTTTTTTGTAGAACTACATGGCAGCTGTGTTGTCTGTGTTCACCTGCACCACTTTCCCTTTGAGAGAGGAAAGGAATGCTTTCAGTGCCAGGCACATCGCCCGGAGCTCCGACAGGTTGATATGAAGCTCGGACTCCACCGGAGACCAGATTCCTCTGATCTCCGCCTCTCCCAGTTGGCCGCCCCATCCCACGCATCTGTCACTACTGTGAGGTCTGGTTAGTGAAGGGAGAAGGATCTGCCTCTGACCCAAGCTTGGTTCGGTAACCACTACTGCAACTGTGCAGTTCCCTCCGAGGTTTGGACATAGTCGGAAAGATTCCGCGGATGCTACGCCCACTGGAACTTCAGGTCCCACTGCAGAGCCCACATATGCCATCTGGCATGATCTACCTGCAGGATGCAGGAGGCGATGAGGCCCAGCAGCCTCAGTGTCATTCTCACTGAAATCCGGGACAGAGGCTGAAACATCGGTATCATAGCCCGAATATCCCAGACTCGCTGCTCGGGAGAATAAGCCCGAAACTGCACTGTGTCCAGAATAGCTCAGATGAAAGGGAGCATCTAAGAGCGAGTCAGGGGTGACTTCGGCATGTTGATGGTGAATCCCAGCGAATGCAGGAGGTTCGCCGCAGTCTGGAGGTGGGAGACGACCGCCTGGGGCGAGCCCGCCTTCTATAGCCAGTCGTCGAGATAGGGGAAGACTGGAACCCCTAATCTGCGCAGATGATCTGCGACCACCGCAATCACCTTCGTGAACACCCGAGGGGCAATGGTAAGGCCAAAGGGGAGCATGGTGAACTGAAAATGCTTGTGGCCTACCACGAACCGTAGGTAGCATCTGTGGGCTGGCAGGACAGGGATGTGGAAGGAGGCATCCTGCAAGTCCAGCGCCACCATCCAGTCTCCAGGGTCGAGAGTAGACAGGACCTGAGCCAACGTAAGCATTTTGAACTTCTCCTTGCGGAGGAAGCGGTTGAGGACCCTGATGTCAAGGATTGGATGCAGGCCTTTGTCCTTTTTGGGCGTCAGAAAGTAGTGGGAATAGCAACCACGACCTACTTCTGGCGCAGGGACCATCTTGATAGCCCCTTGGCCAAGAGGGCTGAAACTTCCTGGCAGAGAAGTGCCAAATGATCCTCCGACATGCGATCGAAAGACGGTGGCATGGACGGAGGGGTAGTGTCTAAGTGGAGGGAGTAGCCCCTTTTGACTATTTGCAAAATACACCTGTCTGACGTGATGGATTGCCGGTGGCGATGGCGAATCCTGCCACCCACTGGCCGTTGATGGCCCTGAAAGGTCGGACTAGGAAGGCTTTGACGCTGCTGCAGTGGGGGGAAGGTAGGACTGGCCTGCCCGCTGGCTCCCAGACCCTCGAGGTCGCTGGGTCCCATGTCCGCACCCACGCAGAGGCTGGGCAGCTTGTGTAAACCGGTGGCTAGACTGGGGCAAACGAGGCTGGGCGCCCCTCTGTAACCAAGAAAACAGACTGGAGTGGACGGGAAGGCACAGCGAGGCCCTACGATCTGGCTGTAGCCTGAGTATCTTTAAAGCGTTCCAGCGCCGAGTCTGCTTTATCACCAAAGAGGCGACGTCCATCAAATTTAGCTGGACATTCCCCAAAAAGCCAGGTGTCCTCAACCAGGCGAAGCTCAGAAGGGCTTCTGACTTGGCCATCGTTCTGCCAAGTGACTCGGTGGTGGTATCCAGTCTATATATGATTGTGAATTTGGCTGCGTCTCTCCCATCCGCCACAGCCTGGGAAAGAACGGCCCGGGCCTCCTCCGGGCACTGAGGCAGCACTTGTGCAACAGAGTCCTAGATGGTATGGGAGTATCGGCCCAAGAGGCATGCGGTATTCACAGACCGCAGTGCTAAGTTGGAGGAAGAAAACATGCGCTTCCCAAGGTTATCCAGCTTCTTGGATTCCCTATCTGGGGAGCAGAAGGGAATGCGACCTTGGAGGAAGAGGCTTGGACCATGAAGCTCTCGGAGGAAGGGTGTTGGGTGAGGAAAACTGGGTCACCCGGGGCTGGGCGATGGCGGCGGGTGATCATCCTCTCCACAGGAGCCCCTGTGCTGGGCTTGGACCAGGTGCCCAGAAGGACGTCAGTAAGGGCCTCATTGAAGGTCAATATTGGTTCAGAAGTGGATGCTGCAGGCAGAACCACCTCTGTCAGGATGTTAGTCCTGACCGCTACTGAAGGGAACTCAAGGCCCAAGACTTCAGCCACCCTTCTCATCACCACAGCATAGGAGGCTCCCTCCTCCATAGCCATGGTAGGGGGAGAAAGCAAGCCAAGGTCTGGAAAAGTGTCCAGACCACTGGCATCACCCAGGTCCAGCGACCCCTCCCAGTCCTCAACACCACCTTCTGGGTGATAGGGAACACAAGGGATGAACAGGGGAACAAAAGTACCCCCCGGCGTCAGATCCGAAATATCGAAAACGTTTAGTCAAAAAGTGACTAAAGGGGTAGCTCTCTCCGGATCTGCGCTAGGCTGGTGCGGAAAAAGAAAGAACTGACGTCAGCACGCAGGGGCGGCATCTCAGTAGACACTGCAACGTCATCCCGGCGACCATGACAATGGATGAGGAGCCGACCGACGCCACCCACCGACACGCAGGGAGGGGTACTGCTAAGAAAGAATTCTCCGGATCCAGTCTGACGCCTGTGGGTAATTCTAAAGGTATGAAATCTATAACTATCTCTTTCAGATGCCTTTTTTGGTCTCGGTCCACACTCCCTCAGAATGGAACTACTTTGGATCTATTCCAAGGTGAGGAATCTGTGGTTTGAAGTAGCCATCTGAAGAACAAGATACTCACAATCAGTAATGCTCACTCGGTGCATACTCTATCTAACCGCAGATGCCTCAATGCTCTCCCACCTCCCCATTCTTAGCAGTTGCCTCATTTTTACATCTAAAAAGGTCCCAAGTTATTATTGAGCACTAGGTTACTAACTATTGCTCACGCTATGGGTCTGGGGCCCAGATAGGGTATAGATAAGAAATAGAAGTGGTGCTTATATGCAGCTCCTATCCACCACTTCCGGGGCATCGTGGCACCAACAAAAAGCTGCTTGACTATACCTACAGGTGTGCAGGAGCACTGCTATCAAAATCCTTACGGATCCAGCCTGGGGGATATTCTACAGCGAGGAGACTGTAGTTAGAGTATCCATCAGAAACAGTAATACCGATGGTAAGTAACTTGTTAATCAGTGCAGGGATCTAGGTTCACCTGTATAATTGAAACTTTAAACAAGTAGGGCAGTAGGTCCACACGCTTGTGAGAAAGATAAAAAGGTCTTGTTTCATAACGTTCACTACAAAGCAGCACCACGCTTCACACGTAAACCTGTGACAGACACAGTAGTCTTCCGTTTCTATGGATAGCATGCCTGGTTCAATCCTGCAGCCCTGACGTGTCGAGGGACAGGTCAAGGCTTTAAAGACACGCTAGATTAGCATGATGCTGGGGCCAAATTCCAAAACCAGGGTACCAGATGCTTACAGTCAAGCACTCAAAGAACAAAACATGGCTGTACACCATGCAGTGGACATTTCAACCCATCTGGGGTTTTCAAGGCATCTACTTATTTGCAAGGGCAACAACAAGAAAACTCCAAATTACGCACCCAGGCATTGCCAACCAGGAGCAATGGGGAATGTGCTTTTCATCAAATGTTTGATTACATTTATCTATGTGTTTCCACCAATGCAATTGATTCTAAGAGTGCTCATTAACTTGAAAAGAGACAAAGCAAGAATTATACTCCAGCAGATTGATGTGGAACAAGGTCCTTAAATTGTTTCGGGAGCTTAACCATATGGAAATGGAAGAACCGGAGGTTGAGGAGGTCGCTCAGAACCAAGTGATGGGGAGTGCCCCTGCTACTCTTGCAACCTTTCCACTGATCAACAAACTCTGGCTCTTCTCAGGGGCCTTAAGTTTGGCTCTCCCTCTGACCCCTGAGCGCCCCTCACTCTCAAGCTGGTCCCCAACCCAATTGCAGACTTTCTATGCAGGGTGTTTAACAACATCCTCCGATCCTGGAAAGAGGCTATTGTTACGCCTCTACTTAAGAAACCCAATGCTGACCCCTCTGAATTGAAGAATCTTCGCCCCATCTCACTTCTCCCTGCCCCCGCAAAAATGTTAGAGAAGTTCATCAACTCTGAGTTGATGAATTATTTGGATTCCCATGAGATTTTAGATCAGTCTCAAAATGGTTTCTGCGCTGACCACAACACTGAGTCTGCCCTTATTGCTGCCACTGATCACATCCGCATGCAGGTCGACCAGGGTGGCTCGGTAGTGCTGATTATGCTCGATCTGTCAGCTGCTTTTGACACTGTCTTGTCTACTTGGATGGTCCAACGTCTGCAAGAGGTGGGAATATCAGGTAAGGCCTTGCAGATCCTCCACTCGTTCCCGACAGAGAGAACTAATATTGTTAGCTGTGGGGGTTTTAGATCTACGGCATTCAGCATATCCTGTGGCGTTCCCCAGGGCTCATCTCTGAGCCCTACCCTCTTTAACTTGTATGTGACACCACTGGCCAAGCTGGTTAGATCCTTTGGGTTCCAGGTGATTTTCCTATGCTGACGAAACACAGATCATCGTTTCTATGTCCCATGATCTGCAGTCGGTAGCAGGAAAATGTAACCAGTGCATGGCCAGCATTATCAGATGGATGCAGAATAACTCCCTTAAGATCAATGCAGAGAAAACTGAGGTCCTAGTTTTTGGTCCACAGACCTCAATCTGGTCGAATGCCTGGTGGCCTGCAGATTGTGGTCCCCTTCCTGTTCTGGCTGAGACTGTCAAAAATCTGGGGGTCATTTTTGACGTGGGCCTGACCTTCGAGTCTAAGGTCAGCAGCACTGTCAGCACTTGCTCCTATATTTTGAAAACTCTCAGAAAGGTGCTCCCGTATATTCCAGCAGCACTGTATCGACCCACAATCATTGCATTTGTCACCTCCCAGCTTGACTACTGCAATGCCTTGTATCTGAATATCAGCACAGCCCCCCTGAACAGGCTTCAGGTTGTACAAAACGCAGCTGCCAGGCTGATCCTTAATATCCCTAAACATCAGTCAGCAAAGGAGGGGCTTCGTACTCTGCATTGGGTCCCTATTAGTAAGGGAATCTCTTTCAAAGTCCTGTGTACTGTTTAGAAAGGCCTTGCATAACAGGCTCACAGCAGCTGAAAACCATGTTTTAATGGTATATGCCTGGGAGGGCCTTGAGATCTTCCTCCCAGAAAAAAATGTATCACCCCTAGAGTCCGCAAAGCCAGATGGGACGGTTGCTCCTTCTCTGTGGTGGCCGCAAAACTCTATAATACCCTACCTTCTTCGATCTCCCAAGCAGAATCGCTCCCGGTGTTCAAAAAGCTGCTGAAGACATGTTTTTTAAAAATTTTAGTCAGCAGCTCTGCACTCTCGTCTACCGCCCAGTGCCTTGGCACCTACGGGTATTAGTGCGCTTTATAAATCCTCATCCTATCCTATCTGATGGAGACCAATTTCTGCTGATCTCCACCTCCATCAGGTGTCCTCTACTGCCCTGCAGTGATGAGTCCATCACCACCCTCCGCTCTGGGTGGGAAAAGAAGAGGGGCCTGCTTCTGGACTAACTGCGTTTGATCAGCCACAACTGCTATTCACAAGTGGTCTCCTCCAAAACCTGAAGAGATGGCAGAGCACGCATGTGCCACCTGACAAAGTTGGTGAGAAGGATGCACAAGACCAAGAAGGCTCAGAGCCACTCTCACGAGGAGCAAGCCTAAAATCTCAGGATCGAAGCATGAATGTCCTGGACTAGCTGCTGCAGAGGAAAAGTCCCGATCTCTACCATGTTTAGGATTGCCACAATGTATTGAGGGAGGCCTCTGCAAAGGAATCAGGTGGGACTTTGGCTAGTTTATGGTAACCCCAATGACATCAAGAGTTTTACAGTCTGGAGGTAGTTCACAAGTGACTGTGGCAAGCTCTGCCTTCAGCAGTCAGTCAACAAGATATAGGAATCCTGTGATCCAGGACTTATGAAGATAGGCAGCAACCACTGCCATTATTTTTGTGAACACCGAGGAGCGCTGTTGAGGCTGAAAGTGATCATGGCAAACTGAAAATGACCCTGGCTCACCTTAAACCGCTGATAAAAACTGTGGGACTGCAAGACATGTATATGAAAATAAGCGTCATGCAAGTCCTAAAGCACTATGAAATCACCAGGTCAAAAAAAGAGAGGATCTGGGCCAACATGATTATTTTGAATTTGTCTTTTTGCAAGAATTCAAGGGTTGAAGGTCCCAGTTAGCACCGAGGCTCCTCTCCTTTTCAGGATGAAGAAATAGCCAGAGTAACAACCACTGCCTTTTTTAGAGTCTGCCCTCTAGATGGTACACTTGGAGAATAACAGGCATACCTGCGGTAGCAGGATGGACAGATGCTCCACTGAAATTCGTTCTGGAGTCTGAGGGATAGTGGACAGGGAAGAGAGAAAAAGCAGGGCATAGCAGTTTTGAACAGCCTTTAAGACTCCTCTATTGGATGCAATGAATCCCCAGCCTGGAAGGAAATGATTAATCCTTCCGCCCACTGGTTGGGCATGTGCCACTGAAAGCAAGTTAAAGTGTTTTATTGGCAGTTGTAGCAGGGGAGGAGGATATTGGAAGACTTATTTCACTGCCGACCCTCACGGTGTCTGCCAGACACACATCTGCGACCTTGAAAGGTCTGGGCTGTCTGCTGCGTCATTCGCTGCGTCATTCACTGGTAAGGCTGTCTTGGTCTAAACAGCAGCCTACTAGAATAGCCTCTGAAGTTCAGGAACTGATGCAGACACTGTTCAGCAGGGGTATACAGCCCCAAGAAACATGCTCTAACTCTGCTGTTTGTAATGTGTTCCAATCACCAGGATAGGATAGACACACCTTACGAACTGGCAATTGGCAAGATGTACGAAAACTGGGGATACATTTGATAAAAGTGTAATAAACAATAGTCCAAACCAAACCACAATATGACCTAGAGTCTGACGGTTTAAATACACATAGGTTTGTCACGGTGCATTACTTCCAAACATGAAGAAAGGTGTACTAGGGTCACTCACACCTCTAGAGACTCTTGTGAAAAAAGTATTAGAGTTCACATGTCATCTCCAGAATTTATATAAACTGCTCCAAGAGGGCTGGAAGAACGTGCCGGAGTGAATATGTCAACATAGGACTACAACATGCATACAAGGGTTAAGTGAAAGATTAGGTGACTATTGGAAGAAAGTTATGAAAGAAATAGATGAAATAAAGGGAATACACATACCTGAGAATCCCGCAGTTATATGATTACGGAGGCTCCCGGAGGTGAAATTGAGCTCGTGATGAATAGCAGCTGCCACATTACTGCTCAACTCCACAAAACATACTGCTCAACTCCACAAAACAGATTATTCTAAAAAAATGGGGGACAAAGCTGAAGCCGCACACACAACAGTGGTTCCATCCAGTCTGGATGACCTTGGTTGTCGAAAAGCATATACATTTAATTAGAGGTACAAATCACTGATTCCTGGCGACTTGGACACCATTGCTTAACTATTATGCCAGAGATTGTATGAAGGGACTTACCCCAGAATGTTGAGGGCACTTCCTAGATTGTGTTCACATTTAAGAACACTGCAATCAACACACCCAATTCTATGTTATTAGAGAAAGCACTAAAGCAGGGGGAGTGGGCATTTGAAGGTTTTGAAAACAGGGAGGGCACAGTATGTTAACCCTTTCACTGCTAGGCCTTTCCCCCCCCCAAGAATGCGAAGTTCTTTTTGGCTATTTGGTGTAGTTTGAGCTTAGGGCTTCATAACTTTTCCACATAAAGTTTTCACACCAAATTTGTGTCCTTTTTTCCAACATACTGCTGATTTTAAAGGTACCCAGGGTTTGTGGATACCCCAGAGGGGACTAAGAAAATAAGCAAAACATAGCTAAATTTGGTTTTTGGGGGGGGGAAATGAGGAAAAAAATGTTCTACAAAAAAGTGTCTGTTTTCCCCCCCTAAAATGGCATAAACAAAATGTTTGCTGTGCTTAAGTCATCATCTTCCCGGCTTTCAGTAACATGAAGAGGTGGATAAAAAACAATTTTTACAGCAGTTTTGACATTTTTTCATATAAGTAGCCTATTTTTCCTAATTTTTCATGCTTTCAACTTACTTCCAGTTTTTGATGGAAACCAGGGTGAAACCCCCGGGTAATCCCGCAAAGCTATAGATTTCTGAAAAGTAGACAAAACACTGAGTTCAGCAAGGAGTCAATTTTATAGAGCCCTCAAAGTTTTTCCCCAAAAAACTAACTGTGGAAATAAAGAATATCGAAATGAATCGGAAAAAACGTCTATTTGTGACAACGTTTTCATTTGTAACTTCTTGTCACAATGGCCAATTTACAAAGGCAAAAAATCAAAAGAGAGTGGACCACTTGTCCTGTGTAGCCAGGGTCTTTTTGCTCATGGTTCCGTCATAAAAGAACCCTCATAACTTTTTTTCGCGCCATTTGCCCGGAATTGACTTAATAGTCTACTTAGCCATTAAACCTCACTTTTTTTAAAGTAACGGTAGCACCTACAAAACGTAGATTCATTAATATATATATCCGAAAGCAATTGTTTTTTCTATTTTTCAACCAGGTACAGATACCATGGATCTGACCACGTGAATCTGATTAGTGAATAATTTTTACTTAATAAGGAGCCACAACGCGCCATCCTCCATATCGGTCCTGACGAAAGCCTTTAGATTTTGACAGAAGGCTGAAACATGTTGACCCTTACGATTTGATGACCCTTACTATTTGATAAGTACGATAGACCAATAACTCGATCTTCTTTCGCACTTGAACATTTTTATCTTTCTCTTGTCTATATTCTCAGAATAAAGCTACAGCAGAAAAAATGATTTAGAGAATTTTAACTTCACTTGATCTGAACACTTTTCACATCCTCCCTCATATTCATGTCTGGACGCTACTGTACAACCAGTTGGTCTTCCTCCCGGCGGAGGTCAGCATACTCACAAAAAAAGACCCTATGATGATGCTGTACCAATACACATGAGTGGTGACCCAGTTTATACCGCCTTCGCACTTGTGTATAGTTATGAGGGTTCTTTTATGACGGAACCATGAGCAAAAAGACCCTGGCTACACAGGACAAGTGGTCCACTCTCTTTTGATTTTTTGCATTTATGAAAGGAAGCCGAATGGACCACAGCTTCCCCTTCCCTCCCCCATTGATTATTTTGCAATTTACAAAGGCAACATACCATTATGTCCGCTAGACCCTTCTGGTACGAGGATATATAGGGCTTGTAAGTTGTCCGAGACCCCAAGGTACCTAGAACCAGTGGGGACTCCTCCGCTGTGGCGGAGGAGTGTTGTCCCGCTGCTTTTAGCAAGGGAAATGAATAAAAAATTAAATGATAATAACTGGACTTTATTATCATTTTATTTGTTCCTGTGTCTTTGTGGCGGTAGGGCTGCTCTGCTCTCAGAGCAGGGGAAGGAGTGGTGGGCACTCTGTGGCTGGCCAAACAGTCATGCGCACATTGCATGTTCTCCATGCAGGCTACATTACAGCAGGCCCCCATTCCCCATCTGAGCCCCGAACCGTGGCGCTCAGACTCATCACAACGCTGCATTGCAGCATTGTGATTGGTCAGGGGAGCCTGGCTGCTTCCTCTTTTGGCTGGAGCGGAGGGACGACGACACGGAGAGACACGAGGAGGAAAGTTTTCTTTTTTTATCTTTATCCCCTGCCAGCCCGTCACCCCGATCCATGCCAGCCACTACTGCCTAGAGCCAAAAACTGAACTGCACCTTACACTTGGTATTTCATTGTGCACCGGGTATAGAGCAATTCATATGGAAAAATATGAAGAGTGAAAAATGGGTAACAAGGAAGCCTATGTATTCCTGAATTAGACATCAGATATAGAGTTTAGGAGCAGTGGTTATCTGTACATCTCTTATTTGTGGTTACCCATACCAGCATGCGATTCAGAGGGCATTTTTGAATTTATTTTCTTTATTACACACTGGATTGCATTTGGAAAGCTCAAATGCAGAGAAATACATTAGATTATAAGAAATGTTTTACTACTCTGTATTCCCACATGTTGCCCAATAAAAATGGCACCTCACTTGTGTCTGTAGACCTAGTGCCTTCGATAGGAAAGGGACCAAAACACAACATGGACACATCACATTTGTTCCAATGAAAACTGACCCTTTTTTCAATGTGCATAGCTGTGGATTTTGTGACCCAACTCAGCGGGCACCTAGGGAAATTTATCAAACCTGTGAATTTTTTAAAACTAGACACCTAGTGGAATCTAGGGTGGTATGACTTGTGTGGAACCCACCCGATTTTGTTGCCCAGAATACCTTGCAAACCTTAAGCGCAGACTAAAAACACACATTTTGCTCACATTTCTGTGAGGAAAATTAATGGAATCTGCAGGGAGCCACACATTTCCTACCACCTATCATTCCTTCAAGTCTCCCAATAAAAATGGTATCTCACTTGTGTGGGTAGGACTAGTGCTGGAGACAAGAAAGGCCCCAAAATACAACAAGGACACATCACAATTTTCTCACTACGCCTCTGGAGTCAAGCTATCCAGGCTGAAGAGGGGTGAAACCCCGAAACCGGTCCTAGGATGCTTGATTCCGGTCCAGGGAAGACATAGCTTGGTAGTTCGGGCTGGACTGTTCCCATGAGGCACAGGGTCAAGACTGATTTGCATATGGCCATGTCTGAACTGGGGCGGCGTGGTGAGCAAAGACTACTGGGATAATACTGGAGGTGGAGGCTAGGCCCAATGTGTTGTGAGGCCATCCTCACACCTTGTAGCAATAAAAAAACTCAATGATGTCTAGTGAGCTTTCTGCCCCCCAGTAGGGTAGACAGGGGTTAAAGACCTTGTCTGTCCCACGGAGGGGAGCTGGCAGAAATACTGCTGTGTTTCATTTGAGTGGTGAGGCTAGGATCAATGCCCAAGTGGGCCGCCCCACCCATTTATGCACCTATAAAAATCCCTGGTGTCTAGTGGCAAATTGGAGGTTAACAAACTCCAATCTGCCCCCCCCCACCCGGAGGCAGGAAGACTTGGGTATGGGGAGGAGGGAAGGGGAAGGCCCATTGCGAGGGTGCTACTCATCCCCCAAAATCTACTCCCTGGTGGTCTAATCGGCTTTCTGCCCCCAAGTGGGAGGCAGATTTGAGGAAAACACCTCCAATCTGCCTCGACAGGGAACACAAAGGCTGCGGGGGCCGGTTTAGAGGGGTGGGTCGATGCCTAGGTAGGCCGCACTCACCCATTTATGCCCCTATTACAAATCCCTGGTGTCCAGTGGACGTTTTGTACCCATGGGGGCATATTGGAGGTAATAACCTCCAATCTGCCCAATCTGCCCGTCTGGGGTGGGGGAAGAAAGACTTTTGCACTTGGGAGGAGGGGGAGATCATTTGCCCATTATGAGGAGGCCACTCCTCCCCTCAAAAATTAGTTCCTGGGGTCTAGTGGATGGATCGCCTTCCTGAGACAATCCCCAAGCAGAGAAACACTAGGGAAATGACACCTCTTCCATCTGAATCGGTCAGGCCCCCAAATACCGAAACAGTAAACGGGGAATGAGTCAAATGGCTCATTTCACATTCAGTTGTAATGAGTGCGCCGTGCTCGTCTGACATTATTACAAAATATTTTGAAAATGCCTCGGGTTGCTGGGGAAGCTCTTCCCCTGCAACCCGAAGTAAAATAAATTTAAAAAAAGGAAATCCCTCTGGTGCCTGCAATTGTGATGCCATGGTCCCTCGATACCACTTTCTTTTCCTCCAGATATTCCACACGTTCCACTTCTTCCTTCAAATCACTTGTGCCCTTTTCTCTTCATCTCTCCTCACTCTTTACAAACTCTATTTGCCTTTGTGTACTTGAGTTCCTGTAACAACTAATAAGGTTCATTATGTTTTGGTCAGCACAAAATAAGCTTGTGTAATTTTTAACACAGATTACTTACCTAGAATTATCCTCAGTCGTCAGACTGTATCTGGAATTTTTTCGTGAGTAGTACCCCTGCACGCCAGTAGGTGGCGTTGCTCGGCTCCCTGTGGCATTGAGAGCGTCATCTACAAAAGAAGTGACGTACGCGGTGCCTATATAGGTGCTACCCAAGCGTGCTGTCAGTTTCTTTTCGCGACTTTAGATATCAGAAGTGCGGAGAAACTAAGAGTACTGTCCACTGGTGTGTGAAAACTAGGGCCCTGAAAGGGAAAAAAGCCCTAAGTCTGAAAATCCATGCACAGAGCAAGGAGGATAGGCAGGGTGGTAAGGAATCTGCTGCTAGATAGAGTCTCTACCAGATGAGGCACTACCAAAGGTAAGTAAATTGTTAATCTGATAGTGACTTCTAGCAGCAGATACCCTACCTTTGAATAGATACTCAAGCAATACCTCCCCAGAGGAAGGTCTGCAAAACTATTTCACACAAAAATGTCCTGTAGGCAAAGTGGCCGTCCCTATGTACCTGACTGCCCAGGCAGCAGATGTCCAGGAATTGGACTTCGTGAGATAATGCAGTGGTTGCAGCCTTGGCTCTGGTGGAATGAGCACACAATCCCACATTTGCTGCTTGGCCAGGGAGTATCATTGTGAGAATCTCAATTTCTGTACTGCCTTCCCTTTCTGGGCTCCGACATACCCCAAAAAGAGACGGTTGTCGACCCGGGACTCAAATAGTTCTAATCAAGGCTCTCTCCACTGTTGAATGTGACCTCCCACCACCTCCTTTATGGAGACGCCGTTCGTGATCCGCTAGGCATCTTCGGCTAAGTACGCCCACTCTTCCGTTCACAGACCCAGTCAGGTGTTGAACCACCAGGGAAATGCCCTGATATTCCAGCCATGTCCAGAGATGCAGGGCTTCTTGACAACGGGTAAATGATCCCACCCGCCCTGTTTGTTGCAGTACCACATGGCAATGGTGTTGTTTGTAAACACCTGCAATAGCCTTCCCTTGATGGAGGGTTGAAAGGCTTCCAATGTCAGTCAGATTGCTCGGAGCTCCAAAAGGTTGTTGTGGAGTCCAGATTCTGCAAGAGACCACAGTCCTCTGATCTCCACCTCTCCCAGATGACCGTTACAGCCAGGAGTGATACATCTGTCACTACTGTCAAAACTGGATGGCAAAAGGAGAGGGGTCTGCTGCTGACCTAACTGCGGTTCGTTAACCACCACTGCAGATCTTTTGTAGTGCCCTTGGAGGTCTGGCCCATGTTGGAGAGATGCCCCTGATCCTCACCCACTGGAAATTCAGGTCCCACTGCAGAGCTCACATATGCCAGCGGGAATGTGTCACAGGCAGTATGCAGGAGGGTATGAGGCAGGAGGGCATGAGATCCAGCAACCTCAGAGTCAGTCTGAGCAAAAACCAGGATAGAGGCTGAAAATCAGAATCATAGCTTCAGTATCCTGGACTTACTGTTTGGGACGGCAAGCCTGAAACTGCACTGTGAACAGGTCCAATGAAAGGGAGCGCCTGACAAGGAGGCAGGTGTGACTTCGGCATGTTGATAATGAACCCTAGTGAGTGCAGGACGTCCACCATAGTCTGGAGTTGGAAGACGACTGCATGCGGTGAGCCCGCCTTCAGCAGCCAGTTGTCGAGATAAGGGAAGACTGGCTTCCATGATCTCCGCAGATGAGCTGCACCCATCGCAATCACCTTGATGCACAACTGAGGGGCCCTGTTAAGGCCAAAGGGGAGCCTAGTGAGCTGAAAGTACTTGTGATCTATCATGAACCGCAGGTAACGGTAACGTCTGTGGGAAGGCAGGACGGGGATGTGAAAGCATGTGCCCTGCAAGTCTAACACTACCATTCAGGCTCCTGGGCCCAGGGCAGACAGGACTTGAGCTAGCGTGAGAATTTTGAGTTCCTCCTTGTTCAAGAAGAAATTAAGAGGGTGTAGATCTATGATAGGACAAAAGCCTCCATCCTTTTTGGGCACCAAAAAGTAGCAGAAATAACAACTAAGACCTACATCTGATGCCGGCACCCTCTCTATTGCTCCCTTTGCCAAAAGAGATGCCACTTTCCTGCAGAGTAAGGAAATATTTTCTTCCGTTAGCCTGCCTCAAGTAGGTGGCATGGGAGGTGGGGTAGTCATGAAGGGGAGGGTGTAGCTTTTTCAGACAATCTGGAGAATCCATTGGTCAGATGTTATCGACCTCCAGTGGTGCAGGCGGTGACGTATCTGGCGTCCCACTGGGTGCCCATGACGGTCAGGGGCAAACTAAAGAGGCTTGGAGGCTGCGGCTGCCCGGGGAAGTGGTGGACTGGACCGACTCAGGCTACCTGCCCCACAGGGTCTGTGGGTACCGCGCCCTCAACCAGGCAGGGGTTCGGAAGGTTGCGTGCTGTGGGGGCTGGGCAGGTAGAGACTTGGTTGGAAGCCCTTCCCGTCACCATGAAAGGAGCGAACGGTGACAAAGGTTGGTTAGAGGTCATGGAAAGGCCCAAGGATGTGGCCATAGCTCTGCTATCTTTGAAGCGCTCCAGCAAAAAGTCCACCTTGTCTCCTAAGAGAAGGGAGCCATCAAAGGGCATGTTAATGAGCGAGCCCTGGACACCCCCTGAAATGTTAGTGGTATTCAACCAGGCGTGGTGAAGAAGGGCCACCGATGATAAAAACTTGAGTCTGTCATATCCAGCCTACATCATATGGTGAACTAAGCTGTGTCCCCCTCATCAGCAACAGTTGATGCAGAAGAAAATATCTTCTTTCCTAAGGTATCCAGCCTCTTGGATTCCCTGTCCAGTGGCGAGGTAGGGAAATGAGATTCAGTTAGGAAGTGAAGAATTGGACCACTAAGCTCTCTGTGGTGGGCTTTAGGGTGAGGAAACTGAGGTCCCTGGGGCGGTGTAAACACGAGGTGCAATTGTCCCATTCACAGAAGCCCCTGTGCAGGGCTTGGACCAGGCCCTGCGTAGTATGTATATGAGGGCTTCATTAGAAAGGAGAAGGGGTTCAGAAGGGGTGATTCCTGGCTGAAGCACTTACGTCATGACATCAGTCTTGACAGCCACAGAGGCAAGCTCAAGGTCCAGAACCTCTGCTGCCCTCCTCACCACTATTGGAAATGGGGCTTCCTCCTCCATAGTCACGTTAGGAGGATAGACCAAGCCAGTATCTGGGGAGGTGTCCAGTCCACTGGCATCCGCCAAATACTTACACTAGTTGTCCTCTTTGGGGTCTGCGGACTGGAATTCATAAGGGTCCCGTGGCCCCTCCCAATCTTCCCCAAGTGCTAGCCTGTAGGTATAGGGCTCAGGCTCCGGCCTGGATGAAAGGGCTCCAGTATGCACCCGAGTTGTCGTCGGGTAAAGTCCATCTGGCTCCATGTCAGAGTCCAGGAGAAGAATGAGGCGGCGCCGGGAATGGCCCGGCAAGATCAAGGTGGCTGGACCGGCATCGGTACGGGTCCGTTCATGGATCCAAGGGTCTTGAATGGTGCTGGGGGCAAACCCGCAGGTGTAAAACTAGTAGGGGCCCTCCCAAACCCAAAATGTCAGAGGGCGCGTAAGTGGAGAAGGGCCACCCAAATATGAGGTGCATGGACTCAGAAAACCCACGGAGTTGCGCGTGGGGTTCCTCTGGCTCCAGGAAACTTGGGGAGGTGAGGAGACATCCCAGGCCCAGGCTCAACCGGAAAGCAAAGCTGGAATGCAGACCTTCCCTTGTCTTGATGGATGACTTTGACGGGCGGGGCAAAGTTGAAGATGAATACTTTTTGTGTGACTTACCCTGTTTGGGATGCTATTGGTGGTGGGGATAAGCAATTAAAAAAACCTTCAGGTATCACTGTGAGGTTTTGCCCTAAAGGAAAGCAGGGAAATAAAACAACAGCTTTCAACATATTTAATTACACTTTTGAGCTGCCATCATGAAGGGGGCGAGCCCCAGATCTTCAAACTAACAGTTTGCGCACTGGTGTATACTTCACTTCTTTGCCCTTCTTAAAACTCATTGTTGCTCAATGTGTTTGAATCTGTCAAATGGAATCCGTTTTCCTTCTTTACCCAACATGTTCCATTTTACAATGTAGAATAGTGAAGGAATGTCTTTCTGCTGAGTCGGAGGCAGAATAGAAGAGGGAGGATTTGGTTAAAAACCTGCAAGTCATTGCTTCAATCTTAGAAGGATGATAGAATTAAACTTATGAGATGTAGGTTACATACATATATGAGCAATAGAGAGAGTATTTGGGATTACAACTGTGATGCAAGGATGCACAGAGATTTATGTAGTCTGCATAATATCCTTCTGAGCTATCATCTTAGAACTGAAACCTGATGCTGAATAATATGCTCTAAATTGGTATGCAGAAAGTGCATTATGTTATGTTATGCTTAAATTATATAAAGCATTATTTACCAATTACTTGGTTTTCTATGACTATTGGTATGTTAGTCAAAGTTACTAACTACAATTGAAAGGACTACCTGAAAATAGGCAAGAAAGAAGGCATTATCCAAATCTTTTGACCAATTGAAAAGGAAATGTTCTTATGCATGGTCATTGACATAGCAGCGTTCACACATGTCCCCTCCAATCTTTAAAGAAAATAAAATACTTTCCAGGTATAAAACACGATTGGATCCAGGCAGCTCTATGCAATGTTACTTAATTGCCATCTAGTTTACCATTGACCAGAATGGAGTTACTGTCTTCCTAGTACTGGACCGCTCTTCAGCTTTTGATACAATACATCAAAGTCCTTCACTAAAGAGATGGAGGTAGACTGGATGTCATCAATAGCTTTGAAACATACCTAAAGTAACCGCCCTACCTCTGGGTTGGTCTTTACCCTTCCTCTACTCTCACATGCGCCTTCCAAAGCTTTACCGTCCCGTCTCTTCTCTTGAAAGTCTACCTTGGCACTTGTCCAGACATAATCAAATAGTATACCTTCTCCTGCTACATCTATGTTGATTGTACACAGTTAACCGTCAAACTGGAAAAGCATTCAGACAGAAATGGGTGCACTTTAGGCTCCTGCCTTCTAAATATTTGCCTGAGTATGGCACACAATCAACCCAAGCTCAGCACTTCAGAAAAGAATAGATCGTCATCCGAGGAAACCAGTCCAAGCTGTGTCCAATGGGCCATTGATCTGGCATCTCCCCGCTGCCAGCAGCAAAGTCATGAAACTTGCAAAAAATATAGTTACTGATTTGTGTCTTCTAACATGAAAAAGCAAAATAACTAAAACCTCTTTCGCCATCACGACCTTGCAGCGCATCTTCCCAAACCTAGAGTTCCCAAAAAGAGTGCTGGCTGCAATGCCTTAATTCTGTCTCACTTACATTAATCTAATGGATTGTACGCGGCTAGGGCCTGCAATCTTGGAACAAGAGCTCTTCAATTTTCAAACGCCCAAGATCTCAAATATAGGCAGCAGCAAGGATTTTAGCATGCTAATCAGATGATCAAAGTTTAGAATTATATCGCCAACTGGATAAGGATATGTGGCATCACTTATAGAAGTGTTCAGTTAAAAAATAATTTGCCTCAATAGAGGATATGTTGTTCTACTGTGCCACGCTAGAGTAATATTGGAATGAGACTGCAAAATATATATAAATCATTGCACCATCCCCAACTTTAATATAATTTTTCCCTTCAGATAGTGATAGAACTTGCAGATTCCTAAAGGCTGCATGTGCACTAGTACACTACTTGAATAAGACAACCCTTACTACCTTTGTAGCAGAGGATAATCTCTGGAACAAAGAAACAACTCCACGAAGACGTTATGATCCTCCTGTCACCATATACAAAAGAATATTATTGTTTTCAAATTGTAGTTTAGGTCTCTTTTGACACTTTTGTTTTAGCAATTTCCTTTCAATGCAACAACACTTCTCATTTCTTCACTAGGTGTCCTTTTTCCCTATCCACCAAATGTAGCGTAGCTCAAGACGCCTTACCTAGATCCATGGAGTCATTCAATATCCTTCCCCTCCATTTAATACCTCCTGAATCATCCTCTTGCTTAATGCCTCATCTTGCATGTTGGTCATTTGATTCACTATTTTGTGTTATCCAAAACCAATGAAAACTTAAGCTAAAGAAAACCTCATGTGCTTAAAGTTCAGCAGATCCTGACCAATAGATATTATATTTTTTCTTGGTCATATCTCATTAACAGTGAAGTCTAATTGTGTCATAACGCCAACACTTCTCAATGATATCTTCCCAAACTCACAAGTTAGCACTGGTGCCTATAACTACCACAAGTAGTATAAATTAAAACCCTTTCTAACTTCATAGGCTTTAACGTTTTAATTTTGCAGAAAAATAAGAGTAAGTGTGTTGGACTTGGTCCTTTTGCAGGGTTATCCCCAAACATTTTGCTTCTATTTTTTCCTGACCTGTGTTTGTTGGTTTTAGGACTCTGGGCTCTTTACCACTGCTGATCAAAGCTAAAGTGCATACGCTCTCTGTGTAAATTGTTATTATGATTGGTTCTCCCTGATTGGCATATCTGATTTACTAGTAGGTACCTAGTAAAATGCACTAAATGTGACAGGGCTGGTAAACAAATGCTACTAGTGGGCCTGAAACACTGATTGTGCCACCCACATGAGTAGCCCTGAAAGGATGTCTCAGGCCTGCCACTGCAGTGCCTGTGTGCAGTTTGCTAACTGCCATGTCGACTTGGCAAGTGCACCCACTTGCCAGGCCCTAACGTTCCATTTTCTTATAGGTCAGTCACCCCTAAGTTAGGCCCAAGGTGCCCTGATATGTGTGGCATTTCCTGATAGTGAAATACTACCAATTTCGTTTTTCACTATTGTAAGGCTATCTGTCCCCATAGGAAAGCATGGGAGTTAATTTATAACCTCTTATAAATATAACTTACCATTGGGACCAGATAGGGAAATAAAGTTTAGTATGTCTGAACTCAGAATCTAAAGATGCATCTTTTAGGAAAGGTGATTTTTACATTCTGAATTTGAAAATACCACTTTTAGAAAGTGGCTGTTTTCTTGTTCAACCATCCTGTGTGCCTCTCCCTGTTTGCGGATTGACTGTCTGGCTTTGGAGTGACAGGAGCTGCGAAGGTGCAGTGGCTTCAGGAGTCTGGATGAGTCTGCACTAGGTTGGATAGGCATGATTTGCATTTGGAGTGGTGGGAGGAGTAGCACCTCTATCTGGATAGGGCTGTGCCTGCCTTCCACAATGCTGGCTCCACTCCCCTGTGGTGTATCTGGAGCCAAGGCTCACACTGACAATGGATGCTGTTGTGCACTTGCAGAGTGCCCCCAGAACTGGTTTGAACTGGGCTCAGATCCCCTTGCACAAAGAGAACATAGACATTTTGGGGTATAAGTATTAGACCTAAAACCCCTGAACGTTAGCCTACTTCTGGAATCAAGAGGAACCTTTGCTAAGAAGAGCTGGAGAAACTGAGGAGAAGTACTGCCCTTGCTGTGTGTCTGGGGTTGGCCTGCAGTTGCTGTTCTGCCAAAGAAAGGAGAAGAACATTGTTGTGTCTTCACCCCCAGCTCCCCTGAACTTCCTTGCTGGGAGTTCTGACCTGCCAAGAGGTGCGTGTAACTGTCTTCGGAGGTTTTTTCAGCTGTTGGGAGCTGAAAAAGCAACGCAAGGACTAGGAAATCAACGCATCGCTCTTCTTGAAACAGTTTTCTGACGCAACGCCGTGGTGCGAGAAGTCTCCCCGCCTCACCGCGCCGCTGCCGAAACCGACGCAGCGCCTGTCGCCGCTGCAAGAATCGACGCATTGAGATTGCGCTGAAGAGGTCGACGCAGCGCTGCTCGCCGCAGCCGCATCGTTCGCGGATGTATCCCGGATTTCCACGCATCGTCCCTGTGCCGCAAGTTTTCACCGACGCATTACCCGAGGATTGGAGTTGACCCAAAATCGAAGCACAGCTTCCCCCTACAGACCGGACCAGACGCATTGGCCCCCTGTGTACAGCGGAACTGTCGAATCGCATCTACGAGGGTCTCAGGAACCAACACATCTCTTTGTTTTTTGACGCTTCCCAATGCTGCGGCTGTTTGGCTTGGTGAATTTTGTCGCAACCACAGGTACTGTGCAATAAACCACGCATCTATAGATTTCTATGGACTCAGTTGCTAAAACCTTTTGAAAGTAATTTTTCTTAATACTTGTATGTTAGATTTTGTCATTTTGGTCTTGTCAAGTGTAGATAAAGATACTTTATTTTTCAAAACCAGTGTGGTGTCCAATTGTGGTATTATCACTGTGTTACTGTGAGAGTTGGTACAAGTGCTTTACACATTGACTTTGGGATAAGCCTGTCTGCTCATGCCAAGCTACTAAAGGGTGAGCAGGGGTTATCTAGAGTGTGTATCCCCCTTGCCCTGACTATAACCAAGGGTCCCTATTTGGACAAAGGTACCTACCTCTGCCAACTAGAGATTCCGATTTCTAACAAGCTAAAGGACAAATCGTAAGTCCAGATAAAATCCGATTTGAGCCTGTGAAGTCAGAATGCAGAGTCTTAGAACCGTTAATGTGTCTCAGTTTCTGATTGCCTTGCCATGTACAGCTACAATGCCATAAAGCAGCATCAGTACAGTCTTAGGTTTAAGATGTACAAGAACGCAATACAGTGAAGAAATAGTAAAATGTCAGTATAACTCTTTCACTGCATTTACTAACTTTAGTTGACCCCTACTCCCAGGCATCCAGGTTAAGGCATCTTCCTGAGGTATGTTCCCTGTTTGGGCTTTTGAAACTAGAAGGGTCTAGTGCCAAACCCAAGTGCTTCTTGCCTCTTTCCATCCTCCTCACCCCATGTTTGACATTTCACCATGTAAAGGTTATAACAGATCTCACATCCCGAGTAGATAGCCAGGCTATCTCTGACTGACTTCACAAGTGTATACATTAAAGCTACATCTCAGGTTACACAGAACTTCCTGTGCAAGGTCAGGTTTTTTGACCATGTATGCAGGGATTTAGGCTTCTGTCGCTCTGAGACAGATCGTCATGTCGTATTTTCAAGATGTCATATTTTTAGATTGCTAAACTGTGCCTCTACTGCTTGGGCTTTAGTTGCTCCTGGGTGGACTCCACACAATAATTTACGGTTCTTTAACCGAGACTCCAGGGCTTGGCTTGGGATTTAGTAACTTCAATATCAACTCCATGTATTATTCTGTGGTTGCCTCCACAGCTTAGGCTTCTGTCAGTCTTGGATGGACTTAATCTAGTATTGCCTGGTTGCTTAGCTATAGGGGTTAGGTTGCGGTTACTCGGGGACAGATCTTACATACTTCTCCCCACTAATCTAGAGGTTAGCCTCTGTCACAGCTGGGGAATTGTATGTCATATATTGTGGACTACTAAGCCACATCAGTTGTGCCTTCATCTGAATAATACAAACCACTTTAAAGATAATATATTTGCTTTCACAACTGCACCAATTATCACACACTCTGAAATACTTCAAGCTTCAACAGCCATAAATTAGTGTCTCAAGTCCACCCAGGAGCAACTGAAGCCCAAGCAATAGAGACACAGAATAAAATTTAAAAAAAAGAAAATGTATGTATAAGTCTTTAACCTGCTCCAATCTTCACCAAAACAGGAGTGTAAGTGGCTGCCGAAACAGTGTGGCGAAATCAGAAGTGTGACTAGACTAGAATGGTGTGTTAACAGCAAAAATCAGACCTTTTTGTCAAAGTCACATCAGTCAAACAGAGAAGTGCCTTGCAAACAAGCAGAACATTTCCATTCGCTATAAACTTCTCAGCTAGAAAGATTTGCGAATGGATTTTTCGAGTAAGAGTAAGGAGGTTTTATATGTCAATTCATGTATTGCTTGATACAATGTGCCTACCATTAACCAACGTTCTTGCTTTCTACTCCCTTAAACTTGGATTTGTATTGCCTTTGCAGCACTCTAATACATTTTTCTATTATGAATATTTTTCAGCCTGGTCCTTCAAAAAGAAAATTAACCCATATTTGGTTCTGGCTTTTTGCAACACAACTGCCTTGAGGTGCATTTGATTCCCACGAGCAAAAGCTTACCTGAATGAAATTTGTAGCAACAACTCTAGGACGCGTGGATGAATCACCAGTTCTAGCGAGGAGGTGGGGAAGACTTCGCTCTACACAGTGGGTCGTCTCCAGTTTGCCTAGTTTGTGCTTGGGTATATACTGTGTGATGATCATTTTTAGGAGTGTGAGTGATGCCTGGAACACCTGATAAGGTAACAAACAACATCTTGTTAAAACTTTCAGGCAACCTCGAGCATAAAGTATTACAACAATTATGGTTTCCGGAAAGAAGGAAATCTGTTCGTGCATAGAAAGTACTCTACTAAATGGAGTTGCACAATGATCACCAACCCTGTTAATGGCATGAAGCTTGGCAAAGTGTTATGAGCAAGGTCAACTTAAAGCATTTGCGAAAATAATTGATAAAGCACACGACCAGAAAAAACATTAAAAAGTGGAACAGACAACAAGAACCAATGGAAGTCTTTCAATTTTGTTCTGATCTAGGCACCGCACAATACTGCTTGTTCACAGCGCCATTTTAATAAAACCAAAATATTAATATGACTCTTTGGCCAGAGAATGACAGAGAAGGAAAATTAGAAGTGATTTGTTCATAGGAAAATGGGCCCAAGTTTAGGATTTGAAATTGACTTAAAGGAGAGCTAGACTAAAATGAAAAGACTAATAAAGAATCAAAATATGCTATTTCCATATTATGAAGCACAAAGACAGATACCGCTGCCTTAAATCACAAGGTAAGAGTGAGTGCATTGTGCAGCAGAGATGATGGTAACATGCTTGCTTGACTAGTTGACGAGCCATTGTGTGCATCTCTGCCTCTGAATTAAACCACAATGCCCACACACTTCAAATGAGTTCTTGTTAGCAAGAAGCCCCCCTCCTGCCAATATGCCCCTTTATAATTTATGCTGGGTAACTAGGAGTGACATAGTAACATTTACTATGTACTGGGTGAGTCGGGGCACTAGGAGCTCCGTTGTTCATCTAGCACTTCAGTGAGACAAACTCTACATCAAGTATCTATACACTAACTTTTCCCTGGGTATTAGCTTTCCACAACATTTATACAGTCTACTGTTTTTTTTTCATACGTGCAATACAATTTCACTCCTGTGGAAAAGGTAAAATGAAAAAGTACTTAAATGAACAATTTTGCGCCTTTGAAACTATAGTTAGTTTACTAATTATCTTGGTCCCAAATAAAAGCTCATGGCTAAACATCAAGGCAACATGAACTTCCCCCTTGCAAGAATTTTATAAAGGTTGAACATGTTCACATAACAATGTTCCGAAAAAAACGAGCAGCAAGCATATCTGGAACACAGAAAAGAAACGCAGTTGACTATCTGTACATAGCAAAATATATATATGTAGATTAGATTCATTCATCGCTTTCACATCTGAAATAATTCATCATGGGTGTTGTGAAGTTCGTCTGTCCTGAGTGTGCGTATTAGGAATTACATCTTGATATTGAATTAGACTGTAAAGAGTGAAGCTTTTTGGACTATGAAGTGTCCATCTGATTGGGTGCCTAGAGGCTCAATCTGGGGCTGTGAGAAAGTAAGACAATCGCCAGCAGAGCAGGGGCTAGCTGAGGAGTTTGGAAAGGGAGCCGTGCCGGAGCGATACACCAAAGGCAGTGGACAGAGCTCCGAGCAAGCACTCGCTTGGCGTCCAAGCACTGGAGTCTCTCCTCTTCCTTGGAGGGGTGAGACTGAGCATAGAATGCCGGCAAGGTGATGTTCTGACGGGCATGGAACGGCGTCAAAACTCAAGAAAGATGCTGAAGTATACAAGACTAGCTTGTCCAGGAAGAAGGTGGTGTGCGATGGGCTGACACACAGAGCTGGAAGCTCGCTCAGACACCAGGCCAAAGTTATATCAACAAGGAACATGGTATTGAGGGTGTGAACCCACAGGAGGAGCTGTGAAGCAGCTCGAAGGGAGTGCACATCATGACATGGAGGGTCCAGTAAGCACCAATGGCAAACCCAGCGTCGGCATTCCAAATGGAGGGCCTCCCAGCTCTATGGGACCAGAGGATGTTGTCAAGGATCCAAAGAGTCGGATCATGGACTTTTGGAACTCTATGATCTGTTTTGGTGTAGGAGAGAGTCCCGCAAACTCGAGTTGTGCTGGAAAAAATTGAGGGATAGGCAACTCCAAAGCTGAACGACTTCTGGAGCGCGATCAAGTAGTAGGGCCCTGCCCCCATGCCATCTAAGGAAAGTGAGAGTGGAAGCAGGGTTAGAGTCCCGCTTAGCACTTAGATTTTTTGTCTTCGTCTTCGACTTAAACGATGATTTTGATCAAGACTTAAAACAAACTCTGAAACAAATCCTGCAACTTCTGGATCTAGAGCAAGCTCAAATTTCTGACTTCAAGAGGTCATATCATGGAGTCTTCCAGTGCTTGGCGATGTACAGTCTCGCCTCAAGGTCTCGGATGGCCTTCTGTTTCATTGACGCTCAATCGCTGCAGTGATTCGACCGCAGGCACCACAGGTAATCCTGATGAGGATCTCTCACAGACATTTGTTTGCGACAGTCTCTACAATGTTTAAAACCTGTCGTTTTGGGAGGTGAAATTACACTTGCACACAGTTTTAAGATTGTAAGAGGTAATAGGAGTCTCAAAGAGATGAGAGGGAGCACCAGATCCGCTTCTGGTGGTGTGGAGAGAAAGGATCGGACATCAGTGCGCGGGAGTGGCACCTATGTAGGCACCACACGTCAGTTTTGGTGCAGAGCTGCATGGTGTCACCTACCACAGTGCAGATGTACTACTCAAAAGTTTACCAATACAGCCTGACGCGTGGAGAATTTAAAAAAAAGCAAGGAATCTGCGGCTAGAAGTCTCTATCAGAAACTGGTATTTTCTCTTTTGCCTAGGAAGAAAATAAGGATAGGAAAAACCCTGAACTTCTGTAAAATGGATGATTGAATATGGCAAGGTATGGAGACTGCTCACCCCAACTTCTGTCCCAGTGTTTTCATTGTTCAGCAAGTCATGAGTACAACAAAAAGCCGATGCATCCCTCTACAATTGAACCTATCTTTCCTCTTACCACCATCTGTGGGGATAAAGAAAGAAAGGGAGGAAAGAAAGAAAGAAAGAAAAAAACAAAAGGGAGGAAGGAAAAAGGCAAAAGGAAGAAACGAAAAAGGCAGTGAAGAAAGTGCATGACAGGCGAGTGTTACTGGTGTGGATTTATTAAGTGGCCTTGAACTGTTTGTGGGGAGGAAGGTTTTAAAGTTCTGCTCCCAGTCTTACTATGCACTACATGTCCATATGAGAAATATGCTCAAGAAAATAACGTAAACACTAGATTAATCAAATAGAGTATTTAATTGGAAAAAGGCAAGTCAGAAAAGTAATCTGCTCCTATGAAGCCAGATGAAGAAACTGAAAAATTATGAGTGGCGAGATGTGGGGTAAAAGAAAGTAGACTGGAGTAGCACGTAGCATCAGATGATATCACATAAAGAATCCCAGGGCTATTCCAGTAGAGATTGGCAGAAATATAATAGGGCAACTGATGCAAAACCTGTAAGCCAAAGGCTTACAGGTTTGGCATCCCACAAGTCCCAAGGGTTTGGGATCCCACAAATAATTATGGGATGTTTTCAGCAAGAAAATGGGTGACATCGCTGAAATGGGCATCAAAATGTAACAAAATGTAACACTGCGTTACATAAAACAAAAACAGAATGAAGTGGTTCAAGCCTGAGCCTTATTACATTAAAATACATTAATTTGAGAATTGTGTTAAAAGGAGTTTACAATACCAGAGATATATGGGTATAAGATAAGTACACATAAAAGGTATGAGTCTTTAATACAGAAGTATGAAAAAGGAGCAGATGAGGGACCTCAATAAGAAACAACAGAAGGTGGAGGCTCGAACAAAAGGATATTGCTGGGAGAAGAAGAGGTCAACAAGAGGATTATTTAGGAATAGAATTATAAATGCTAGCAACAAAATAATTTTCACCCATGGGGTATAACGCACCAATAAATGCACTGAAACTTATTTAAGAAAGATTGTTTTCAATTCATTAAATAGAAAAAAACAGTAATTGATGGAACATCAATGAACAGGAGTACAAGAGTAATGAAGTATGAACAACTTAGTATATATTAAGTGCCAAACATGAGATATTGAATATCAATTTTTGAGGGGTTCAAAACAAGCAACAGACATGCATATATCCCTTATATTAGCTATACATTGTAAAATACAATCCAGTTGAGGGTACAATGTGTGTTGAATCTACTCTGAATAATAAAATTCCAGAAACTGTCTCTATGTAATGTAGAGTCCGTTCCAGTGATAGTTGGTGTTTAAGAAGTGGATTGTACGTCAATGTTTCGGCCTCAAATTGTACAAAATACACAAGATCATCTTCAGGGTTCCAGGATGCGGCTCGGGTAGCCTTATTCGATTCTCAGTTCTTTTCAATCTGAGGTGATATTGTTTTTTAACTCTCAGAGCAGCATCCTGGCCCCTCCAAGGTCACTTAGATTTCTTCCTTGAGTGGTAACGCGTTTCATGTTTACTGCAACAGTCTATTATCAGCACTGCACTAATTCAAAATATAAGGGGTACACAAATATCATCGAATGCAATCAGTCCTGAAGATGTTCTCGTGTATTTAGTAAGATTGGAGTCCAAAACGTTGATGTACAGTGTTGTCACATCATTACTCTTGTACGCCTGTTCATTGATGTTCTATCAATTAATGTTGTTTAGATTTACCTAATTGAAAACAATCTTCCTAGATAAAATTTCAATGCTTTTATTGCTGCATCACATCCTATGGGCGCAAATTATTTTGTTGCTTGTAGCTATAATCCTATTCCTAAATAATCCCCTTGTTGGCCATTTGCTATTACTCTAGCCCACAAGGGGTTACTGGGTTGCCCTTCTCCTCTTCTTTACACGCGAGAAGAAGAGGGGCAATACACAGAGGAAAAAGCAGATGTGACTACCACAGGAGTGAGAAATGAAGGAGCGAGGAAGCAGAGGCAATGCTCGCACACAGAAAAAAAGGTCATAAGGAAGGTAGCTAGACAGTAAGGCAGCATACAAGCTGCCATGACTAGAAAAGAAGGTGAAAGAAATCGGCATCCCAAGAAAAAGTACTGGAAATTATGGACGCAAATGTGAACTCCTTGGGCAGTAAATCTGACACTGATAAAGGGACAATGATAATAGAACAATGAGAGCCTGAAAGTAACCCTTGATTAGTGTATACATCTATGGGGAAAGTAATAAAAAGAAATGTGCGTAGTCAGGAGGAAGAATTCTCTGGTAAAAGTTAGCAAACATTGGCTAAGCAAGGTACTAGAGCACACACGAGTGGGGCAAACCAGCACATTCCCAGTGTTTTGTGGGAAAGGTGGGAGAGTGAATCACAGCAGTCTAACTGCTGCAGTTACTTCACATGGGTGGGGAGTGTCTGGGTCGGGATGTGTGGATGAGGGAAGGTGGGTGTCTGAAATGCTGGCAAAAACCAACAAGCTGTCGCTGTTCCGCCCCACACAGCACTGGAGGGAGGGGGAGGAACAGCAGAGAGAGTGGGGTGGGGGAGGAGAGGGAAAGAGAAGACGCGCGTGACGGGTACGTGTAAAAGCTTGCTGAACTCTCCCTGAACCTTCCCTTAACAAGCCCCATCAGATAAGAGAAAAGCCATAAAACTGAAGGAAGCCGTAGACTCGGTGTCCCATGGGCGTGCACAGAAAAGATACAGGGCGGTAACAAAAAAGCCTACAGAGAAATGGAAATGCAGGGTTTTAAATAAATATGTACATTCACCAATTGAAAGCATAGGCGGGATCAGGCGTCCTTCTCCCCAAAAATACTTTTACCCCAATAAATCAAACTATGAGAGCAGCGCATGTGCGCTGCAATGCTAGGCGAGACCTAAAAATAAGTAGGACCAGTTAAGAAAGTCTGCTCATTGAAATGACTTACAACTCTTTGTGCAGGTGGCTTGTCTCCACTGGGCACTGCACCAAATAAGCAAGGGTAGAGAGATGCACAAGGACAGGTGCAGATAATTAGAATATATATTACATATATGAAGGGGTTGCTCGACTCCGAAGGAAAATGTTGCACACATCAGGCAGTATGTTATTTACAGCAATATTTGACTGTTCCAAAACTGAAGACATGAAGGTTACACTATATATATTACCTACTGGCGGTCGCCAGTAGATAGTTCTAGTTAGGACCTATTATCCATAGGAAATCCGCAACATTCTATTTAGAATAACTTTGGCGCCGGTTGACGAATCTTCGTGAAATTTTCAAAACTCGTGGCCCGCTCCGGTCCGCTTCTATCCTGAAAGTCTTGGGGTGATTCGTCAAGCGGGGGCCGGGAAAAAAGGGGGGGTCCCAAAACGTGTTTTCCCCATGCAATTTTCCATAGGGACCGTTAGTCGCAGCTACAGCCCAAACTGCTGAACGGAATTACACCAATTTTGGCAGAAAGGTAGACCTTGGTTCACACTTGTGCCTTTTGGTTAAATGGTGTAAATCCGTTCAGTAGTTGCTGAGAAAATCAAAATCACATATATATCTATGACCTTGGAGGATCCGCGCACCCAGCGTGCACCCTCCCGATCAAGAGCTGCATGCTAATTGGCTGTCACCTGACTGTAAACACTCCAAACCAGGAAGTGTTGGCAGCCATTTTGTGCCTCGGTAAAAGCGAGGCTTAAGAAATCAGTGGATGAAGTGTGCAAAACGTATAAAGGGGGCAGGGTAGAAATACCCTGACCCTCTAGATCTGCTTAGGGGGCCAAGATAAAATGGGGGTCCCAAGTCGCGTTTTCTCCATGTTAATGTCTATAGGAACTTTATTACAGGCTACAGCCTGAACTGCTGAACGGAATTACACCAAATTTGGCAAAAAGGTAGGACTTGGTTTAGACTGCGCCCTTTTTGTTAAATGTTGTAATCTGTTCAGTAGTTCCTGAGAAATTTAAAAAAGAAAAAATCAATATCTGAGCACCGAGGCGGGTTCGCGAACCCTCCCGGGCACGAGCTTCACTCTGATTGGCTGCCAACACTCCAAACCAGGAAGTGTTGGCAGTCATCTTGTGACTCGGTAGAACCGAGTCACAAGAAAACAGTGAAAAAGAGGTTAAAAAACAAGAAAAGGGGGCGGGGTACAAACACCCTGACCAGCCTGCTCAGGGGGTCCCACTAGGGGAAAAAGCATTTTTCGTTTTACAAAATCGGCCGAATTCGCGCTGGGGTTGCGAACTCGCCCGAAAACTGCGCTTCATTTAAAGGAGCCCCCGGGTGGGCCAGGTACCGGGGGAATGCCAAAATTATATTGCGGGCCCCGTGGGGGCCCCCACAGCCCCGGGGACCACCACCTCCCCGGGGGCTATGCAAATTGTATGGGGGAGGGCACACGGCCCTCCCGCAGCCCCAGGGACCGCCACCTCCCCGTGGCTTGTTTAATAATGTGTGGGGGGCCTCCAAGGTCCCCCCCAAGCCCCGGGGACCGCCACCCCCCAGAGCTTTGCTTAAATATGCGCAGGGGCACACAGCCACCCCGCAGCCCCGGGGACCACCACCTCCCCGGGGCACACAGACAAAAATGTGAGGGTGAGGGGGCCTCACGGATCCCCCAAGCCCCGGGGACCGCCACCTCCCTGGAGCTTTCTTCAATTATAAGCAGAGGGGCCCACAGGGACCACCACCTCCCCGGGGCTGTGCAAATGATGGGAGGGGGGCCGCTGGGCCCCTCTCCAGGAGACCTTGATGGCCCTGGGGACCGCCACCCCCCAGGGCCATCTCCGGCAATGTCCCGGGGTGCCCACCACATGGACATTCCTGTTTGCTATGGCAGGGCGGGAACAATGCGGCTCTTGCCCTGCCATAGCAAACCCTGCTTTGCTTCATTGAAGCGAGAGCAGGAAAATCTGCTCTCGCTTCAATGAAGCAAAGCAGATTGCTTTTGAGCAAGGGGAGCTGCATATCAGCAGCTCCCCTTGCTCAAAAGCAATGCCGGCTCCCACAGGAGGTGGGGAGCCAGCGGGACCGTGGGGGCATTGGGGCTCCCCCCACGATCTCAATCACTGAGGTAGGCCCCGGGGGATGGGGTTCCTGGGGCCAAAAGTGGCCCGGAAGGGTATGCGGCCCCCCTCCCCTTTAATAATTTTTTAAAAAAATAAATAAAAAATTAAAAGGGCGTCCCCGGGGGATGGGGTCCCCGGGGCCATCAGTGGGCTAAGGAGGGGGGCCAAGCGGGCCCCCCTCCATATAAATAAATACATTTTTTTTAAAACAAAGTCTGGCCATGCCCCGGAAGATGGGGTCCCCGGGGCTTATTTATTTATTTGATGATTTTTATATAGCACTGGCTAGACCCGGAGGTATCAGAGCGCTTTACATGAGGATCCACAATGTTACAAAATTACATCAGTTACAAGTTACATCAGTTACTAGTAAAACATTTAAAGAGCCTAGAAGACGAGATAATTGGAGCATAGACAGGTAAGGGAGTAGGGCAAAGGGGCCGGAGGGAGATACGACGGAGAGACAAAAGAAAGTCTGCCCAAAGTCCAGCTAAGTAGGTGATGGCCGGGGGGAGGGGGGCGGGGAAGACCTCAGTCCATCTCCTCTATAGCTATCAAGTAGCTCCACCGGGCATTGGCCAAATACCTAGGTCTCAACTGAAAAACATTTAAAGAGTATAGAAGACGAGATAGATGGAGCATAGAAGGGTAAGGTAAAGGGGTAGGGTGGAAGGACGACAAAGGAAAGTCAGCCCAAAGTCCGGTTGAGTAGGTGTTGGCCGAGGGGGAAGTCCACACCCCATCTCTTCTTTAGCTAACAAGTAGCTCCACCGAGCATCGGCCAAATAGCTAGGTCTCCACAGTCGGAGGTAATTTCACTATTCTATGTCCTGATGGGTACGCCAGGTGGGGGATAGGTTCAAGTTCTGGTCGATGTCCAGTTTTTGTCCCAGAGTAGTAGCACAAACGTGGTAGCGACCACTGTGGCAGCCATCTTGGTGTTACAAGACCATAACTCTGAATTGCTAAGAACAGAGTCACGGGTGCCATTTTGGGGACAGGCACTACTCTCATAAAGAGTGTCGTGGAGAAAAAATCAGACACTCAAACAGCAGTGTCTTGTAGTTGAGTGAGCCAAGCGCTGGGATCCACATATGATGTGGGTTGTGTCTTCCGCAGGGCGGGTGCCATGTTGTGTGTCAGCTGTGTGGGGCCTCCGGACGCAGTTGTTTCCTTTCCTTCGGGTTGTCCCTCTTGGTTTATAGGTGTGCCTTTACATCAGATCGTGTAAGTGGAGTATCTAGGTAGACAAGGCTCTCATCGTGCACTGTACTGGAGGCATCCAGCGCCATCTTAAAGTCAGGCACAGGGTCCAGCAGCTCCCTCCGGGCCCTCCAAAACCTCTGGCATGCCCAGTTACCACCAGGTACCCTTCTAGCAGTCAGGGTCCTTGTTGAGGCCACTAAAGAGGTAACTCTTCAAGCCTGCTGCGGTAGGGGGATATCGCAGTGCCATGGGGGGTGGGGGGGGCAGACGCTTTCTCCCGGGTTCGAGGTGGTCAAATTACTCTCGCAAGTTTTTCTGCTATGCCCGCTGTCATCGGGGCTCAGTAGCTCGTTCCGCCGGTATGTTCAGGAGATTTGCGCTCTCCACTCCTCTGGGGGGCACCATCAACTCTGGTCCGCGCATCCCAGAGGAGGGCGCAATTTTTGTGAAATTGGCCGCGGGAGGGTGGTCACGTGGCCCCCTTCCAGTTTAATTTTTTTTTTTTTTTTAAAGGGGTCAGGCCCTGGGGGATGGGGTCCCCAGGGCCCAAAAAATAGTTTTTAAAAAGGGGGGCCACACAGCCCCCCTTCTAAAAAATAAATAAAATAAAAAAACGACATCTCACTGGAGACCCCGCCCCCTCACTGCACCACTCTGCAAACGCGCCCTGTGGCGCGTTATAAGTTGGGAAATTAATTCCCCTTGAATACTGGGGGCCCCTGGGTGCCAACTAGCCGACCAGGTACCTGCAGTATGCGCCACAGAGCTGCGTTGCAGAGAGGTGGTCCGAGGCCATGCCCCTTTTTACACCTCTCTGCAACGCAGCTCTGTGGCACTTACTGGAGGTTCCTGGTGGGCTAGTTGGCCCCCAGGGACCCTCAGGATTCAAGGGGACATAATCCCCCAACTTACAATGTGCCAGGGGGCGTGTTTGCACAGTGGGTGCAGGGAGGGGGCAGGCATGATATTACAAGTGTGCAAACACACCCCCTGGCGCTTTATAAATTGGGGGATTAAGTCCCCTTGAATCCTGAGGGTCCCTGGGGGCCAACTAGCCCACCAGGTACCTCTAGTAAGTGCCACAAAGCTGCGTTGCAGTGAGGTGGTCTGAGGCCACACCCCTTTTTAGACGACTCTGCAAACGCTGCTTCTGGTGCTCTGCTGGTGGGGCGATGAGGTCCTCTTGTGTCCTGAGGACCTCAGGACACAAGTGGACTTCATCCTCTGAGCAGCAGTGCGCCAGAAGCCGCGTTTGCGGCGTGGTGTAAAAACGGACGTGGCCTAGGAACACCTCTCTGCAACGCAGCTCAGTGGTGCTTACTGGAGGTACCTGGTGGGTTACTTGGCCACCAGGGACCTTCAGGATTCAAGGGAACTTAATAGGGATGTTATAGTTAGAAATGACCATTTAAAACAATCCTAGAAATACACTGAAAAAAACATAGGATTGAGGCACATTATAATTAGAAATTCTCGTTTAAAAAACCTATGAAAGTCACTGAAAAAAACATAGGTTTCAGGGACGTTATAGTTAGAAATTAGCATTTATAAAACTTTAGAAATTCACTGAAAAAAACACAGGTTTCAGGGACGTTATAGTTAGGTGGACATTTCACTCGTACAAAACCAGAGAAATTCGGCCGTTATAGTTAGTAGAGCTAACTATAACTCGCGCCCCTGCAATGCACTGCTGATGACGTTACATATTACATCACTCATGACATGGTCAGTGACATCACTGATGACATCATCCATGTGATAATCTGATGCACCTCCCCACAGCCCAATAAAGCCTTTTATACACCCACTCTAAAATACAGACTACCAATATTGAAAGCATAGACAGACCAATAGCAGTTAGTACATACCCACTCAGTAATTCATAGGTCTACACACACACACACATCCTCTCATTCACCCATACAGTAACTCATACATGCAGTCACTCATCAATACAGCACTATCATATGCACTCATACACCTATACATACACTCACACCCCGCCACTCAGCCATATACTTACTCACACACTTACTCAATCATGCAAAGAATCAATCACACCCATTTACTCACCTATTCAGTTATACACAGACCACCTAAATTATTTATACAAATACTAACACATCCTTACTCTCTTTTAAATCACTGATACAAGCACACACTCATCCACACAGCCACTCTTCCGTATAGTCATTTATATCCTCCAACACTCACATATACTGCCATTCACATATGTAGTTACTCACATATATATCACTGAGATATCCATTCACTCACCAACACACCCATATACACACTCACCCACTCATACAGCCCTTCACAGATGCACTCTTGATCCCATACACCCAGTGAATCACCCTCTCACACATCGAGTCACCCACTCCCCACCCACTCACAAAGACACTCAGGCACCCATACAGATACTCAGACAACCAATCAATAACCCAAATAGACAGTCATGTAGCTACTCACCAACCCATGCAGCTGCTTATACACCAACAGACAGACTGATACGGACATTTACACAGTTTACTCAATAAACCATGCATTCACTAAGATACGCTTAATCAGTCACTTATACAATAAGTCACGCGCCTACTAAATCATCCATTCAGACACTTATACACCCACTCATTCTTCAAAACACTTTGGCATATATATTAATATAAAACATATTTAAACTTTACAGAAACACACATTCACTGGATGATGTCATCAGTGATGTTATCAGTGATGTCATTTGAGATGTCATCAGTGATGCCACTGACCATGTCATGAGTGATGTAATATGTGACGTCATCAACAGTGCATTGCGGGGGTGCGAGTGATAGTTAGCTCTACTAACTATAACAGCCAAATTTCTCTGGTTTTGTACGAGTGAAATGTCCAACTAACTATAACGTCCATCAAACATATGTTTTTTTCAGTGAATATATATATATATATATATATATATATATATATACACACACACACACACACACACACACCATGTCAGGAGAAGCAAAAAAAACAACCGTAGGACCAACAATATCTATTATTTTATACAACTTTTTTTAGATGATGGATGGTCAAACAACTTTGTAAAGTGTGTAATACAACATTTTCAACAGGTAATTTGTTTTTAAATTGAAAATGTATAGACATTTCTTTAAATGGTGCATGCACAGCAGATCAGTGACAGAGAACGTGGCTGCTCTTTGAAATATGCACTATATACAAAAAAAAAAATGCGGGAGAACTCGGATCAAAACTTGTACTGTTTACTTCTTTGTGACTACCTCTCCAAGAACTCCATCCTCAGAAAAAATCAGGTAGAACTTTTCCAGTTGCTTATGGTGGTTCCAGGTCTTGCAAGGTCTTCAGAGGACTGGATATCCAGGGAAGGGAAGTTTAATAGGATGATGGAGTTCATGGGCATAAGAATGTGCAAGATGAACAGTGCCTTGGACGGTCAAGATACCTGTATCTAAAATGTTGCTGTGCAAGATGGAAGGAGGAGGACATAAGAGAAGAAGGGTTAAGTGCAAAGGGAACTGAAAAGAAAATCAAGAAGTAAATAGGAACATAGGAACTAACACGATTACTAGAGATGTTCCTATCGCTGTCCGGGCTTCCATAACAATATTTATTCTTTTCTCTTGCTTGTATCCTCAATTCTCCATGTGGATATTTCTTGCTTGCTAAGGCAAAACAATTTAGCTAGGTTAGGTTGACACTATCTCTTATAGAAATGTCTCATATATCCAAAACCTCCACTGTTTGTGTCTCTGTTGCCCCACTTTTTCCATGGCTTTGAGTAAGTCCAGTGTTTCCTCTTGCTCAATAAACCCCTATTTTTTCTTTCAATGTTTTAATTGTTTTGCTTAAAGGAGGATCTATTGGAGTCAATTTCTGTATCACCATCTCCAGCCCATTTTCTTTCTTTTGTGGCTGTATTGTATTGTAATTGCAATTGCATTTATATAGTGCTTGTTACCCCTGATGGGGTGTTAAGGCGCTGTTTTGGCAAGTAACACGCTACTCCTGAACCCATAAAGGATTAGTGGTGAATTAGTATAGTGAAATATGAAAGTCATTTGAGTGGTGGATATTCGTCAGTTATTTGGATTGAGAAGGATAGTGGGGGGGATAGAAGAGGGAAATGGTTTGCATTTATATAGCGCTGGTTTCCCCTGATGGGGTATTGAAGCGCTTTTTGGCTTGTAGGACGCTGCTCCGGAACTCATGAAGGATAAGTGTTGAATCGGTATTGTGAAATATGAAAGTAATTTGAGTGGTGGATATGTTAGTCAGTTATTTGGATTGAGGAAGAAGTGAATTAGGTTGACTGCCATTGCGTCCGACTATCTCCAATATTTGGTCGCTTATGTAATCATCTCTTAGCATCCCATTATTGTGGGAACACCATTTGCTTAGTTTATTGCCTTTTGTTGTTTTCTGTACAAGACTTTGACGCCTTCCAGCTGGATTATGCACTTGCTTCCAGTTGAGAGAGAGAGAGAGAGAGAGAGAGAGAGAGAGAGAGAGAGAGAGAGAAGACCAATAAATGGATTCACCTGATTGACCAAAATGATTAAGATCCTTTTGTGGAACGTCTACGGCCTTCTGGACGGTATTAAGCGGTTGGCGGTCATAAGGTATATGAGAAGACTCCAGTCAGAGATAGTTATGCTTCAGGAGACCCACCTGCTGGGCACAAAATGCTCCTTTGTAGGTTGCTTTGGATATGAAGAGAATTTCATGAGGGGTTCTCCCGCAGCTCGGGGGGGGGGGGGGGAGAAGGGGGCAGGGTGGAGGGAGTGGCAATTGTTTTACACAGGAGATTTCCACTGGTGGTTAAAGCTTCACATGAAGACCCCCGGGGTGGTACGGGGTGGTATACAGGGTCGTGGGTCGCTTCGAAGCCAGACACTATAACTTTTGCCTCCCAGGAGTGTCTCCAGCTGACGCTCTAGACACTATGTGGGATCCTATTGCTCCTTCTTCAGGGGACAACACCGATACGGGGCAATTTCAATGCAGTCACTGATCCCGTACTGGACACCTCTGACCCTCCTCGGCCGACCCGCTGCGCACGCTCTACCCACCTTTCCCCATGGGCTGACTCGATTGGCGTGTGCGATGCATGGTGATTGTGGTACCCCGTTCTGTGGACATGCACAAATCAGCGGCACGTATAACACAATCACACATTGACTACATCTGGCTCCCGGCTGCAGACGCCCTGCTCCTGCAATTTAGTGGAGCCAGCTGGGGCCCTATGGACAGCCAGCAAACCCACCCGCAGAGGCCAGATCAAAGAATATATACAGGGTCAGGAGTCTTGAAGACTGGCACAAGTGACAGATCTAGAATCACAGATCCTCTCCCTAGAACGACAGACGCGACGCTTGCCCTCACCTGATCTATCCTGTCGGCGGACAATGGTGAGATCACAGCTAAAACAGATATCATTGAAAGAGGCCAACCAATGCTGGAGGGCATCGACCATGTGTGGGTGTATGAACATTGGGATAAATCAGGCAAACTAATCTACTGGCTGGCCACTAGAGACACAACATATAGAATTGTGCTTGCCTACATGATACCGAAGGTGGCCTCCATGAACACACAATGGAGGTGGAACAGGTGTTCCCAGACTACTATCAAAAATTATACAAAGTGGTGCCTGTGCCCCCACGAGAACATGAATCTTCATTCCTGGAGAAGATCCCACTATCCTCGATCTCTGGCCCATGATCTTGCCCAGCTACTCACATTAGAAGAAGTCAGTGATGCCCTGTCAGACCAAACCCCGGGTAAGCCACCAGGCTGGATATCTACCCAATTGAATTTCTCAAACGTTACAGCTCTCTCTTGTTTCCACACTTCTTGGTGCTTTCAGCAGATGTGGTAGACTGTGGATCATTCTCCCCAGAGCTGGATACTGCTACCATCATAGTATTGACCAGAGGTGGCTAACCTGCGGACCAATCTGCCTCCTATAAGCATATCTCTCTGATAAACGCTGACATGAAGGTATTTGCAGAGGCCCTGGCCACCCTACTGACTCTGGCTCTTCCCCACCTGATATACTCAGACCAATGTGTGTTAATGCCCCACAGGAGCATCATTCACTGCATCCATAGAGTACAGCTAGCTCTACCACAAGCACATCATATTACCCACCCCACGGCTTTACTCTTTATCTCCTCCGAGAATGCATTCGATACTGTGGCTTGGCCTTTCTTAGCGGCCACTCTGCGAAGGGCAGGCTTCGAACCTTATTTCCACAAATTAATAGGCCTTCTATACGCCGCTCCTACCACCCAAGTGGGTGTAAATGCAGTGATAGCTCCACCTTTTCCCATTCTCAGAGGCACCCGGCAGGGATGTCCATTCCCTCCATTCCTATTTACCCTGGCAATTAAGCCCCTGGCACAGCTTATTAGATATGACACACGAGTGAGAGGGTGGTCCTGGGGGAGCAGACCAGAGGAAAGCATAGCTCTTTATGCAGATTATCTGCTACTGTTTCTTGAGCACCCACGGTCTTCGGGCCCTCGATGCCTGGAGATTCTCAGCCTATTTGGTAAGGTGTCTTGGTTACGGGCAGGTCTGTGCTGGTGCACATTGAAGGGGATGCAGACGAGCCCTCTTCGAGTCCTGTGATCCCAGCACGCCGTTCTTCCTTTAAATACCTTGGAATTTAGATCTCTCGCCTTCCAGAGTAGGCATGGAGCCTAAACGTTGGACCCCTCATGGCGGGACTGAAGGACCCCCCAACGCTTGCCTCTGAAAGCTCTGGGGCTGGCAGCATTGTATAAAATGATGAGCTTCCAAACTTTTTCATATGACTTTGCAAAATTACTAGGAAGCGGTTCCAGACAATAACATCCAAGATTGCAGCCTTTTAATGGGCCGACGGTCACCATCGTGTGGCAATCTTTAAAGGCAGACATTTTACCTATGAGGGGAACTGGGAATTGCAGAGCTATATAGCTAATAATACCTAGCCGCTCAGACTGCGACTATAAACGAGAGGCTCGAAGGAGGCTGACCATCTTTTGGGAGGGCACAGGGAGGGCGATATTCATGATCCTAAGGCGCTTAGTGAACACACTCCAAGGGTAGAATTGTTAGGCTTATTGGAGGATGTCAGGGGGCAGAGACTGGAAAAACACTTGTGGGAGTGACCACATTGGTGGCCAAGAGAGACATTGCAGTGGAAATTAACAGATCCTCCATCGATGGCGGAATGGAGAAGAGGAGTGGACTGGTGTGCTCGTTTGGAGCAACCAATCTATGAAGCAAGGGGATGTCCAAAGAAATATGACACAATCTGGGGTAGGTGGTGGGAAACCCACGGGCTGGGTGAGGATCATAACACTGTGTGAATACTGATTACTTGCTATTGCACTGTACTCTGGTGTGAAAGGGATCAACTGTGTACTGTTAACTTTGATAATCAATAACATTTGGTTATTAAAAGAAACTTCTCTGGCCCAGTTATGGACATTGGGACTTTTCATCATATAGTAACTGGCTTTTGTGTTGAGGACTAGGTTGCTATAGGATTGCAAAGCTGACCAACTCGTTTCTGCTAACAGACTAACTATGTTCAAGTTTTTACAGTTACGTTTGCTCTCTGAGTTGAATTTTGCCACGGAGCCGAGGAGCAGAGGCGGAGAAGGAGTAGAGGAAACAAGGAGCACACTATCGACAACTAGGAGAATCCATTGATTGAGTTCCACCAGAATATGCTGTGTGTTGGAAATCAACGAAGAGAGACTGTGGTAGGAGAGTGCAATAGCAAAGACGTCAGAATAAAGCTTGGATCAATGATGTTTGCCACTGATTAGACTGGCAGGTCTATGAAGCGTCTGTGAAGCGAGGATGCTAAAAAGAGATCGCAAGGGATCAAAGTATGGTCAGTCCAAAACCTGCCGAATGGACAGTTCACAAAGGACCAAGTTGTTTGGGACGAAGAGGAGATCAATAGAGAAGCAAAGTATCATGCGATACTGAAGAAACTAAAGCTTGCAATAAAACTGGAACAAGACGACCATGTGAGCAATATCAGTGGAGAAATCGCCGTGGCCAATGGGGCCAGCATGACATCTGGCTCATGTCGTAGGGGGAATATGTTCGCGGAGCTGGATAGTTATAGGATGTCATGTTTAGAGTTCGTTCCAGGGTATGTCATCATTTAGCCCATTGGTCTTGGTGGATGGACGGAAAACCCATCATTGTTCTTTATGGAAGTGGACTGGTCACTCGTCAAACAAGTGGTGACCCCCCTGAAAAAGCTGCCTCCCTGCTTTTTCTGCTAACCGGTCGGAACTCGATTGTCCAGGTACAGTAAACATTTTGTGATGTGCACGTTTACTGCACTATTTCAATTCCCAATCAGTTGCAGGGTAGGTACACATACCCGGTCCTGATTAAATGCCATAGACACTGCTAGGGAACCAGGCAAGAAACATGCTGACCTTACATCTTGAAGCTGTTGATGCACATTATTTCCTGCAAGAGCTCCCTTGTTTTTACTGTGTCAGAGGGACCACTTTACAAAAAAATCTCCTTGGTACCCCTTAGGCTATTTTAATCACCTAGTACACCACCCTACACCAACATCCTCACTTGCACTCATCTTTATGGCTAAGATCAGATCTCCGACAGCCCCCACTGAGGGGCCCGCTGGGCACTGCAGCGCCAGCCCAACGAGGAGCAGCCCTAAATGAAGCATGACAACCATCTGGGTGCGTGAGGGAATTCAGGTCTAATCACTCTGATCCCCCTGGTCAACCCTCCAGTCCCAACCGACAGCTATATAGCTCACCCTTTCCTTTTGAAGAACAGCACCCTTCTTTCTGGTTACATAGTTAATGTAACTTGCACCATCACCATGTACTGCTTATGACCTCACATATCACATCACTCATATTTGATGACAACACTGTACATGGCAGGTGCATGAGTTACATTAATTTGACTTAACTATATTGAATTTCAGTTTTTTTTAATGCTACATTTAAACTAACATTTTCATCTAACTATAATGTCACTTTAACCTTTGTTTGCTTCTGTTTATTTATTCCTCACCAGTCCTTGCTCAGAAAGGCCATTTCCACCAGCGTGGAAGTGCCCCATTGGAGGTTATAGCCCCCATGTGTACATGTTGCAGAATTCTTTCACCAGAAAGAGGATGACCACTACTCGATGTATGCAGTGAAGCCAGTTTATTACTAGCTATGGTCAATTGCACTCTTTTACACTCATTCCTCACCATGAGGCGAATCAAAGGAGATGCACACCAGTCTGTATTAATATGATATTTATTTTTTTGCTTAAAAGAATATGTAAATCATGGTCTGATTTGCCTGTTAATCAGCTAGTGTTTGGCAAAGCAAAGCAGAATGCAGAATCTCACTAATTTCATAGTCATAGGTTCTTATATATTAAATGTCTCTATTCTAAAGCTATTGTGTCTGAAGTTCACTAGAATATCTTATTTCATTTAACTTACCAGATCTGACAAAAGCTTAAGCTGCATTGAGCTATCTCAATGTGGTGAACTGGAACAAGAAAATAAATTTAAAGTAATATATATATGTATATTCCACACAAAGATGACAACGCCGTGTGCAATGTTTATCTTTATTTTCCGCCACTACCAAACGCGTTTCGACTGACAAGCAGTCTTGCTCACTGGTAAATGAAATTCAAAACGCGGCCATTTTTTAAAGTGCATGACGTGCATTGGATTAAAACTCCAACTGTGACTAGCATGAAAACAGACTCATAGTTTTTGCCATGTTGACAAAGTTACACATTTAGAATTACATTCTTAATACAACCAACCGCTTACTATGTTTCAACATTGAATTCTTCTGCTGAAAACACTTTTTACAAGTTTAACACCCAATTTTTCATGTTACTCTTGTGCCCTACTATTCGCTCTGGTGAGCTTTATTAACACCGTTATGCTTGTCGCCTCCACATGGGCATTTTGGTTTCAAGTGAGCTTTATTAACACATCTCCCAAATATTAATGACATAGTGTCACTCGAGTAAGCTTATTAGTTCACACTCTATGGGTAACCACTTATTTATATTAAAAACCATGGCGTTAACTAGTAGTTCCTTCTACTGCCCAAGTGGGCCAAGCGATTAGAAAAAAACAATTGATAATTTAATATTCCTATTGTACAGCCTTTTCTAATCTGCCATTAGCATTGAGTCTGTTCTAATACATGTGCATAATTAAAAACATTACAGATTTCTCTTTCATGCACGATGATTTACTTTCAATTACATTATAAGTGTGTGTGCAGGTCCTCTTCCATATTCAGGCCCCCTGGCTGCTTTGAATTGAGTTCTATGATATAGCGCGACTCAAGTCTTCTCAACTTTTTTCCCCTATTGCCTCCTCTCACATTTACTCTCACAGAGTCAATTACATAGTAAGTCAAGCCTCTTGTGTCTTTATTGTGGACTTTTTCAAATGTCAGGCCACTGGATAGGATCTATCTCCATTCTTAAATGCCCTAAGTGCCCTGCGGTACGTGGGCAGCACTATCCTTGAAGCCTATAAGCGCATTTTACAACATTTAAGGGCAATTAAGAATAGACATAGATCCTATCCAGTGGCCCGGCATTTTGGAATGCTACTTGCCATGCGTGGTAGCGGCATGCTTGATAAAGGCATTTGGGTGGAAAACGCAAGCGTAGTAAAGTCATATATTCATCTTATTGCAGTGCACTGTACATATCCAAAAGGTTTCCACCAGGACCCACTAACACACCAGAAATCCACTTTACAATCATACGTGCCCTTCAGCTTTGCTGTTCTTATTTGCTGCATTCTGACCTCATTGTTCATCGCAGACCAAATTGGAGGGAGGAAATATGGTCCTCCAATTATTAATGACACCGTATGGTCTAGGTTTTTACAAAATTATTCTCAGACCTGCGCATTCCAGTTCATCTTTGATGTTGCCCATCAGATGCGCTGTGAATTAACCACATTATAGAGCTCAATTAGTAGAGACAACCACTGGTTGCTATCTTAGCTACACATATCAGATTTGTTATTCTGAAAATGCTTATCCAGGACAGAAGAATATCCTTATACTAGTTTTTTTTATTCTTTTCAATATAAAAGCAACACAAGTGATGAATGAATCTGTCAATTTATTAGCAAGATGTAGAAGTTACAATTCCTGTTATACCCGAAACTTCATAAAACCACAGTAACCTCATGAGATAAAAGCCCAGTTAAACACATATGACACGGAACATAAGTAAATAACTTTTGCATATGATGCATAGCTACACAATATGGCTTAAGAGTCCATTAGTAAGGTATTTATTCTTGGTACAATAAATGTTTGTTCTTCGCTCCTTTTCCAACAACATACTAAACACCAGGGCCCTATTATAGATAGGGGGCAATTTTCCTGTTTGGCCCACAGTGCAACTTAAAGCAGATGCACTGGGTGCAAACAGTAAAAGTGCGCCCTATTAGGAAGAATGGACTGCACTTTGGTATTAGAGATATGGCCGCAGACGCTTGTACAGACCCTTCTGTAATACAGATAACGCTGGCGCACATGTAGCACCAGCACTATCTCAAGAGGATATTCGCTCATTTGCATGGAAAAGTGACCCCATGCAAATGAGAGAAACTCCTTGCCTTTGAGCCCGCACTGTGTTATGTGCTATGAGAAACTGTCAGGAGGTGCACTGAAAGTGCGCCACAAAAAGTTGGCGCACTGACAGTCAGAGCGCCCCCAGATGAAAGCCCTCTGGATGGAGGGAGGGGGATGTGGTATGCGGATACTATAGGAGATAAATGGTAAGATACGCTGGGGGACAGTGACACATCAGACATGCGTGAAGCTACAACATCTGAAGGGGACACCAGAAGCCAAACTTTCATTTTAGACAAATATCGCATTTTGCGAAAGGGGGGAAACAAATTTCACAACAAGGGAGAGGATCAGGTCGTGGTGCAGGATCCAAAGGAAGCAGAAGGAGCACGAATGAAAGTTATGGGAGAGAGACACGAAGAGAAAACATCATGGCAACTAATGGGGTTAAAATGAAAGGACAATAATGGCAGGGGCAAAGTGAAATGTAATTAATGTGTTGGATAGAGTCTTGACAAAGGAGGAACTAGAAGTTTTAAACTAGGATTTGTAACTTTGACCTAGTAGTAATTTTGATTATGTCCAGACTAGAGTTGACCTCTTTCAGTTCATCAGAAAGCTCAAATTGACTAGCATATTCAAACAGAAAGAAAAAACGGAATATACCGTGACTGACAGGCATGTCTCGAACCTGCATGACTCACTTAGGATTAGTGATGAGCAAGTTACTTACCTTCAGTAATGCCTTATCTGGCAGAGACTATCTAGCTGCGGATTCCTTACCATAGAATTTTCTCCAGGAGTCAGACTGAATCCGGACTTTTTTCCGTGGCCAGTACTGATGCACACTGGTAGACAGCGTCGTTCGACTCCCCGTGGCATCACTGAAGCCATCTGAGCCAGAAGACACATGAGTGATGCCTATATAACCCCAATGCGCCGATGTCAGTTTCTTTTTCCGATTTTCCACGCCAGAATCGATGAAGATTACTGACCACTTGTGTGTTGAAAGTAAGGTCCTGAAAGGGGAAAAAAGCCCCAAGTCTATAGATAGTCTCTCTACCAGATAAGGCGTCACTGTAGTTAAGTAACGTGTTCATCTGATAGAGACTTTTAACCGCAGATTCTTTACCTTAGAATAGCAATACTCCCTGGAGGAGGGTCTGCTAAACAATTTCACACTAGAAACTCCTTCAGGACGGAGTAGGAAACGTACCCACCCTACCGAACTAACTGTCCAGGCAGTAGTGCTTGGTAAACATATGCAGAGATGCCCAGGTTGCTGCCTGCCAGATGTCCAGGACCGCAACTCTGCGTGCTTACGCATTGGTCTCAGCCTTGCCACGGTGGAATGAGGACGCAAACCCTCAAAGAAGGGGGGGTGGGGGAGGTTGCATCTTAGCCAATGCGTAGCAGATTTTGATACACAAAAATATCCATCGAGAAATGGCCATTTCGGTACAGTCTTCCGTTTCTGGGCTCTGACATACCCCACAAAGAGCTGTTGATCCACCTGAAACTTTCGTGTGATCAAGGTAAAACGACTATGCTCTTTATGGGTCCAACCGGTAAAGTCGCTCCTCTTCTTTAGAGGGATGAGGCAGAGCGTAAAAGGTAGGCAGGGTGATAGAATGGCCTAATGAAAGTTAGTGACCACCTTCGGTAGGAAGGAAGCACTAGTGCCAAGAACCAGCTTGATGTTGAGGTACGGAGGCTTAGCTAAAGCCTGGAGGTCACTGAATCCTCGGGCAGATGTAATTGCCACTAGAAAGGCCATCTTAATAGTAAGGAGCCCGCTACGACAGTTGTGTAGCGGCTCGAAACATCAGAACTAAGTTTAGGTCCCACTGAGGGTGAACACAGGAAAAAGAATATGAGACCTTTCAGAAACCTAAGTACAATAGGGGACTTGAAAAGGGATGCTGATCTGGCAATCATAGAAATGCTGAAATGGCAGAAAGATATCCTTTTAACATGCCCAAAGCAGAGCAGTGCTGGGCAAGAGAAGGAATAAACAGAAGGACTTATCTTTCTTCTGATGTTGATGAATAATAATGATCGTATGATTGCCCAATTCTGTAATAAAGGTAACATCATTAAGAGTTGATGACCCTTGAAACGTATTGTGTTGAACAATTAAATTGTAAACCAATTAGCTACAGCATGGCACCTACAGAAATGTTTGCATACCATCATTATCCACATTTTTCTGCATACCCACTGATATGTATAGCGCTCGCAGCACCAATAGGTCGGGCTCGCACTTAAAAAAACAACACCCTAAATGAAATCAAAATTTCATGACCTTATCTCCCCTATTTCTTCTGTAGACCATCTAGCGCTACACATTTAACAAACTGAATCAGCTTACTAACCCCAGATGACAACGTCCACATTCACAAACCTTGTGCTTCAAGTGTTTAATCATACAGATACTCAACATTAAAATGCTTTTCACAACTGCAGACACATCAGTGAACTAACGCCCTTAATATGCCAAATCCTGCATGTGCAGAATAAGCACCCTCCCATTTACTGAACACCAATTCCCAGTGAGAACCCCCTGACCTCTTCCCACACCCCGCAAAATCACAACAGCACAATGAGTGAGTGCATCGCAAACACTCCCAATACCACTAACTGGAGTTTCATGCTTCACTTTTCACTCTGAAACCATGCATTATAAAGCCTCTCGTGCACTGTTATGCCCAGCATTTCTGTTTGCGATGCTGTATCAAAGAAATAAAATACAATTCATATTTTCCACATAAAAATGATAAGGCAAAGGAATATTTAGAGAATGGCTGTGGCTTTAAGCACGAATTTCAGACTGCACTATTATACAACTTAGCATTTCAAATTAATGTAAACTGATTGCTTAACAGTTGGATAAAACAGTTTGAATGAAACACATGGTGCTAAGCAAGTGTAAGGTATAACAGAACATAAAGAAAGGCGTTAAGGACAGTCTATTTTGGCATCTCCACATCTGACATCTAAGAGATGAAAACCCAAAGGGGCCTCTCTTGGCCATACTGCCAGATCCTCCGTTTTTGCTTTTAATAGCCATACTGAAACCTCCAGAAGTAATGCTTTAATTAGCTATAAGAACAGGGGTTGACGGCAGCAACCTGGAACAAAACAGTCAAGATGTAATTTAAGCAGAGTGTGAAATGATGCAATGAATATACACAACCAGGGCAGGAAACACCGAATTGCTGGAGCCACCCCCTCTTGAAATAGGTGTTGGCTGGGGTGCAGGCAAGGGGCACAAATTCAGCACTCGGTGCGACTTTCTATTTTCAACTACCTCCATAAACTTTAAACAACTTATTAATCACCTACTTAATTTAAATACCGATGAAAATGTGTTTTTTTTCAGTTTCCTAGTCATAAATATGTATTTCCCACAGTGCCTAGGCATTCATGTTTCTTTTGGGTAATTTAGTTAATAGTCAAATTCGAATCGTAAAAAGATCTCACTTTAGGTAGAAGACAGTCTGCCTCACAAATTTGAAGACGGTATCATCCGATATCATTTTTAGATGCAATAGTACTGGCAACACTCTAGGCCGTACGGTACTATTTATTTCTAAACACAAATGTAATGGGAGCATTAACAAAGTTTACAGAAGTGAAGGTATATGTAATTCCAAAATAAGATGGATCCCAAGGGTCATACCAACCCATTCTCACTGTTAACTCTGAAAGTCAGGATATTTATAAAGGAATTACTTAGAAGAATGGAGGACCTACGTGACCGAAAGATGCAGCTGATTTGGCAGTTTATAAAGCTCAGACAAACCTTCAATAACTATGTAAGTGATTAGATGCAGTGTATCTCGCTGAAGCGCATGGCATTTCATGTCTGATATTTCCAATTTCACCAAAAACATCTGATCATCTACAATAAAGTTTCTGACAGAAGGCTATCATACAATTGGATTTTGAAACAAACTACAAGTGTGCAAGTAAAAATAAGGGGATGTATTCCTCTCCATATTGCTCCAAGGTGCAAGAGATGTGTGCCCAACTGTTTGTGCTCACATGGCATTTTGGTATTACAAAAGAGGCTGCAGGCACTTTCATGGGTCATTTTGTCATATGGATCGCACTGGAGCAAAATATGTGCCAGTGCAATCCCGAGAGGGCGTTGCCCCTTGCAAAAATGGGAACCCTTTGTCATTGCACCCACTATAACAGACACGGGCACAAAGGCAAAGAAACTGTTGAGAGGCGCACTGATTCTGCACCACAAAGAGATGGTGCAAAGTCTGTGTGCTCCCAACAGCATTCTCATGAAGGGAGGGAAAGTTTGCCCCTCATGGACAACTATGGCATCAGGCCCGGTTCTAGCGGGCGGGCCGGGTGGGCCAGGCCCACCCAAACATGGGCCTGGCCCACCCAAGCAGGATCCTTGTCCCTCGCAGTGAGGGCTTGAAGGCAGGCGCACAACGCCATTTGGCTCAAAGGGCTGTCTGTGTGTGTCAGCCCGGCTGAGACAGCTTCCCGGGCGCACACACACAGAGACAGACCTTTTTCGAGATTATCGCTGCAGCACCAGAGTACTTCACAGGTCTTTACAAGACTATTAACATGTTAAGACCATTTCATGTTAATAAGGCTTTGTTTATTTTTTCACCCCTTCATCTCCACTAAGGACATGGCGAAAGGCGAGAAATCCTTTCTTTGGCAGGGGTAACCTTTGCCGACTGTCCTGCTGCGTGAATATTTCTTTTTCTATGCAGCGCAGGAGAAAATAAGTTTGTTTATTCCTATTCACCTTTCCTGACCCCTGCAGCGGCTTATCACATCAGGTGTGACACAAAGTTTGACTAAGAGAATGTGTTACTAGTTGTTTTTCTTTTTTAAATCTGCACAGACCCAGCAGGACACATACTTTGTGTGTGCTCCATTTGAACAGTTTTTATCATTATCATGGCTGATGCAGGACAACAGTAAGAAAATACAAAATGCCCAGATAACTCTGGTGATTAATGATCCTGCTGGAGAGCAATCATTTGTCTGTTAGTAGTTTTTAAATGCAGATGAACTGTATATTATGTGGATAGCTCAGTGGGTTACTGCCTTTGTCACAGAGATCCTTGTGCTACTTGCTGTTCAGAAGTTACAATCCTAACATAGGACAGTGACCAATGAACTGTCATCAAAGAGCTGCAAACAAACATGAATGGTATAGTTAGAACTTCGCTTTTTAGGTCTCGCCTGACCCAGCGCATGCGCTGGTCTGTCGAGACTTATTGAGAGGGCTCCAAAAAGTGCTACCAGGCCAGCCTAGAGCTACAGTGCATGTGCGCGGGCGCCGTGCTTTACTGCGATTACTTTCGCGGTCGCAGGGCCGCTTTGATGTTTGATCGCGATCGAGATCACTTTCACTTTCACTTTCGTGGCCGCACTCCTGCTTTGCATAGCCAGTAGGTCTCGCTTTTGGGACCTTATAAGTATTTAGTTATGCAACTGTTGCATGGCTAAACACTTATAAGGTCCCAAAGGCAAGACCTATTGGCTATGCCAATGCTTGTTTTGTTTTGTGATATAGTTAGAACTTCCTCAGTCTTTCATTATTCTAATGTTGCTAAAATGAGTATGTTTGGGCAGATATACATTTTTATCAGTAAAGCGGACCCCCATGGAATACTTTTTAAATCCTAAGGTTGTGTTTCCCCAGACCAAACCCTCTTAAAATTTACTGCCCACCGGTATGGCTGACATGTGATTCATACATCTTGTAATACTCATTGGCTTATGTTGCATTCCCTGTAGACTGATTTACATACTTGTATGACTCATTGTCTCTATATAATGTGTGCGTGGTGTAAAGTACTGACACACACTACACTGATATGATTAGCGCTGTACAACAAATGAAATGCATATGAGAGAGGGGCTACGGAGTGATGAGGGGCACTGGTGGAGGGTGGCAGTGAGGGAATCCGAGGAAGAGGACAATAGGGGGAGGGGCTATGGAGTGATGAGGGGCACTAGTGGAGGGTGGCAGTGAGGGAATCCGAGGAGGAGGTCAATAGAGGGAGGGGTTATGGAGCGATGAGGGGCACTAGTGGAGGGTGGCAGTGAGGGAATCCGAGGAGGAGGTAGTGGGAGGGGCTATGGAGCGATGAGGGGCACTGTTGGAGGGTGACAATGAGGGAATCAGAGGAAGAGGTCATGGGGTGGAGGGGGAGCTACATAGAGATGAGGGGCACTGGTGGAGGGTGGCAGTGAGGGAATCTGAGGATGAGGTAATGAGAGGGAGGGGCTATGGGGAGATGAGGGGCACTTGTGGTGTGTGACAGTGAGGGAATCCGAGGAGGAGGTCAATAGGGGGGGGCATGGAGGGATGAGGGGCACTGTTGGAAGGTGATAGCAAAGGTATTTACGGAGAAAGAGGTTATTGGTGCGGCACCAAAAAAGACTTTCGCATCAGCACTGAAGCCGGCCTTGACATGGCCTTTCTGTTTTTATTAATTTAATTAGCAATCAGGTCATAAGGGCTACTGTGGAACATACTTTAAAGTGCGTGCTAATTATAGGTACTGCTCTATTCAATGTTTTAAGTTTGAAGGTGATTTTACTAGTGTTTTTACCAGGAAAATTGAAAGTGGAGCCCGATGGTGCCTGATATGGGGCTGGGGCCCAAGGTCAGCTGTGAGATAAGGTGCACTGGAGAGGAGTAGTGGATAATCAAGCCTGTAAGGGGGTGCACTGCAGGGTCAGGGGTCAGGTGGAGGTAGTAATGAAGAGGGATTCTCACTGAAGGCTCGCACAGAGGGAGACTGTGAGGGAGTGCGTTGCAGAGTCCGGGGTCAGGTGGAGGTAGTGATGAAGAGCGATTCTCCCTGAAGGCTCGCACAGAGGGAGCCCGAGAAGTGTCACTTGCCTGATACTCCCACCTCAGAAACCTCCACTTCCCATCAAAGGGACAGTACATGGAAAAAACACTTTTTGAGAGTGATAACATTGAGAAAGAGACTTGAAAAAGAGTGTGTTTTACATAAGGCCCCTTATGTAATATCAAGGTGCCCCAGGAAAAAAAAATAATAGTTGCACACACTTGTTGCCACCCTGGACTATTTATGTAAAGTGGCTCAAGGAGTTAAACCAGCGGCTTCGGCTCCGAAACAGGTTCTTCATTCCTGGAACTGTTTTCGGAGCGGTTCCTGGGGCCAGTGTCAGTGCGGCTGCCGAGGTGGTTGGGTGAGGCTTGGAGGTGGTCTGTGGCACCAATGTATGGGTGTCCATTGGGTTCAGACTCTCCATTCGGTGGCCTTGCAACAGTTTTGACCCAGAGGCCTCATGAGTTATTTGGGGACTCGAGGTTCTAACCTCCTGAGGTAAATTAGGATGAGGAGCTGTTTGTTAGGTGCTCGAACTCACTGCAACCATCTTGGACTATCTTTGTGCTGGCAGAGGCGCTTACTCCTTCACATCTGAGCCAGAACTCTTGGCCCAGCTGACAAGATGTCCTCAAATTCAATGCCAGCAACCTCCTGCTGCTGGTCGCCCACAATGTCTCTGTCCTCGATGAGGTCAGGGTGTTGTCCTGCTGTAGGTGTGCCATGGGGCTTGAACAAAGCAGGGAGTTTGTCGGTCCTAAAGAGCCTTTTTATGGTGGAATGCAAGACAGGCTGCACACGAGTCTTCTCGATGGTCTGGAGACAAGCAGAGGTTACAGACTAGATGCAGGTCTGTCCTCGGGTACTCTGAATGACACTTGGGGCAAAAATGGAATGGAGTCCTTTCCAACCCTAGACCACTCTCATAGAGGAGTCCCGCGAGGCTATGCCATGAGCGGGACATTGAAGAAAGTGTTCAACCTGCAGAGTCGAAGGGAGTACGACTTGAAAGAATCCGCACGTTCGACTGTTACTCATCCGGAGAGGGAAGGATCTAAGCAGCCAACAAGGACACCACGCGATGTCGAACCGGAGCTCAAAGAGACATGTCGGAACCTGACGGTGAAGGAAAAACAATCTAAAAATGAAGCCGATGGTATGCACATTACCAGCAACAGGTGGAGGCACGGTACCTTGTGACTCGAAAATAATTTTTTGAAGAAAAACAATTTGCACACGTCTGAGCCCAACAATAGATGACAGGAGCATACACAGCCTGTGTATCTACAGCTACACCTCACAAACACATGCAAATGAGACCTTTCAAAAATGTATCGCAACAGGTTACTTGAAAAAGTAAGGATAATCAAGAAAATTTCGAAAGGCTGAAAGGTTGACAAATAACCTTTACCAGCGCTGATATTGTCCACCCTGGCCTCCAGCGAGCCTGCCAATTTATTTGTCATCCGAGAGATCCATTGACAGACCAGCCATTTCCACAGTTGCAGTGTCTCCTGGCACAGGATTATTACCCCACATTACCCTGCTTGTTGCAGTACCCCATGAAGGTATGGTTGTCCATATATACCTGAACCGGTTTCCCTTTGATGGATGGGAGAAAGGCCTTCCGAGCCAACCGAGTGGCATGAAGCTCCAGCAGACTGATGTGGTGCCTTTGCTCTATTGGGGATGAAAGACTCCCACTCAACACATGCTTCTAATAAGCGTCCTAACGCAGGGGAGGCGAAGGAGTTACTAGTGAGAATAGTCTGCTGCAGGTCAGTTTGGTTTCCGAGAGCTATTAATAAAGGTCCTGGCTGCCTCCTTTGTAATGTGGTTGCTGTCCGAAAAGCTGTTCAAGTGCTGAAACCACTGCAGACAAAGGTTCCACTGCAAGACAGCATTTACCAATGGGTATGTGGGACCAGCTAGATGCACAAAGGCCAAGAAGCCAACAAGTTTTCAAAACCCCTGCACTAGGATATAGAAGTGAGGCCAAAATATCAGGTCATGTCTTTAATGTCCCAGACTTGCTTAAGGGTGAAAAGGCCTTGAACTCCACGTACACATGATGGCTTCTATGAATGGAATCCTATTCACAGGCTGCACATGGATTGATGGATGGATGACAGATGGGTAACCACTGCCTATAATTGGACAACATTGGACTGTGACAAGTCAGCCTTCAGCAGTCAGTCACCGAGGTATAGAATACAAGTACCTCCAACCTGCCAAGGTGGGCCACGAGCACTGGCATCGCCTTCGTAAACAACTTAGGGGCAAAGGTGAGGCTGAAGAGGAGAACAGCAAACTATACCACATGGAGTGGGGATGTGGCAGTGAAGAGAAAGAGAAAATCCACTAGGACTTCTTGCACTTGTGGAGGTACTTGTGTCTTGGCTTTATTCTAGACTTCTTGGCAGATGGGGCCCTCCAGCGGACCGAGACCTGGAATGAAAGCAGGCTTGAAATGAGGAGCAGGAGTGTTTCCACTGATGGAAGCATGAGCTGCCTTCGCCTCCAGCTCCCCGATTGCCTTCGGGTGCACCCAGGTTTGGTGATGTGGCAGGTGTAGAGACTACTAGTTTTGGTGCTCATTCTACACAAGGGCCATGGCATCTAAGGTTTTCCTATTCCAGAATGCATATACTAAAACACTTCCCAAGCATTCATTAAAGGCGAGTAAGCTTTGAAATAGCAGAATCCCCATGTCTTGTCCCAGTACAAAATGTACAATTTCCCAACTAGCAGCAAAGAAACGTTACAATTCTATTACAGACCGAGAGGTGACAATTATCTCTCACCTTTTAACCATCATAGTTTATGTGGATGTACATTATTTAGTATTCCGTTGGCCTTCTTGGGAATATTCTTCCAACAGTGACAGTCACATGTAAAGTAATGTCACAGTTACTCCTGTTCTCATACAAGTCCTTTTCACAGGAATTATTGTACATTCAGATATTATCCAGATGATTGTCTAATTTTTCTGCACGACCTAAACAGAAGCTGATCCAGACGATGGGGTTAGAAGTTAAATGTTGACACTTTTTTAAATGATCTCAAGATGCAGATTGCTATACATAGTGCAGAAGATACACTTCCACTCCAGGGGTTCGAACGGCCTTTTCCATCACACAACTACTAGGCCTCCCAAAACATAATTGTAAATTAGTGGGTATTCTTCTACAAAGGATGAGCCCTGTAAGAGGCTAAATAGATGTGCAGCACATTAGGCATATGGCGATAGAGAGCTGAAAGCGCTTTCATCCTTCACAGCTGCAGCAGTAAGTGCAGAGAGGGTTTCCACTGATATGGGGTGAAAACATAAGGTCAGACAAGCTAAGTCATTCTGGGTTGAAAATTATTTGAAAGCAGCTCCAGAGTTGATGGGATTTGGAGATTGGGACACTACTGGTTTAACAACAGCAGTAGACCTGTCAAGACTGGACTATATGCTGACATATGAATAAACAAGAGTTGAATTTGAAATGCATTCCATGCATTTTTTTTAAAACTATCGACATGCAAAGGAAAATACGTGATGGGGGTGTCAATGATAGTAGTGACAGTAGCTGATGTCCACCTAGAATACTGTCCCAAGTTAAAAAATCTTTAGATGTGGGGAGAATCTGTCTACAGAGTGATCTACATTCAATTGTGCCATTCATTTCTCAAATGATTACAAAGATAGGCCAACAGTTGTCCAAAGACAGTGGGTCTTGAAACAGTTTAGCATCTGAGACTACAAAGAGTTTTTGCATGGCTCCAGTGTCAATTACCTCAGATATCTCTCGACATGGGGAACAACCTTTACAACGCAACTTTTACAACGCACTACACTTACAACGCATTTTTTACAACGCAAAATCCATTACAACGCATGACACTACAACGCATTTTTAAAAACTACCTTTACAACGCATTCCATTACAACGCATACTACCTTTACAACGCATACCATTACAACGCATAATATTACACTACACTATCCAACACTTACCCTACTGTTGCACCCCCTGGAGTTAGAATAGTAATTTTTACCCCTATACTATCCAACACTTACCCTACTGTTGCACCCCCTGGAGTTAGAATAGTAATTTTTACCCCTATACTATCCAACACTTACCCTACTGTTGCACCCCCTGGAGTTAGAATAGTAATTTTTACCCCTATACTATCCAACACTTACCCTACTGTTGCACCCCCTGGAGTTAGAATAGTAATTTTTACCCCTATACTATCCAACACTTACCCTACTGTTGCACCCCCTGGAGTTAGAATAGTAATTTTTACCCCTATACTATCCAACACTTACCCTACTGTTGCACCCCCTGGAGTTAGAATAGTAATTTTTACCCCTATACCATCCAACACTTACCCTACTGTTGCACCCCCTGGAGTTAGAATAGTAATTTTTACCCCTATACTATCCAACACTTACCCTACTGTTGCACCCCCTGGAGTTAGAATAGCAATTTTTACTCCTATACTATCCAACACATACCCTACTGTTGCACCCCCTGGAGTTAGAATAGCAATTTTTACTCCTATACTATCCAACACTTACCCTACTGTTGCACCCCCTGGAGTTAGAATAGTAATTTTTACCCCTATACTATCCAACACTTACCCTACTGTTGCACCCCTTGGAGTTAGAATAGTAATTTTTACCCCTATACTATCCAACACTTTCCCTACTGTTGCACCCCCTGGAGTTAGAATAGTAATTTTTACCCCTATACTATCCAACACTTACCCTACTGTTGCACCCCCTGGAGTTAGAAAAGTAATTTTTACCCCTATACTATCTAATACTTACCTTAAATGCAATTTAATATTATGCGTTGTAATGGTATGCGTTGTAAAGGTAGTATGCGTTGTAATGGAATGCGTTGTAAAGGTAGTTTTTAAAAATGCGTTGTAGTGTCATGCGTTGTAATGGAATGCGTTGTAATGGATTTTGCGTTGTAAAAAATGCGTTGTAAGTGCATGCGTTGTAAAAGTGTGCGTTGTAACGACATACATCCCTCGACATTAGTGAAATACTGATCTAAAGTTATGTGTAAGATGTTCACTATAAGAAATTGACATACTTTAGCTGGTTTAATTATCAGCAAGAGCTGGAAAAACGTTCAAAGGCACATAAGCATGAAACCCTGGTCTTGTGGAGAGCTGCAGCAACATGCAAAGTGCAGTTACTTTACAGGTATTATGTAGATTTGAAAAAGGAGATAACCCAGGCAGCATACTGATCAATCATGGCCACCATGTCTTGTCTGAACAAAACATGACTGCAAACTTCAGACAGAAAGACTTGTTAGTCGCTGAGTTGTGGAGATGGAGAATTGCATTCTAGGTATATTGTTTTTTCAGTCTTGAGTCTAATGTGAAACATCGATTTTCCATCCAGAGGTGGACTCTGCTGCCACTCCACCTCCGTAACCATTTGCAGCAAATCTTGACAAGATGGCTGGCCTAAGATCAGATGTATCTGTGGGCACTAGCAGGATTTTGGGGGTGGTCCGGCACTTTGCTACCATAATTCGATTTCTAGGGACAGCTTAACCCTAGGCCCGAGTGCTTCTCAGGCCGTCAAGCGGGGCATCATCACCAATGCTAGGCAATCCGAGACGTGCAGGGCATATAGTGCTATGATTTGTCTCAGGTGCTTGTCTGCATACCTATCCACCTCTGGCCATGGGCATTATATTGGCTGCCTCCCTTTCATGCTATGCTTAGAGCATTGCCACTCAGGAAGTCGCCTACAATGGTGTGACAGAAGTCATGCCACCCAAGACTGTGGCTGTCGTGTCCTGTCCAATTGCTATCCCTCCACATCATCACCATCACATTCAATCCGGTTCACAAGCAGTCACACCAAAAGCCATGACTGTATGTTTCATCTGAGAGGCGGGCTACCGTGGAATTCGAAGGTCTACTGCAGGGTTCCAGGACTCCACAGTCTATAAAAGCCACATTTGTGGCGTGGGCAGTTGCTTGGCTTTCCTCCCTGTTCAGGAGAAGAAGCCTGTGCTTGGATTCTGCTCTTAACCTATGTCACTCTGCTCTTCACCTGTGTCCCTATGCTTGGGCTCTGCTCTTCATCTGTGTCCCTCTGCTTGGGCTCTGCTCTTCACCGGATTCCCTCTGCTTGGGCTCTGCTCTTCACCTGTGTCCCTCTGCTTGGGCTCTGCTCTTCACTGGTGTCCCTCTGCTTGAGCTCTGCTCTTCACTGGTGTCCCTCTGCTTGGGCTCTGCTCTTCACTGGTGTCCTTCTGCTTGAGCTCTGCTCTTCACTGGTGTCCATCTGCTTGGGCTCTGCTCTTCACCTGTGTCCGGCTGCTTGGGCTATGCTCTTCACCGGTGTCCCTCTGCTTGGGCTCAGGTCTTCCCTTGTGTTCCTGGCTCTGCAGTCGAGATTATCTTCAAGCCAAATGTCGAGAACATCTTCCAAGACGTTTTCTCTTGGCAGCGCTTCTTGGAATTCATTCTACACAGTCACTTCACAGACTTTCCTGAATCCTATTATTTCATCAACCTCTCTCATTATTGTCTTGGGAGAGTTAAATATTAAGTGTTTGAATCATGGGACTCCTGTCGGGCCTCTTTACTGTTCCTTGCATACATGTACACGGACTGTCACAACTTCAAAGTTTTTTTGCTGTAACAACGGTCTCTTGGGCCTTAGCTGTGATATAGGCAGATCCTGTGTGAACCTTGGTTTCTTATACGCGTCTCAAGTTTTGGAGCATTAATAACTGGCATAAGACATCAAAACAAGACCAGTCACAGGGCGATTATTTAGGCTCTAGCAAGATAAAGGTATTGTACCATTGATAAGTTGAATATTTACCACACTGCATCAGTTACTGGAGAACTTTTGTGTAATGTCTCATTTCTTTAGCATGTTACCATTCATGCGAATCGACTTAAGTGAAAACATTGTGTATTTTAAATTGATGTAACAGCAGAGGTAAAAGTAGTCTTGTGTTCTGTTTAGTATAGAAAAACTGTCACAGAGATAGTACATATTGGCACTTAGTTACACTTGCTGCAATGCTATGTTTGAATTTTTAAGAGCACATCTTAAGTTGGTGGTGTGGAGGAGGTTTGAGGGTGAGTGGGAATAGTAGGGGGGTTTGATTTTCTTTTTTGTATATGTGAACTGTCAGAATATAACTACGGTGAACTGGGGACACAAATTGCAATGGGATATTGTTAAGACGCAACAGTTACCCCTTCTTCTGTATTGCTGCTAAAACAGTAAAATTATCTTGTCACAAAAAAGCCATCACTGTTTAGAGACTACAGAAAATCTTAGAGAATCTCGATCTGACGGATGAGCTGTGTGACAAGCAGGTGAATTCTCTTGCGTGCCTTTTCCCATATTTCTATCCCCCTATACTGCCAGTGCCATGCAGGACTGGATGTGTTTCATGCTGTTGATGCGGGAAGGAAACTGGTGGGTTCCACGTTGTTCCCACACCCTCATTGGAATGTACAGGTTAGTGGTGACTTGGTTCTGACAAGGTGCAGTTTCTCTTGAATCTGGAGTGGCGAGATAGGCTTATTTTTTGCACCAACTATCTCATGCAAAAGATATGATAGGAGTTTATGCTCATACCACAACACTTCCTAAGCGATCTGCCATCAGTACACTTGTATCTCATTGGTGAGGTCACCATGCTACTTCACATATGAAGTAAAGAGAATAAGATGTAGGCATGATGGAACTTAATAGGAAAAGGCTTACTTCCATGGGGCCAAGATCTGCCATTCCATACCTGAATACTGCAGAGAAAAGTGTACACAACACTGATTCTCACTATCTCGTGTCCCTTTCATACCTTACCAGGGGTATTGCGGCAGTAAAATAGAAGAGATGGATGGACAATGTTGCTCACACTTTTGAATGAAACAAGTGTAGACTATAATGGAGGCACGGATAGAAAGAGATGAGTTTTCAGAACAAGAAATGCAAAACTATAACTGCTAAGGTGTCAATGCACAAAGCTCACACAAACACAAATTCTACTTCTGGAATCTCAGACAGAAGTCTTTGGTCCCACTTTAACAGCAAAGAACTTGTAGAAGACCATACTAAAGAACAGAGTGCACCAATAAATGACAAATCAGTCACTGGACTCAAACTTCTTTCATAATTTGATTGGAATCGAAACCCAGGTTCTGCACTTCAAAAGAAGAAAGAAATCTGAGGCAAGGGGTACTAAATATTAGCTCTTAAAAGGCATAACTAGCTGCTCAAATAAATGTTAAAAGTTGAGACATTACTAGAGCATACTTTAACTCACCGAGGACACTTTGTCTTTGATTGCTCTTCGAACGAGGAAAATAGCAGCTCGAAGCATGTTTTTCAATTCATCCTTGGATGTTCCATTTGGCATCTCTGTCAACTTTCGATACACAGCAAGCAAGGCATCTTCTCGATATGACCAGGTTTTGGAATAGGCTCCTGCGACCTAAACAGGAAAAAAAAGTAGAATTAAGATAGTTGCAGGCTTCACAAGGTCTTCTTATTCTTGCAATGTTGAAAATGAAATGAAAATAAGATTTCTAAAGTGCACTACTACCCGGGAGTTTCAGAGAGCATTTATTGAAGGTTAACAAGGTTTGGCCTCTTTACCTGGCCAAACTGGCGAGTGAATTACATTGCCTTAGATGGTGTCTCAATTTGAACCTTTAAATTCTGTAGTCCATGATTCTTTGAGGGCCAGCTGTCAGCGACTTGGCTCTTACATCTTCTGTGTGTGTTTATTTTTCAGAGGCTGAGACATAATCAAGATACTCTATGCAATCCTCCGAGTTACCTTTGGGGTATAATTTTAGTCATCTGTGTGTTTGCTTAAACAATTCACATTTGAATTTGGTTGCTAATAGCTTGGTTTGTATTTTATTGCATGCATGACTATCTCTAACTTGCCTCTGAGAGACTGCCAAGTAGAGAGTTTGTAGAGCATACTTATAATGAAAATCTGGGTAAAGGTGGGCATAAACCATCCCACTTTGTTCCTCTTCCAAGTTTTTGACCAAGGTAGGGAGCTCCCCGCAGAGATTTCTAAGAGCAACTAAGATCAAGGGCTAGTTGCCTGACAACCAGTCTTCCAGAGGTAAGGAGGCATTACCTAAAGTATTACTGGAGAGCTATGAATGTGCCTAGCTCCTAGTAGTCTGCCTGCCTGTTCTGAGATAGAAGGAGCGTACCAGGTTCTGACAGAGGAGAGACTGTTGAGGAGGAGAAGCCCAGCCATGTTACGGGAGCGGGAAGCACACAGAAGAGAACTCGTTACTGAGATTGTAACTGGTGCCAACCCGACTGGCCTGTTCTACCCATCTCCCTCCCTGATGTGTGCAGTTCTGGGAGCCCTGGCAAAACCACCATGAAGGCCACAACTGGCGAAGAAGTGTAACTGCTTCCATGGCCCGTTACTTCTGTCAGTATCTACCTCTTTCAAAGTGTTTGTAAATTTACAAACCAAGTTTCTTCTCTACATGGATGATGTACCACCAAGGGAAGTGGCCATTTCAAGGTACAAGCAATTCTTTCATTGCAGTGCAGCCAGACTCAAGCTGATCCGTCTAATACATGGTCTCTGACATAAGGACTCCAATTCCCAACGGGCTGCACTGACGTCATTTTTTCCTTCTGGTTTTATATAGTGCAAACTTGACCTGAAGGTACTGGAGCACTTTACATGCGCACCAGTTACACAAGGGCAAATTATTTTAAAAACATTTTTTAGGCACGGGGAAATGAAGCGATTTGCTAAGGATCACAGGATGTTGAGCCGACACAGACTCTAATCCCGCTCAAGTCCTGGCTGTAACACCACATCCTCTCCCTGACTTTGCACACCGACCATATGACATTACACACAGAAGTAGGACTGACCCACAAGGCATGGTTCTACCACCCTGCTGTTAAAACACCGCACATTCGGCTAAAAGGACCTAGGAGTACCTAGGACACAAGAAGAATTTTACCTTTGACAAGATAAGTCCTGGGGCAAGCAAGAGACCAGCAAGCTTATACAGTTTAGCCTGCACTGCTATCTGCACTCTGGGGAGGACTGCCTCCCCCATGGTGCAACACTTTCCACCGCAGCTGCCGCGAGTGAGGAGGAGGCGTGGTCATCACGCATATAGCGCTGCCACTCCCCCCCCCCCCCTTGGCGCGTGACATGCGCGGGACAACGCCCGGACGAAACCCGGAACAAGGGCGGGCCCGTCTGAGCACGTCAGAGACTGGAAGAGGCTGGAAAGGGCCACGGTATTGACACTTTGTCATTCTGCTACCTCTTTTATTATTCTTGATTTGCTATTTATTTGTTAGCTTGCACTATTTTTGTCCCAACTAGGTAAACGGACTAACAGAGACTTGGCAACTCACTCATTAATTATCGTTATCTGTTATTGAAGGGGGGACAGGATGAACAAGCAAAAATCTCTAACAGGGCAGGGGGTGGTGGGGACCCTGGACGCTTTCCTATTGAGGGCAGAATCAGCACTGATGCATGAAATTGCCCTAACAGAGCGTAGATTGTCACTCGAGCCGCTAGTCGGCTTACCCCGTTCACACAATCATGCCTCAGATCCATCAAACCCACCAAACCCCACATCAGTAGCAATATCTAACACCCCCTCACTTAACGAGGTTTCTCTGCCCACATTGCCCCTAGGGGGAGAAGTATTGTTGACCTCATTAGTTTCTTCACCGGACTCACGGGTTCTACCAAACTCAGCCATAACAACTAAACCGAACGTCCAGAAGAGGGGCCAAAAAATACAAAGATCAGTCAGGGCAAAGGATCAGCCCCTTCACCTAAAAAAAGGAGAGGGCAGGGGGCAAATAACCATACAACACTGCACTATAGGCACCACACAATAGGGATAGAGGTTGAAAATGGACCCACAGAATCATCACAGGAGGCCCCTATGCCCACAGTTGATAACCTTGCAACTGGGGGGACAACCAATATGAACCAAGTGGAATTGTGGAAAAAACTAGAGGGTACCATATTAGCCCTAATCAGACCTGTGATAACTAAGTTATCCTCCATCGAAGAACGGTTACTGGGTTTGGAAGGGGCTGTAAAACATTGCTTAGCGCCCTCGCAACTCGTTGTGCAGAAATGTGGAGCAGCAGAAAATATAGGCATTAGAGGAGAACCCATGGATAATAACTCCCAGGGCACATCTGGATCGAGACCTTTGTACAACACGCACACACCTGATACCCTGCCCATAGTCAACTCTACAGTTAATCCTGAGTGGGGTGCGGAGTCATTGGCCCCTAGCACCGCCCCCCCCGACAGTCTCATCAAGTCCCCTCAGATAATGGTCCTTGTGGTAGTAGAGGGGAGGCGTGCTTTGTACGTGCCCCAACACAGGCAAAACAGGTCAACTTGGCCAGGGAGCAAATTGGGGGAATTGTGTTGTGATCACCTTTAGGTCCCCGGATTTGGTTTAAAGTATCCTAGATGTGTCCGGCTATTATCCAGTCAGCAAAAGGGGGGTAAGCGTGGTCTCTTTACGTTTCTTCTACCAACCCACCCTGGTTCCCCAGCAGGCCCCCACACCTCGCAACATCAGCTGAATTGCACAATATAGATACGGTATTCAAACATCTAATTTCTTTGATCCCCTTTATAGACTGGACGGGGTTGATTGACTGGTGTTACCTGATGATATGATTGGAGGTAGGGGAGAGCAACGAGCTACCAGTATTCGGGATTCCTCTCCGCAAGCAGGCCCACATTTGAGCGAGGAGCCAACCAGGACCTTCACCCCCGAGTGTATAGAGGAACATATAAGTAGGAAGGGACACCTCGGGGCCTCAGTGCTCCCTTTGGAGCAACATGAGGTCATGTTGGGGATATCAACGCCACCCAATTTGGACCCTCCCAATGAAACCGGCCCGACTATTATTAAACCCCTGTGCATATCTGACTCTAATACGACCTCCGTGGTTTCATGGAATATTTCAGGCCTAAGCACCAAGCTACAGAATCCAGTATGGGAGGTTTTTATAGAGAACACGGATATTCTATGTCTGCAGGAGACTTGGGCAATTGAACCTATTCATATAAATGGTTACAAGACATTTCATACCCAGGCAGTGAAAGGTTTGGGAGGGAGACCAAAAGGTGTTATCTCCACTTACATCTCAAACAAGATGTCCTTAAGCAATATTTTGTTTCACAAGGGGGGTACCTACTATCACTTAGCAGAGTTAAATCTAAATGCAACTCATCGCATCCTTTTGATTAATTTATATAATAATGCCACCCAAAATAGTTTAGATTCAGTGGCAAAGAGCATTTTGGAGGTTGTCACAAAAATATGTAATAGGAAAGCTAAAGATACGATGTTTCTGCTGTGGTTTATGTTATAATACTGATGACAGATTGTGTGGTATTTCTAACGAAGCAGACAACATTAGTCATTTCAATCATACCAAGATGGGGGACTCATTTAATGAGCTTATTTTTAAACTGGATCTTGGATTTGCCAACAAACTATTAACTAAACCAGTTGGTATGTCCCCCACCTTTAATGGGAGAGGGTACGCAACCATTATTGATTTCATATTGACCTCCCGTTCCCACCCGCACTCGGTTTTTTCTTTCGAGGTGGGTGATATTGCTTTAAGTGACCATTTTCCCCTCCTTATAAAGCTTATGCTACCTATTCATAGTTTTAACAAGCCTGAGCAACCTACCCGACTGCTGGGAAACGTAGCACTGAATAAAACAAATGGCTACTCATTAAAGTGGACGAAAGTGAATGCAGATTCGATAATTAAAAATGTCATAGTGAAATGTAAGCCCGCGCTAGATACCTGTCTGAGTGAGGATGCTCCGGACGTTGCTATTGTGAACTCTTTTTTAGACATAACCAGGGAGGTTAGAAATGTACTAACAGTACAATTTAGTAATAAATTGCGCATACAATCTAGAACACCATTGAATATCCGTCAAGCCAGATTAGATTACAAAAGGGCATTAAAAGAAAGAAAACAAATTCTGTGAAATGAAACCTGGGATTCTCTACACAGCGCGGCTCAGCAGAAAGATAGTATTGCGTTCTGGAAGGTTCTGAGAACTCCTTTCTTAGCTCCAAGTAATGGCCTCTCTGTGGAAATAGCAATTGCAGAAGAAACATGGATTAGCCATTTTTCAAAGCTATATAATGAGCAGGGGATTCCAGGGTGGCAGCCTGACAATCGCAATACAAACATCAGTGAACAGATTGACTTAGAAATCACCCTGGAGGAGGTGATTAGGGCTTTGGCACAAAGTTTGGGTGGCAAAGCCCCTGGATCCGATGGGGTCCCTGTTGACATGTTTAAATATAATGTCTCCGTGTGGGGGCCTATATTGACCCAGGTTTTTAATGCTAGTATAAAGTCTACCCTCCCCCAGACTTGGGCGCAATCAACAATAATTCCAATTTTTAAAAAGGGTAACCGAGAAGATCCGGGGTGTTACAGACCTATTTCCCTCCTGGACTCTATGCTCAAAGTGTTAGGGAGGGTCATCCTGGAGCGCCTTTCAGACTGGGCAGAGGATAGCCAGATATTATCCGACTTGCAGTACGGATCCGTGATGGTCTTGGTACCATTGAACAGTCTTTAAACCTCTCAATATTGATAGGCAAGTATACCAGAGCAAAAAAAGGAAGCTTATATTTGGCCTTTGTCGACCTCACCGCGGCCTTTGATTCAGTTAAGCATAACAGGCTGTGGGAGGTCCTTGAATGGGTAGGGGTGGATTTACAAATTATTACGCTCCTAAGGCGGTTGTATAGCGGAGCTTCTGAAAGCGTCCGGTTTGGTCAGCAGGGTGAATGCACAGAAGCCTTCCCAATCAGGAGAGGGGCAGACAAGGTTGTGTTCTGGCCCCTTTCCTTTTTAATCTTTATATTAATGGACTTGAAGATGCTTTGCTTCTCCAGGGTAAAGATTTTCCCCAAGCAGGTGGCCGCCCTATTCCAGCACTTCTTTATGCGGATGATGCCGTATTGATGGCACGCACTCAAAATGGCCTTCAGAGAGCCCTGGATAGTTTTAGTATATTCATGAGAGACCTTGGTCTTAAAACGAACAGAACTAAAACCTATGTTATGAGATGTAGGCAAGGGAATCAGAAGACATGAAATGTTTATAGACAGGAAGCGGTTATCATCTATAAAAAATGTTTCCTAATAAACAGGTAGGAACTCCCCCCCCCCCCCCTGCAACTTACGGAGCTGGGGTGTGGGGTTTTTGTAGATACCACCCCGCTACAAATAGTCAAAAATGCTTTTATAAGGTATACTCTCTCTGTACCCCCTAGCACTTTCACCTTTATCTGCCACGAGGAGCTGGACCTCCATCACATAGCAGATGTTGTAAAACTTGAGCTTATACTCCTATGGCATAGGGTCTGGTGTAAGGAACAGACAAGGCTAAACAGGGATATCCTAAAAGACACCTTGAGATTAGAGGGGGCCTTATCAATCCCTTGGATCAAATTCGTTCATGATTTTATGAATGACCTGGGTCACTCTGAATATTTTTTGAACCCGACATCCATGACGGAGATCTCAAGAAAGGCCTTACAGAAAGAGGGCTTGCAGTTATTGGAAGCAAATAGAATGGTTGTGGAAATTTCAGCAAAAATCACAGAGAGGCGCCACCAGCTGATACGTACTACCCTGGGGATGGAGCCTTACCGATCATTTGTACCGGGCAACTTTGATAGATTTATTCTAACCAGGCTTAGATTGGGTAACATTCATAGACTTGTGTCTTTCTCGAAATTGAATGACTGGTCGCGCAACTTATTATTGTGCCCATGCGATAACATCTCCGACCAGTCTACTATGCACCTAGTCCTGTTCTGCAAATTTTATTTAGAGCCAAGGAAAGTTTGGATTGTTCCATTCAAAAAAAAATGTAGGGCTTAGGCAGTGCCGTCAAGCCATGTTCTTACTCCAGCTATTCGATAATGAGCACATGGCTTGGAGATTAGCTCAGTTTTTAAAAGTCGTGCTTTCATATTAGGAAAAGTATTATTTTGGAGCAGTAATGGTTGCACCATGTTCTTAACTGTAAATGAATTGTATTTTATATTTTGCTGTAAATAAAATGAAATGTAATTTTGTACATTGTTTTGTGCTTTTATGACTGTTTCAAATAGCAGCCGAATAAAGCTTGCCTTGCCTTGCCTACAAGGAGAACCACTAGGAGAACCTCTACAGGGCATTAATAATCTTATTATAGGATAGGGTTTGAGCTGACTCTGATAAGTGTCTGAAATCAAGTTTTTAGCACTATACAGCTTGCCACCTTATGTGCAGTGTATCCCACATGTGCAAATTGCAGTGACACTGGAGCACGTGCACGCAGTGAATTGATGCACATTGCTACAAGCCTGTATGTATTAATAGGTTTCATTTATTATTTTGTTTGTGTGCACTATTGTTTTCTGCATTTTTTCCTGACAGGATTACCCCCCGAATATACACACACGAGTATGCTCTACATCTCTCTGGACATGATTGCTGTTGGAAGGACTTTTTAATGAGTAGGATAAATTAATGTATGCTTTAGGGTTATAGATACCAATGAATGCCAGAGGCCCGTAATGGGGCCAATACATGGCAGAAACAAGTTGACCAACACGATGCAGGAGCAATCATGCTCTAAGGCATTCTGATTAATATTTAATCATTGTCTGGGTCCTCTTATAATGAAGATGATTCCTGAGACACCACAGGAGATTTTTTTGAGTAACTTTAGGATCTCATACCCCTCATCCCCACCATAGTACTCCCATGACATAGGGAGTCAGCCCGTCATCAAAATAATTTCTAACAAGGGAAGCAAGCCCTATGAAGAAGTATGACAATTGGATGGGTGTGTGAGGACTTGCCTGACATTTATTGGACTTCTCCATCTCAATGAACACACAGACAGGAGCGACAGATGGTACTCTAGTCCCACTATGTCAGGATAGCCTTTTTGCATGTTTGGCTGGGAAGGTGCCCTACTGGATGGCCCTTTTCCCGTTCCTCCATCCCACATAAGTCAAGGGCTCTTGCTAAATGTCAATCCCACAAATCCACTGCTATCTGACACAGCTGTGGTGAGAGGGTGTCCCCTTGATTCATGGTCTATAAGAGAACTCTGGTGTTTTCGGCCTGGATTATCACCATACTTGGTCTCAGCACTTGCCGGAACGCCTTTAACTCTAATGCACAATTTACTACTTGTGGAACAATATATCTGTAAGAGACATTAGTTAGTGATAGATTCCTTACCGTAGAATATCCCCAGGCGTCAGACTGGATCCGGAAAGTTTTCGTCAGCAGTACCCCTGCGCGTCGGAAGGTGGCGTAGTGCGGCTTCGCGTCAGTCGCTGGCGTTGTAAGCGCCGAGATGACCTCACGGAGACTACTTAGGCGCTACCCATGCACGCGGACGTCAGTTCTGTACACGACTTTCCGCGCCAGGAACACAGAGCCATGAAAGAGACTGACCACTGGTGCCATGAAACTAGAGCCCTGAAAAGGATGCCCTTAACCCTAGAAATCAGTTCGCAGAATGGGGAGGATGGGTGGAGCGGTAAGGAATCTATCACTAACTAATGTCTCTTACAGATATATCGTTACACAAGTAGTAACTTATGCATCTGAAAGAGACATGTTAGTGATAGATTCCTTACCTTAGAATAGATACCCCAGCAATACCTTCCCGGAGGTGGGTCTGCGAACCAAAAATCACACCAGAAACTTCCGGAGAACCAAACGGCCAAAGAAGCCGTCTCTCCGAACTTGGCTGTCTAGGCAATAGTGCTTGGTAAAAGTGTGCAGCGAGGCCCTCGTAGCTGCCTGACAGATGTCCTGCAAGCGAACGCCGCGTCCCAAAGCAGTAGTGGCTGCCGTTGCCCTGGAAGAATCGGCACGCAGCCCCACAGGAGGCTCCTTCTTAGCCAACAAGTAACAGGCTTTGATGCACAGAACGACTCACCGAGAGATGGTCCATTTGTGCACGGCCAGACCTTTTTTGGCGCCCACGTAGCCAACAAAAAGTTGGTGATCCACCCAGAAATGTTGTGTGCGCTTCAGATAGAACGAGAGTGCACGTTTTGGGTCCAGACGATGGAGCCTCTTCTTCTTTTGAAGGATGCGGAGGCAGAAAGAAGGTGGGCAAAGTGATGGTCTGCCCGATGTGGACGGGCGTGACAACCTTTGGCAACAAAGAAGGATGAGTCCTTAAAACCACTTTGTACGGATGAACAGAGAGAAAAGAAGGTTTAGAAGAAAGAGCCTGGAGCTCACTCACTCTTCTGGCAGAGGTGATAGCTACCGGGAAAGCCGTCTTTAGAGTGAGAAGACGTAAAAGACAGTTATGAAGTGGCTCAAAGGGAGCACACATCAGGTAAGTCAAGTCAAGATTTAAGTCCCATTGAGGCATTATGAAGACACGGGAGGAAACGTGTGTGTAATGCCTTTCAGCAAGAGATTAACAATTGGGGACTTAAAAAGAGAAGGCTGATCTGGAAGTCGTAGAAAGTTGGAAATGGCCGAGAGATAACCTTTGATTGTGCCCAGAGCAGAGCCCTACTGGGCCAAAGAGGGAAGGAACAGAAGGACCTCGGAAAGAGGGGCAGCAAGGGGATCCACAGCCTTTGCTGTGCACCATGCCACAAATTTGTTCCACCTGCAGGTGTATACCGTCTTAGTGGAGGGACCCTGGTTGCCAGAATAATGTCACAGACTTCGGAAGGAAGGTCAAAAGCTGTCAACTGTCGCCACTCACTCTCCACATATGGAGGTGGAGGCTGGGCAGGTTCGGGTGGAGGACCGTCCCCTGTTGCTGCCACAGATGATCCTCCCGAAGAGGCAGTCGGATCAGGGAAGCGATCACCATGCTGAGTAGCTTGGGACCAGTATCTTCGTGCCCAATCCGGAGCCACAAGGATGAGTTGCGCCCGGTCGTGCCGAATCTTCTTCAGCACTCTGGGCAGAAGTGGTATAGGCAGAAAGGCGTACAACAGACTGCAGTTCCACTCATGACGAAAAGTGTCGTCGAGCGAGTGCCGCCTTGGAAATTCCAGAATTGATGACATTGTGCGTTCTTTTCGGTGGCGAATAAATCTAACCAAGGCTCTCCCCACTGCAGAATGAGACCTTGCGCCACCTCCGAGTGAAGATGCCATTCGTGATCCATCATGCACCGGCGGCTGACTTCGTCCGCTCTGGCGTTGAGAGAACCTGCCAGGTGTTGAACTGTTGTAAATTAAGGCAGAATGTGATTAAGCATTTACTGAAAACATTAATGCTTTCCCTTTAGATCATGTTTTCTTCGTCATGTTGACCGAAGTCCGGACTCCATTTTGTATTGACATGCTGCCATGTGTTCACCACGAGGAGAGTCCGACCTCTGTGTTAGTTGCTCTTGTAATCTGCCTAGCAACAGTTTATAAATAGCTCCCTCTTGTCCATCTGGCGCATGCCCAGACTTGACCACATCTGTTATAATTAGCCTTGCTTGACCATGTGTTTCGCGGGCTCAAGGAGTGTGTTGGCTCCGCCCATGTATTGATTCAGTATCGAGAATGACCATAAATGGTAATGTTCTTCGGCCTTACGTTGTATCCACCCACTATGAGCCCCTCTGTTGTGTATAAAAGGGGACTGTGTACGAATGTTCTTTGTGCTACTCCATGCAATACTGAAGAGTGTTGTGTGGATTGTAGGACCACCCTTAAGGGTTAATAAATGCTGTTTTTGTACTTTGCAGTTTCCGTGCCAACTTCCTTATAGATTCCGTTACAGGAGAGCGAACCCTTGTGCCTTGCGGGCCTAGCTGGGGCCTGTATTCATCAATTGGCGCCCAACGTGGGGCTCATCGGCGACTCGGATGCTCGAAGGACTGGTCGCGACAAAGGTGAGGAGTTTGGCCGGGGACGTGATCACTGCCAGCGGCGTCTTAGCCCTGGCATCCCGAGGTTTTTCTTCCTTCCCTTCCGAGCTGACCGTCTGGGTGGCGCCGGTCATCGACTGAGACCTCTTCTGTCGGTCTTGCCGTGAGAGCCGTTTGGGCGATTGTGGAGCTTGGCAGTTGGAACCTGGACTCTTGATTGGTAAGAACCGTTGTACGGTACTTGCTCCGAGTTTTTGAAGCCTGGGTTGGCTATTTGAGTTTGATTGATGATGACTAGTCATATTTTGAATTTGTCTTTGTGAAAATATATGCGTTGCAACACATATAGGCAGGTAATGTGGAGAGATTTCTCCAGGAGCTGTGTAAACTTTGAACGGCGCAACGATTAAGTGCCATTTTTCCTTATAATATTGCATATTTTGCATTATTTCTAGCATGCCTGCTTTTAGCGCACTCCGTAAGTGGTGCTGCTGTTTTGGAAATCGGTTGAACCTCGAGGAATCTGCTCCAGCTCCCCCAGAGGGGACTCCTAATAGGGATATGTACGTGAAGCATGGTCTTTCTTCCATTATGTACAGCACGTTATGGAGGAAATACACGAGGAAGGATCCTGAGTTGCGATCGCCTTTGTATGGATCGTTTGATATACGTAAGATTGAGTATGTGGAACAGTGTATGTGTAAGCGGCGTGCTCGTCAGGATATGTTTGAGTGTGTGCGATTATGGGTGAAGGAGGTGCGTGAGCGAGAGAAGCGTGAGAAAGCGCTGTTTGATAAAGAACAACGGAAGAATGATCATGTGCGAGCGCAGGAAGCGAAGCGTCGGGAGGACAAAGAGCAAACGGACAGACAAGAGAAAGAGCGTAGGCTACAGGTTTCGGGTCAATATGTTGTTCGCCAGCCACTTTATCCTGTCCTTAATAATCCTGATGATGATTTTTATTTACTAGATCGTTCTCCGCCCCCTTATGTTGGCGCATCTGCTCCGCGGCCGCAAGATTCTGGCCCGGCTCCGGGTAAGGTAGACACACGGTCCATGTTATCGGCCGAGCATATGGCTGAGCTTCGGAAACTTTCCCTCCGTGCCCTTAAGGGCAAGATATCTAAGGAGGACTTGTTCCATACTTGGGGGTCGTGGCAAGATAGAGAGAGGGTGTATTTTCTGTCTCATTTCGCGGATGAAGTAATTGCTGCTTTCCGAAAATATTCTAGTGCCCTTGAGCCTGACGAAGTGTCTTCGGATGCCGGAGCATTACGTAATGGTGTTTTTTCTCCCCCTAAGGCTCCTGAGGCGGCTCGGCGGCTGTTCGCTTTGCGGGACGAGGTGCTGGCCCTTAGAGAGAAAGCACGCCAACAAACGGAGGAGGAGAAGCAGTCGGATTCGTCTGCAGCAGGGGGCTACCCATCTACCTCCCAGTCAGATAAGGATGATATAGTGCATGCTAAACCAATGCGAGAGGCGGCGCCTTTGTATGTTCCTCCTAAGGGAGCAGGGACTAGCTCGGATATTAACTCCGCCGATGCAAGGGGATATTTCGTATATAATTGGGTTTACACTCCATGGCATAGGGCCGATGTTATGGCACTAAAGAATGCGTTGCCTGACCCCCGCAAGAATCCAGCGGCCTTCTATGAAGAAGTCGAGGGGGCCTTGAATTCTTGCATTATGACTTTAGCGGATATAGACCTGTTCTTTGGCCTTATCCTACCGCCGGATACGTGGCGCTCTGTCCGAAAGGTGGATGATGCGGTTGCCTTTAAGGCCCGGTGGTCTGACCTTGAGGATGAGGATAGGGAACGGAAGCCTGCACAGAAACCACCCCAGAATATTTTAGATCTCCCTGCGGCTATTGTGGCTAAGTTGAAGACGATTATCCCCCCCTAAAAAGATTGACTGGAATATGTTAGCTGCATGTAAGCAGAAAGTTGACGAGTCAGTTGCGGACTTCTTTACGCGCTTTGAGGAGACGTTTCATGATTTTAGTGGCCAGTCGCTTACTGACGACACGGGCCGCCACCTTTTCGCGGACAAATATGTGGCTAATCTGCTACCGGCAGTTGCGGCCCGGTTAAAAGCGAGTGAAAGTTCTTGGTCCTCCGCGACACCGACGGCCCTTCTGACTATCGCTCAGTATTATGAGCGTCAGGAGCACGAGGCGAAGGGCCAGGAGGAGAAGAAATCGAAAGATCTCAAAACCAAGGTGATGTTAGCACAAGTATATGGCCCGCCCCGACGGGGTAATAATAATAGAGGAAGGGGCGGATCTTATGGTCCCCCTTCGGGCCGATCTGATTTGAATAGGAACCAGTGTGCGTACTGCAAGCAGTTGGGCCATTGGGCCAGGGATTGCCCAGCGTTGCGTGCTTCGCGTCAGGGGCACACTCCGGGTGGCCCGAGAGGTAGAGGGGGCTTCTCGAACTTTAGAGGGAATTCTAACGATAATGTCCGTTTCGATACTGCCGGGCGGCACCGAGATGGCTCAAATGTTTTTGATCGCCAGCACCAGTATCATGTATCGGACATCGATCAATCGGGATATCATGATTCTCAGCATGCATAGGAATGCGTTGGATGGGGGTCCGAATCAGTTGAGGTGCCGGTCGATCAGACGGGTCCTTATGTATCGGCTGAGGTTTTAGGTTCTACTGATCAGTTCCTAGTGGATACAGGAGCGACACGTAGTGCATTGTCTAGGTACTTGGTTCCGGGGGCTCCCCCATCCGGCTCAATAGTTACATCGGTAGGGTTTGACGGTACACTCTCCCGAAGCCCTCTTTCACAGCCCCTTGCATTTAAAGTTGATTGTTTTTCTGCGCCCTGTCCGTTTCTGCTTGCTCCGTATACACCGGATAACATTATGGGCCTTGATATGTTAAAGTACTTTAGGGCTACAATCCGCTGCTCCCCTGAGGGTGTGAGGGTGATCTTGAATGACAACTACCCCCGGTCTGGGCGGATGTGTACGATATCAGAGGATGCGTTGTTGGCTACCCTCCCCCGAGCTTTATGGGCGACTTCGGACACAGATGTGGGACAAATGGTGATTCCTCCGGTCCACATTAGTGTCCAGGAGGGGGCGGTGCTACCACGCCTCCCGCAGTATCGTATTTCCCAGGAGGGCGAGGAGGCTCTCATACAGATTGTGCAAGACTTGATAGCAGTAGGGGTAGTGGAAGAAGTTCCCTATAATATCTGTAACAGTCCGATTCTCCCAATTTTGAAAAAGGACACGGATGCGAAGGTCTATCGGTTCATAATTGATTTGAGGGAGGTAAACAAGATCGTGATACCTCAGTACCCGGTGGTTTCTGATATCACGACGTTGCTTACCTTGGTCCCGCCTACGGCAACCATGTTCTCAGTGATTGATTTGAAAAATGCCTTCTTTTCCATTCCCATTCACCCTGATAGCCGATTTCTTTTTGGGTTCACATTAAACAATAGATCTTATCGTTTTTGTAGAATTCCCCAAGGCTATACAGAAAGCCCTAGTATTTACAGTCAGGCTTTGAAACGACAGTTGGATTCCTTTGTTTTACTCGAGGGGGTCGCCCTCATTCAATATGTCGACGACATCTTGTTGGCGGCTGACACCCTGGAGTTGTGTGAAAAGAGCACGTTATCCCTCCTTTCCTTTTTAGCATCCCACAATCATAAAGTGTCTAGGAAGAAATTGCAATTCTGTAGACCAAAGGTGACTTATTTAGGTCACCTTTTGTCTAAGGAGGGGCGTGCACTCACACCAGATCGTATCCAAGTAATTTTGGACACACCGAGACCATCCACGCAGAAGGATGTGCGTGCATTTTTGGGCCTTGTTTCTTTTTGTAGACAGTGGATATTGGGGTTTTCACACATAGCTAAGCCATTACTAGCTCTTTTGACAAAAGACACGCCTATCCCAATCCCTTGGTCAGATGAGTGTGATGCTGCTTTTCAGCAACTGCGACAGGCCCTTTGTTCAGCACCAGTGTTAGGGACCCCTGATTATACAAAACCCTTTTCGTTGTATGTGCATGAGAAAGATGGATGTGCATTGTCAGTCTTAGTACAGATGCACGGCGACAAGCAGCGCCCTTGTGCATACTTTTCGGCTGTGCTTGATCCTGTCGCCCGAGCATTACCAGGGTGTTTTCGCTCGGTAGCGGCGACAGCTGTGTCAATACGCCAAAGTGAAGGAATTGTGTTGTCCCATAAATTGTTGGTGTTAGTTCCCCATGCTGTGGATGCCCTGCTTAATCAAACAAAGACGCAGCATTTGACCAGTGCCCGTCTAACGGGATATGAGCTGACGCTTTTGGCTCCTCATATTACGCTGAAAAGGTGCGTAACGTTAAACCCGGCCACATTGTTGCCATACCCCGAGACCCAGCCTGAGGCGCAGAAAGCGCATGATTGTATTCTTGTGACTGAGGAACAAACAAAGGGTCGTATTGATCTCCAGGATACGCCCTTTTCAGATGTAGATGGAGAATTGTGGGTAGACGGATCATGCCTGAAGCTACCAGATGGTACGACTTCAGCAGCGTATGCAATTACCACATTACACACGATAGTGGAGACAGCACGCATACCACAGAAATCAGCTCAAGCAGCGGAACTGATAGCATTAACACGAGCATGTGAGCTCAGTACAGGATTATGTGTGAATGTTTATACAGATAGCCGCTATGCCTTCGGAGTAGCGCATGACTTCGGCCTACTCTGGAAGGAGAGAGGGTTTTTAACGTCACATGGAGTACAGATAATGCATGGAGAGTTAGTTCATAATCTTTTAACTGCATTGACATACCCAAAGAAAATTTCTATCGTTAAGTGTAGCGCCCATAGGAAAGTAGTTGATAAAGTTGGAGAAGGGAATGCGTTAGCAGACCGGGTAGCACGGGAGACTGCGATGCAGCCCGGCGCTACTGCCATGTATGTAGTAAAGTCACAGGTGGAAAGATGGCGTGATGCGAAGGAGGAAGTGCGAGAAATGCAAAGGACCGCTTCTGATAAAGAGCGGGAGAAATGGGCTAGCGAGGGAGAGTTGGATGATGAGGGTTGTTGGAGAAATAAACAGATGGATAGATGGAAGTTACCCACGGCTTTTGTACAACCTATGGTTCAGATGGCACATGGGCTAGCACATGTTGGAGCTTCCGCAATTGTGAAATTGCTTACCCAAGTCTGGGAGCATCCAGAGATTGCTAGCACAGCAAAGAGGGTGGTGCAGACCTGTATGATCTGTCTGAAGTATAATCCAGGGAAAGGCACTCGAACTCCAGCAGGAGGATTTGCGACACCCACTGCACCCTTTGAGGTTCTGCAGATGGATTACATCCAGCTTGAGCGCTGTAACAATTTGAAGTATGTTCTAGTAGTGGTCTGCGCCTTCAGTAAATGGGTTGAGGCGTACCCTACGAAAGACAATACTGCAATGACCACGGCGAAGCTACTGCTAAAAGAGTTTTTCCCTCGATACGGCGTCTGTAGACTTCTGTGGAGTGATAATGGCCCTCACTTTGTAGCGGATGTTATAAAGTATGTCTTGAAGGGCCTAGGCATCACCCAGAAGTTCCACGCCGTATTCCACCCCCAGTCTGCAGGACTAGTCGAGAAATATAATGGTACACTGAAGCTTAAGATCGCCAAAATCCAAGCTTCAACGTCTTTGACTTGGCCAGACGCCCTGCCGCTGGCGTTATTGTCAATTAGGTCAGTGCCACATTCTCGAACCGGCCTTACGCCATACGAAATAGTATTCGGACGCCCAATGAACATTTGGGGTCCACCAAGGCCTAAGGCTGTGTATGATGTACCTTGTGTAATGATGAGCGATTATCTGGCACAGTTAACGGATAACTTGGTTTCTATTCATCAACAGGTCCGAGAAGCGCTCCCTGATCGGTCTACCGGCGAAGGACATGGTCTCCGGCCTGGGGATCATGTCATGGTGAAGGTCTTCGACAGAACGAACAGTTTGGAGCCGAGATGGGTCGGACCTGAGCAAGTTCTCCTTGCAACAAGGACGGCAGTGCGAGTCTCGAACAGGAAGAATTGGATCCATTCCTTACACTGTCGAAAGGTACCGCCCGGATTGGTGGAGTCTGCCGTGCTGACCGATCAATGAGAAATCCTAGCAGCAGAGACAGGCCGTGCTGCGGAGCCAAACGACACTGAGGAGCTCTTTCCGGACCACACGACTTCTGGAGGAAGGCGATATCATCTTCGACCAAGGAAGTAAGGTTTCCAGTACCGGGACATACTGTCAGAACGGCCCTTGGGTTAGTGAAACGGAGAGCCGATGAGGCAAGGGGGGGGGATCAGCCCTGCATTAGTGTAGCGACACCCGTCTTGGCCCGCTGGTGAAGAAATCAACCGCTGCCCAAGGGGAAGAGTTCTGACAGACTTTTTAGTTTCAGGAAGATATCAGGGTATTGTTTCTTTTGACATGGAGAAGAAGAAAATCCTTTGTGCGTTGGGGTTCATGCTAACAGTAGCTATTGTTGGGATAACCACATGGTTTGTGGAGGAGGCAACTCCTGCTCGAAAGACACTTGTGTTGACGACTCCAGTGCCTGCGGAGCACTACTTTTATACACTGCCATATCAAGAGTTGAAGCATCGACAATCCTATTTGAATAACACTTTCATTCAGATGCTGCATCACACCCACGTTGCTACGAACGCTACGAACTGTTGGATATGTGGGATGATGCCAGCCCATCAGAAGAAAGGAGGTACGCCATTCATACCACCTCCTTTCTCTCATAATGGCTCTTGTAGAGCATGGTACACTTTGCTGTTTGCCACTCGGAAACCGACAGTGGGACGATTGCTTTTTAGACTTAATAGAGAATGCCATCAAGACAAGAATGGGTATCCACAAGCGAATGGGACAATTTGGGAATGGGAAGAGTACCGACCGGACAATGAATCCATTCCCTATATCTTCACGAACACAAGAGACACTGTGGGGAAGGACAAATTCGTAATCCAAGTAGCACAAGCTCAAGCGGACCTGTGTGTCCAGAGTGTGGGTTTTATCCCTGTTGGTGTCAGTGATTGCATAACCGTATTGAACATTGACGGGTTGAATGACAGTACCTTCCTAGCGTCCCATAATACCTACTTTGTGTGTGGAAATAAAGGTTATTACCGTTTGCCGGCTGGGTGGTCTGGGGTATGCTATGTATCATTCCTATTACCTCCTGTATTCCTAGCAACCGCGTCATATCATAAGGATTTGAAACTTTTGAATAATGTGACTGTAAATAGATACAAACGTACTCTACCAATTGATGATGTGGATCAAACCGATACCAGCTTGCAACAGTATATGGATTTTAACTTAGGACTGTTTTTCTTTGTTGGAGCTGCTTTGAATAGTAGGAAGATCCGAAGATTGACAAGAGTGGTAGAAGCTGTGACAAATCAGACTGCTGCCGCTCTTGGGAATCTTACGGAAGAATTACAAATAACTAGGATTGTTGCATTGCAGAATCGTATGGTATTAGATGTAATGCTAGCTGATCGAGGTGGAGCCTGTAAAATTATTGGAAGTAGCTGCTGTGTGTTCATCCCTGATCATACGCCATCCGTTTATAACGCCATTAACAAGCTGCATAAAATAGCAGCTGAAATCCACACACAAAACGGCACTTGGTCCTTTTCTGAATGGTTTTGGGCGTTGGTTACTGCCTGGGGATGGAAGGTCTGAACTGGTCTCTGCATTATTATAGCAGTTCTGTTCCTTTTCTGTATGTGTATTCAATGTGGACCATTGTGCTGTTCCGTATGCATTTCATTCTGCATTCCAGATTAAAAAGCTATTGCCGATGTTGCTCGACAGAAGGGTCTAGCTAAAGAGGTTAAGGGAATGATGATAATTGATATATATGATGATTATTCTTGGAAACCGGATGTCTTCAGTAAATGCTGAAAGGGTCGTCTGTTGTAAATTAAAGCAGAATGTGATTAAGCATTTACTGAAAACATTAATGCTTTCCCTTTAGATCATGTTTTCTTCGTCATGTTGACCGAAGTCCGGACTCCATTTTGTATTGACATGCTGCCATGTGTTCACCACGAGGAGAGTCCGACCTCTGTGTTAGTTGCTCTTGTAATCTGCCTAGCAACAGTTTATAAATAGCTCCCTCTTGTCCATCTGGCGCATGCCCAGACTTGACCACATCTGTTATAATTAGCCTTGCTTGACCATGTGTTTCGCGGGCTCAAGGAGTGTGTTGGCTCCGCCCATGTATTGATTCAGTATCGAGAATGACCATAAATGGTAATGTTCTTCGGCCTTACGTTGTATCCACCCACTATGAGCCCCTCTGTTGTGTATAAAAGGGGACTGTGTACGAATGTTCTTTGTGCTACTCCATGCAATACTGAAGAGTGTTGTGTGGATTGTAGGACCACCCCTAAGGGTTAATAAATGCTGTTTTTGTACTTTGCAGTTTCCGTGCCAACTTCCTTATAGATTCCGTTACAGGAGAGCGAACCCTTGTGCCTTGCGGGCCTAGCTGGGGCCTGTATTCATCAGAACCACCAAGGTAATGCCTTGATGTTCCAGCCATGTCCAGAGGCGGAGAGCCTCCTGACATAGGGTCCACAACCCCACCCACCCTGTTTGTTGCAATACCACATGGCGGTGGTGTTGTTCATGAACACCTGCACTACACTTCCCCGGACAGAGTGCAAGTTGGATCGCCTGAAGCTCCAAAAGGTTGATATGGAGCTGGGACTACGCCAGAGACCAGAGGCCCCTGATCTCCGCCTCTCACATGTGGCCGCCCCATCCCAGGAGGGTCGCATTCATCACCACTGTGTGCTCCGGTTGGGGAAGGGAGAGGGATCTACCCTGGACCCAATCGCGATTCGTGAGCCACCACTGCAAGTCGTGTGCAGTGCCCACTGGAACTTCAGGTTCCACTGCAGAGCCCGCATATGCCATCTGGCATGTTGCACTAGCAGGATGCAGGAGGCCACGAGGCCCAGGAGCCGGAGGGTCATCTTGACTGAAACCCGGGATAGAGGTTGAAAGATCAGAATCATAGCCTGAATATCCTGGACTCGCTGCTCGGGAGGATAAACCCGAAACTGCGTCGAATCCAGAACCGCTCCGATGAAGGGGAGCTTCTGAGAGGGACTCAGGTGCGACTTCAGCACGTTGATGGAGAACCCCAGCAAATGCAGGAGGTCGGCTGTAGTCTGGAGGTGGGAGACAACTGCCTGGGACGAGCCCGCCTTCAACAACCAGTCGTCGAGATAGGGGAAGACTGAAACCCCAGATCTGCGCAGATGAGTTGCGACCACCGCCATCACCTTCGTGAACACCCGAAGGGCACTGGTAAGGCCGAAGGGGAGCACGGCAAACTGAAAGTGCTCTTGGCCCACCGTGAACCGCAGGTAACGCCGGTGAGCTGGCAGGATGGTGGGGGGGGGTGAAAATAAGCGTCCTGCACGTCCGACGCTACCATCCAGTCTCCAGGGTCGGGGGCAGCCAAGACCTGAGCTAGAGTCAACATCTTGAACTTCTCCTTCCGGAGGAAGTGGTTGACGTTTCTGAGCGAAGATGGGACGCAGGCCCCCTTTTTTCTTCTTGGGGACCAGAAACTAGTGGGAATAACAACCATGCCCTACTTCTGGCCCAGGAACGCGCTCAATGGCCCCCTTGGCCAAGAGGGCAGTGACTTCCTGCTGGAGAAGCACAAAATGGTCCCCCGACATGCTGTGGAACTGAGGTGGCATGGCTGGAGAGGCAGTCTCGATGGGGAGGGAGTAGCCCCTTCGGACGATTAAAAGCACCCACCTGTCCGAGGTAACGGAACGCCAGTGGGGAAGGTGATGGTGAATCCTGCCGCCCACCGGCGTGGGGTGTGCCCCAAAGCTCGGACTAGGAAGGCTTTGAGGCGGATGCTGCGGGAACGGATTTCCTGTACTTTTTAGGTACCTGTTCTGTGTATCCAAGTAACGCAAGAAATGGATCCCTTTCCAGCACGCTGTCCATCATTTTCTCCAACGCTACAAACAGCTGCTCCCAGTACTCTTGTATTCTCATACAGTCCCAAGCTAAATGCATGAAACCCGCCCCTGGCTGTTTACATCTGTCACATCTGTCATTATCAGTTAATTTAAATTGTAGTTTCTTCATCGGTGTATAATATAAATGATGTAAATATTTATAGTGTATCACTCGTAATTTACTATTAGCCGAAATCTGCGCTGTCTGGAGACAACAGTATTGCCACTGTTCATCAGAGATATCCCGTCCCATCTCCTCTTCCCAATGCAATCAGGCTGGGCTAACAATTCCCATTCTGTGCGTGCGTATTGTGTTGTATAAACCAGACACCAGATGCTTTCCATCTGTGGACCCCAACATCTGATGTAAGGGCCTAAGGCATTCCGGTTCCCGTGGGAAGTCGGGGAGGATCGATCGCATTCCCTGCCGCAGCCTCACATATAAAAATATATCCAGAGGTGTGCGCCTCATATCCTGCATAAAATGCTTAAGTGTGCGGAATGTTCCGTCATGAAATAAGTCTCCCCCTGTGTTAATATGAACCAGTTTGCATAAGTCAAGGAATCCCTTTTCCTGCAAAAGGGAGAGGCTAGGGTGATGAGACAGCGGCAGTCTAGGGGAGTAAAGAAAAGGTACACCTAGGAGTGTCGTTATCTGGTGCCAGGCATCAACCGTGCCAGTGACTGTGGTAGGTGGTGCCGCTCGCGTACGCGCTGGTCCATGTATCAATCCATTCAGCGGTACTGGATCTGCAAGCCAGTCCTCCACCGCCACTTGGGGCATATAGCGAGGGGGGTACACCCAGTAATAGGCGTAATGTGCCTGAGCACTTAAGAAATATATCTCAAAATCAGGAATATCCAGGCCCCCCTGATCATATGGCCTGGTTAATATTGACCATTTAAGTTGTGGTTGCTTCCCTCTCCAGAGCAGTCTAATAAGTTCGGAGCGCAAGGTGTTGAAGAAATGCCTCCCAGGATGGTAGGGAATGTTGAGAAACAAATAAAAAAATTGCGGGAGTATTATCATTTTATAAGGGATGCCCGGCCTGCCAGCGAGAGGGGTAGTGATATCCAACGTGTGATGTTAGTAGTTAATCGCGCGATGGCTGTGGCGTAATTCGCTCTTATAGTTTCGTCCCTGTCACTGGTTATCTGCACCCCAAGATACCTTAATTCTGCATGGCACCATTCTAGTGGAAAATCGAGTTGGAATGGAACTACTGCTGGCGTAAGAGGAAACACCTGAGATTTTCCCCAGTTAATACCAACACCAGAAAGTCTACCAAATCGTGTGAATTCCCGCAATAGGGGATTTATATTATCTTGCGGATCTCTTACATATAGTGTTATATCCTCCACATAAAGTGATATTAATATTTGTCTTAGGCAGCAGCGGAATGCTTTATCTCGGTGAACCTGTCTCAGTCTGGAAGCCAACGGTTCCACCGCAATGGCAAATAAAAGCGGGGAAAGCGGACACCCCTGACAGGTGCCTCTGGATATTGTGAGCTGCCGGGATAGGGGACCATTAATCAATATTCTAGCAGTGGGTTGGTGATACAATAATTTAAGCCACGATAGGTACAAACGTGGGAACCTCATCCTCTGTAGAACCCCAAATAAGGAATCCAATTCCACTGAATCAAACGCCTTGGTGGCATCTAAGAACACCGCGGCAAGTGGGAATTCGGGTGCTACTGTCTGGATCAGCGAGAACAGGGTCCGGAGATTATGCGACGTCCCCATGCCTGGTACAAACCCTGATTGATCTGGGAGTATGAGCTTGTTCATTAGAAGGGACAAACGGTTAGCCAGTACTTTTGCTAATATCTTTGTGTCACAATTCATCAGCGACAATGGCCGATATGAGTCGCAAGATTCAGGGGGCTTCCCCAGCTTCAGCAGAGATGTAACTATGGCTTCTCTCATCGAGGGGGGAAATATTCCTACCTCTAGGGACTCTTCATACACCTCTTTTAGTACTGGCGCCATGATACCAATATAGCTTTTATAAAATTCACCCGGCAAACCGTCCGACCCAGGTGCTTTCCCGTTTTTTTAACTGCATTATTGCTTCCCTAATTTTGTCTAATTCAAACGGATGACATAGGAATTCCCGCTGCGTATCGCTGAGCCAGCCAAGCGCAACCTCTCCCATAAAGTCATCCAAATCAAGCGATCCATGTCTCTGAGATGTGTATAGTGCACAATAGTGAGCGCTAAACGTATCCAATATATCTAATGAATCCCGTTGTAGTATCACCAGGGTCTTATATCTCCAGTATGTGTGCAGCAAAGCGAGGACGCCTTGTTATTTCTGCCAATGCCTTCCCCATATCTACGGGCTACCCAGTAGCGCCCCCGAAATTTCGACTCTCATTGCGCCGCTTCTTCATATTCTGTTAGTTTTTCGCGAAATGTGCTATGTACTTGTCCCCTCCCCATCTGGCTCTCTAACCCCCTTAATTCTCGCTCTAGGCGCTGTAACGTGCGTCGTATGTCCTGTAGCACTCCAAAGCTCTTTGAAAGGCAAAATCCCCTTAGTGTCACTTTAAACGCCTCACATATCACCTCTACACTGTCAACTGATCCCTTATTCCTAGTAAAGAAATCCTGAATCTCCTCCCCCAATTCCGCGTGGAAGACCGCGTTTAGTAAAGCCGTACGCCTAGGGCTATCATATCCTGGCAGGGTGAGTGACACCTTTACCGGGCAATGGTCTGAGAAAGTTCTAGCCAAGTGTATTACATTGCGCATATCAGGCCCCAACCCCCTCAAAAGCAAGCAATAATCAATCCTTGCCCAAGTCCCTAAGTGCGATGTAAAATGCGTGCCCTCCCGTACTTGTGGGTGCATGTGTCTCCAGCGATCGATCAGTCCACCTTCCTCAATTATGCCCTGCAGTGCCTCCTGTGCATTAGTGTAGTGGTGTGTAGCTGCATTCGACCTGTCCTGGTGAGGTTGCAGGGCGACATTAAAATCCCCAACCCCATATTATGTGGGTGAAGCCAACTGTCAGTATTTTACTCCACAGGTTAGTGAAGAATGCCAGGCTATCTGTGTTAGGGCCATAACAGTTTACAATTGTGACAGAATCCCTGCCCAATATCCCCCATACAATCTGCCTTTTGAATCTCCTATCACCCCTGCTTGCTCAAACCGAACATGTTTTTTGAAGAGTATTGCTGTTCTACGGGCACAGGAGGAATATGACGAGAATAAGCGACATCCTGCCTATTTAGTCGCAAAGTGATTTCGGGCCCTCGGATCGAGATGGGTTTCTTGTAACAATGCCACATGTATCTGTTGCCTATCTACATAAGCTAGTACTTGTCTCCGTTTCCTCGAATCACCAAGGCCCCTGACATTCCAAGACAGTACTCTTAGCATATTTCTATCCTCCTGTGCCATTATATATTTTCACCCCCAACTGAGTTGTGTTCTGCGAGCTTACACGCTCCGGAATGTGCATACTCTGGAAACTTCTCATGCATGAAACATCCTGTGCCCACATATCACTGTACTTTTGAAACTCCCACCCACTGAAGCATCCCAATCATGCCAGAATTAGACAACCCTCCCCAACACCCATTAGCTTCTCATGTCTAACTGTTAGACCAACTTCTTCTCTTTTCAAACTCGAGAAGTAGATACATAAAAACCTATGAACATGAAAAACTGTAATGGGCTATTCTCCGGTGGGGTAAAGCATCTGGGTGGCTCACGAATACCTCTAGTCAGTCCAGGTAAAGCCGCCTTCTCCGCTTGCCCCTGGATAGTTTGAGGGTGGCGGCTGCGACATCATTTGATACACCTCACTCGGCGTCCTACCCTGATCAGATCTCACTCCTTTTTTACAATGCTTTTTGTCCCATTCTTGTGTACTGCGCACCGAATGCAGGTATCCCTACACGCCTCAGTGCAGATCAATGTTCCTATCAATCATCATCCACAGTGGCGTTTAGTCCATTTCTGTTGAAGGAGATCGGAGTGAGCCCTCCGGCTGTGACGCCGGTCTTTTCTGCCTGCGAAGTTGCTTTAGAAAATCTTCCAGCTGCTGGGGCTTGGTGTAGAACGTTTGTGTTCTCTGATGGGTAACTCTGAGACGAGCCGGGTACAAAAAGGCGTAGTCGATCCCAGCCTGTCGTAATTTTTGTTTCACCGCCAGAAATCGACGTCGCTCCTCCTGTGAATGTTGTGTGAAATCCGGGTACATAGTAAAAGATATTCCCTCGTAATTCAATTGTTTTTTCTCCCTGGCGACTCGCAATGCAACATCCCTGTCCCTGTAACTTAACAGGCGGGGGATGATGGGCTTGGGGCAGCTTCCAGGAGGTGGCCGCGGCCCAAGGGATCGATGAGCTCGTTACACGATAAAATGAGGGGAAAGCAATTCCGTGCCCACCACAGCTTTCAAGAGCTTCTCAATATACTCTTCCAACCGACCCGTGTTGGTACTCTCTGGTATTCCCAAAACGCGTATGTTGTTTCTACAACTACGTGCCTCTATGTCCTAATTTTTAGCTGCTATGACTTTAAGCAACTTATCAAGCTGCGCCGTCGTCTTTTGCACATGATCTGTGGTGTATTCAACAGTAGAGATACGTTGCTCAGCTTCTTTTAATCGTGTCTCGTGAACCCTCAAGTGTCCGAGCTATTGCGTCCATACGTGTTGTCAACGTGTCCATTTTAACTGCGATGACCGCAAAACCCTGCCGCACCTCCAGCAGGAGTGTTTTCAGTTCTTCCCCTGTCGTGGGCTCTTGCTCTGGCTGCGAGGATTCCGCTCATGTGTCTACATCCACTTGTTGCTGCTTTGCGTTTTTTTTTGGTGTTGAACGTCAACCTTGGTTGACGAGTATCTGTGTTCCCCATCTTGGCTCTGGTTTATGCTGCCGACGATCACCCCTTACTAGGCTGGAGTCGTGCACCAGTGTTGGTCTATAATTTGCAGCGGGCTTCTTGACACACTATGTTGCCTATCTCAGTGTGAACAGCATATGATCTTTTTCCTGTCAGTCGGCAAAACTCTCTATTGTGCCAGCGCCCCTGTTTGTGGAGACCTTCTGCACTCAATCCTGTAGAGGTACAGATGGCATCATGGCTTAAGTGCAGTGTCCATTATATTCACTACGTACAATCACCGCTCCGCAACGTTTGATTGTGGCGAGTTGCCCAGCTTCTCCTTTGCGCAGTGGTAACAACACTCGCCGTTCACCTTCCTGCGTATCCGGCACCCAGGATACAAGCGTGCGTAGTCGCGGTCTTCTACTGACCAATGACTCCTGCATTCATGAAGATCTCCTGCGCGCCCCCTCCAGCCTTGTACACAAAGAGCAAATTCCTTCCCTTTGCACCTTATCGCAGTACGTTCCCTCTGTCGCACAAAGGACTCCCTCTGCGACCTCGCCTTCAGTCTTGGGGGGAGCAGCTGCGGGATTCAACTGAGATCCAAACAGTGACTGCACTTCTATCCGTGATTCAAGACCCTCACCGTTTATGAGGCAGTTACTCGGAATGCGCTCCCCGCCTGCAAGTGTCCAGCATAACAAACTTGCACTATAGCGGCTCCACCATTCTCCGCTATGTCCGAGTGCAAGGGTGCCTCAAGAAACACCTTCTCTGTGCACATGCGTGGCTCCCCTCTGCGCACAAGCATAAACGGGACCGCGTCTCCCTGCGACCGTTCGCACTGTGGGCCCCTCCGAAGGCCGCTACGGCAACTCAGTGCACCGGTGTGCTGTTCTCTTCTCCCGCCACTCCAACTTAAACTTTCATTCTGCCTACCTTACTCGCCCGTGTCTGCATATGGTAGTTCAGCAGCCTCGGAGGACGTACAGTTTAGCCAAAGACGCGCTCCATTGTCTGCACCGCTGGTGTTCTCCGGCCTCTCCGCCTCGTGGGGACCACACCACTCACATACTGCCACTCCACAGCTCCAAAGCGGCAGTCACTGTCCCCGGTCGGCTAACTCGGCTGCTGTTATCAGGCGTCCAATGTCACGAGCTGCCTGTTGCTGCACACCGCTGAGATCCTGAATATAATAGGGTCTTTCCTCACTCTTTTTCAAGTGTTTTACCGTGAGTGGAGCAGGATAAATGACGGATTTTCAGACCAGGCTGTGGGAGCCTCACTCATTCCGCTTGTGTGCCACCTAGCACCCCGACCTGTCCCTTTAGTTCTATTGAGTGCAGCAGACAAAGTCTCCACTGCACAAAAGTCCATTGGGCCTGGTAAAATGGTCCTGAGGATGCCAACTGGTCCACAACAAATTCCCTGGAATTTCTGGCTGGTTGCTTTTTGCTGATTACAGAACCATGAAAGACCAGAGGTCTATGTTTTATGATAACAAAGGCACCTTGCAGTTTGAACTGGACTGTGCCCATTTTGTACTGTTGGAGGGCCTCGTTACTCAAGAGATCAAGCGTAGTCTTCCAACCAAAGGGGAGGTCAATTACCATTTCCTAGACCTCAGAATTCAGGTTTAAGGTCTTTAGCCACAACTGCGGACACATGCCTAGGCTAGAATTCATAGTCATAGGCTTTGCGTCAGTCATCTTGGATATCACCAGATTTTGTTTTACAGCCTCTTTGCTAGGTTGAGCATGCAATCCTCCTGGGTATAGGAGGTACAGCCTTTGAACCTATGCCAAGTGAACCCCCTTAGCCGGCCAAGATGGCACTGACACAGACGTCCAAAGAATTATGCACCCGCTTTCAATAGGAGTACTGACAATTGGCCTACTTTTTTATGTACGAGGGCATCACTATACTATTCATGGAATCCACAATCACTGTCAGTGACAGCATTAGGAGATTCCTAGACACAAACTCTGGACTGTCCCCTGGGTTTCTGTAATTTGTTGCCCAATTAATGTGATCTACAGTCTCAGAATTTCTTTTTCACTTCCAGCGCTTCCTTGAGAATCTGAGGCTCCTTTGTAAGGGCCAGCTTTGCAATAAGAGCGCTTTGTGCCACCAAGTGAAATACATCCTCCATCTCCTACATTGGCACAAGGGTCTCAAAGAACAGTGCTTTCAAAGTCTTGGCCACGATAGCATGATTTGGTGTAGCTCCTAGTGGACAAGGGTGCCTAGGTTCAGTGTCTGGCTCCCTTTTTGTGAGGAGGATTATCCATAGTTGACTCTTCCATCCTTGGTATCCCAGATTCATCGGCTACAACTGAAGTTATTACCAGCAGCTGAGTTGGGACCAGCAGTGTCACCAGAAACGTGAAACTGGAGTTTTAGGCTGGCTGTTTTAGTCTCAAGAGTTGCTCTGGAGTCTAAGAGAGGGATGCTGATGCACAATTAAAAGTTTTACAAACAGGTTCTGCTTCCCTTGTAGCAATCAAGTCCCATCATTCAAAATTTTGAACAGTAAAATCCTATTTCTTATGCTAAGTTGTGTATCTCAAAAAGTCCCATTTCGGTTTCCTCCACATTCTATTTCACCAGGCATGTGACAATCCCTGTTCTATTTGCTTTTATAATGGTGCCCTCAGTTTCTTAGAACTGAAGAACTCACCCCCCAAAACCTCTAAATTTATAGCTGGATAGCATTGTACGTTTGAATTAAGTACGTTAGGTGGTTTTGAGTGAGGACTGTATTTTATTGGATGACATATTTTACACTACTAAGGCTGCACAGCACTTGACTATATTTTATAAAAAAAAATCCTCATCCTTCTTTCGGTTTCTGAAAGAAAACGCATATGTTGAATTAAAGCAAAAGAACTTGCAATGACGTGTTCACATTTATAAAGCAAATTCTTCAGCACAAGATATCTCACACACAGCAAGATTTGTTTCAATAATTGTTGGTTTAATGTTTTTCAATTAAGAATTTCAAGGTTATGCCAATAATTTACCGAGTTTCCATCTTTTGCTAATCCCTTCACTCAAATGAACCCCTAACCATCTCACATTAAAATACTGGACACACTTGTCTGTCAGACTTCTAATCAAACAGAACCAAATATTATTATGATAAAACTTTTGATCTTGCAGAATGGGGTATTAATGCCGATTCACCTGTCGGTGAATTGAAATGCAATTCTTCATTTTGTCTGTATAAGAAAATACAATTTTTGCCGCGGTCACCATGATATTTTGCTGAATTTTGTTTTTGGCTTTTACACTTTACACTCTGGGGCCCTGTTGTTCATTGCATGTGCTCGGACCCCAGAAAGGTGGCTAATCACTGATTGGTGCATTTAAGTCCCGTAATAAGGTCATAGTACATTGTGTAGAAACTGCACCCATGTGGACTGCAGCGCTTATTGTGCCATCCCCTAGAGTCACAAAAGAAAACATGGCTTCAGGCCTACTATTGTATCCTGACTGCTGCAGTGTGAAACCTGCAGCGTGACACGTTAAAATAGCCATTTTTAACAGATAAAAACCTCCCTTTAAAACATTAGTCAGACACCCTTATGTAAGCCTTGTAGCCCACAAGGCAGGGTGCGTCGTATGCATGGTATTTACAATGTCCCTAAAGAGACATGGTCTTAAAAGCTATTTTCACTGTGGTTGGCCTAGCTGTCCTATGTAGAAAACCAGAATACAGATAAAATACTGTATCACAGGAATAGGACTAGGTAAAAAATAATGAACCCGCAATTTTTAATAGTTATTAAAAATCCAATTTAATGGTGAAGTTGGATTGTAAATAAAGATTAAGGAAAAATAACTTTTAGGGAGTTACCCATTACAAATAAGAACTGTTAGATGGCTAATTAGTATTAGCCTCTGTCAACTCCCAGCCTGTGCTCAGCCCAGGAAGAGGAGTGAAAATCCTGGCAGAATCACACAAATGTCCTGACCAATGGGCAGAGATGACTCCTCTGAGCTCAACTGAATATGAAGGGGGCTGTCTGTACCCCTCCTGTTGAGAGCAAAGTGTCAAATCCTGCATGGCTGATCTACCTGAAGCACATGTAAACGTTTTGCAGAGTTTAAAGGGAACAAACGGGATGCTTGGGTAATTCTTATGTATCTTATCGGATTGCCTGATTTTGTTATACCAGAGATCTGTCTCTAGGTTGGTTGTGTGTACTTTACCCTCAAACTGGATTTTAGTGTTCGATATGAGAGGACACTAAGATTACTATAGCACACTTCCACTCACACCTCTAGTCTTAGGGCCCAAACTTAATATGGCTGAAGACATTTGTAAAGTAAACAGGAACTACTGCCAACGTAGGTAGATCAGGGCCTGGGAACATTTACTCTTTTTGTCAGAGAGGAACTAGGATTGTCTTTGGGTGTCCCCCACCCATAGTCAGGTGAAGGAAACCAAGCCCGTCCCTCATCCAGTCTTCCTCAGACTACCGCTATACTTGTTAAAGGATACCAAGCGGACTGAACGTGTTGCACTTGATATCTGCTGCACTGTGAGAAGGACCTGAGGAAGTTGTTCCCACTTCCACTTGAAATCCAAGGGCAGAAAGATCTCCAAGGGTCATTTGGCTGATCGCATGGTTGGCTCTAGGAACATACATCTAAAGAGGATTATTCCAATAAAGAATCCCAGCTCACCAGTGACAGTTGGATCCGGAGTAGAATTTGCTGTTGTCCTAAGCAAGACACCCTGTGAGTTTCTATGTGTTCTCTCTGAGGCCCTAGGGGCCTGTCTTCACAGGGGCACACCTGTTGTAGTTTGGGCACAAAATAAAGTTTGGAAACTTTTTGAAAACGTTTGCTCTGGCAGTCCAGAAGTATAAGCGGACAGACTATGAAAAGTATCCAACTGACAGTTGGAGTTCAGGTTTGTCCAAAGTGGAAAAGAGCTTTTTCTCAGAAAAACAACAAAGTCTCTTTTCAGACTAGGACATAGAAACTTATTCAAACTTCCCTACTTCCAGGCTTTGGCGGGCCAAGCTACTTGGTGTATCTGACCTGCGCTCTGTCGTGGTGGGACTCAAATCGCACATAGGGCCTGGTCTACAATGACCATTGCCGATGTGCACTTATTAGTGCTGTGTTAACTTAATTTGAAAAAGAATCATATCTAAGATTCGTGGAGTAGGATTTTTGTTGTGTTATGGTTTCAACTCTCTGTTTTTGTTCTTCTAAATGCTTTGCACTTTCTCATTATGTTAAGCCTATCTGCTCTGTACCATAGCTACGAGGGTTTGAGCTCTGTTTTCAATTATTGAAAGATGTGACTTGACCCAATAGGATAATGACTTTATCACTTGTCTTGGACACCAACTTGTCCCAATTATCATTTCACTTTCTCACAGTCCGAAAACATAAGGTGATGATACCAAATGCCTTAAGAATGCAGTCTGGAAACAGTGCGTGGATATGTTCGCTCATTACAGCACCATATGCAAGTAATCCGCACAACGCAATAATCTGTTTAATGCACATTATGAAGCAATAGATAACTTGTATCAAGATAAACCTAGAGTAATGGAGCCCTAAGATAAATGAGGGATATTAAGATTTGGTCAGCTGAAATATATAGGGTAGCCTAATGAAAGTTAAATGACACCCAATACTATTCCAGACTATTTGAGAAATGTACAATACAGCACAGGAGAGAAATTAATGAGATGATAAAAATGAGGAAACAAGAGCTCTGCTCCATCTTCTGATTGGGCAGCAATTAGGGACATCCTTATTAAGGACCAAGGCTTGAGACCTTAACATCCAATGTGGTGATGTTCTTGGGATTTTCCCACAAGGTCTCTTTTTAGCACATGATGAGTACTCCCATTCACTCGATCCAGGGTGTAATCGCAATGGCTTTTGGGCAGAAGAAGGTGGTTGCAGCAGTTATGGACCTCTCCTACTAGGTCAGTGGAGCTTGAGAGTATCACTGGATTCAGTAAGCAATCTAGGGATGGAGGGGGAAAATTGGCAGTGGGCAGCAGCAGCTTTTCAGGACACAGTCTCCTAACAAGCAGAACTGGGAGAGGCTGCAGAGAGGCGAGGTATTCCAAAAAGCTGTGGATACAGTCCACCAGTCGGGTCTTCTAGAACATCTGGTCCGCTAATGCCACCAGCTGGGTTAGACTGATCTCACCCCACTAAAATTCCATGTAGATTTGATCTGTCCCTACATATGTTCTAATTTTATTATTAAAACTTGTCTCAATATATAATGTCTGTTTATCTCACAATACTACTGTTATCATAGGGACCACTGTGCTTTGAAATATTACCAATATCAGAGGGTTCTAGGAATCCTTAGTGTTTCCCTTGTACTATAAATACCAGCTTGGTTAAAGGCGAGCTCCAGATCAAAGGGTAGAGGCTATGCCTAGGCGAGTGCTATTGAAGGACATTGTAATTCCCCGCACGCCCTCCCTTAAGCTGCGCCCCAGGAGGTGGACCAGAGAGATGGCTGGATTAGCAACATTTTGAATTCATGCGAGGCCTTGAATGGGAAATGGCTGACAAGAGGAGGAAGAGGGAAGGTTTTATCTACAGCAAAGGATCTGGGCAGCAAAAGTGATACTGGATCCCGTCAAGGTGATACTGACCTCTCAAAAGAAAGAAAACCCTTTGAGATCGATCAACAGTTTCCTTGAAGAACTCTAACAAAATAGAGACTGGTATTCAAGCCATGGAGGGAGAGTTGGAGGGCCTAGAAGGACGTGTGGTCCATGTAACTTACACACCCTACTAAAAGTCACTGATATAGTTCAGGGATGGATGGTCTCACACCTTCTGAAACTGAACCCGTCAAAAACTAAAGTCCTCCTAATCTCCTGCAAATCCTTCTCTACACACTGAAATGTCTTATCAGGGTTCAACCCAGCTCAGAGCAACATGGTCAAATCTCTTGGTTTTAAGCTGGTATGCACACTGTCTTTGTCAGCACGAGTAAACAAAATGGCACAATCTGCCAAATTTCACCTTCACCAGCTTAAGAAAATCAAATATCTTCTCTCCTGTGAACAGCTAAGATTAGCAGTCCACACCTTTATCATCTCTAGAACTGAAGCAGGCAATGCCATGCTCGCAGGAATTTCAACATCAACATTGGCTCTGTTCAAAGCCATGTTACATTCCACTGCCAAGCTCATCTCTAAGGAAATACAAGATTCAACCATAGAGCCATGAAGCATACTCTAGTTTGAGTCACCACATGCAGGCACATGAATCATGAGGAACCAAAGAGCTTCTTAAAAACTTTTTTGTTTTTAAAGGAGCTGCTGGACCAATCAGGATAAATCTTTTTTTTTTTAAAGGAATAAAGTACAAAATAATGAGAAGTGGAGGGGGTGCAACAGTGAAGGGGTGGGGATGGAGTAGCTACAGACAAGCTGTGGGGCATTTTAACAACAGAAATTCCATGTACATGAATGGAGTGCTGTAAGAAAAAGAAAAAAGTAGTTCCCTGATGTGGCGCAGTAGAGGGATACAACTCAACCAATCAAAAGGAAGGTAAAGAAGCTATGATCCAAGCTAGGGAGAAAGAAAATCCATAGTATCGGAAGCAAATTAGATTGACACGAGCGCCAATCAATGACCATCTTGGGGCTGATTGTTAAGCATATGTATTGCCCACGTAGGTCTTTGAAAAACAACCAGCTTTGCTGAAAAAGTGGATTTGCAAGGCTCAATAAAGTGGTTTCTACAAAAGCAGCTAGAAGGATCACATTCCAACTGTATTGATGAACAACGCTGGGTGAAAAGGCACAGAAGAGACACAAGAAAATAGAAATGCTGTAGTGGAAGTGGCTAATAGGAACCAGTGGGACCTTCAAGCCAGAGGGTCTGCCAAGAAACCTGGTGTCTGCTTGGCGGATACTAGTTTGTGTTCCCAGATTTAAATAGGACCACAGTGCTGAATAGGAAAGAAATACAGGTGATCAAAAAATTATTCGTTTTCAAGAGAGTAAGTACTTCTCTATGGTTTCCAGTGAAACTGGTGGTAATATATGACGAAACAAGTGTAGACCTAATCGCAATTTGGTGTTTGTACATTTAAAAAAGCATTTTTGCATTCGCAAACAGCCCAACTGTGAATTGTGCTGTTTGCAATCTCAAACAAGCTTTATACATCTAACCTAAAGCGAGGATCCGTCCTCCTACCCGGCCTTATATCACTTGGTGTGTCCTTGGCCAGTATAGGAAAAAAAACATTTCACAGCAATACGGTGCTACATCATCTAAAGTCATTATTGATGTGTCAGACAGATAGAAGCACTGCATTGCATACAGAAGCCCACATTAAATCTACTTTAAATCCGCTTCTGAGGACATAAGCTCTGGCGATAATAATGGTGATTATAATGACTCAGAATCTAAACAAAAACACAGTTTTATTGGAAGTAATCTTACGGTCTGTATCTCCCATACCAGTTCAAAAACTACTGTTTTATTACACATCTAAGTATAAAGGAATATGCTTATTCAAGTATTTACCAAAGCTTCCCCAAATACTTCAATGGCAAAGGTGGCCTCTCTTAAGGCTTTCTCGGTTAAGGGCTCTGGTTCCCCAGTGATGCCACTTCTAGGGGTGTCGTTAATATCTTCATCATTGGGTTCAGCATCATAGTAAGGCATCTCTCCTGGCTGTTTACGATGGGCTGGAAGAGGCCTCTCGTCATATGGTAAAGCATCAACCTACAGAGCAAGTGGAATAATGGTTAATAAAGACCACTGAAGTCAACATTAGACTTCTTTAACATCCAAGAGGTTTTAGTTTATCTCATGCAGACAATATAGTGTACCGCTTGGATATCCCTTTACTTCGCATGAATGATTAATCACGAATAAGGCTCCCTATTTTCCGTTTTTACTGATTTTTACACATAAATACAGACAGAAAACATTCATTTTCTTGTCTGTATTTATTTTTAAGTGTGGATAAAAATGGAAATTGGGTGCTTTTTTAATAATTCTAAATACTGTCTGCCATGACTGTCAGGCCAATAGATGTGTGGATTGATAGATAATCGGGTTAAAAACAGAAAGGAATTTTTGTAATGAGGCTTTAACAGCAGTAGATATGCACAAGGTTGATAGTGAAATTTGCATTTTTCCATATAAGTACACCGATTTATCTTCTGAAGGTGCTCACAGCACTGAAACCTGGCAGACCTTCAAGCATGAGTGCATATTTATTGGTTAAATAAATGTGGAAATATGCTAATTTTAGCTTATAGTTTCTGCAAAACCCAAAATAAATATGGATAAATACAGATAAAATTAGCAAAAAATAAATATGGATAAATACAGACAGAAATGGCAGAAAAATAAATACCATAAAACCGGGAGCCCTAATCACAATAAATAAGGTCTGTCCACTGAGGTTAGTTTGGTTGCTGTGGGTTTTTTGGGAATGCAGCTTTCTGACTACAAAATAAAAAAGTGATTTTCTGAAGAGACAATTATTAATTAATGAAGTTACGACCATACCATGCAGCAAAAGAGAGGCCTGTAAATTATTTGATGAGTGAATGGACGTTTAGGACAGCACACACTGGACATAGGTTTGCCAGACACACAGAAAACAGTGTTACAGTTCTGTTTTAGTTGCCTGCTACTTTTCCATTCAATAATTTTTACGTGCAGCATCTGCACCTTCTCTCTTCCCTCTTGACACAGTCTAAGAAATTTCAGAGATGGTGATGAAAAACATTACCTATCTCAACAACTTACACTTATCCGTGGGAGAGCCTGCACAGGTGATAGTGGGGACAGAGGAGGAGTAGGAGAACGATGGGGAATAGGTTTAGGAGAGTTTAGTTTTGGAGGGGAATCTGCTGGTGGTGGTTCTCGTCTGTTCTTCTTCTCTAGACTTCTGTTCCTCTCACGTGGGGGAGACTCCTCCAGTTTCTGCTGATGAGGGCTCACGGAGTACATAAGGGGTTCAAGAGGAAAGTCTTGTGCTTTACGGATCTGGAGTGAAAAGAGGTGTAAAGAGAAATCATTACATTGGAGGCAAATAAACTGGGCGTTACAGTCTGCTACTAAAGTAGTTCACAAGGGGAAAATAACGCTATACCCAAAACATCTGAATGTCAGACAGAAATGACATGTGCAACATGGCGTAGTGTTTTAATTGCCGGTGTTACCACTTTGCTTGCAAAGGCAATATCACTGTTGGTTGTTGTTCCTTGATGATACAGCGCTCACAGCAAAAGCTCTACGTTGTTTGCAACCTTGTTAGTGCATTAAGTTAACGCCATAATAACGAGGTATAGAAAGCAAATTTACAAAAAATAAAAAACATAGCGCTCTATCTATATGGCAAAAGGGAGTGTTCAGTACTATAATCCTAAAATCTGCTCTTCCACCAACTCAAAGTGAACCAACATCTCCCAAAAAAAGTAAGCATTCAATTACTTTATTTAGATATGGGTTGTTTATGCAGAGCGCTACAAGCTAGGATTATTCGTCTCGGAGCACTGGGGTATAGGAAACAGAACACAGAGGTTTATAATAAAGAGGTGTAGGAGGGTGCACAATCCAACATTAAAACGATGGGAAAGCCTTGAAGGAAGGTATATAATTTAATTCAGTCGTAGGAGTCTTAATGCAGAATGTTGTCAAAGACAAGTAGATGGAATTGAAGAGCATGCTGGCTGAAGTCTGCAAAGCTGAAGCCATATGATTAGTGCAAGAGGTGCATTTTTAGGCCTCATTTCAACTTGAGGAAGCCTTGTTCCATCTTCAATGTAAGGTGGGGCATCAGGTGCTGAGTTCCTTAAAAGGGGCCCTGAACATAAAGAGCTCTGCCTTCAAATCTTTTCAATTAGGTATCTGAGTAGCTGGTTAGCAAAGGAATAACTCACACAACACGATGGATGAAGGGACAGCAAAAATGTCATCAGATAACCTACAGAATGACAGCGATTGCACGTGAGTACAACACACAAACTGTTGGCGTATGATCTTTGTATCATAGGAAACCAATAGAGTGATCAGAGGATTGAGGAGATGTGTTAGCTGCAGCTCAGGAAGTAACTGTGCTTTGGCACTTAATTTTGAAGTCTCTAAACTTTTTGTAGTAGGTTCTTCCAGAGATTAGTCAGGATGCTGTAACAAGTGTCAAGACAGGATATCACAAAGGCCAGCACCAGGATTATCTTCAGGGGGGAATTAGAAGAAGTGAGGATCTGATAAAATATGGTGCAGAGCAAGTTCAGTCAGCAAACTGACCTCCTCAACCAGGCTATCCAATAATAGTTATATCCTATCTTTAATACACTTCCTGAGGAATTAAAAACGACAAAGTAATAAATCAAATGTCAGACTACCTGTAGTGACCACAGTCTCGAAAATACACTGAGGGACAAAGCAAAAGATGCTCCAAGCACTAAGATCTAACCAATATATACTTATCATTACTTTCATTGGGGTTTCTAGTACCACAGAACCACAATAACAATACAACAACACATTTTTATTAGAAGTAAGTGGATTAGGGGTGTAGCCAGTCATAAGGGTTAGCAAATTATGCTTGTCACTTTGGATCAAATTAGATTGTTACTGCAGATGTTTAATCTTTGTACATAATCTAATCAATTATAATACCATAGGCTATCCATCACCATGTTCCTCTAAAGTTGGACAAGCATTCTTTGTTTAACCATAGAGTACACTGAGATGCACCAATGATCCTGTTAAAGGACACATGACATTAAAGCACCTTAATTCAGCAAGAAATACAAGTGGTGATTGTTCTTTGTAAAAAGTTGCTCTTATTTTAGTGCATTGTTAGAAGAACCTGGTGTGAATTCATCCACTGACCAAAAACTGTTGTTGAAATTATTACATTGTGACCTGTGTCTTTTAATGAACGCATATTCATTTCTAAGCCTGAGTGGAGAGCAACATAACCTACACACATAATTCATTAACTGACTAATGACACAGACCTGACACCCTTCCAAAGCAGATTGTAATATAGGTTAAAATTCATGACAATAATCGAGATCAAAAAGACCAAGACACTATGAAAGGCAAAGACTGACATTTTATTTTGGAATGTGGTTTTGATATTTGTGTACTATAAATCTATCAGCTTTTAGAAGACTAGAAAGATACATAGCAACTTTAACACATATATGCTGTTCTACCTTTGGGCTACGGGTATTAACACCATAAAGAGCACAAAACAAAACACACAACAGCTGAAATAGTAGCATAAGTATCCCTAACAGAGCAGTTGCGTCTCTCTACAAAAGCTCACAAACGTATCAATTGTCCAATGTCTCAATGTCATTTGAAGTGCATCTTTTCATTTCTCAAAACATTCTTTAAAGTATGCCTTATACCATAGCTATACCAATTTGGTTTCTTTCAAATGATAATTAATCAAATTTAGGAATACGTGGTTCTGAATACAAATGAAGATCCAGTGAAGAAATAGTTACTACTATGTATCCACAGGACATGGGGAGACCAAGCCAGTGTGAGGTGAGGTGTCTAACTCACTGGATTCCACCAGATCCCCATACCAGGCGTCTTTCAATTGGTGGTGATAATCTTTGCATCGGATCCATGGGGTACGACTGGATCAGAAGTGTAGGAAAGTGGGGTTCTGTTGCAATAACCCCCCACACACACTTTTTGCCAGACTACTGATGCACTTTGACTTGATGGTCAATGGTACAACAGGTATCTAGGGCACTGTGACCAGGGAAGACCCCTAAGGGCTGCAGCACTTATTGTGCCATCCTTAGAGGCCCTGCACCTTTACACACGCTCACACTGCCTTTGCAGGCTGCATGTTTTGGTGCAGAACAAAGTGAATAGTCGACTTGGAACACATCCCTGTGTGCCCTGGCATAGATCAGTCACTCCTCTGGGTGGGTGCCCTATACCAGTGGGGATGGTACAGGTGCATGAGCACTGTACCCCTACAGTGTCTAAGTCCATTCTTAGACATTGTAAGTGCAGTGCTGCCATTACGAGTATATGGTACTGGGAGTTTGTCATTATAAACTCCACAGCACCATAATGGCTACACTGAAAACTGAGAAGTTTGGTATCAAACTTCTCAGCACATTAAATCCACAATGATGCCAGGCTGAGTGGCTGTCTACAGCTGCCACCACCAGACAGGTTTATGGACCCCTGGGTCGAAAGCCTGCTGCTTTCTGGGGCCTGAAACAATGCACATCCTGCGACGAGGTGCCAAGCCTCCTCCCCCAGGATGGGCAGGGTTCACAAAGGGGAAGCTTCAAAGGCTTGTCGCCTTTGTGAGCTTCCCCAGGCCACTTGCTGCTTTCAGCAACTGGTCCACACTGGTTCTGACCCCCACTTTGGGCAGGAGAACCAAACAAGTGAGGAAGAGAGGTGTGCCCACCTCTGCCAACACCACCCCTCTGGGATGCGCGGTGAAGCACAACTCTCAGTCCCCGCCATCTTGCAGATAGGGGGGACACAGCGAACCAGGGACAGGCTCATGCCCTCCTCCCACAGGAGGGTGGCATAATAGGGGGTGTACCCACCCCATTGAAGGGACCCATTGGTCCCTGCCTTTTACCTACCCATAATGCCCCTAAATCTAGTATTTAGGGCCACCCCTGAGCCTTGCTTCCTCAGACAAGAAGAAACTACAAGGAGAAGAAGAAGAAGGACCAAACAACCGTGCAGCAGCTAACAAGAATAAGACGCCCACTGACTTGGCCCCAGCCCTACTGGCCTGTCTCCACCTCGAACCTGCTACTGCAAAATCCTGGTGTGTCCTGCAGCCAGCAACCTCTAAAACCCCAGAGGACCTGCCTGCCTTCAACCCCAAAGACTTTGTCTCCCATGACGACGGTACCTAACCAACCCCTAACTTCCCAACTTACCTCTCGAAGTGGTGGTCGCACCCAGGAGACTTTCGTCCCCAAGTCTGCAGTGCCTGTGCAAACCGTAGGTTCCCCATTGAAAACAACAGGGCGCCTGATGTTGAAACAGCACCCTGCACCCGGCCGCCCTAGTGCCGCTGAGGGTGCACCTTTGGTGCTACTTTGTTTTCCCACTTGCCCCGAGCTAAAGTACAGGAGCTTTGCTCCCACAACCAAGTGGACTGCTTGCCAGCAGCCACCAACCGGAGGCCCCCTATCCCGCATTGGATAACATTGGGCCTCAGCACTCTGCACCCGACCGTCCTAGTGCTGCTGAGGGTGTAACTAGAGTGCATCCTTTACCCTGGGGGACCCCTGAGCCTACCCCCAAAACCTCAACTCCCACTACCCAATACTTACCTCAAAACCGATAACACTATTTTCCTCCATAGGATAACATTGACTGTTTTTCTGTGAAAAGGTTCTAAGTGTGGAGTTTGAAAACCTATAGAAATTATATAAATCTGCACTAACAAAAACGATTTTACTTACCTGTTTACAGGAAATGTCCAAGAGTAGTATCGAGGTATACCACTCTAAGTAAGAAAAGTAATCTCAAAAGTAACTTACCTGTAATTTTACTAAAAAGCCCTTTCAAGTCTATGTACTGTATTTACAAAGTATTGCATTTCTCTTGTCGAGTAGGTCCTATATTACCCATACAGGACCTGTGCGCTTGGATAACATAAACTGTAGGATTGGTGGCAGACTAACTCTGAGCACCCCCAACGTGTGGCTGCCTCCGTTTTCTTCAGCACCAAGAAAAGTGACCACGGGAGTGCCTCAAGGGTCTACTTTGAGCCCCCTTCTCTTCAACGTTTATATCACACCGCTAATCTATCTGGCGGAGGAGCTGGGTGCTAAGATCATAGCTTACGCTGAAGATACCCAGCTCCTCTTTACGTAGAAGGAAAAAGATCTGTCCCGTGACTCAGCCAAAAACTGTCTTGCAGCAGTTTTTAAATGGCTTGCAGAGGCTCAGCTTAAATGCAATGAGGACAAGTCTGAGGTACTCCTTTATGGGTCCTTCCCTCCGCACTTCAGGGAGGACCTTACGCCTGCGGGTTACCCTATGCCTAACTCAACGGGGAGCCCAGTGAAGAATCTGGGGGTCTGGTTCAGTGAGGACCTCAGATTTTCCTGACAGATAAAAAAAGCTGGCCGGAGTATGCTTCGGCACATTGAAGCTACTCAGGAAATTTCTGCCATTACTGCCCAGACCAGGGAAAGAAATGGTGACTCGTGCCATCATCCTGTCGCGCATCGATTATGCCAATGCGTTATATATTGGTCTTCCCGGTTATCAGCTGAAAAAGCTACAGACCATTCAGAATACGGCAGCGAGAGTGCTGTTGGGCATTTCTGGCAGGTCTAGTACAACGCAAAATCTCCGGGATTTGCATTGGCTCCCGGTGGGGCAGCGTGTTCTGTTTAAGGCCCTCACTCTTGCCCATGGTGCCTTATATATAGCTGGGCCCCCCTATCTTAGGAGGCGTTTCAACTTCTATGTGCCTCAAAGACATCTGCGCTCCACAGCACAATGCCTCGCCGTCATACCGCGCTACCGGCTTGCTAGAACAGGGGTTAGCTCCCTTTCACTCAGGGCAGCCAAAGCCTGAGAAACACCCAGGACCTCAGGCTGTTTAAAAAGCAGTTAAAACCTTGCTTTTTAGTTAACATCCTGTCGCGTCCCAAACACCTCTGTCTTCTTCTAACTGGCTCCCACGCCGGGACACTCCTGAGTATCTGTGCGCACTATAAATGTCGTATAACATATGTTAGCCTGTTTGAATTAGCTAGCTCACAGTGCCACTAGAATCTCCTCTTATTGGGGAGAGAATAGTTTCTGGCAACCTTAGAACATGACAACCCTGATCCCTCAGGATCGTGGAAACCATGTACTACTTTTCGCTCAGTCACTCGTGCTCACTTACTTCATCTCAGAGATACACAGAATAATCAGTTGGGTGTTTCAATAAGGATTGTTATTCTCGTGTAAAATATATGAGCTGCAACAACCGTTAGACAGTAGCAGAGATATAGGATTAGCAGTACAGTGAATATAAAAGGATAGTACAGTTCTACCACTTTGCAATAAGCATGAATAAGTACATTAATATAAAATGCAGGATAAAAGTGTGCATACTCCTACGATGCATATCTAGATGTGCCTAAGTGCACCTAGCACGTGAGTAGGTGTAAAGCCAAGAATCCCTCTAGGTTTAGTCTAACCCCATTACCTGAAGCAAGAGAGTGTGGGACACCGTCCTGGTCTCGAGTTGGACACCCCACAAGGGATGTTTAGTCCACTGTCAGCTGGAGCATCTCCATGCAGGAGCCTCAGCGTCTTTAGTCAGTGTTTCGGCCTGGAAGTCTCCTTTCCCTCTAGCTAACACTAGCAGGAGGTGCTGTATTTATGCAGAAAGTATCTAAGGTTCCTCTGTTCCTTTGTTTCTTGTATTAGCCGTTTTTGGGTAGGAGGATGACGTATGGGATGAAGCTAGATATTATGCAGGTGGAATATAGCCCCTGCCTGGTTTCCAAGAACAGATTCCAAGATTAAGTCACAGAACACTATTGTTGAGGAAACCCTCCTTCTGTGCCTAGAACTAGGTAAAAGGTTCAATTCTAAAAAGGCTGGTTACTGTGTAGTGTAGGGGAGGTGATGGAGGTGAAAGGGTATGCTGCTACCCGGGCCTATATTAGAGTACCTATATGAAACATAACACCCACTCCTCTTCCGAATAGTCAACAATAATTAAATGCTAGCAAACCATACATTTATACTAGGTAGCAGTGCATAAAATGATCAGTGAGCCACTTAATAACATTTTAAAAACATTTTAAAAATTAAAAAATAGTGAAAAGGGGAAAAACGTTTTCTGAAAATAAGTCCTTTGGAATTGTTCCTTAAGTCACAGTCCTAAATGAGTTCGTTTATATAATTCAAACCACTACAAGCTGTTTAGAAGGACATGCTTTTTTAGTGAAAGTGTACATTTTAGGAAATGTTACAATTTTAGTGGAGTTTGGAAAAAAAAGGAAAATCAGAATTCTTTCTCAGCACACGATGACCAATTATAGATTAAGTGTCCTGGCTGGTAGACGCAACATCATCGATGCTTGCTGCCCCCAGGAGACGGACCTTGTTACCCCTCGCAGAGTACGTCAATGGTGCATAGATGAAATTCAGTGCTGCCAATAGCTGGTGTAGAGACAGCCGGTGCTGTAGTCGATACCTGGGTGCTAGTGGTGCTATTGGTGGAGCTGAAGCTCACCTCAGTTGTAAAACACACCTGCAGGTTCTCAAGGAATGCAATCATCAAGATAGGAATACGCTGGGGACATTGCCGAGCATGGGACCTCAAGGGTTCCAGCCTCGCATTTAAGTCCCCAGGCATGTGCGTCGCTAATGTCAGACAGAGGTCCAACACGCATTCGTCACCGCAAAACAAGCATCGAAGCACAGGTAAGATGCAGTCGATCCAGACTGGTCTAAACGACAGGAACCAAGAGGCGCCCAGTTTCCTTGGGGAAGGCCTGCCCAGATGTTGTACCATGCGTTCACTGTATTTTCCCTCCAGGAGAGCTTTTGCCATCTAGTTTGTGATTGACATTTACCTGCTACGCAATGGGCGGTCCAATCAGGAGTCCAGCTATTGAGAGCAGGAAGCCCTCCAAAAATGCTTCCTAATACGGAGTGTATAAAATTTGGAATAACTCCGAGGATAGTCTGAAAGGTGCTTACAAATCCTGACTCTATGGTCTTAAATAGGTGTACAATACCACTCGTATCAGACATGTTAAAGATACGAACCACCATTTCTGCAAAATGAAAGGGGCAGTTTGTATGTATAAGTGCCTGTATCTCGGTCGAGGTCCTTGCGACTTGAAGATCAAAGGTCTCTCGAGCGGAGCTTAAGGGTACGGTTTGTTGTAAAACCATGGCTTTCAGTCTGCTCAAAGTATCAAACTGTATAAAAGAAACATTCAACGATGGCCATAGTGGCGCCTCCCTGACTGTACTTGTTGGGGGAAACAATACTTCCATATAGCAAGTAACCCTGGAGTTCACAGTGACCGGATAGGCAATGCCCGGAGGCATACCACAGCAACCTTGATTGTTCAGCATCAAGTAACTCCCATTCGAGAGCAGCTCGCATACTGGTGTAATCACGGAAGCTGGAGTCCCTTTCATGTGGCAAGACAAGTTTGCTACCGACCTATTACATGTTCCGTGCAACGAAATGTCCTGGTACATGAGAGAACCGCTTAAAGTGTTCTTGCAATTTAAACCACTCCGGCATCTAAATCTATATGGTAATTCCCAGGATTCCTTAATGTATTCCTTACCCATTTTTTCATATCTGCCTGCCTGCCTCTGCTCAAGGCAATATTGAAACTGAAACGTAGTGACCGGTAGAGTTATATGGCCATGGATTAGCCATTCAGTAGAAGGTGGTTCCACCACTGTAAATGGTAGTCTATACAGTTTTTCAATACGCAGCGTTGTATATTTAGCTCCCCTTTGTGCCATTTCAACCTGTTTATCTGTTAGATTATATTCAGAAAACAGAGACGTAGTGTTGATAAAACGCCGAGGCACATAGCCTGCACATAAAGATTGCAGCGTCCAGCTTAATATCATTATAGAACGTACCTGAGATTGCCTGTGTTGTAATATGGCCAAATCTTGTTCTAGTATGTCTATCGCAGAAGACACAATGTTGCCTAAGAATAAATCCAGGAGGTCAAAGTTGTTAACCCGTTGTCTACCAAAGCTAGTGATTTTTCTAGATTTATATGGTCTATTTCCCTTATTCTCTTTGCGGCCTCTTGTTGGGATGTTTTCCAGATTTCATTGTAGGCGACATAGATGCCAGCATATATGAAACGGTTTCGATGATGTTTCCTGGGAACTTGTAGAAAATCCCTAAGATCCATGTCCGGTGAGAGTAAGGATAAGTGGTTGTTTCACTTCTGTGAGTGTTGAGGTTTCTTGCCAATCAAGGCACAACTTCCCAACACTAGAGGATGCCACTACCCCTCGGTGTTCTCTTTGTACATAACAAGGGTCTGGCCTGTGAATACTGAACCCTTCGGTAATACCCAAGAATCCTTTATGACATCTGTTTGTGTCTGAGGGGCAAACTAACCCTTTTTTCCAATTAGGGTCTGTTCTATTGTACTGTATTATGTCATCTACTTGCCCCTTCCTGTGATGTTGAATTCTGCCACCCCTCCATCTGTGATGGTTTAGGAAACCGAGGTGTGTTCGTGTCCTTGTTCTTGGCTAGTCCAAGACACTATGTTGCACAGTGTCATTTAGAAATATAATCTGCTGTGAAATGAGGCATGTTCTAAATAGCGCTTCTGTTCCCTAGACTTGCCAGTCCCTAGAACCCCTGACTGATTTTAAGTCTATTGTGTCCTTCCATAGGTCAAAACCCTGTTCAGACAGTTGGGCAATAAAGGAAGCAGAGTAAATCCGTTTGGTGATAGTTGGCATAATTTTCAGTGCCGATGTCCGTGAAACCTTATAATAAAATGAGGTCGGGTCAGTGGTGTTAAACCCAGAAAAATATGAACATTTCTGTTCTGTGCAAATGTCTGCAAACTACTTTTCGGTGGTGTAGGGCAATGTTCACATTGAAGGTATTCAAAAACATTTCTAGGTGTTATTGATTTGTGTAAAAAATGATGACCATAATGTTGGTGACAGTACAATGTGTCATATTCTGAAGAACCTTCTAACATTTCAGTATTAGAAAATGATGAAGTTTTTTCTAAATCAGACAACATGTTACTAACAGTTTGTGTCCCAATCGTCAGAAAATGTACTGGAGGTAATGATATCACTTAAAGAAATTTTAAATACATGAGATAGTTTTAAAAAGCTCGGTCGGGCCGAATACGTCGAAATAAACCTTGTCCCATACTATACCATCTGTTATAGGAACTGCTGTGATGTTCATTGATGACAAATCTCTTTGTTCACGATGTGATGATTGATGTGGCTTTAAAATCAAGTTGACCTTTTGGGCTGTAGAGCTTTGCTGGAGGTATCTTCCATTGATAAGCATGCTAAAAGTTATAACTAAGCCTAGCCAGAAAAGAAAAAACAGTAACCCAGTAATTACCCACAGTTGTACCCAAGGAGATACCAAGTATGTCTTTTTAAGAACGTTCTTGATTTGTTGCTTACATGTTTGTTGGGCTGGCGTTGTTTCCGGTTCACTTGGATCCAAAGAAAACATATCAAAGTTCACGAAGTAGCCAGAAGCAGATCAATCAATTGTTGGAATTGCATCGGGGTTAGTTGAAATTGCATTTTGCTCTCATCGAGGCATGTTGATGTAGACATCTGTATTTGGTCTGATCGCAACTTGTGAGTTATTTTGACTTTGGTTTCGAAGTTGTACTTGGGGTTCAAAGGGAAAGAGTTCCATAGCATTGTTGTATAGTCCTTCATTCTGCACAGGAGGCTCTTCAAACGTGATGAGTCTTTCTGTTTGCACTTCTTGAATTGTAGTGAGAGGAGGGCGTCTGCTACTGTGGAGTCCATGAGGCCTACTGCTTAGTTTCGGCCACATAGTGTGGTTTGATTAGGTCGATTGAGACAAATCTTTTTTCCTTTTTGCCGGCAAGAGGCGGCAAAAGTACAGTTCTTGTTCCTTGAATTGCTAGGACAGGTACAGGTTTTCTGTAGGATAGTCCGAATTCTTTTTTGTCTGCTATCTTCTCTCTGACCAGATTCCCCCCCTTTTGGGATCCAGACAGGTCTTGCCGTGACTGCCTTGACTTCCCCAGTGGCGGTCTGTTTTTTGTGGACGTTACTCTAATGTGTCTTGGATTCATTTACATCCTGTAAAACAGCCAAACGATCATGGATATCAAATGGTTTCTCATCCGCCACTGTGCCTTCACAATCAAGATCAGGTACCCACATTCTCGTCCCAAATAGGACCTCATATGGCAGTGGTTCCCAAATTGTGTGCCGTGGCTCCCTGGGGAGCCATCAGACCTAGCCAGGGGAGCCGCGCACCAAGCATTTTAATGCATTTAATGTTGAAGGGTCTGTTGACTTCAGTTAAACTAATTAGACTTAAACGCACGATGTTGATGATTTGTAAGTGACATTATTAAAGCTGTAAACGTAGTGCTTAATTGATGGCATGTCGGGGGAGAGTACCTCCATATTTCACTGTATCACCACGTTCCAGCACTGCCAAAGTAAGCGGAAGCTGCCTGATTTATTTAGTTAAGACCCGTGAATAGTTTCGTTTTTTTGCCAAATGCATTTTACACAAATGCAAGTTATCAGGAAAGTACGGTTGTACTGTCTATTAAACACACTATTATGTATTATTAAGTATTGACATTTGTACTTGAATCTTAGGTACTTCCAGTACACATTTCTTTCATTACACACACATTTCCTGACAAGCCTGCTCGCTCCTTCAGCACAGGGAAGTAAAACACCATATACGGCATAATGGCAACATTTGGAAGCAAGAAAGAGGGACATTTATAAAATATATATATATCAGAGTAATTTATTTAGCTTGCATTGATTTGGAGGCAATTTTAGGGAGGAGACAGCAAAAATAAAGCTGTATGTGGTTTAAAAAATCGTGAGTCACCCTATGGAGACAGGTGTGTTGGCACGTATGCATGGGTAGAAATGGAAGTGCATGCAAATATTCTTCAAGCGCAGAAACACTTTGGCAATGGAGCCTACATGCATATGGGTCCTATCTAGCACTGTAAGTGGGATAAAAAGTTTGAGAGGGTACTCTAAACAAGGCATGGGCAGAGAAGTGTAACTAGGAATATTTTATTAGAGGAGCCGCCTTAGTAATACAAAACACCCTTTGTATATGTCTATAAAACCTTAATCAGCTTCATCCCAATTATATTCAGTGAGAAAAATGCAAGTACTCCAAAGGCCGGGCTTACATCCCCTCCACCCTCCCAAAAAAGTAACAGTGGGGAGCCACGGGCAATGGCCAATGGGTCAAGGGAGCTGCAGGTCAAAAAAGTTTGGGAACCATTGTCATATGGAGTGACAACCCCTAGAGAACTTCTTGGCTGATGTGGCGTGCTCTCTGAACCCCATATAAGTGATTGACCCAACTACCTACCTTGCCTAATACCCTGGCTGTTAAACATTGCTTTAAGTACCGTTTTTTCCTCTCCACAAGCGAATTTCCCTCAGGATGGTACAGAGAGGAATACCGCAATGCTACATCCATACTTTCTATGGCCTCTTTGTAAGCCCGAGAGCTAAACGCCGGGCCATGGTCAGACTTTAATGTGCCAACTGCTTATGTCCCTATAAAGATTTGCAAATCTTTTATAACAGTTCGAGCGTCAGCCGAGCGCCGAGGCCAAACCCATAGGAATCTTGAGCATGAATCCACTGCCACCAATATATACTTGTAAGCCCCATCAGATTGTAAAGGGCCGCAGTGGTCCAGATAAACACAAGTGAGAGGTTTGTCAGATTTTAATAATTGTGTCTGTGCTGGGCATGTTACTGTGGAGCCTTTCATCTCTTGACAGATATCACATTTCAATACATTTTCTTTCGTTTGTTTTGCTGGACCTGGCGCTACAAGGAAATAGTGGCTGTAACGCCTGTATGCGCAGAGCCCAAACCCTCGTGTGCTGCAACAATCAAACCTTGTATACAATCCATATGAACCCTGAAAGGAACGAAAGGAACACGTATCAGTATCCTGATACCTGTCAGGTTTCCGAATATTATCCCTATTGCGAAGGTTGTACCTCTTTTCAGAGTGCTCCTGTGGAGGAGATCTACCTCGGGATACAGATCAGTCTTGTTTAAAGCTTTGTTGTTTTTTATTGTCCCACTTCTTTTAAGAAGAAGTAGGTGTCTGCTTAGAATGTCCTTTTCAGGACTGCCCATCAGTTGTGGTTTTAAAGCTTTCCTACCCAAACTGTCTCTGCCTAATTCTGCTTATTCAGCTTCAATTATTTTGGGTAGTTCGTGTTGTTGTTCTAACGGGTTGAACTCCCTTAGGCGTTGGCGGATTGCCACGGACGCTGCTTCCCCTTTAATATTAGCTAGGATTATGGCCAATACCTGGTCGAAGTTATTTAGTAACTTCATCCCTAAGTTCAGAGCAAACTCTGCCCCGTTCTCGTTTTGTATTTGTCTCAGTACATCTGGTATCACCGCTAATGAAGGAATACCATGAGTTCTGGTATAAATGGCAGCAATGATTGTACCCCAAGTGGTACAATCCTCTAATTGTGGTGTTATTACCATGGGCAAGCAGATTGTTAACATTCAGTGTTTTTCAAATGGGGTAGTATTTGGGAATACTGCCTCTAGCGGTGTTATTTTCTGAGCTACCCAGAATGGCATTTGTTTGCGTTTTGCAGGCATTTTGCCCATTACTGTGTGTAATGTTTGTGGGGAAATTTTAGTTGCTGTACTCTGAGAATGAGTTCCCTGTGTTGCAACTGTTGCTGGTTGGACTGTGAAAGTCTCCATGACGAATTGCATCAAGATTCTGTAAATTTTAATTAAATCTCTGTGTTGGATGAGTAATTCTGGCTGTGGCATTATTTCAATGTCAGGATGAGGAGTGTAGCCTGCTAATATAGGCCATGTTGCTCCTGGTCTTCCTAACCGACCAATCCTTACTCTTCCTCTTAAGTGGGGTAGGGCGCCATTGAACCAGTAAAAATGTTCCTGGTAAGTGAGTGGAATCTCTATGTCCTCGACCGGACCATATTCTGCTGGTGCATCTCCATCTGTGTAAGAGTGAAATGCATGTGTTCTTGCATCTGCTTCTGGGAATGCAACCCACAAATAGAATACCTCTGTTTTGTTTGATTTGTATGCCTCAATCACGAAAGCTACTAAGCCACCCCTCGCTGTTAAACTTTTTTTTCCAACAGTTTTAAGGTGATAGTAGGTCTGAATTTAGGTGCAATTAAAATTCGGTCCACTTCTTCATCTCCTACTGAGACGCGTCGAGCCACCACCGTGTTATCTCCCTCAGTCATTTTGTAATGAAGAAGTGTGTTCAAGGGAACTGAAGATAAGGTTTTATGCACAACTGTTTTAGGAACACTATGTCCTGTCAAGCTTGATTAACCAGCAGCCAATAAATAGGATATTTTGCCTATTCAGCTGTGGCAGAGTTTGTGCCCACCCACTCCAGACGTCTCTGGTGTTTTGTGAGTAGAGGTCTCTGAGAATAAGCACGACTGAACTACTCAGATTCAACTGTTAAATAAGTACCAAACCAAAGTTGGTGGCGCCATGTCGTGTAGTTCCTATATTACCCATACAGGACCTGTGCGTTTGGATAACATAAACTGTAGGATTGGTGGCAGACTAACTCTGAGCCCCCCACCGAATATGTTAGCCTGTTTGCATTAGCTAGCTCACAGTGCCACTAGAACCTCCTCTGATCGGGAGAGAATAGTTTCTGTCAACCTTAGAACATGTTATGTTATATTACTGGGTATTTGTTAAGCGCACGGCTACTCCCAAGAGTGTCCCGGCGCTAATCATAGAACCCGTATCAAAGATAATCAACAGTCAGGTACCACAGACACAGATCATGGAAATAGTGATGTTTTTAGTTTATGACGAAAGCGCAAAAGATCAGGTTCCTGGCGTAGATCAGAAGGAAGATTATTCCATAGAGCAGACGCCAGTACCTGAAAAGTACGGCCTCCATGACGTGAAAGAAAAAACCTGGGAGTGTAGAGCCGTTGGGCAGAAGAGGACCGTAGCGTACGTAAAGGTACATAACATTGGCAGCGAGCCCTTAAATAAGGTGCGCCAATGTTATGAGAGGCCTTAAAGGCCAGTACCAGAGCTTTAAAAAGTATCCTCTTACCAATGAAGAGTTCTCAAAAGAGGGGTCGTATGGGTACGTCGATCGGCAAGAAAAATCGCTCGGGCAGCAGCATTCTGAGCCACCTGGAGACGATTAAGGAGATATACAGGTAGACCCAGATACAGAACATTCACATAGTCGAGGCGAGATAATACCAAGGCCTGGACGACTATCCTTCTGTGCGATTGAGAGAGCAGTGGAAGAAAGTTTCGCATCATCCTGAGTAAGCCAAAGCAAGTGCCTACCACTGACTGAACCTGGGCATTCATGGAGAGCTTACTGTCCAGTTTCACCCCCAGGTTCTTAACCGTGGTAGCCAGGTCGGAGGGCGGAGACATATTTGAAGGCCACCAGTCACGCCAATTTTCATCTGGTGCCCCGCCAAAGAAAATCATTTCTGATTTATACGAATTGCATCTCAGGTGATTAGTGTTAAACCAGCGAAAAACTGCCGAAAGGCAGCGCTTGATGGACAACCCATCCAAGACTTCACCCTTGGCACAGGTGAATAGCAGTTGAGTATCGTCTGCATAAGAGACGATTCTGGCGCCGAAGGATTCAACCAACAGTGCCAGAGGAGCTACATACATATTAAACAATGTAGGGCTCAGGGTGGAGCCTTGGGGGACTCCTACATTCATAGCTTGAATGTCGGCCTCAAATGGAGGGGACCAAACAGTTTGCTGTCGGTTAGTTAAATAAGATCTAAACCAATGTAAGGCGGTGTGCCCGATACCGCACCTCCAAAGACGATCAAGGAGAAGGTCATGGGGTACGGTATCAAAAGCTGCCGACAGGTCGAGCAGGACCAACACTGCTCGCCCGCCTTTATCCAGGGTGACTTTTATCGACTCAGAGATCTCGAGGAGAGCGGTTTCGGTGCTATAATTAGCACGGAAACCAGACTGACTGGAATGAAGAATGTTGTAAGATTCTATAAATTCTCCGAGAATATGATTGACATGTTTCTCCAGATTTTTAGATAAGGCCGGAAGTAATGAAATGGGTCTGTAATTACTATCCTGTAAGGGGTCCGCAGAGGGTTTTTTTAGCGGGAGAATTTTACCCAATTTCCATTGCTCCGGAAAGGTCCCCGAGGAGAGTGAGAGATTCAAGATTTTATTAACTGCAGGATTGATAACCTCAGCAATAGAGGCCAGGGTTTTGCTGGACAGGGATCAGCTGGGGAGCCATACTTTAGAGAACGAAGAAGATGTAAAGAGTTCTCTAAGGAAATAGCAGGGATATGAAGGGAGAATAGTTTCTGTCAACCTTAGAACTTGACAACCCTGATCCCTCAGGATCGTGGAAACAAATGTACTACTTTTCGCTCAGTCACTCCTGCTCACTTACTTCATCTCAGAGATACACAGAATAAACAGTCGGGTGTTTCAATAAGGATTGTTATTCTCGTGTAAAATATATGAGCTGCAACAACCGTTAGACAGTAGCAGAGATATAGGATTAGCAGTACAGTGAATATAAAAGGATAGTACAGTTCTACCACCTTGCAATGAGCATGAATTAATACATGAATATAAAATGCAGGATAAAAGTGTGCATACTCCTACGATGCCTATCTAGATGTGCCTAAGTGTACCTAGCACATGAGTAGGTGTAAAGCCAAGAATCCCTCTAGGTTTAGTCGAACCCCATTACCTGAAGCAAGAGAGTGTGGGACACCGTCCTGGTCTCGAGTTGGACACCCCACAAGGGATGTTTAGACCGCTGTCAACTGGAGCGTCTCCATGCAGGAGTCTCAGCATCTCTGGTCAGTGTGTCAGCCTGGAAGTCTCAGTTCGCTCTAGCTAACACTAGCAAGATGTGCTGTATTTATACAGAAAGTATCTAAGGTTCCTTTGTCCCTTGTTTCTTGTATTAGCCCTTGTTGGGTATGAGGATGACATATGGGATGAACCTTGTACGCTGATATTATGCATGTGGATTATAGCCCCTGCCTGGTTTCCAAGAACCCTTATGAATATTCATTCATACTGTGTCAGTCTAAATTGAAGTCATAGAACACTATTGTTCGGGGAAACCCTCCTTCTGCGCCCAGGACTAGAACTAGGTAAAAAGTTCAATCCTAAAAAGGCTTGTTACTGTGTAGGGGAGGAAATGTAGGTGAAAGGGTATGCTGCTAACCGGGCCTTTATTAGGGTACCTATATGAAACATAACACTCTGAACCCATACTGGGAGTCAAAACAAAGTGCATGTACAATTTCAATTCAAACTCTGCATTACTACTGTAAAGTATTTATTGCGTACCTGTGCCAGGCTTGCTTGGTTCTAGAAAATAAAATAACTAAAAGAATATTTTCATACCAAAACAATTGGTCTGAAGTTCAGTCTTTGATTGTGTGAATTCATTTGCTGACAGTGTGTACAACAAATGCTTAACACTGTCCTCTGATACTGCCTTACTGTTCGACCACACTACCACAAATAGAGAGTGAGGTGCTATCTAACTTTACCTCTGCCTACCTTTGGGGTTCTGCAGGACTCTGTGCACACTATACCTCACTTTGGTATAGTATATACAGAGCCAGCTTCCTACAAGAAGGAATACCCACTGGCTAGAATCCAGTAGAGGACCCTCCCACACCCTTAGGCTCAAATGCACTCCAGAGGGGTCAGGCCACCCAGAAATGATGGGCTGTTCTCACAGAACGTGTGTACATGGACGGGGGTTGCTCTGGAAAATCGGTATAGCGCAGAGCGGACCCTGGCTGGGGCTTCCGTAGGAGCAGGGCCTGGAGTCCCAATACTCCCTCGTCTTGTCTGAAGATTCAAATGGACGCATAGAAGTTTAAGACCTCTTCAACTTTTTAGACCTTTTGTTTGACTGGGACAACGACAGTCAGCGAGCGGTCCCGGGACCTTCCACGCCACCGGGATCTTGATTGTTGCTGGGCCGTCAGACATCTGGCGACGTGGAGCTTGAGGGAGCGCCTTCGGGTGCATGGTGCAGCAATCCTCTCAGGCATTTGAGTCATGGTCTTTCTCAAGGCACCATAGACAGACCAAGTGGACGGTCGAGGGCCTATCTGTGACAGGCGCCACATGGTTTAAAACCATCTGCTTTCTTGGGAGACAACCATGTCGCACAAGGATAAAGGATTTTTTCTCGAAAACGTATGACAAAAATATGAAAAAAGCAAGTCAAAAAGTGATTGAGGGGTAGCTCTTCAAAGATCTGTGCTACCTGGCGCGGAGAGGAAGAATGGATGTCATCGCACCAAGGTGGCGCCTATATAGCTAGCACGTGCGTTATTTTCGACGCCAACAAATAGCTGAAGGACGTTACCTACCGGCACACAGGACTACTGCTCGAAAATTTACGGATCTAGTCTGACGCCTGGGGATAATTCTAAGATAAGGAATCTGAAGCTAGGAGTCTCTAACAGAAACACCAAACAATCGCAAGTGTAATATTACATCACTGGCTTTTTGCAATTGTTGGTTAGGTGTGATTGCCAACAAGAGTAAGTATGCATATATAGGAGTAAATTAAAAAATATAAAGTGGAAACTATTATAGCCAAAAGTGAGAATAGATTTTCAAATCTTGTATTATACCTACAGATAAGCAGACTATGTTTGCTACACTAGTCCTATTGTTTGCACTTGTGGGACTATTAGTACAGTCACTTTTGAGGTTGACTTTCTTTAGGTGTAGGAGGACTGAATGGTTAAGCAAAAGGTAATTTGAGGTTCCCTTTGTAGAATACATAGACCTATTGGTTGCTCTTATGTCTGCCCTGTTGCATTATAGATGCTTTTCAAATTATTTGAGAGTCTCCCTAGGACGAGGACAAGATAACATTAGATTGGACTACAGCTAATAGATACTCTTCAGTATGACATCACACATGGGAAATAAGTCCAGAAGCTTGTAATGTTCCTTGAGCCCTGTGTCTTTAGAGGATTATGTTGAATGATCATCTGTTACCATCCTCATGTTCTCAGGTTCTCTAAATCAAATTATTTGCTTCTTCTTGGAATTGGTTTCAATGTACTATAATCAACACACTGGTATTGATGATGCTAACTGATATTCAATATCAATGTTAACCCTTCAACTGCCTATGCAGGACATTATCTACAAGCTCCCAGGATATTGGGTATCATTTAGCTTCTGGTTGTCTGGACAACATGCTCTGTGAGCTATAAAAGTTTCTAGATTTTTGCTTTTTGAGAGACCTAAATTTTCACTTTGACGTTTTTAACTCCCAGTCCAAGATTTACCTTCCCTTGATTTGAAACTTGTTTGTAACCCAGGCCACATTTGCTTGATTCTGTATTTATGAACATTTCAAAAACGGATACAACAGCTTTAATTTCACTTTCTCAGATGGAACATTTTGTGGTTCCTTTTTGGCTACCTACTGACTCCAGGCAGTCTGGGACTAAAGTACAAACTGCAATTTTCTCCAGGAGCCCTTGGTCTCAAGTCTCCTGGAATATTTTTGTTAATCCCTCAGTCACACCGCTCAACATGGAGGGTGATGTTTGTAATGCTGCTTTGAGCTTTCATAAATGGTTAGCGAAATCAATTAGGGCCAGAAGTAGGTGGCCAAATAGCGATCGGTAACGCTGAAATTAGCAGAATTCCAGCGTTACCGATCGCTATTTGGCTGCGAGCAATATAGGCGAGTTTAAACCTACTAGCAAAATAAGGAATCGCAAAATTGTGATTCCTTATTTTGCTCTTGCATTTAAGGAATCGGTAATTGCGATTCCTTAAATGCAATGTAAGTAGAACAAAAGTAAGTGCACTTTAGCCTTAAGGAATTGCTAATTACCACCAACTTCAAGTTGGTGGTAATTATCGATTTCCTTTAAAAAGGCACTTTTTTGCTTTTTTTAAAGTGCCATGTGGCACACATTCATGCCCTTAGGGCAAGTATGTGCGCCACATGTGCACACATGCACATTTCAGGGGTGCAACAGGGTGTCCTTTTGGCGCCCTGGCACCCTTGAAATAGCGCCCGCTATTTGCCATTCTTTAATACCAAATCGCTAATAGTAAATATCTTCCCATTCATTCCTATGGGCCTCCTAGCCCATAGGAATGAATGGCTAGGTACTCCTTATTAGCTAATCTCAATTTGGGATTCGTTATTAAGGAACGTTAAGGAATCGCTAATATTTTAGCGATTCCTACCTACATTCAATTTTGAGAGTCCTTAATAGCGAATCGGTAAAATTCGCTATTAAGGACTCGGTATTTCGGTTTTACCTACATCGGGCCCTTAATGCCATGGAAAGTGTTCATGCTCATAGGCACTGGCCTCCTCTCCTTGGTACTCAGAAGAGCTGTGCATAGGGAAGCTAGATTCCAAGCTCTGGAAGAGTAAATGGAGTTCCACTTATCATCCTAAGTATAAGAAGTGTATAGGCCAGCTATCAAGCATTATAACAAACTTATCCAAGCGGCACACTGATCCTATTTTACCAAACAATCAAGGCGGCCAGCAATTCCCAGCATGCAATCTTTAAAAGTGTTAGAGACTTTTTGTAGCCCACAACATGCAGCTGGGTGTACCTCCTTCGCAAGAACTCTGCAATAACCTTGTGATCTTTTTATAGGATAAAACTGCAAAAGTTTGTACAAACTGTTGGAAACCTCACATCTTTAGGTCCCTTAATGTGCTGGGAGGCCAACTCCCAAGCTCCTAATGGTGTAGTTCTATCAGCTTTTAGATCAATACTGAAATCTGGCATAATGGTCATCTTGACCACTAAGAAGACAGGCTTACTGATGGATCACTTGTCAAGGAGGTTTTCAAGCCTTACCACTGATATTTTGGTTCCTAAGCTCTGCGTAGCTACTTAATTGAGTCAGCAATAGTCCCAGAAATTTGTAAGCATGCCAGTTCTTTCTCTTTTGAAGAAATCGTCTTCAGATCTGGCAGTCATGTCTAACTACCACTCCATCTTACTGACACTTTACCAGCAAAACTATTGGCGAAAGCCATCAATAGACAGCAGCACAGCTATCTAGGAACTATTTCTCTTCTGGATGCATCTCAATCGGGCTTCCTGCTAATCGTAGCCTGAAAAAACTAGTTGGCTGTGGGGTTATAACATATGTGGATGACACACAGATTATTGTTACCCCTCCAAGGATGTCTCCACGGTCCAAGCCACCCTTCAAGCATTAGGAGTATGGTGGCCACCTGGATGCAGTCCAACTGCTATCAGCTGAACACAGATAAAACTGAGGTTCTTTGTTGAGCAGACAAACACATCTTTGAACTAAGGAGTAGTGGAGTAGAGGCCAGGTGAATTCGGAGCTGAGGTCACATCGTCCCTCAGATCAGGAACTTGGGTGGGATTCTAGATAGACAGCTTCATATGTCTAAACAAATTAGCAAAGTGGTATCAACTCTCATCCAAAAAATGTTGTGTGAAGTGTTTTGGGTTCTACAGCTGAAAGCTCTTAAATTGGTCACACAGCCCTAATTGTTTGGAGACTAAATTATGGGAATGCTCTATATGTTCACATCTCGAAGAATATGTTGAAACTACTACAGAGGGACAAAGCTCTGCAGCCAGGCTACTCTTAATCTTCCAAGACCCGCACATGTGTTCTTTCTTTAAAAACATTTCAATATTGGACCACAAGAGCCATTCTTAAGGCTTTTTGCCTTGTACATTGGACATTAAGTGGCACAAGCCCAAGGTACTTGGGTGGGTCAATCATACCATACCTTTAGAGGTGGTATCTACGTTCCACAAATGATTCCTTGATTTTTAGCTCCAGTGCAAGCAGTCAAGTTACTTTCTAGCCCCCAAAGAAGTGGAACAAACTGCTCATCTCCATCATACAGGAAATTGTCTTTCTTTGAGATAGCCGCAGCTTTTCCAAAAGTGTTTTTGTTATATTGTTCAATGTATGTTAGTTCGGCATTTTAGAGATGAACACTCTTCTCAGTAGCAGATCACTTTACAAATGCGATATAATAATATTTAAGAACAAGTTTGTTTTGTTATTGAAGGCTGGTGTCTTGTACTTATTTTGTCGAACTCATGTATTTCCTAAAAAGGCAGGCCAGGGTATGTTTGATGCTTTCATAATTATCCATTCTTGAACCTTACAACCGCCTTGCAAGTTTCTTTTTGAAGCACATGTGACCTGGTCCAGCAAAGGCATGGGGGAGGGTGAAACTGTGTTTACGGATTTATTAATATAACATTTTTGTGGAGAAAGGGTGTTCTGAGGGGATTAAGTAGTCAACAGTACAATCAATATAAACAGTTCACACAAGTTGGCAGAGCCCCGGTGTATCACAGGAAGAGACTTGGAGACCAGCATTGTTTTGGTTTGATCAATTTTGCAAAAGGGATTGTACCAGCCCGGTGGGCCGTTCGGCGTGGGCCCTGGTGACTAACTTGGAGAAAGTGGGTGGCTTGTCAGAAAAACGACAGAAACAATTAGAGTGCTGTTTTAAAGAAGGGCTGCTTCTTTTTAATTTCTTTGCCTTTCTCAGGTGCTGGGTCAAAGTACACATGTAGTTCGTAAATGGGGAAAGGGGCAGAACACCAGGAGGTAATTGTCCCGTGTAGGCCAGAGTCTTCTTCCCTTGCGAAGTCCGTCGGCTGTTCTCTTTCTCGCTGCTCGTGGAGGACTCCGGGCCTCAGCGACATGCAAAATAACAAATACACGGGGTTACTGGTTTGCTCATACGCTAATCTGTTTGTGTGCCACCGTCACCAGGGATTGTGGGTTTTACGTGCGTTTTAACGTGACTACAAAGGGGAACTGGTCGAGGTGGGACGGGGTGCTGTTAGGTCAATGAAAGGTCAGTGGTGACAAAGACTTCACCTCCAACCCTCTTGTGCTCCGTTTCACAGCCCCATGCAGCCCTGCCCAGCCCACCACCACAGCGAACCCCGAGTGGTCACTTGCCTTGAGCCACGACCCAGGAACTGGGCCGCGGCGCTGGGACCTTGAGCGTCCTCGGTCGTATCTGCGCTCCCGGACCCTCCGGTCTTCGGATCTCCCGTCTTCTTCTCCTCTGGGTCACTGCTGGGCTCCTCTCGCTCTGGTCTCTCGGCTGGCTCTCGTTTCCTTCCGGGCTCGTTCGCTTCTCCGCTCTCGTCGTTCTCCTTCTCGCTTGCAGTCTCTTCCGGTCGGCAGACAGCGCTTCCTTCATTCCCCGCCTCTTTTCTATCCTGGACTGCCCCTCTCTCCGCCTTCTTTTAGTCGTCGCACCAATCCCATGTCCGTGATGCTGGTGACGCATGGAGGTGTGTCTGAAGTGCTTGGGCCACTAGACCGCTCCGTGCTTCCGGAGGGGAGTCGCCGTCCCCCTCGCCTGAGTTCCGGGTTCCTGACTCATCGGAGCTCTCACAGGGATGTCTCAACAAACAATACTTTCTGTTATGTTCTAGCATAGATAAGATGTTTAAATGGCTGCTGGAAGAAGGCCACTGCTTATAACGGTAGTTTCAGCCAGCACTTAGGGAACAGCGGCTTCAGAACAGGTGGAATGAACCCTAGGCAGGAACATTTAAAAGAAAACCACGGAAATGAGCTTGTTTGCTAGCTTTATACTGCCACAATATCAGTTTGTGTGACTGACATATATTACACTGAAGATTCCTAGTAGTAATGTCTGATACTCCGTTGTGCTGGCTTTTGTAGCTTGTGGTGGTAACTACCCTTCATATAGTAATATTGTGCTTGGTTCTTTCTCTTTTGAGGGTGAGAACAATTTGGTTGCTCAACCATAAACCTTAGAGCTTCTTTACTAGTTGGATTTTCATTCAGTAGACAAGAGAAGACAACTGCATAATGTAAACAGTAAGGGCTATACTAGTGAAGATGCCAAACACGGGCTGCGGAGATTTCTGCATACTCAAGATTTTCCTTTATATTAGAGGCAATCACTGGGATGAACTGCAGCAGAACATGGTTGTTTAGGATAGACTACATAACAGGAGGATGAACTAATGATAATGATCAAGTCATGCAGTTGGTGCATATCAGTTGATCATTGTCGGCCCCACATCTGAGAAAATACAAGACAGTATGTAAAATATCACTGTAAAAGTAAACTTTAATGATAAAGGAGTAACATATTTTTGATGTGGTGAAAAACCGTTGAGCCTAAAAGTTTGTTACTGTAACAGTTTGGCAATGGATAATTGTTTGCGACTACATACTCTGTTCCAAATGTGTTCCACCCATTGAGTTCACCGTGATTTTTTGCTTTTGATCACCTCTGCAAAAGTGAGGTGCTGACTTGAGGTAAGTCTTAACTGGAAAATCCATATTGCTTTAACTGTATTAAAGATATACGTGAAAGCTGCCTATAAATGCAGTTTTGCGCCACTTAGGCTACACAGTCCAGCAATGGGTCAAACAGGAGTAAAACAAACACAACAATGAGTGTGTATGTGTATCAAGGCCAGTAACAGCTGAAACGCATTATGGCAGACAAAACTCATTAAAATAAAACGTATGCACTCAAACAGTGGTCCGCGTTCGTGCTTCTCATCAAGGAGGTGTATGCGGCGAGAATGTTTATACATACACATAGTATGGGGCATGAAGGCTTGTCATATTTCTCTAGTTCAGCTCAGACCGTGTCCTGTTTGCTGGGCCACATTTATTACTCTGCTTCTCAGCAGAGGGAGCAAGGGGCTACCCACAAAGATGGAGTAATTATCAGTGATAGACCCCGTTCCTGAGAAGGAGGAGATATGGCGTAAAACCTGCTTTTGATAACTAACCACCACACCGCACATGGGGTGGGTCAGCGTAGGCCCACTGAACAAACAAGGCTGCCCATAGATCGGGAACCAACAGAGTATGGGCTCCCCTCTGAAGTTTTGGTGGGAAGGGATCAGGCAGTCATGGCAGTTAGGGGTGGAGCCAAGAACCTCAGATAAGCACTTCACAGAGAAAACGTGACTGCACCATTTAGGATTGTTGCAGAATGCTGTGTGGGAGGGTTGAAGGGGTGATGTGGCATCTAAGGATTGGCCCGCAGTGCCTGGCATCTAGAACTTATCACCCACCCTGGACGGTGAAGACGTAAGAGTAAGGGACAACCGGAAGGAGAAGCCACCTGATGTCCAACTCTCTACAGTTGATCCCCAGGACTAGACGGGTCTTTCCAGTTCCAGTGGCACTAGCCCCAGTTATACCCCCAAGGACCAGTTGGGGGAAGAGCTGAACTCCATTCCCACTCCAAGTGCTCTGCAAAGACAGCCAAAAGCCTCTGGGGCTAGGGAGTCAGGGCAGGAGGGTGCTATACTGCCTGGTAGCAAAGGGGCTGCACAGGATGCCCCCATTAGCAGGAGAGGAGCGCAAGGAGCAAGAAGAGAATATTAGTGCAGGGAGCCAGTAAAAATAGCACAACACAAAGTGTGCCCTTTGGAATCCAGAAGGCCTGATGGAAATGCAACTAGCGACTAAAGCTCACCACCAGGAGTAAAATAAACCAAAGAGTAAGAAAATAGGCCCAAGGGGGCCAAAGTTATGCTCTGTTGAAGATTTGACAATGGACCATTTTCCAAAACCCCCGGGGTACAAAACAAAGCTTTTTAAAGTAATTCATGTATTTGCCCAGGAAGTGATCATGCATGGGGCCCCATCCCCATACTCACTTTTGGCATGGTGTCCCCATCTCCTAGGCTCAGCTCCAAGTATTGTTGTCCCTGGGAACTCATGCCCCGGGACGAAGGCAGCCCACCGTCGGGGTGCCCTCTATAATGCTCCCAGGGAACCCCTGGAGAGATTCTCATCCATTCTAAAGCATTCTTAGAGATGGAATTTTGGTCTTGTGATCTGGAGTGCGGGACCCATATAGGTTGCTCCTATGGCTGCATTCTATGTGGCCTGATGAATGTGAAAGAAAGACTGACACACAATTGTCGGCACTTTAAAATATAACTGGTTTATAGCTAATTTTGATGGTGAACACTGCAATACTTATTTCTCGAAATATAGCTATGATTTTGGTTTCCATTGGTTTTCATGGTGGTATACAGCTAAAATATTAAATTTATTTCTAATGTGGTGATCCCTGGGCAAAGCCAACAGGTTGGCCTTATATATATCAATGGATTGGCCCCTTGACAAAGCCAATAGGCTTGTATTATTTGATGTGGTGAGCCCCTGACAAAGACAATCGGCTTGCCTTATGCATTGATGTGGTGACCTCTCTGGTATAGGTGAGAGGAGTATTGTGATTATGGGGCTCATAACCCATTTGGGATGAAATGTGATTTAAGTGTGTCACTAAAGGTATTTAAATCTGCCTGATGTATATATTTGTAACTTAATGTGTAGTATAGAATGGAGATTACCAGGCCACACCACCTCCCTTGAGTAGGTCTTGATCTGCTCTACTTTGCTACCCTTAGAGAGTTGAGTGCTACAAGGAGATACTTGGTTTCCAGTAAGGAGACCATTGTGCACCTTTTACTTGCACATGACTCCCATCCTGCACAATTATTAACCCAATTTCTTACACCCACTGATGACACTGGTATCTCCATTAGTGGCCTCTAATATGTGCATGATCAATAAAAAATGATAAGGGTACAACTAGCTTATAAAGATCCCCTTCAATGCTTACCTGGCCCATTTCCAGGAGATCATGCAGTTCCAGCTGCTGGTAGACTTTCTGGCGGTATTCTTCCATTTGCATTTTTTTCTTCTTTGCAAGGTCATAGTCTTCCTTTTCCACTGCACAGCGCTTCTCAACTTCGTACCTTCCAAGACGTTCCCCAACCTGAAATAAATAATATGATGCCATGCACTTTAGCCAATATCCTTACCTTACCCTGTGTTACTAAAAGGACAAATTACTAATTTTAGTCATAGTTCACCATTATGAGCATCCTCATTACATTCATAAGCATTGCATATCTCCAATGTTTTTTTTAAGCAAAATAGACTTTTCTAAAAATGTAACTGTAAAAAAGTCATCTAAACAGACGCCTAACTTAAGATATCATTTCCTACATTTTTAAATGATTCAATGAAAATGAGCTTATTCAAACAGAGCCTAAAAAAACATTTCAATACAAGAAAAATAAAATAACTGGTGACCAACAAGCAGAAGCCCCTCACAACAGTCTAGTGCATACATTTTGATGAAGACACCCACATTGAAAATGTAGATTATAAGCAAGCATGTTCTCCTTCTACAGAGTGGGATATTCATAAACAGAGAATATACACTACATTAAGAAAACAATACATTGGGCAAAACAGCTCTCTGACAGGCAGTCTTGACCTCAGGGTGCAGAACCTTTTCCCAAGTCCTGCATAATTTATGTTTAAAGAGACTGGTTGGGGTCTGAGAGAGAGATTTATACTCAATTATAGCTGTGCACTGAATCCTTTATTTGGTTGGTGAGTAGCTTGAATAGTAGCAGCAGACCATTAAAGCAATATAATATTGCCAACAGGAGTTTGGTAAAAAGTAATGTTAAAGCTTCTTCGTCAGGGCAAAGAAGGAAATTAATGTAAACTCTACTTGCTTTCCTAATTGGCAATCTTATTTTTTGGTTGTTGCAATATATTTTGTTTTACAGAAATCATGTTTAGGGCTAGTTCATAAATCCTCAGGTATGGATATTGCTTTAATTATGGTGAGGTCCAGCTAACGCCAAATAATGTTTCATCACAGGCATCACAACATTTCCTGCACGGGTGTGCAAGTTTACGCGCAAATCCAGAAAATACCTTGATGCCCTGGCAAAGTTGATTCCTTTAGGCGTAACCCTGTCTATTTGTTGCAGAACGACTATCTGGTAAACGGGTAGAACCAAATGTCAAGATGGGCTGACACTCAACACCATTTCCTTTCGGAGCACTAGTGTCTTGGGGACTTTATGCCGCTTAGAGAAGGAAAAAAATAGATGAACCCTTCAATCTAGTGGTGGGGTTATTGTCCAATGGAAGTATGGGCAAGCCCTGCATCCCATTCTCTTTCTCACTTTTTCCAAGGTGCGGTTTCTGACATCCCCTGCACCCCCACCAATAACCCAACCTCCACCATCTTGACACTGAGCACCAGACGATATTTCTGCCCTCAGAGAATGCAGAATGTGGGGTTTACTCCCAACTCGGTCAGTCTCTTTGTCAAAAATACACCTACATAAATTCTAATTTCCTCTCAAATGCAATAGAAAATGGGCGCAGTATTCAGAATCTAGGTAGCCAGTGAACCCTACCAGCTCTAGGCTTTTCGGAAACCAGAGACCCAGAGGAAATTCAGTATGGTGTGGCTTGCATGGTTTACAGCAGGCTTACACAGAATGCCCTCTAAACAATAAAAAAATATGCTTAAAACACTTAATTTCTTCTATTTTTTCATAGGGGAACATGCTGGACCGGGGCCAGTCAGCACCCAGCGCATATCTGGAATTTAGTGGCCAAGGGGAATCCAGTATGGTGTGGCTATTTTGAATCCGAACACATTTTCTAACTCAAAATGCCCTGAGAACTTCAAAATACAGGTCAAGATACTCAACCTACCCCATATTTCAGTGCTAGAAAACTCAGGCCCTTCCAACCAATGGCATACGTCTTACCACCCTGCGTTCTCCCACTTCTCCCAATAAAAACACACTGTAGGAAAATGCCTCATTTTGACATCGTCATCCCCATTTCTTTGCCTGGTATTTGATGCAACTTTAACTGAAGTGCACTGGATTCCTGCTAACCAGGTCCCCATTGCAAGTGTTCTTTCCCAAAAACAATGTAACTGTGCAATTGTTACACAACTGGCCAGGCCTTTAGCAACTTTGTAAGTCCCTAGTAAATAGTATCCATGGTACCTTTGGATTGGGTACTAAAGAGGGCCCCTTAGGGCTGCCGCATGAATTGTGCCACCCTAAGGAACCCGCCAACACACTCATGCAGACTATCATTGAAGGTTGAATGCAGTGGTGCAGACAAAAGTGATATCACAACGTGGCTCACACCCTGTATGCCAGGTCCCCAGACACTGCATGAAATATATGCAAGTAACCCCCTACAGCAGGACTTACAGCCCTAAGGCAGGGTGCATTATAATATATGTGAGGGTATATCTGCCTGAGCAGATATGCTCCTGTGCTATCTAGTCCAATTACTAGATGGTACAAGTGAACAGGGAAGCCATCTTGAGTACATGTACTGAGCACTGGTCATTACGAGTTCCCCAGCTACATGATGGCTTCATCACCTTATCTTAACAAATCCACACTCATGCCAGTAGTGGATTGTGAGAAGTTGGCCTGGTATATGATGCTCACTAGTTAAAGTGATCACCTTGTACCATGCCAAGCAACCCTTATGGTGTGGTTGTAAGTCAACCTTTTCGGACTAGCTGCCCTAGTGGTAGCGTAGGCTAAGCAGTCTTTGAGGCTAAACTCGTGAAGCGTGTTAAGCCAGCTGTTTTACCAAATGTAACCCCCTTTTATACCAATGAAAGGACACCACACAGATATATATTCAAAATATATATGTATTTATTTCTCAAAGTAACCCCTAGTCTCTTTATGAGCACAGGAGCACAAATCGTCAAACAAGATTACAGTAGAATACACAGAAGTTGCACTTTATATGGATAGGCCCTGGTGGCCGCTCGAACCATATACTAAAATAGTGGTACAAGTACCACGAACAGAAAGGGGAAAAGGCCTAGGGCCTCTAGAATCGCTGGGCCTACAAGGATCTAACTTCAGTTAGTGACCAGGAGGTCCACGGGTGGCGTGTGCAGAGCAAATAGTCACACGCATGCTCCCATAGGTTTCAATGGGTGCGTAAAAAGTACAAAGTTACTGCAAAGAGGATCTTCCGGATGGACTAGGAACTCAAGATTTGGAACACAGGCACTAGAGATGTAATACTACACTTGGGCACAGGAGTGCCAGCTTTACCTCACCCACAGGAAGCGGGTGCATAGGCCTCGAAGTGCGTCGGGTTTCTTCTATCTGTTCCGTGGAGCCTGAAGACAAAGATGCTGCAGGCGGTCGGTCCGGGAGAGATGCGGTGGATCCCAGAGTGGATCGGAGATGTTGAAGACCTGTAAGCAGAGGGGACAGTGTTCACAGTCACTAGCCAGTGACCAGCGTGGCACCAGGTGGGTACCAGGCAATGTCGGGTGCAAACAGGAAGAAAGGTGTAGCTTGTCTCTGCAGCCACGTGGTCCCTGGAGGTCGACGACGTCCAGGAGTCGGTTCACGAGCTGTCCCACGCAGGCTCTCGCTGTCGGCGACTTGATCGAAGCAAACAAGCCTTGGCAAAAGCAATTGTTGTAGGAGATGAAATAAGCTGATGGTTCTGACCAGCAAGGTCAGAAGGACTGCTCCTTTGGAGGGGAGCAAGGGCCAGTCTGGAGCAACCAGACCAGCGGTGTATTTCTTGAAGTTCGTCGCCAAGATGGCTACTAGCCAGCGGGCCAGCAACCGGTTAGGCGCGTCGAGTGGCAAAATGCAGAAGGGCCCCACGCAGATCGTGGAGATGCTGGAGGGCTCACCTTTGGTGCAGATGCTGCTCGGGTGTTGGGCTTCTCAGATCCCAAAGCACAACTTGGAGGGAGCCTCGGTTGTTGCGCTTGCAGCTTGTCGTCGTCGTTCCAAGATGGCTGGCTCCACGTGTCTCGGTGCCTCCACGGGTCTCCTCTTTTCAGGGACTGTGGATCGGGCAGTGAGAGGTCTGGAGGTCCAGGTCTTGTCAGTCTCTGGGCTCGGGCTCCGGCGGGAGGCGGCGGCAAAGCAGACGTTGATTCGCTGGATGGTGCTTGCGTTAGCAAGGTGGTCACTCCCTGACCACAGGAGAGATTTCCTTCAGTCCTCTGTGCAGCAGAATGTCGAAGTTCCCGTCTTCTTCTTAGTTTCAAGTTGATTCCAGGATGTCTGAAGTCTTAGGACATAGCTCCTACCTTTAAGTGGATTCTAGGGGCCGGACTACCTGCTAGGTCCCTCCCTATGGGTGGGACCAGGAAGGGGGGTGGTTACACCCCCAATCCTTTGTCCAGCTCGCCCCAGGCCCGGGACTGGTGTGCCCCAGGACCGGTTTGAACTGGCATATGCACCAAAGCTCCTTGTGAGCCACAGGCATGTCTGGTTTCTTTCAAGCCCTACCTGACCAATACACAAAATCCTGTCTGGGGTGGTGCACGCACCTCCCCTGGCAGGAAACCCTTTGTCCACACCTCCCAAGCTGGAAGGACTCCCAGCAGCAGGAGGGCAGACTTGTGTCTGTGGTGGCAGCATCCATTTTGTGGAGCTGAGGCTATGTCTGATTTTACCCGGGTTTCAGGTACTGTACATGTCGTGTCCCTCTAGAAGGGTGGAATGCTAACCCCGTCGCCAGAATTGGCGAGAGGTTAGTATTCCAATTCGTATGACACCTTACTCGACATGTTTTGATAAAGTCAAACCAAAGATAGCATTTAACCGTGAGGTTCATAATGCACTTAAGAGTATATGGTATGACGATATCTGGAAACAGTAGAAGGAAGTTGTTCCGACCACTGCAGACAGGCTCAGCTCATGCCAGAGCACCATCTCACATGGAACCAAGCACTCTGCCTTCAGGATTGTTAAGACCTGCCATAGGAGTGACTTATAGGTTACCAGGTGTCGCATTTAAGGTTAGGTATAGGTATACTACACCTAAGTAAGAGGTGGTTACACCAACTTACCCCAGCTGAGTGATCAGCCAGTTGTGTCAAATTGTTAGGCCAAGCCTGGGGTGGCATAATCCATGCTTCAGCCCCTGGCAGGCCTTGGGTACACCAATGCCCTGGGTACCTAGTGTACACTGGTACAGGGGCTGACAGGGTGATCCACTTCCAATTGGTTATGCACCTAGGGTGCATAGTTTTAATTTAGTAGAGAGAACAGCAGGCTGGGGGTCTGATTGGAAGGCCCACAGCCTCAATATGTCAAAAACCAGTGAAGCAAAAAGCAAAAATTTGGGGTGACCATAGGATAGCAGACCCTACTCTCCTACATGGATTTATCAAATCATGCACCAGAGGGCACCTTTGAGGTGCCCCCTGAAACCCTACCAATCTCGACTATACTGGTTGACTGGTGTAGACCAGCCTGCCACCACAGACAGGTTTCTGACTCCCTGTAGGTGAGAGCCCCCGCTCTCTAAGGTCAAAAACAATGCCTGATCCGGACAGAGGTGTTGTTATCTCCTCCCAGCAGGATGGCTAGTAATCAGCATATCATGGCAGGAGGCTTTAAAGGCCTCTGCTGCCTTTGATATGCAATCCTGGCTTCCCCAAGACAGGGGAAATGCCACCCTCTGCCCAGAGCCCATTTGGCTCCAGGACAGGAAGGAATATTAGCTAGTCAGGAGGGGTGTTCCCTATCAGGCTAGTTACACCCCCAAGGTGGCCTACCTAAAGTGAACATGTAAAATAGAATTCCACCGTCTTTGGTTTTTGAAAAAATAAGATACACTGGGTCAGGGTTATAGGGGGTGTAGGCAACGCAACGGTACGTAGCCCATTGGCTACTATCTTACACTCCCCGTAGGGCCCCTAAATTGAGCATTTAGGTGGCACGCCTGACACCAGCAACTCATATTCAATGTACACAAGAATACGAGGACAACGAAGAACTTATAAAGTGAGAACTGAGGACCAACTGCAGACTTTTGGCACAAACCCTGCCTGCATCTGTCCCAACAATTGCAATAAAACGACTTGTCCTGCCACTGTGCATCTGCCAAGAACCCCATTAGGCTGCCAACGATGTGCAAATTGCCAGTAATCTCTCTTGGAATAGAGGAGCTACTCCCCTGTAGCCTGCAGGCACCAAACAGCAAAGTCCGGTCTACTGTTCTGCCGCCCTCCAGTTCCACCAATACAGCAGCTGCCCAGGAAGAGGTAGTCAGGCTCCAGGAAGTCAGATCCGTCGCTCCATCAATTAAGACGACGCCAGGATGAACCGGAGCCACACAGCACCAATACCCGGGGCACCCGTGACGCACAAGCCAGCCGACTTAACTACTGGGTATCAGAGCACTCCAGCCGGGTCTCCAAGAACGGACTGTACTTCCTTGCTCCCAGGGCCCTCACAAACCAAGCTTCCTGTTGGGAGCACCCAGACTCCAAGTTCCACTCTACAGCCCGTTTAAAGGTGGCCTCCCCTCTCTCCTTTGGTGTAGCAGGCAAAGCTACCAACCCGACCAGCACCTCTGCACCCAGATGCTCATGGGAAGGTAAAGAATAACTGCTGGTGGTTCTTTGGACCTTAGCCCCCTACCACCTTACGTCCTGAAGCAGACCCGCAGAAACCTATTGCAAGTAACTGTATGCAGGATATGCCTTTCTTTCCCATAGGAAAGCATTGCCGCATAGGGCCGCATTTAAGTGAACATTTTACTTACCTGTAAAAATCGATATCTCGAAAAGTACTTTTCTTGATCACGAAGTTCTGGGTGTTGAACTTTATATAAAAATGTGTTATTTTTCTAAATTGGTCTTATTCTTGAGTGTGTCTCTCATTTAGTGCCTCTGATACAACAACAAATGCTTAACACTCCCCTCTGATTAGCCTAAACTGCTCGCCCACACTTCCACAAAAGAGAGCATTTGGATTTGTTACTTGTGCCTCTGTAAACCAATGAGGGTTGCGTTGGCTCTCTGCATAGTTTACCTCGTTTTGGTGCACTATATGGAGAGCCAGCTTCTTACATACAACTAATGGAAGTCATAGGAACAGACCAAAATTGTAACCATGTGAAGACTGTAAAGTCAAAGTATTGTCAATGTAAAGTCCCCTTTTGTTTTTCTTTCTAAACTGTTACTCAGAGAGATTTAAGAAAATTGTTTGATTTAGGCAAAGTTTGATGTTTGTTGGGCATTCCATATAAGAAAACATAGAGGGAGCCACGCAAGTAACACTGCCAAGGACCAACTTGGGTTTCTAGGTTTCCAAAACATCTGGGATTATTCCCTGGGTTCTGGCCTCCAATAGGCCCAAATATTGCAGCAACCCACAACCCCATAATAAGTTAATTTTGCAGGAAAAATATTGGGGCCTTTCCCATCACGGGTGAAAGGTCCACCAACACAGATATGGTAGAGTTGCTATTGGAATTAGTGTGGGAACACTGGGTGGTAGGGCTTTTGTTGATCCCACAGATTCTAGAACTTTCTCTCTTAGATATAAAAGGAAAATCTGTAATTGTATTCAGTTTGATATTTGCAGAGCATGCAGGGATTTTAATAAAACGTAGTGGGTTTAGGACCCATATGACTGTCTATTGTTCAGAAAGGTCGGGGTTGGTATGTAACTATGAACACTGGCTGTCACTGGGCCCAAATAGCATAGCTACCCAAGCCTCTAGGGAGATAGAAACGCAAATGAAAAATCTTGAGGTCTCCACGTTGTATTTTGGGGTCTTTCCTGTTACTGGTGATTGGCCCATCCACAAAACTGTGGGAAAGTTGTTAACGAAAGGGTGAGAACACAGAAAAGGAGAACATTAGTTATTATATATTTATGTTCTCTACAAATATAAGCGAGTATGCAGGAAAGAACACATTTTGTAAAATGTCATCTGAATCACATATTATGGGCAATCCCAAATTCAGAGTTGTACAAATGACAGTTCCTAAATTTACATTCTTAGGCACACTTAAAAAATGCATTGCTTTCTTTCATACCATTTTTCATTCATTAGTTTTCACCATTTAAAGTGATGCATGGTTATTACACAATGAAAAAGTATTAGAAGCTACAGCTCAGACAATGGCTCTGGGTACCACGTCTTTTGGATAGCCAACAAACATTAGATATACCTGTTACGAAGTTTCAGATTTAACAGTATATTACTTTTGTAGATCAGCCATTCTGGTAGAACATTACAGATGACACAATGTTCCCTAAAATTATGACTGCAGACAATCTGCCGTACTGAAGGTTTGTCTTGACAAGTCATATCGGCGAATTGTCAGCAGGTACAAGGCCAAATTGCGAGCAGAACTGTTGGTGTCCAGTTTCTATGAACCAAGGAATTTAAGCCTGCAGATCCACTTTTTTTGCAAAAAAACAATGTGACATAGACCCCAGTAAGCTACCCAAATTAAAGGTTGGCCTGTTTGTCACTACCACATGTTTTTGGTATCCTATCGCCTTTCGTTAACGCCTTCCTTTGATTTTTCTGCCTCTTATTTCCATCAGTCATTCTTTTCTATTCCGGTCTCTTCTTCCTGTTATCACTTTCATCTTCTTCCTTATTCTCTATCTACGTTTCTACTATCCTTGTCATTGTTATATTTCATCATGGCCGTACTTCCTCATCTACTTCTTCCATTTCTTCATACTTCATCCATCTACTTCTTCCATTACTTCATCCTTCCCCCCTCTACTTCCTTCTTTCCAGAAAGAGAAGCCATGTGACAGAGTATAGAGTCATTCCATAGGCCAGTCTCCTCAAAAGTGCCGTGCCAGTTAGTGTAGTACCCGCAACTCAGCCACCGCCACCGTTAGATAGCGGGGATGAGGCTTAAAGCCGGCCAGCACCGGCCATGTGGCCCCTGCAATAGACAACGGGCCCCTTCTCGCCAGTGCAACCGCATGGGGAAGGGCGCCATTAAACCAAATAGTATGCTGCCAGGCAGAGATTGGAATTTCTTGTGTCCTATATGGGGTATAGACCGCAGGCAGCTGTGTGGCAGTATAGGTATGAAACTAATCATCGTCATCTACCGCCGGAAAAGTCACCCATGAGTAAAACAACTCATACGGGTATGACGCATCAGCGCTTACCACAAAAATTACAGCCATCCCATCATCTGGCACCACATACGTCGTCAAATGACGTCGCAGAGGTGCACGACTATGCGTGGCTATCTCAACCGCCATTAGGACACACAAAAGAGTATCAACTATATCAACAGTAGCACTGGGGTTCAGAAAAAATAACCTTTTTAATGATCAAGCTTGAAGGAACCTATTAGTCGAAAAACAGGTAGGTTAAACCGTCACTCCCGTCAACCGGAAACTAGAGTGAGGGTGTCGTGGACCAATATAAGCACTACTAAGGCGTTTCAAATCAATAGAACAAACGTTAGGTGCGCCATGTTGCAGGGATTCTGCTTATGCACAGAACTATGCGCAGGAACCCAGGCCCTCAGTGAATTGTGGTGTACCAAAAACTCACCTCAGAACCCAGAACCCCTTATCCGACCAGCATCAGTGTCCCATTCGTTATCCGAGGTTTAGCTCGGCGGTCCCAATGTATAGACAACCCAGAACAAGCGACTTAGTGTATTTCTCAGGAATGGTGGGAATCAGAAATACCTTTTCGTAATTATTCTCACATCAGTCCACAACAGAATAAACAGAGACACTGTAAAGTTTAAAGAGTTTATTTTATAAACCTCGTGTCCTAAGATGCAGTAGTTTGGCTAACATAAGCAAACAAACGATTAAAATCAAAACCATCAGCATAGTTACAATACCATAGAAAATGAAAGGAGTAATCATACTAAAATGACAGTGGATCTAAGCCACCTTCCTTTCTCTAGCAAACTAATAGTATTATTATTAGACTAGTAAAAGGTCTCTAGGCTTGAATGGGGAACCCCATACCGTAAAGATCAGCTCAGTGAGATCACATCACAGGATCAGCTAGGCTCTGCTCCTGGGAAAGCTCTTCTTCCGAATGTAATGAAAACATATAACACTGCAATATTAAAAGCACCCGACTTTCAGGTATTTGCAGCTGCGTGCGTGTTATGGCTAAATAGTGGGCCGATCAACCTGAGCCCAACAACATGCACCGTCTAGCGACCCAGACTGTTTCTTTACACTATGTACAGACCAAGGTCGCTGCTCACTGTTTGGGATGTGAACAACAGACAGTTCTCATGTGAAGCAAAGTCGAGTAAGCATTTCTCAATTTAATAACATGTGACTACAGTGTCGTGTGCAAAAGCAGCAAAAGCGGCAAGATGGCTTTCTAACATCTAACGCGGTTGTGCTAACTTAGCATTGTACATATATAGATAACGATCTTCACTACACCCCCCCTTGATCGGACCACTAACCAGTAGGGGCGCACTAGCAAGAACGCAGAGTTCAAGTTTGATAGAACGGAACCAAGGGCATGAACTATAAGTCCATATAAGGTAAGTGAAAAAGTTCGAAGAAAAAATAAAGAAAAAAATAAAAAAGAGTTAAAAAAAGCATGTAGAGGAGAAAAAAAAACATCATTGATGGACGTACGATGAAATGGAAGTGCAAAAGTCAATCCATCAATGTATAAGCACAATAAATTGCAACAGCTTCCAAGAGGAAATCATTGGAATGTTCCGCAAAATTATCTGCCATCCAGTTCAGGACGGGGAAGGAACATACATGCTCCTCAACCACCGGAGCATCCAGAACCAGTCGAGGACAACTGGCGTGTCGCAGTCAGTCGCAGCAGTTCCGATGTCCCAATTCCCAAGGACTCCATGTGCTGCTCCACAGGCCATAATCCCGACGCCAGAACAGTCCAACTCATGAGCCACTAAGGGGCTCATCAGCCGATCATAATCCGGGGCAGGAGACACCGAGTTCGACAGACACAAATCCAGAGCCCATTGGAACGGACAATCTAGGCAATGAAAGACAGGCTGCACACACTGCTGTTTTTGCTGCCTCGTCAGCCAAGCTGTTACCGACAGCATGGACACCAACTCATTGGTGACCAAGACTGTGAATAACATTCACGAGAGGCAGACGGTCTTTAAGATCTGCCACAAAAACCCAAAGCAGTTTATGCTTAATCGTGCTACCTTTGGAATCATGGTAGTCATTCTGAGTCCAAAAATGTAGATTGTCGTTGTAAGATTGAACACAATAAAAGGAGTCACTCACTATAAGGGTAGTGACTCGGGGATCAGCAAACTCTAGCGCTAGCACTAGAGCACGAAGCTCCGCCAACTGCGCGGTACAATCACCCAATGACTGCGTATGCACGACATAGGACTGGAATTCTCCATTCACGAAAGTACCGACCACAATAGCACAAGCCGCTGAATAGGCGTGCTTTGATCCAGTTGCCGGTTGCGCAGAACCGTCAGTGTAAATGACACAATGGTAATCCTCGAGTGGGCGCAAGGACAGAGGAGTCGGATGAACGAATTCATACTGCAAAAACTCCTGAGTCTGAAGTGCCGTGTCAAAGATATATGTGACGTCAGGCGATGTCAAGGAAGTGGCCCATTGTATCCACCTTGGATGCAAAGCCTTAGAATTTGGTACACTTGCTTTTGTCACCGCCTCAAGCGCAGGATATGGTGTTACCACCAACATGTGTTTACCTTGCGATAGCGCTCGTTCTTTCAGAATCACCATCTGCACAGTCGTCAGAACTTTCTCGACCGCGGAAAACTGCAGTTCAGCCAAAGTGTACAAGTGAGATTTGTAGGCAATGGGGACGGTGTCGCCCTCATTGTATGTTAAGTATGTGAAACCAACTGCGCCTGGCACAATTCTTATGACTAGGTTAGTGTGGTTATCGCGCGTCAGTAAGTATTTTGAAGCAAGAAGATCAGCTTGCAATGACTGCAATATAGCTGAATGCTCTGGCAGCCAACAAGATTTGGAAAAAGTAGGTTGTACCAAGGCATAAAGCGGCTTGATACGCTGGGCATAATCCGGAATGTAAGTTCGACCGAAATTCAGAAAGCCCAGCAGAGATTGTCATTTCTTCAGTGAAGTAGGAGCACGTAGGCATGCAGACTTCTCTAGAAAGTGCGGAGCCAATCCTCAACTTTCATTGTTGAGTTCGTACCCCAAAAACAACACTGTATATTCCGCAATATGAGACTTCGCAAAGTTGAATTTGTAACCGAAGTCTGCAAACAAAACAATAATGCGATCAACGTGACGGAGATGCGCTTCCAACTCGTCATCTGTGAGATAAATATCATCCACATACGAGTACGCATCAGGGTCTATGCCCTCTAACAGAGAGACCACGCGAGCGGCAAAGACTCCAGGGCTTTTCTTATAGCCATTGGTAATCTTTTGAATTGTTTTTGTTTGCCACCCGAGGTGAACGCCGTCCACTCACTACTAAAAGAGGACAGGTTATGGCTGTAAAAGGCATTGGAAATGTCAAGTGCGGTTTTAAACCTTTTTCTCACAAGACTATCGACGAGAGCCGAACTGTGGGTGTTTTGTACTGCACATGTCCGGCAATGAGAGTTTAGGTGCCGGTAATCCAAAACTAGGCGGTACGACCAGTCAGGCTTCGTCACAGTGAATAAAGGATTATTCATAGGTGACATATGTTTCGATTACTCCTTGATATTCCAATTGTTCAAGGATTGACGCGACGTGAGGTCTAGCTTCGCGATGCATGGGGTATTGGGGTTGAGGTTGGGGCGTAGTCCGCAATGGAATCTCATGACCGGGAGACAATTTATCCCAGCCAACCTGATTTCGATATAACGCAGGTGCTAGCACCTGAGCCCATTCCTCGGCGTACTTTTTAGCTTGGACCTTCGGCAGTGTGTGCGCAAAGGACGGGAGGATTACCTCCTCCCCTCTAGGAGCATCTAAAACAAAAGCCGGGGGCCAATCTGCCTCCGCCAACAGAATATCATAGGAAGTGGTCAGATTATCCCAAAAAAAACCTTGAATTGTACGTTGTATGTCACCTTCAATTTGAAAGACTATATTATACAGTCTATCAGGGGGAGACACCCGAGTATCAGCAGTTTCAATATTCACGAATATATCAGTTGCTGTCGCCACCAGATATGAACGCAGTGCTTGTCGCACTACTGTAACTTCCGCCGCGCTGTCTAGCAGCGTTAGTGCCCATGTCAGGTTCTGAAGCTGCGTCCGTACCATCTGAGGCATACCTCGCTGTCAGCGCAGCAACTTTCTTCTTCTGAAACGGGGGTCGTTGACGCTCACACTCGTCCTGCTTGCCTTTGCCGTCAGACTGGCGGGGTTGCTCACGACCTTGGGCACCCCTTCCTTTCCCACGGTATCCGCCACCGGATTGTGAAGCCGATGTTTCCTGTGAAGAACGAGGAGAGCGTTGTTCAGAAACCTGAAATCTATCAGGTGACTTAATACGAGATCGATCGCGCAGATCATATGTGCGTTCGGTAGACGGCTGTACCGGTGAGCCAGGACGTGACCCCTGTTTCTGTTGCTGTTTCCCCTGTTTCTTAGCTCTCCAACTTTGCTTAGGAAAGTTGGGGCGTTCGTCTTTTGTAGACGAGCTCACCTTAGTTTGCTGTACTATATCAGGAATGATCACAGTCGGTTTTACACCCAAGGCACTACGACCCACGGTCCTATATGCCTTCGCAATTACTTTAGCGAACTCTTTGGGCTTGTCGGCGTCATCCACGCGATCCATCATATTTGCAACTTGGAACTGCATGGCATCTCCTTTGAGGTTGCCCATTACCATGGAGCATACCACATCGAAGCCGTCGACAAGCCTCATTCCCAATTCAATAGCAGCCTCCGCACCATGATTCTCCTGAACCTTTTTGATGACGGATGGTAGCACAGACCTAGACGGAGTGCCATAGCACTTCGAATAGGTCGCGGCAAAGACCTTACCCCAGTTGTCACAATCGGCCATATCCGGGACCAGGTCTTTAGGCAAAGTAATGGTGAGGATCCTGTGTTTCTCCACAGGAGTGGCATTTGGAAAAACTGCTTCCAGTTGGTCAAATTTCTCAGCAAGCCAATAAGGAAATTCATCCTTATTTTGGGGGCGCTTGCCGACTACCGAATTAACCATAACAGGACTAATAACCACCGCGTGGTGGTCCGTAGGCTGTCCCTCAACAGCAGGTGCCCCCACCTGCACGTTGCGTGACACGTACTGCACCAAAGCCCTATGTCCCGTAATCAGGGCTGTGTGTAGTACACGCAACTCAGCCACCACTACCGTTAGATAGCGGGGATGAGGCGTAAAGCCGGCCAGCACCGGCCATGTGGCCCCTGCAATAGACAACGGGCCCATTCTCGCCGGTGCAACCGCATGGGGAAGGGCACCATTAAACCAAATAGTATGTTGCCAGGCAGAGATTGGAATTTCTTGTGTCCTATATGGGGTATAGACCGCAGGCAGCTGTGTGGCAGTATAGGTATGAAACGTATCATCGACATCTACCGCCGGAAAAGTCACCCATGAGTAAAACAACTCATACGGGTATGACGCATCCGCCCTTACCACAAAAATTACAGCCATCCCATCATCTGGCACCCCATACGTCGTCAAATGACATCGCAGAGGTGCACGACTATGCGCGGCTATGTCAACCGCCATTAGGACACACAAAAGAGTATCAACGATATCAACAGTAGCACTGGGGTTCAGAAAAAATAACCTTTTTAATGATCAAGCTTGAAGGAACATATTAGTCGAAACACAGGTAGGTTAAACCGTCACTCCCGTCAACCGGAAACTAGAGTGAGGGTGTCGTGGACCAATATAAGCACTACTAAGGCGTTTCAAATCAATAGACCAAACATTAGGTGCGCCATGTTGCAGGGATTCTGCTTATGCACAGAACTATGCGCAGGAACTCAGGCCCTCTGTGAATTGTGGTGTACCAAAAACTCACCTCAGAACCCAGAACCCCTTATCCAACCAGCATCAGTGTCCCATTCGTTATCCGAAGTTTAGCTCGGCGGTCCCAATGTATAGACAACTCAGAACAAGCGACTTAGTGTATTTCTCAGGAATGGTGGGAATCAGAAATACCCTTTCATAATTATTCTCACATCAGTCCACAACAGAATAAACAGAGACACTGTAAAGTTTAAAGAGTTTATTTTATAAACCTCGTGTCCTAAGATGCAGTAGTTTGGCTAACATAAGCAGACAAACGATTAAAATCAAAACCATCAGCATAGTTACAATAACATAGAAAATGAAAGGAGTAATCATACTAAAATGACAGTGGATCTAAGCCACCTTCCTTTCTCTAGCAAACTAATAGTATTATTATTAGACTAGTAAAAGGTCTCTAGGCTTGAATGGGGAACCCCATACCGTAAAGATCAGCTCAGTGAGATCACATCACAGGATCAGCTAGGCTCTGCTGCTGGGAAAGCTCTTCTTCCGAATGTAATGAAAACATATAACACTGCAATATTAAAAGCACCCGACTTTCAGGTATTTGCAGCTGCGTGCGTGTTATGGCTAAATAGTGGGCCGATCAACCTGAACCCAACAACATGCACCGTCTAGCGACCCAGACTGTTTCTTTACACTATGTACAGACCAAGGTCGCTGCTCACTGTTTGGGATGTGAACAACAGACAGTTCTCATGTGAAGCAAAGTCGAGTAAGCATTTCTCAATTTAATAACATGTGACTACAGTGTCGTGTGCAAAAGCAGCAAGATGGCTTTCTAACATCTAACGCGGTTGTGCTAACTTAGCATTGTACATATATAGATAAAGATCTTCACTACACTATGAGTTTGCACTGTCATCAGGAGGTGCAGAAGACTAGGTAGACGAGGAGTCCTTCTTAGGAACTAATTGCAACCACTGAATCCACAGGAATGAAAGACTTCCTCAAAAGGACTGTATTTCTTTTCTTGAGTGCTAGAAGATTGATTAAGGAGCAAAGGGAAGGTTCTAAAAAGCTCATACAGAATGAGTGCCTTTGCAACTTTGTTTATGAGATCATTAAAATTGGATATGTTGCCGAAAACATAGAAGGCATGGAAACAGTTTACGTCTTCCCTAGACAGGCTAATATTTTTCGGAAAGATCTTCAATGATTTAGAATAGTCTACTGGAAGATAAATCGCGTGATAATTAGCAGGTTTTTGTGGTAGGATGACAGTGATTTAGAATACAGCTTTCCCATCTGAAGAGAGGCCTCACTGATGACACTGAATGTCATTAGTGGGTGGAGAATATTAAATACTCCCTGTGACTGATGACCTTCCGAGTTATGGGCCTCTGAGGCTGGGAAGTTTGGAGAAAAGAGGCACGACTGGAAAGCAAGATATTTTTGTGCCTTTTCTGCAGTTTGCCAAACCGTGTACACTTCTGACGAACAAACTACTTGCCTTTCGTAATGCTTTTCTGGTAAATTGAGACTTCTAGCCGCAGATTCCTTGCCTTTTGAAAGATGCTACAGCAGTACCCAACAGGAGATGGGCTATGAATGGACTCAAACCCGAAAGCGCTGCAGGTCCGAGGAGGCAAAGTGCCCCTCTCAGCAGACTTGGTTGTCAGGGATGGACAAGTAGCTGCCTGGCAAATGTCTAGGACAGGGACTCATGTGTGTTAACACAATAGTAGCAGCATTGAGCCTTGTGGAATAGATCCTATGGCAGAGCAAAATGCAGAATAATATGGTACACTACTGCACAGCCTTGTCTTTTTCCACTTCGGAGGACCCAACAAAAAGCTGATTGTCCATGTATTGGTCTTTGGTATAATCGATGTAAAAGTGGAGTGCTCTTTTGGTGTGTCCAAGTGATGGAGTCTCTCCTCCTCCTTAGAGGGGTGAGGCAGAGCCATGGGGGACAGCAGTGAAGCAGATTGAATGGATCGAGACTGAGGTCACATTGGGACATCACAAGAAGAGAAGGGGGAAACATAGGCCTGAGCTTTTAGAAACCTCAAAAAAACCGGTGATTTAATTAACAAAGGCAAACGCAGCAAGGCCGAAAGGGCTGAAATATAAACTTTAATAGTGCCCAAAGTAAGGCCTTGCCGGGCGAGAGAGAGAGAGAACAAACAGGATATTAGACAACTGGGCCTGAAGGCAATCAATCTGGCATGCACAGCATCAAACCACAATCTTGTCCCAGCAACAGGCACATATATTCTTTTTCGAGGGACACCTTTCTGCCAAGATGACATCCACTACCTGCAGAGGGAGATCAAATGTATGCAAGCTGGCGCCCCTCAATCTCTATGCATGAAGGTGGACATTTTGCAGGCCAGTAAAAAGAACCTGATCTTTATGCTGCAACAGCAGATCCTTCCAGAGGGGCAGCATCATCGGAGGACAAATACTGAAGCCCAAGAATTCTGGATACCATACTCACCATGCCCAATCCGGAGCCACTAGGGTGACTTGGACCCGGTCGGTCATGACCTTCTTGAGACCTCAGGGCAGTAGATGTATCAACGGAAAGGCATATACAAGTCCAGAGTTCCACACGAGGCAGAACACATCACAGAGCGAGAGACACTTTGGAAACTCCAAAGCGCAGAAGTGCTGACACTGTGCGTTCTCTGCGATGGAGAACAGATCAATCCAAGGTTCGTCCCATTAGCAGAAGAGACCTTGAGTCACCCACGAGAGTAACTGCCAATCGTTCTCCATTAGGTGCGACACCCGAGTAGGTATGCACTGGTAGTTCCAATGAGCCCGCCAGAGGGTACACCAAGAAGAATATCCTTTGGTGGTTCAGCCATTTCCAAGGTGCAAGGCCTCCTGTGGGGTCGGTGACCTCACCCGCCATGTTTGTTGTAGTACCACATGGAAGTGGTGCCGTCAGTGAGCACCTGTACAGCCTCCCTTTGAAAGACTGCAGCGAAGCTTTCAGCGACAAGTGGATGTCACTCAGTTCTAGAAATTGATATGGAGCTTGAACTCCGCTGGAGACAAGAGGCCTCTGGTCCGCACCTCTACTAGGTGCCCGCCCCAAACCAGAAGCAATGCATCGGTCACCACTGCCAGCTCTAGGTGGGGAAGGGAGAGGGGTCTGCCGCTGACTCAATCACGGTCCAGAAGCCACCACTGCAGATCTTGTACAGCCCGCTTTGAAATCTGAACGTGGTTACCTTTTCGCCGGATCCCGCGTCACTGCCCCTGCTCTCTTGTTTCCACTCCAGGAACAGGAAGCAAGCAGCAAGGCTCCATCCCCTAAGCCAATCACAACGCTGCAATGCAGCATTGTGATTGGTCTGAGTGCCGTGACACAGCGCTCAGCTAGGGCCCGGAGGGGTGGGCTTGTTCTCCATGCAGGCTGTAATGCAGCCTGCATGGGGAAGGGGGAAGCACGCATGACTGGTTTGGGCGGCCGAGAGGGCCGACCAAGCAGTCATTACGCACTTAGGAATGGGTAAACCACTCCTCCCCTGCCCTTCTCTGTTAGCAGAGCAACCCTGCCCACCCACCCGCCCGCAAAGGAAACATAAAAATGGTAATAACTGAAAGTTAATACCATTTTATGTCTTTGCTTCTCTCACTGCGAGAAAGCAGTGGGGCAACGCTCCTCCAGAATAGCAAAGGAGCCATCACTGCTTCAGCCACTCTATGCATAATCATTGCATAGGAGGCAGAGTCTTCTGTGGGTGGGCCAGGAGGGGAGAAAAGGGCTGTCTCTGTGGAGATAACCAGCCCAGTTTCCCCTTGCAAGTTCTCACACCAATTATCCTCAGTATAGGGCTGAGCAAACTCATCTGCCTGGTCATAGTTGTTATCAGTTGGCCCCAAAAAGGAATGCAAAGAATTTTGCCTGCCTTGTGATAAGGATAGCGCATAAATGGGCGCCTTAGTCGGATACAGACGCGCCATAGACCTAAGTTTGATCAGCATTGATTCGGCGTCCGAGGACAATCAAGGCCACCTCGTCAGGTGATGAGGTGCGCATAAGCATCGACATACCCAGGCCTGATGTGGGTATATGTGACAGGGGGCATCATCGGAACTGGAGCAAAGGGCAGAAATGGCATGTCAGCTGATACCAAGGAGGAAGCTGCCAGCGGTAGTCCAGGTGGAAGGTCTCAGCTCTGTGGGGCTCAAAGGCATGCCAGAGGGAGTCAGAAGAGATTGGAGGAATCTAAGCATAGCAGTGCAGAACTCTCCGATCTGGCACGGTGTGGATGAAGGCCCCAGAAACTCTGGTTGTGCCAGAACCAGCTGCAGAATCAGCTCCCAAGTGGGCTGCCTTTGAGAGAGGGAGAGAGAAGTTTGGTGCCACCCACATGCTTCATTAGGGGAGTGGGAATGGTGTGAAAGAGCTGGACTTATTGGAGGATATGGAGCGCTTCAAAGACCGGCCTCTAGAGCAGCTCTGTTGACTCCGGGAGTGGGACTGGGATCGAGCCTTTGATTTGGAGCAGGATCTGGATTGATCTCAATGCTTTATCTTCTTGCACTTAATGACAATTCACCTCACGTTCCACGATGGCCTTCGAGTTCATCGACGTACAGTCTCTGCGGGTCTTGAAGTCATGGCCCGACCACAGATAACACAGGCAAACCTGGTGGGTATCTGTCACTAACATCTGCTTGCAACAGTCCTTACAGGGTTTAAAACTTGTCATCTTAGGGGCGGATATCTCTTGCACACTGTGAAAAGTTTACGGATCCAGTCTGAATATTCAAAAGGCAAGGAATCTGTGACAAGAAGTCTCTATCAGAAGTAGGGGCTCTGAATATCAAGTAATGTCCAGAAACCAAGACAGCCTATGCCCTACATAAACAAACGCTATTTACAACACTGAATACAAACATTTAAAACATAAGAACCAGATCGTTATTGGCACGGACGCAGAGATCATTTAATTACATTGGGAAACACTTTTGCATAGAACATATTATCATGTTATCTTACTTGGTATAACTATCAGGGACTTGAGGACTGGTGCAGGTGTCAATGCTTTGATCCCCATTTTTGTGTGCCGTATATATTTTTAGCTCCCTAGCACATTCTAAACCCCTTTTCCGTTTTTCTTTTTTTGACTTTGGCTCTATAGAACTAATCATGAATTTTGAAGACAATAGGGAAGAGCTTTTAGGAGACAAATGATAACAGTACTACATGTGCTCCATCGGTATCAATAAAGAATGATGGACTAAAAAACAAGTTTGTGCGTCTAGAAAAGCTCAAAAAGCAAGAGCTCACCGAATGGTGGGATGGCGCCACACTTAAGAAATATCTAGAGAATAAGCGCATCCCCAGAGGCCTGCGCATTCTCAATTTTCCAAACTATGAGGATTTAGATCCTGACCTCTTGTGAGAGTGGGAGGAGAGCATATGGCCTTATACAAGATGATGGACATTCTGATACGTAACTCAGAACGAAGAGTGAAGAAAATTAGAGAAGAAATAATGACTCTATTGAAGGAATAAATGAGATCAATCTACCTGAGGTGATACAAAAAAACTTTGTAATCTTAAAGAAGGAATTAGCTACTTACCAACTCTATCTGTAGGGGAAGAAGCAGCAAAAAAAAAAGGGACCAAAACGATTATGAGCGAGGCCGTATCTTTACGTTTGCACGCAAGTATGACGATGCAGTGGCCAAAAACGTGCCTGTACCCCCAAATGAGATCAGGGCCCCCGCTACTATTTAATCAAGTAGCACTTCTATTTCCACTATCTCCTCAGTTGATAGTGATCCGGGTGAAGGCCCGAGTACTACAACCCCTAATCCCAGTTTGACGTCAGATCGCAAAGTTCAGAGATACCGCCTAGGCAACAAAAAGAAAGCCTTTGGCGACAAACAAGGAAGGGTGGCAAGAAACACCAGATCCGTCACAAAGGCAAGAATGGGAAACAACAAATAATGACAATAGATGAGACTGTGCACCACAATGTGGGCAGTATAGAAGGTGATTTTGAAATGAATGCTGTGAATATTGTGAATCTTTCATCTAGACAATTTAACGATCAAGAAACTGCAATTTTGTGTGAAGGTTTAAACTATTGTTTAACTGGGAAACATGCATTGGATAATGTACATTGAAATTAAAAATATATTTTTCAGAACATCCGCATGTCTGTCCTCCGATATTGAATAAACCATGTGTTTCTGAATTTTCAATATCTGACAAACACTTCTTATGTGATTGCAACACTACAAGATCAAGAAGGTATTGGAGAGCTAGTAGAACATGCACGTAATCTCGATATAATTGAGGATACAACTGTAGACAGCGGACTCAGGAGTACTTCAAAGTTTATACCTCCCAATTGTGCTAAAACGGTAATTGATGAATTTGGGCTTAGAGTCACACAGGATTTTTATAATCTGGAGGACAGCCATATCTCTAACACAAAGTGTGTACATCCCCATAATATCAGTAAGGAGGATAGAGCCTTTCTTCAGTCCATACGTGATGATCCAGATTTGGTAATCCGTGAGGCAGATAAAGGAGGCAATATTGTTATAATGAACTATCATGATTACACCGCTGAGATAAATAGACAACTGAGTCAGACAGATTGCCATACGAAACTGCAGTCAAATCCAACAAAAACGATCGAGAGGAACATCAACGGGAGGTTAACTGATTGGCACGAGTCCTGTCTAATAACAGACCTAGAATACAAATACCTACTAGCCAATAACTCTAGGCATCCTTGTATTTACGTGCTTTCAAAGATCCACAAGGGGGTTCTTTCCCCCCGGATAGGCCTATAATATCAGGCAATGGTGGCCCTGATGGAACATCTAGCTGAATATGTGGACACCTTTCTTCAGCCACTCGTACAGAACCTCCTGTCCTATCTTAAAGATAGCAGGGAACTTCTCTGTAAGCTACAGGATTTCAGCTGGGAAGAAGACATCTTTACGTTTGTAACTATGGACGTGGGGAGTTTGTATAGGTGTATAGGGCTAGACAGTGGACTTAGAGCACTAAAATACTTTTTAGTCAAGCGCAATGCATGTCACTTAGAACATACCCAGATGCTACTAATGATGTCGGAAATGATTCTCACACAGAATGCATTTATGCATGGGGATGGCTGGTTCCTTCAAAAACAAGGAACGGCCATGGGCTCCAGGTTTGCTCCATCTTATGCTAACCTCTTTATTGGGTTGTATGAGATGGAGCATGCCTGGGGACCTGGCGCAAAAAACTGGATGGACAGTATCCTCTTCTATGTACGTTACATAGACGACATCTTGATATGGAAAGACATGCTTGAAGAACTTAACAGATACTTTCTTTATCTAAATGATAATGAATATAACATCAAGTTAACTCTCAGTAGTTCAAAACATGAGACTAGGATCATGAAATACAAAAGCAGCGATACTTCAGTCCATCGATCACGTGCTCCTGATAACACTATTCAGAACCAATGTGCATTTATAACTGAGTATGGGATCTATAGTAAACATATTTTTAACATAATATGAAAAAATTGGCATCTACTTAAATCTGACACGCTTCCGCTTTGATTTTGTTCCGAAAAAACCTAGAGTGATTTATCGGAAGGGGTCTACAATAAAGAACATCATTTGCCCTAGTTATGTTAAGGCACCTAAGACATCTCTATCCACAGTGTTGCCTGAGAAACCACAATGATTCTACACATGTGGTGGTTGCTCTATCTGCAAGTTTGGTCTAAATAAGAAAAAGTTCTTTAAATATAATAGACCTAAGAACTATCAAATAATGTCATTTGTCAATTGCAATACCACACAAGTTGTGTATGTGATTAACTGCTCATGCAAAAAAAATCTATGTAGGGAGTAGCATGAGGAGTTTAAAAATCCGGATCCAAGAGCATGTTAGATGCATAAAAAATGGGAATGTGAAGAATCCAGTGGCACAACACATTAGTGACACTCACCCAAATAATAGTGAAATGACATTTCATGCAATAGACAGTGTTAGCGTCAATGCTAGAGGAGGTGATATGACTTTACAACTTAGACAGATAGAAGCACGTTGGATCAGTAGACTTAGATCTGTAACCTTACGTTTGAACATCAATTACGAATGTCATTATTTCTTATAAGATCAACAACTTCTCTTGGCCTACTGTGTTTTGATGCCTTTGGCCAATACTGAATTTCTGTCTCAAGGCTCTAGTTAAAGTGAGTTATTTTTATGACACTTAGCTGAAAGTCTATTCCATGTTTTAAACTGTCAGGGACCTGTGGGCTCTTTATAATGCTGTAGAACATCATGAGATGACATGCATGAGTTGTTATTATGTTCAATCAAGTACGTATTTTGACCTGCATGTAAGGAATCACATTAGGTCTTTGTATTTCTTAGCTATGCAGAATAGGCCAATCTTGATAAGACAACAAATGTCATATTGACTTAGATCATGAATATAATGTGACTTTTTTCAACGTTTATGTCGAATACAGATCGGGTCTATATATGCCGAAATTTTCTTTGTACTTGTCCACAAAGTATAGGTCTGAAAACATTATGGCAGGCCTAATTTCTGGAAACGATTGATAAGAAAGAAATCTAGACAATGATACCAAGGGTTCGACGACTCTTTGAAAATTATTCACCATGTGTTCAGTAAACATCCTGTGTTTAAAGATGGCGGGTGAATTACACAAATCGGACCGATAGGCAGGCTTTATTATCGTCGTACGAACAACTTATTAAAACAAGCGTGTTCGGATCACTGTTTAAAACATGGATACACTGCGTTTTTTATCGAGACCCCTGTAGGCATATTTACACATTTTAATGCTTACACTATGCGATTATAATATATAATCGAAGACGTTATAGCCCATTCAAAGATGGCGCCGTCTTTGGCATCCCATACGCTTCATTTCTGGCGCGACTTTCTTTACCGATGTGGGACACATTTTACTAATTGGTCAATTAACCAATTTGTTAAATATATAAAAGAGCGCAGTTTTCTGTGTCTCTTTGAGATCTTTATCGAACCAGATGACCGCATGGAGACAAGCGTTATATTCGCGGTGAGTATTTTGGGTGTCTGTGGGTATGCATAGCGAAGGCTATGATGAAGGGACTGTGCGGTATACTGTGACCTTTAACTGATTGCGAGCAGTACAGGATTATTTATAACAAGTTATTTAACCTATAATATATAATGTGTGGCATTATGCGTGCCTGAACTTGGCGTGTTTTAAAATGGCCGCCACAATGGTTCTCTGGGCTCTATACGTGTAGGGCCCATGGGTGTGTAATCCTCGAGCTTTTTTTTACTCTGCACATCTGCCGGGTGATTTTTGTGGCTTTGATTATCCTTTAAAAGAGCCCATATCTACCTATGACATCTGTACATAGTATAAGCACTATACAGTTGGTAGGAGATAATACGCAGTATCTTTTCGTTAATAAGAAATAGTATTAACCATATTTGGGTAACGCTTGGGCCATCTTATAGTGATGAGTTTGTGAATAACTGAGATTCGCACATCATATGTGTGTATTGTATTAGCTAAATAAGGATGGTAAGGGAGAATATGCGGTAATTATCGCTAGAAATAAAATGAACTGATGTCGACTTTCTTTTTTTATAAAAAAATAGATATGATATGGGATATCAGTGAGTTGATAATACTATGGGTGAACACCCCTAATGTGACCCTTAAGATTTTTTAAGTACTGACAACGGGTTTACGCTTTAGCCACAAGCAATATCAGAGCTATGCTCTTGATGAGAAGTAGATCGATAACTAATTCTTGTGGTGTACTAATTTCAGGACGGTGATGATGACTCTTACATATGCTTTATCGACACTTTTCTTTTTTAGGATACACCTATCTAAACCTATACTTGAATATACGTAGTTTTCAAGTAAGTCTTTCGATCTGTACTTTGTGATGGATATCGGTCTAAATAGCTCAAAATGGCGTATAGGCCACATAACGAATTACGGCTACGGATAGGTTATTGATCATAATAAGAATGTATAAAAAACCTTTACTATTGTATATTAGAACAATAATACTGTGAGTTATGTTAGATTAATGATACTCTGTGACATGTTGTGGTGGATATATACATATGTGTACTTTTCACATTTTTCTATAGATCTTTTTGGGTTGTATACTTCGACAACAACTTTATGAATGAGTACCTTTTTGCATTTCAAGGTATGTGCACTTTTTTTCCAAGTTGATTAATTTAAGATGTAACACATCTGAACAAATGGGTTTGGCTAAATGTAATCTTTATACTTGATGTCTCCTCCCTTCTCTTTAATTGTGCGGGGAACTGAGAATTTGAGTAGTCTCTATACATACCTAAGTTCAAGTCAAATGATATACACTTTCAAAAACCATCTTTTTAACATGTTCTATGCAAAAGTGTGTTCCCAATGTAATTAAATGATCTCTGCGTCCGTGCCAATAATGATCTGGTTCTTATGTTTTAAATGTTTGTATTCAATGTTGTAAATAGCGTTTGTTTATGTACTTTTTTGGCTCTGAAGAAGTCCGATTGAGGACGAAACGCGTTGACGGTTTCGAAATTTTAAAAGAAAATGAATAAAGAATGAACTTTAACAACTCAAGACCTTTCTGACTTTTTCTCTTGGGAAAACAATTACTGAATGTAAATTTACTTCATTATGAACATGGTCTAATGATGACATATATGTATCTAACACATAGTAGTGTGCGGGGCTATCTGTTTTTGGGTATGACAATGATGCCGAACACCTTTGCTTCAAGGGACTTTTGAAGTATCAAAATCAAGAAAAAAGATTTAGAAGTTCGAGCAGGACCTATGGGTGGAAACAATCTGGGGTCTTGAGGGGGAGTATTTGTAACTTACAAGAAGACACTGCTTTTGCCAAATGATGGATTTTCTTTCTATCCCATGCATTTTAACAAGACATAGCTTGACATCTTCTATATTGGCATCACAGGAAAGAAACATCAAGCTAACAGCCATTTTCAGAGGACACCAGATTGAAAAAGGAAACGCCAAAATTAATGCATGAGGAAAACACATTTCATAAAACAAGGTTTAGAGAGCAGGTTTTAGTCTAAGACATCAACACAAAAGTAAAACAACTTTAAAGAAGAAATTGTAAGATACAGACAAAAAGACACAGTGACGAATGTAGGGCTCAATGCTCCACTTTTACTGGGCAATATGGGAAGCAGCCCCCTTCAAACTGACAGGTATGAGGCAGTCTTGACTGGAGCATTCATACCATCACATGAACCGTAAAAATTAAGAACTACTTTGATGCCCATTTGATTGGTAAGCTTAGTTTGAATTCTGCACAATGGTCAATGTTTAAGAGCATTAATGAAGAGTCCTTGAAGGAAAATACTATGTCATTCATTCATAAAACTTTACCATTAACAGATCATTAGCAAACTGAAATGATAAACACCCAATGAACAAAAAAGTTGCAAAACACTGTCTTGCATATGATTTTAAAACTAGAAGAAATACCTTTTGTAAGTCTGCAATTGCTTGCTTGATCTTCTTGGCAAAGTCATAGCGTTCGTGTCGGACAGCATCATGTTTCTTCTCATCGAGTTTGCGGATAATCTGAGCAACTTCAGGATCTTGATACATATCAAAGGCCAAATCGTCCAAAGGAGAAAAGGCATCTGGCTTCCTATTAAGAAACAACAAAATTGGTGACCACAATATTTGTAAAACACCATCAAACAACAACTATCCATTGCATACCGTCTGCTTTTTGTTTTTGTAAAACACCAGGAACTAACTATACCCTGCTATTTAAAATCAACATTTCTTTAACTTTACTCAAAACAAATATTAATTCTTCAGTAGGAAATAGGAGTCAGAATTATAGAATTAACCAAGTATAATCAGGGGGACATGCAGAAACAAAATGCAATTATTAATTCTTCTTAACTTATGTCCTTAATTCTCTACTAGAGATTTAGAAGCTTATTTATAAAGTGACTGCTCCCTGAAGAACAAGGTACTTCCATTAGGTGACGCTCCTGATGAATACCCTATCTAACCTCAGATTCCTCACTTTGTGAATACCCCAGACTGGATCCGGAGATTTTTCTCAGCAGTTCCCTCGCATGTATTTAGGTGCCATAGTTTGTGGTTCCGCGTCAGATCCTTCTCTGCACTGATGTGGCACTGATGCAGATACATAAACGCCACCTCTGCAGACTGAAATCAGTGTCTTTCTGATATCTCTCCACGCCACTCGAGGTGGAGCCTTCAAACAATTAGACTGTGCCAGTGAGCAGATCTCAAAGATTGGAAGCTTATTAGTACGGACTAGACAAATCTATTCCACAGAATAGAAGGTGGGTGGGTCAGTGTGGCAAAGTATTCACCAAAAAGAGCATTACCGAAGGCAGGTTACTTGTTCTTCTGATGCATACTTCTAACCACAGAATACAAACCTTGTAGACCAATACCAAAGCAGTTCCTCCCCGGTGGTGGGTCTGTGGAAATGGCTCAGACCAAGAAATCCTTTAGGACAGAAAGGGCACAATGGCCCTCCTGTCAGACCTGGCTAACCACACAGTAGTACTTCGTGAATGTGTGGAGACGCCCAAGTTGCAGCCTTGCAAATGTACAAGATTGGCTACTCCATAACAGATTTTGATACACAACGAGAAGGATCTTTTCTGAACAGTTTCTCCTTTTTCTCCCCCGAGAAACCCTACAAAGAGCTGACTGCCTTCTTTGGCACTATCTATGCAAAAGCTAAGAGTTCTCTTTGAGTCAAGGCAATGAGATCTTTTTCATCTTTAGATGGATGGGGGGGGCAAAGATAGTTGGCAGGGTGCTAGGCTGCTCGATTTGGAAAAACAGAGCAATCTTTGGGCAAAATGCAGCTTTCGTCCTACGGACTAGCTTATCTGGGAATAAGTTGGTGTACGGCTGCTGAACAGACAGTACTTATAGTTCACTCGGGGGGGCAAACTGACATGACTGCTATGAGGAATGTTGTCTTCAGCGCAAGTAGGCACAAATTACAGCTGTGCATTGGTTCAAATGATGCGGACATGAAGAAAGTGAGAACCAAGAGCCACTGAGGCAACAAAAATGGCATTAACCAAAATATATGGGTTGGCCCTTTTTGAAAAAAGCATCACAACAGGTGATTTGAGTAAACACGGTTGATCAGGTGAACGTAAGAGGATCACAAGTAACTGCTGCCACAGCAAAGCTTTACTGGGCTAGCAAAAGACAAAACAACAGTGTTAGACCTGTCAGCCCTTTGGGTGGTCCCTCCTCATCATTATTTATTTTGTCTCACTTTTGTCTCAAACCCTGTTAGTATTTTTCCTTTTTGGGAACCACCAGACTTTTTAGTGTTGATGCAGGGTCAGGGAGCCATTTTCCCTACCCCTGGAACTTCTGTCTGAGGGCCTGAAACACAAAATGGTGGCCACCCATTGTCACCTGTGACATCACTGGAACCTACTAGTACCTTCCAGAACATTCTAGAACCCGGTGACAGTGTGAGGCAGGTTTAGAATGTTGGGAAGCCAGCTCAGAGTTGGCAGTTGGAGTTGGCAGTTGGCACCTGACTGGTGAAGGGAGAGCAGCACAACACTGAAGGAGGAAGGAGTGAGGCAGCAGGGGTTGAAACTTGTGCCTGGAGTGGGGTCCAGAAACCCACCCTTGATACTAGTCCCTACTGACTGAGCCCAGCCTAGAGCCCTGTGTGGGATAAAGTCAAGAAGAACCAACTCAAGGACCTGAACAGCCGGAACAGGCCTTGAAAGTAAAGAACAGCAAGTTCCTGACCTGTCTATTGGTATCTTCCTGGAGTCCGACGCCGAGAAGCCTAGAGACCTGGGGCCGGAGGTGAAGAAGCGGCGCTGACTGGAAAGCAGACGTCGTACCCGGAGCCGCCAGAGGTCGAGAGAGGGCGCCGACGGAGGTCGTGGAGACACCAGAGGTCGAGGAGGAAGTCACCTGAGGTCGAGTGTGCGGCGTCGACGGGGGAGTGAAGTCCGCCCTCCGGAGTCGCCGGAGACCGAGGTGAATCGTGCCGGAGGTCGGGAGTGGAGATCGCACTCCGGAGTCGCCGGAACCTGAGGAAAGGAGCACCGGAGGTCGGGAGTGGAGATCGCACTCCGGAGACACCCGGAAGTAGGGAGATCGTGTCCCTGTGACGCCGGAGACCGACATCGAATCGAGGCTGCCCAGCGACATCGAGCCGAGGCCGCCCGCCGACATCGATCCGGAACCACCTCACGGCGTCGACAGGAACTGACATCGAGCCGAGGCCGTCCGCCGACATCGATCCGGAACCGCCTCACGGCGTCGACAAGAACTGACATCGAGCCGAGGCCGGCTAGCGACATCGAACCGGAACCGCCTCACGGCGTCGACACGACTCCGGCGGAGTCGGAAGTTCATAAAGAGGGCAGTAAGTGGAATAGAGGGCGCCTAAGGCCCTGTGGAGCCCTAAGAGACCATCCTAGGAGAGGTGTTAGGACCAGCCTGGGAGTGCCAGGGGTGGACTGAGACTGATACAGTGACCTGTGTGAGGGGTTGTGTAGTTTGGGAGAGCCAGATTCCTAGATTACCCTTGATCTACCTCAGTTTTAGCCTCAGCCTTATCCAAGCTAGGTGAGACACCCTCAGGCCATCCACATAACCACAAGCTGTGATTGGGCCAAATCAACCCTTGGTACCTCACAAATGTGACCTGATTTGAAAGTGGTCTGATGGCTTATATTTATTGAGAGTATTGTATTCTTTGTATTTATCCTATTTATTGTCTCACAGTATTTATTCCCTCACAGTATTTATTTGCCTATGTATTTTATGCACATCTATTTATTCATCGATTATTTATGATCTGAGCTTATTTATTTGGCCTACCCTTTTTACAGAAGAAGCTTTGTGTACTGTAAGTGTGTTATTATTTATTTAACCTGCAACTAAGAGAAAACAAGATAAACACAGATATATTTTCATAAATTTTTACGGTGTAGTGTCGTTTTTGGAACGGATGCACGCATGGTTATTGTGAGGGTGTGACGTACGCTTAACACGGTGCCTGACCCCCGACCGCTCGAGCCAAGCTACCCCTTGTGCTGGGAAAAAACGGGTGACTGCTAACCCGGTTGCCCGGGGTTTTCTAACAAACAGTATTGTAATAATGCGATAGAGTCGACTAGTTAAAATAAACAAGGTTTATTTAAGTGCCAAATAAACGACCCACTGGTGCGGAGGAAAACAAGTCCTGCTACCACCAACTCCAACCACTTCATCCTACATTCTATAGTACATCACAGTTGACATCACAAGGGTTCCCCTACTGAAAATTCTAAACATGACATGACAGAAAAAGTTATTAATTTTATTGAACAGACCACATGTCCTTTTTTAAAATTTTATTTTTAATCTATATAAATGAGAACAAAAATAACACCCTTTGCTTCCTTTAAGTATATGGAAGAAAATAAAAAACAATACAACCCAAAACCCCAAAGAAAGGGTAAAGATGAAAAAACCATGAAAAGTCTAAACCAAAATATAATCCTCCAACTTCTTTGGCATTTTTACCACCCTTCTTTGTAAAGAGGTATTACCCTCAACAGAATCCTCCTCCTTAGGGGACTCACTCAATTGATCCACAACTTGTTCCACCCTCTGTATGTTCATAGGACTCACAGAAAGATCCAATTTTTCACTGCTAACACATAACAGCATACCATCACCCTCAACCATTTCTTGCTCAAACATACTCTCCTGCCCGGGTTTGAGTACAACCACTGCACTCTTATTCCACCAACCTTTTCCTTTCAATAAGACAGCTGAAGAAGGAAAATTTGGAGGATCCTTTGCTGTGTAATGTTGGTTTGATGACACATACCCAATCACCAACTTCAACCACCTTACGTTTGGCTCTATGGCAAGCATCCTGATATGACTTTCCAGTGACTCAAGACATACTCAAATTGTTTCTTACTTTAGCAATACTACACTCAAGAGAATCTCCTTATATGCCTTTCCCAAAAACAGGTGTCACATCTGTCATACCTTGCCTTCCCCTCATCAAAAAGTAAGGAGGAACACCTGTACTTGAATGAGAAGTAACATGATAACTCCAAATCTTTTCCCTCAAAAAATTGAACACATCCAAAATATTTTCCAACGCTGATTGAATCCCCTCCTTGATAAACCTGTTCGCCCTTTCCACTTGACCATAGGCCTATGGACAATATAAAGGCGCTTTCTCAGAATGAATTCCAAATTTCTTGAGAAACCCCAACATCTTGGAAGATACAAATTGCCTACTATTATCTGAAATAAGTACTGTGGGAGCCCTTCCACTTGGAAAATCTTGTCCAAAAATTGTATTACCTCTTCAGTGTTAGGATGTTCGACAAATGTATACTACATCCACTTAGAAAAATTGTCAAATACAACAATTAAAAATCTGTTTTCCCTACCAAAACAGGGTGCTGAAAAACAATGGAGATTTTCTCCCAAGGTTCCTGTGGCACATCTTGAACACTTAATGGCTCAGTTGAGACCTTCCCATGCTTATCAGAATGCATGCATACCTTACAACTATCCACACACAACTCAAACCCTAGTTTATTTGTACCCGAGACACCAGGATGTCCGGAATGAACCAAATCCATAAGTATCTTTCTAATACCCACAGGAGGAACAAATAAACCCTGTCTCATCAAAATGCCATTTTCAATACTCAACTCACTAGAAACCTGTGCATAACTCTGTAGACATGGATCAAGATTCCTACTAGGCGACCATCAGTTCATTACAAACTGTTTGACTTTGGCTAACAATTCATCCTTGCCTCCTATCTTGCGCCACTCACTCTCCGAAATAACAGTATTGATGAATTCAAAACATCGATCATCGCAACCACACACTCATGCTGATCAATGATCTCCCCTTCAAGTAACTCTTCCGGAGGCAACCTCGACAAACAATCGGCTGTGACATTTTTCCCTCCTGGAATGTGCATAATTTCAAAATTGAATTTCTGTAATCTCGCAATATGTTTTAGTAATCTTGATGACGCATTACCTGAGTTTACACCATCCATCATATACACAAGAGGCTTGTGGTCAGTGATTAGAACAAACGGTCTCCCCCACAAAAATTTCTTAAATTTTTCTGCAGCCCACACACACGCCAACGCCTCCTTTTCGATGGTAATGTAATGCTTCTCAGCTCCTCTGATACCTCTTGAAATGAACTAAATTACCCTTTTTTTACCCTCCACTAGTTAGGTAAACACTGCCCCCAACCAACACTGCTCCCACCAGAGGGATTTCCTTTTCTCCCCAACAGCATCGGGAGCTGGGGAAGAGCTTCCCCAGCTCCTGAGGCTGTCCCCCTGGTTTCTGTGAAATGAAGATCAAAGCGCATGTCGCGCTGATGTAATTTCATAGAAAGCAAAACTGAAATGACCCTTTAGGTTCATTTCAGTTTCACTTTCTATGTGCTCAGGGGGCTATCTCAGCCCTCCGAGCATGTAGAAAGACGGGAGAGGTATAATTGGAAAGGGGAGAATCTTCCCACTCGTCTCGGTGGCTCAAGTACCCGCAACAGGGGATTGTGGCTAGGAACACTTTGGGGGGTCCATGCAAGCCATACCTCCCTGGACTCCCCCGGGTGCCTAGTTTTCAGAAATGTGTGGGTTTGGTAAGTTTACCTAGATGGCCGCCGAGCCCGGGGCCAAAAACCCAGGTGAAGCCCCTCCCACCCCCATCGCCCCTTACAAAACCAGGTTGTTTTGTGATAGGTAATTTTGATGTCTCCTAATACGTTTTGGGCCCTTGCCTGGCACGGGCACTTGGGCCACCCACACGAGTGAGGTACCATTTTTATCAAGAGACCTGGGGGAACGCTGGGTGGTAGGAAACTTGTGCCAGCCCAGTGATCCCACAACTTTCCCACACAGAAATTTGAGAAAAAAGTAATTTTTTTCAGGTAAATTTGAGGTTTGCAGGGGATTCTGGGTAGAAAAATGTTGGGGGGGTCCACGCAAGCCATCCATCTCTGAACTCCCCCGGGTGTCTAGTTTTCAGAAATGTGTGGCTTTGGTAGGTTTTCCTAGATGGCCACCGAACCCGGGGCCAAAAACCCAGGTGACCCCCCCTTGCAAAACCAGGTTGTTTTGTGATAGGTAACTGTGATGTCTCCACAATAGGTTATGGGCTCTTACCTGCCGCGGTCACTTTGCCCCCCCACACCAGTGAGGTACAATTTTTTCGGGAGACTTGGAGAATGATGTGTGGGTAGAATTTTGTGAATGCACACAGATTCCAGGACTTTCCATCACAGAAATGTGAGGAAAATGTGTTTTTGTTTTACAAAGTTTGAGGTTTGCAAGGGATTCTGGGTAACAGAACCTGGTGAGAGCCAGACGAGTCACCCATTCCTGGATTCCCTGGGTGTTTAGTTTTAAAAAATTTACAGGTTTGCTAGGTTTCCCTGGGTGTCCCGGCAGAGCTAGGGTTCAAAATCTATAGCTAGGCACTTTGCAAAAAAATAATCAGTTTCACTGTAAAAATTTGGTGTGTCAACATTGCGTTTTGGGCCGTTTCCTGTCGCGGGAACTAGGCCTGCTCACACAAGTGAGGTACCATTTTTATCGAGAGACTTAGGGAATTCAGAATTGTAGAGCAACTGTTATTACCAATTGACTTTCGATGCATTTCTGCCTTCAAAATGTAAGACAATGTGTAAAAAAGTAGTCACTTTGAAAAATGTCTATAATTCACATGCTAGTATGGGTACCGACAATTAGCTACGGTTTCCAAACTCTATAATTTGTTCCCATTTCAGAAATGCATAGGTATCTTTCATACCAATTTTTCACTGTTTATATTTTCCCAAATAAAATGTTATATACCCGGTATACAATAAAAAAACATTGCAAGATGTTGCTCAGTTATTGGCTCTGTGTTCGTCAGGTTCTTGGTAAAACTACAAGTCCTATATATCCCCACAACCAGAAAGGTCCAGCGTATGTAATGGTATATTGCTTTAAAAAATCTGTCATATTTATAAGAAGTTACAGGTGAAAACGTTGGCACAAATGGCAGTTTTTTCAACTCATTTTTAGTTTTTCCTATTTTCAACTATTAGTTTCTACAAAAAAACTTTGAAGGATCTACACAAATGACCCCTTGCTAAATTCAGAGTTTTGTCTACTTTTCTGAAATGTATAGCTTTCCAGGATCCAAAATTGCTTTCATACCCATTTCTACCATTAACTGGAGGGAGTTTGAAAGCACAAAAATAGCCTATTTTTGCTATGTCCCAATAAAATATCCAAAACTGTAAAAAAATGTTGGTTTTCTGACATAAAGTCTGTAAATCCCTAAAAGCTGGGAAGATAGTGATTTCGGCACCACAAACCCTTTGTCGATACCATTTACAGGTGAAAAACACCAGACGCTTTCATCTGTAGCCTAGCAGCGAAAGGGTTAATACTGCATCCAACATATTGTCATGTTCTTCACAAGTTTCTGCAAAAATCAAAATGTCATCTTGAAAGGCCTGAACTCCTTTTAATCCCTGAAACAAAGCCTCAATCAATTTCTGAAACACACTGGCCACTGAGGCCAGCCCAGACGGCATTCTCAAAAATCTATACACTCCAAACGGAGTAATGAAAGCCGTAAGATCTTTAGAAGTTTCATCAAGAACCACCTGGTGATAAGCAGACTTAAGATCAATCCCCGAAAAATATTTAGCACCATTAACTGCTACTAATAACTCCTGAATTTTTGGTAAAGGATATGTATCAATGATAATATTCTTGTTCAAAGACCCAAGGTCCACACATAACCTCTACACGTTTTTTTCTTAAGGGTGCTAACAATAGCCTAAACCCACTCTGAACTGTCAGTCGGTTCAATGATGCCATCAGCACAAAAAGCATCTAAATGAGATTTTAAATTTTGACGCACTCCTAAAGGAACCATATGTACTTTATGTTGTACTGGGATAATCTTATGAGTAAAAGCTTTTACTTGTCCTACTTTGTTCTCTAACACTGCACTGTGTTTAGCAACAATACTCTCAACCTTTGACCTCTCACCATCCACACTATTAACAGAAATCTCCCTCAATCGGATGAGACAATCTGTCCCAGGCCACAACATGATTCCCAACTTTCCAAGATCATACCACCCCCACAATGTTTTAACCATCAATAGCCACGTAGATTTTTGTGACTACATTGCAACCCTTAAATTACAGATTCTCCTCAAAGTAATCCAACATGTCAATGTCGAAGTGTGCGTCAATTTGACATCACACCAATTGTCTTTAAAAAAAACATCAGACAGTAAGCATCTATTCGTAGTGTGTAGTGATGCAATTTCACATGCTATGTACTCTCCTGCCATCTAGTGTTGGGCCAAGACTTTACAACTTTTCTCGAAGAATTCTTTGTTGCTGTGACGTCGAGTCTACTCCTCTTCGTGTAAATGTGCATGCTTAACGGTTCCATTGTTAGATTGTTTATTTTTTCCCGCCCTTATGGCCAGTGAGAATTAGAGAAGATAAGTATAAATGTAAGTTCTATAAGTTTGGGGCTAAACATATATGTACTGATTGAGTTATAGCATATTTATACATGATATTGGACATCAAAGAATGCCTGCCGGGGAGGCAGAGTGTGCATGTGAATTTGCAGCAACACATGCTATGAATAGATGCTTACAAGGTAAGTAACATACTCTTTCGTAGCAGGTGTTGCCTGCAGATATACATGCTATGCAGACTGTAAATCAGTGTTATTCCTGCTGTGGCTTTAGGTGTCAGTTAATGCTGATGTCTGGAATAATGTCTTAAACACTGTTTGACTAACCAGAGGTTGTTGTCTTGCTTGGACATTCACACAGTAGTGTTTGATAAATATATGTGGATTAGTCCAAGTAGCTGCCTTACAAATGTCAGCTAAAGGAGCATTCCCTAGAAATGCTAAAGAAGCACCTTTCTTTCTAGAACAATGTGCTTGTGGAACTGAAGGTAAAGTACGCTTGGCTTTAAAGTAACATATTTGTATGCATTTGACTATTCATCGTGCAATTACTGCTTTTGACATTGTGTTTCCAGGGAAAGCAACAAATAACTGCTGCGCTTTCCTAAAGAGTTGAGTCCTATCAATGTAACACAGCAATGTTATTTTAACATCTAGCGTGTGTAGTGCTCTTTCTGCCACTGTCTCCAGTTTGGGAAAGAACACAGGGAGGTCTATTGTCTGATTTAAGTGGAAAGGAGATCCAACTTATGCAAGAAACTTTGGGTTCGTCTGTAATGGTACCTTGTCTTGGCAAACCTGAAAGTATGCTTCTATTGTGAGGGCATGTAATTCACTAACCCTCCGCAATGATTTGATGACTACCAAGAAAGCAACCTTCAATGATGGAAACCATAGGGGACAGGAATGTTGAGATTTGAAAGGTGTGTATACAAGTCTTGTAAGTACCACATTCAAATTCCATGCTGGGACTGGGGGTGCTCGTGGAGGTCCTTCCATGAAAGCTTTAATGATCGGTATAAGAAAAAGGGACTAATGTTAAAAATTCTGCAGGTATGATTCAACTGCAGCAAGCTGTAGTCATATTAAAGTTTATGCTAGCCTTGGTTTTTGTAGGTGTAGCAAATAAAATTATATTTGTAGTACCATATGTGCACAGGAGGTTATCTCTTGTGCCACGTAGCAATGCACACATTTTTTCCATTTAGCGTATAGCAGGCACTAGTTGTTGGGATGCATTACTTCCTTAAGAATGTCAATACACTCTGGAGGCAGGTCAAATTCTATGACATCAGGAGACAAGTTGTTTGGGGTTGGGTTGTATGACTTTGCCACCTCAGCTCTGAGTGAGAAGGTCTGGTGTGTTGGGAAGCTTCTCATGAGGTACTAGAGAAAGGTCCAACAGGGTTGTGCACCACGGTTGTCTTGCCCAAGTGGGATCGACTAAGATCATCTTGAGGGATGTCTGAGTTTCTTTACAAGAAAATGAGTGGGAGAAGTGGAAAAGTGTAGGTAAATATCCCTGACCAATTCATCTACAGTGCATTGCCTTGGACTGTGAGTGGTAATGCATGGAGGCAAAGCATCGGCATTTTGAGTTTTCTGCGGTGGAGAATAGGTCTACGTCTGGTGTTCCGCAATAGAGGAAGCAAAGTTCTCGGGGTTGTGTTTCCACTTGTGAACTAGTTGCTGCCTCCTGCTTAGAAGGACTGCTACTGAATTGTCCACTCCCAGGAGATATTCTGTGAGGAGGTGGATGTGATAGCAAAAAGCCCAATGTCAAATCTCCTGCGGCAAGAGACACAACTGTATAGAACGGGTGCCCCCCCTGCTATTGTATGTAATACATTGCCTTCTGAGTTACAGTGGTAACAAAGGCTTTTAATGCTATATGATTCACTACAAGTTCTAGTACATTGATGTGTAGCGTTTGCTGTTGATTAGTCCATACACCCTGGACCGCAGTATTCTCCATATGCCATCCCCATACTAAGAGTGAAGCATCTGTGGTAAATGTCACATGTGGTTTTGGGTCCAAAAAAGGTATGCCCTTGAGTAGACTGGCTGTGTTCCACCACTGACCGTGGGGAAAATCAACATAGATCCTCTAAACTGCCCTCCGCTTGTGACCACTGAGATGTTAGACACTCTTGTAGGGGATGCATGTGAAGCCTAGAGAGTGGTACAATCGCTATACAGGATGCCATCATGCCAAGAGGAGCAGAACTACTCTGACTGGCAGGCGACGATTGGCTGAATAAGAGACAGTTAATTCTGGAGACTGAGAACCCTCTGGTCTGTGGGATATGCTTTGGCTGTACCAACGTTATGGGTCGCTGCCAGATATGTTAGTATCTGGAGAGGCTGTCAGTGGAATTCTGTTGCATTGCTTATGAAACCCAATTTGTGCAGTAAGTTGATGGTAGTCTGTGTATCTTGCAGGCATTTCTGTCTGCTTGAACTCTTTAACAGCCAATCCTCCAAGTATGGGAAGACATGAATGCTGTGTCTTCTCAAATGAGCTGCTACAACTCCCAGGCATTTGGCAAAGACTTTTGGAACTGTTGTAAACCCAAAGAGCAGCACCTTGAACTGGTATAGATATTGACTTACCTTGAATCTGAGGTACCAACGATGTGCTGGATCAATGGGGATGTGAAAGTAAGCGTCTCTCAAGTCGAGTGCTGCCATGAATTCACCTTTCTGAAGCACAGGGATTACATCCTGCAGTGTTACCATATGGAAGTGTTCCAATAATATGTATTGATTGGGTATCAAAAAGTATAGAGAATACATGCCTTTTCCGAGGTGTTCTTTTGGAACTGGCTCTATGGCGTTTTTCAAAGGTAGAGATTTTGTCTCCTCTTTTGGAAGGTGGAGATGTTGAGGGTTGAGTATTTTTCTGCGTGGTGGTAAGTTTGGAGGTTGTGAGGTAAGTTCTAGGCAGTATCCGTGCCGAACATGGACAGCATCCACTGATCGGATGTTAATGCGGGCCAGAGTTGATGGAACTGTTGTAGTCTCGCCTTGACAGGAGAAGTGTGATCAAGGGAAGTTGTGGGGAATCGTTTTGAGGTAGAGGCTCTCTTTCCGGGAGTACCTTTACCTTTACCTTTTTTACTACCTCCTTTGTATCCACCTCTATAGTACCCCCTAGCAGTCTGCTGGTGGTATGCCAGCTGTTGTTTCCGATAGGACTGTGTGTCAGTGATCATGGTTTTGGCTGCACCCTGCCCTGAAACCTGCAAAAGGACTGCTGTCTAGGTGATGTGAACTACAAGGATTCAATGAATTTCACAGTTTCAGTGCCTTTTTATTTTTTCTAATTGGGTACCCACCTCTGAGACAAAGACGTGTTCCCCGTCAAAAGGGACGTTTAAGAGGTGCTGCTGAACCTCAGGTTTAAAGCCCCATATATTTAGCGAAGCATAAAAGGATTGAGGAATTGATCCCTAGTGCAGTGTTACCACACTGTGTAAGGCACGGTGAATAGTTGCACTGGAGATTTGTTTGACCTCAACAGTAATTCCTCAGCTCTTTGTTTGTACTGATCTGGGAGATGTTGTAGCAGTTCTTCTATGTCATCCCAGGTTGCTCCGTTATAATGTGAGAGTAGACCAACTGAATTGGTTATGCGTCTAAAATTGATATATCCTATTGCCATTTGTTTGCCTTCTGTGTCTATTCGCTTACTCTCCTTATCTAGAGGAGGTGCATCACCTGCACTATGGGAAGCTGCCCTTTTCGTAGCTGTTGTGACTACTAGGGTATCTGCTGCAGGATGTCCCCTAATATAGAGATATAGAGCGGATCATTATGTGACAGTTTGTATTGTCACTCAATATAAGGTGTTATTACCCTTGTTTTAACTGGGTTTTTAAATATTTCTGTGGACACTTGAAGCATTGACCCTATCATGGGCAAATACTGCACTGAGCACTCAATCTTGGAGAGTGTCTCTACTAAAAAGTCTCCTTCCTCCTCTGTGGTGTGCATCTGAAATGTGTGAGGGTCTGCTGCATGCTGGAGCACACTATGATAAGAAGTAGTGTCATCTGGTGGTGATGCCTTGACTGGTGTCAGTACGTCTATGTCTGGGTATGTTGGAATGATGCCATGGGTGTCCCATGAATTTGGACTATCTGAGGGCACTCCCTAAGTGTAATGTGCAGGACTACCTGTGTCTCTGTTGCCTGTGTGTGCTGAAACTGATGACATGGATTGTGGTGAAGTGTCAAGTGGCATAGGGTTAGCTCCTTTGTGTTCCATAGTTCTCTTCGGAGAAGGAGGTTGGGTTTGGACAATGTCATGCCTCATCCTTTTGTGTCTTGACTTTTCTTGTAAATGTTCAGCCTCCAAAAGTCTTTTTCTTATCATAAGTCCATGTAAGTTTTTAAAAACATTTCCCTCCGTCTCGGGGTTGGCTGCAGCTTTAACACTGTGATGTGGCGAGTCCTTTCAAACTTTTTTTTTAGCTCCTGTGGAGCCTAAGCTATTGTCGCGGATGGCTTTGATGCCGATGTCTTTTTATGCGTTGACATCGATGCTGTTATGTATTCGACACCATATGTCTAGTCGACTTCGATGACTTTGCCGCCAACAAAATGGCAAGCGGCGCCGATGGTTTGCTTGGTGTTGCAGGCTGCGCACGTATCGATGGCTTTGCCGACACTGAATGCTGCTTTGGCTTCGAAGGCTGGATGTCCCCTCCATTATTGCCATAAACGCAATTGGGATCCATGCCGCGCTCCAGTTGGCACTCCCGGTGCCGACCAGAGCCAGAAAGCTGAGGCGCACCAAGACGGTGTTGGAGGTAATTGTGAGGTGTGTGGTCGAGTCTGAGGGTTTAAGTACTCTCGTCCCTTGGAGTAAAAAAACAGTACATACATGAAATATATAAAAGGCTATCAAGGCAAGGAGTCAAAAATAGGAAATGTAGAATCCGATCCACACCATTCACCAGAAAAAAAACTGTGGAGAGCATACTCATCAGGTGAGATACTGAATCAACTTACTCTTGTGAGATGTTTATAACTTAAGAAGGAGGTGTAGGACACATGCAGTTGTGCAAAGTACTCTGCTCTGAAATAATGGCTTCTGAAGCCATTTATGTCATTACTTGATAACACGTTGTGGAGAATTTGAAACAGTCGGGACAAAGGAGTAACACTTAAATTTAAATATTGAGTCAAATTAATCTTGAGATTTTTACAATTTAAGAAGATTAGAGTTGACAGAGGCTGTCCATCGCAAATTAAAATTAATTTATTCCCTACATGTTTGGCAGTGATTAAGTCTACGTCCCTTCTAATACAAATTTCATTAATATCCCACTCACAAAAAAGTAAAATTTTCGACTCTCTTGGAGAGAAGAAGGGAATGTAAGTGCTCCAATGTAATTTCTGATTAGGGGCTTGCCGATATCCAGAGAAAGAAAAATGGAACACCAAAGAAGAATCTTTTTTTAGCAGAATTTACTCCAGCACAGTTATTGTTATAATAATAAACTTCTGGAGGAGATAATTTTAACTTCCACCCCAGGATTAGGCTAGAATGTGGGACCTGTTACAGTCTTGTTAATTTTAAAATGCAAATGCGGTCTTTAAGTTAAAGTACATTCACAGAGGAGGTTTACTGTCCTCTGCTGCATTTATTCCATCACAGACACTCTTAACCACCACAAGGCTGTTTAGAGATAAAAACCCTATCCAATACTCTGACACCTCTGTTATCAGAGTTTAAACAAACTCTGGGGAAGATGATGCTCAGTTACAAAACAATGCTAGTGAACATGCAAGTCCTCCAAGTGTGGTTGAATTACTTTTCATAATCCGTATAGACTTCTCAGAAAGTGAATGGCAATAAGGAGTAGTTTCTTTTCTGTAACTCCAGTTCTGTAGTAGGGGTATCTCTGTTATAGTCATAATCTAGTGAATAGTCCCGCCCATGTGCGTGGACCCCGGAGCAATAAAAAATAATCTCTAAAGGTGACAAATCATGCAGACCTGCATACACCTTTAAGAGAGAATTTAATTTAAAGACAGATAATGAAGCCTATACCCACAGGCTACACTGTCCAGTACTTCAACTAGAATTCCACCAACATCCACAAACAGCACTGCCTGTCCAGCTTTTCTCCACATAGGAAAAAACCCTGCCTCTACCAGCAAAAGCCTCTGGAATGATAGAGAGGAAGGAGTGGACAGACAAGCCCCATAGGCTGCCATTATGTGGCTTAAAACAGGATACTGTGCCTTTAAGAAAACTTTCCAGGTTTCCAGAACTTTCCCCAGTATCCCAGAATGCCCAGCAGGTCCCATTTACTTTCAGTTCTTTTTGAAGGCGTAGCACGCCAGACCTGTAGCATTCTACATATGAATAAGTATCTCTCCACCGGGGAGGAGGGCGGGCGCTTATGACTATAACAGAGATACGCCTACTACAGAACTGGAGTTACAGAAAAAAAACTACTCCTTCTGTAGTAGGGGATCTCTGTGTATAGTCATAATCTAGTGAATAGAATGGCAAGCCCATCCCCACACAACAAAAGCGGTGGAGAACACACAAGACACTACCACTACTGTGCGAACAAATTTTGCAGCGAAGCCTGCCCAACCTGAGCATCTGCCCTGGCATCCGTGTCCAGACAGTAATGCGCAGCAAAGGTATGGACCGACTTCCAAGTGGCCGCCTTGCAGATTTCCGCAATCGGAACATTACGCAGCAAAGCCGTCGTGGCAGCTTTGCCCCTGGTGGAATGAGCCTTAGGTTTACCCCCTAAGGTCTTATTAGCCTTTTGATAACACAATTGTATGCAGGACACAATCCACCGAGAAATGGACTGCTTAGAGGTCGCAAGACCAGTCCTGACTGAGCCATAATTAACAAACAATTGGTCAGACCTACGAATATCCTTGGTCTTATCCAGATAAAATTTCAACACCCTCCGAACATCCAGGGAATGGAGAGACCTTTCCGCTGGCGAAGAGGGATTCTGAAAGAACGTAGGTAAAGTTATAGTCTGGTTGACATGAAAGTCAGAGATAACCTTAGGAAGAAATTTAGGGTGAGTACGCATCACAACCTTAGCAGCATGAAATACAGTATAAGGTTCCTGACAACATAATGCCTGAAGTTAACTCACCCTGCGGGCCGATGTAATGGCCACTAGGAACGCCGCCTTCCAGGATAGGTGCTGCAATGAAGCCTTGTGAATGGGTTAAAAAGGCTCCTTCATCAGTCTGGAAAGCACCACATTCAAGTCCCAAGAAGGCGAGGGAAGTCTGACGGGAGGAAACACTTTCTTCAAGCCTTCCAAAAAATCCTTGACCACAGGGATCTGAAAGAAGGAAGTCTGTGAAGGGCATTTCCTGTAAGCAGTCAAAGCAGCCAGATGAACCTTAATGGAATGGAAATTAAGGCCAGACTGCGCCAGATGTAAAAGGTACGGAAGGACGACATCTTCCTTACATGTCGTCGGATCAAAGTTCTTGGACTTACACCAGATACAGAACCTCTTCCACTTGTAAGCATAGGATGTCCTAGTGGAAGGTCGTTTAGACTCCTTCAGTATGTCCATACAATCGTCTGGTAGATTCAGATGGCCATATTGCACTATTTCAGGAGCCATGCCGCCAAAATCAAAGACGAGAGGTTGGGGTGCACCATCCGCCCCCGAACTTCGTGAGAAGGTCCGGCCTGCACGGCAACCGCATGTGAGGAAGGAGAGACCGGTGAAGTAGGTCCGTGAACCACCACTGCCTGGGCCACTCCGGGGCGATCAGGATCATCCGCGCCCTGGACTGGGACAGCTTGATGAGCACTGCCGGAATCAGGGGAATGGGTGGAAAAGCGTACAGAAAGCTGTTCGACCAATCGATCCATAGCGCATTCCCCAGCGTCCCCCGCTGGTAGTACCTGGATGCGAAGTCTCGGCATTTGCTGTTTTCGGCGGTGGCGAACAGATCTACGTCTGGAGTCCCCCACCTTGCGAAGACTTCTCCTAGTACTTCGTCGTTTATGACACATTCGTGGTTTTCCTGAATCAGCCTGCTCAAGGCGTCCGCCTGAGAATTCTGCACCCCTGGCAGATGCGTGGCCGTAATCGTCAGTCCTCGGGCCAGCAGCCAGCAGCCAGCGCCAGATCGCCTGCGCCTCCTGCGACAGAGTGCGCGATCTCGACCCCCCCTGCTTGTTGAGGTAATACATCGTGGTTGTATTGTCCGTCTGTATCAGCAGCGAGTTGGTCTGGAAGGACGGAAGGAAGGCCTTCAGTGCCAGGAAGACAGATCTGAGTTCCAGGAAATTGATGTGGTACGTCGATTCCAAAGCAGACCACTTTCCTTGAATCTGCAAGTCCCCGGAATGCGCTCCCCAGCCCTGGAGAGACGCATCCGTCACGACACTCGTCGTGGGAATGTCCTTGTGGAAGGGAACCCCCTTGAGGAGGTTGTCCGCCGAACACCACCACTTCAGAGACTGAAGAGCATGCAGCGACAGTCGTATCTTGTCGTCCCAAGAGCCTGTCCTCTGATCCCACTGATCCTCCAAGCACTCCTGCTGTGGTCTCATGTGTAGCCGAGAGTGAGGCGTGAGGAAGATACAGGAGGCCATCGATCCCAGTAGAGAAGACACCTTCCTCACTGTCGTCGATGGAGCAGTCCTGAGGTCCTGAGCCTTCGAAGGAGTGATAACCGTCTCTCCTCCGAAGGAGACACGCTTGCTGACCGCGTATCGATGGAGGCTCCCAGGTACTGTATGCACTGGACCGGGGTCGGGACCGATTTGGACATGTTGACGTGTAACCCCAGCTTGTGCAAGAGAGCGCACGTCCATTGGAAGTGATCTTGCGCTTCCGAGAAGGATGAAGCCTTGATCAGCCAATCGTCCAGATACGGGTAGACAAAAACCTTGTTCCTTCGCAGATGTGCCGCCACCACCGCCATGCACTTCGAGAAGGTCCTGGGCGCAGACTTTAGCCCGAATGGCAGTACTGTGAATTGATAGTGATTGGCGCCGACTTGGAATCGCAGGAACTTCCTGTGCTTCCGTGCTATGGGCACATGGAAGTACGCATCCTGTAGATCTATGGCACAGAGCCAGTCTCCCCGTTGCAGCTGAGGGTAAATCTGGTGCAACGATAGCATGCGAAACTTCTCTCTGCGAATCCATTTGTTTGCCTGTCGCAAATCCAGAATGGGCCTGAACTCGTTCTTGTCCTTCTTGCGAACGAGGAAGAACCGAGAGTACAGACCTCTTCCCCTTTGAGACAGAGGTACCTCTTCTACCGCCTTCTTTCTCAACAAGATGTCTGCCTCCGCCTGGAGCTCTCTCAGCTGGAACCGAGAGCTGACCGGCGGAATCGCTGGAGGCGGGCTGATAAACCGAAGACTGTATCCATTGCAAACAATATTCAGCACCCACTTGTCCTGAGTAATTTTTCTCCACTCTGCCGGAAAAAGTTGAATGCTTCCCCCCACTGGAGTGGGTAACGGTTGAGGGGGAAGTAGCCGCTCAGGGCCGAGATCCGGCCGGGCCCTTGGTAGTGGTAGTCGCCTGCTGGCCTCCTCTACCCCTCTGGCGTTTCTGGAAGGGCTTCCGGAACTGCTGCGGTTGGTGCTGCTGCTGTCCCGAACTCTGCCCACGCCCTCTGCCCGAAGACCCGAACCGCCTCTGGAACGGGCGTTTCTTCTTCTCGGCCTTCTCCAACCCGACGGCCGTCAGGGTTTCCGCCTCCGCCTTCATGCGGGCCATCTCATCATCCGCATGTTTTCCAAACAGGGTTTCCCCCGAGAAGGGCAGGTTGGCCACTCTGTGCTGCGCCTCTGGTTTGAGGGACGTCAGGCGCAGCCACGAATGCCGCCTCTGGTGGACGCCATGGCAGTAGGCGTGGGCGGCCAACAAGGAGACATCCGCCGCCGCGCCGATCACCTGATTAGAAACCAGCATGCCTTCACGCACTGTTTCCAAGAAGTCCTCCTTCCTGTCCCGGGGCAGCAGGTTCGCATACTGCTGCAGGGACTCCCACAGGGCCCGGTCGTAACGGCCCAACAAAGCCCCTGCACTCGCCGCCTTCATGGTGATGGCGGCGGTCCCACACACCTTCCTGCCCGCAGAATCCAGCCAGCGGCTCTCTTTGTCAGGCGGAACCATCGATGAAGGGGCGGTCGCATGTTGTTTCCTCGCCGCCGTCACGATGACCGAATCCGGCTTCGGGTCCACCCTAAAAAGGTAGGGTCCGACTCCGGGGCCCTATACTTTTTCATGAGCCTGGAGGGGGCGGCCTTCGTCACCGCGGGAGTGAGGAACAGCTCCAACGCGGGTTCCACCAGTCCTGGTACAAGGGGCAGTAGAGGGCGAGACAGATGTTTCTTATGAAGTGTCTCGAATATCACGGACGTCGTGGGTGTTGGAACCGTCACCGTGATACCCAACTTTGCTGCCCCTCTCAACAGCACCTCTTGGAAAGAGACCAAATCGTCCACCGGAGACACCCTAGTCCCCGGCGAGTCCGACAGCGTCGGGGAAAAATCTCTGGTCGAGGATCGCGTATGCGACCCGGACCTGTGCCTCCTACGGCGTCGTCCTGAGTCCGAAGATGACCGTCCATGGCTCCGTGATCTTCTCCTCCTGAGAGAGCGGGAGCGCGACCTCTTCGGCTTCGGTCTGCCCGCCGGTCTAGCGGGCGTCGTGGCTTCGGAGTCCCCTGCGGCGGAGTCGGGTACCTCGGAAGGGAAACCGACCGCGGGGGAACCGCCGGCAGTCCCAATGGAGTGCGTGGCAACGACCGAGGTGGGGGCGGCGGAGGCAGTGGCCGCGGATGTGGAGGCGGTGGTGGTGGTGGTGGCGGCGGTGGTGTTGGCGGAGGTGGTGGAGGCGGAGTCGGAGGTGGAGGAGGCGGTGGCGTAGGCATCCGAGGAGGCGTATACACCACAGAGTACACCGATCCCGATGACTCTTTCTTCCTCGACGTCGATCTTCGCCTCGACGGCGACCTTCGCCTCGACGGCGACCTCCGCCTCGACGTCGACCTCTGTCTCGACAGCGACCTTCGCCTCGACGGTGATCTGCGCCTCGACGGCGATCTTCTTGACCTCGAGCGTCTCGACGTCGATCTTCTCTTCGACAGCGACGTCGACCGTCTCCTCTTCACCGACGGCGAACGGCGATCTCCCCCCGACGGCGAGCGCCGACGCCGGGTCTGATCTCGACGCCGACTGCTGGAAGCCGCCGTAGACGGCGTCGTCGCCGAAGACGCCGATGTAGTCGACGGCGGCCTATTCAGGTCCCTCGACGTCGACCGCCGACGCCGCTTCTCCCCAGAGCCCTGGGGAGAGGTCAGCCTGCCCTGGGGAGAGGGCGAACAGATGGTGGTCATCCTCCTCGACGCCGCCGTCGCCGTCGATGGGGAGTGGGAACGCTTACTGGTCTTCCTGCCCCTGGGGAGCCCCCCAGAGGCCTCAGTATGGGCCAAATCAGCCCCTCCAGACCCACCTGGTGCCTTCAGCCTTCTCTCCTCCAGGATTTGAAGACTGATTTTCATTCTGTCCCTCAGGGTCCTGGCAGAGAACGAGTGGCAAATATCACAGCCTTCAGGCACGTGGGACTGGGGAAGGCAACCTATACACACCTCGTGTGTATCAGTTTTAGCCTTCTTTCTACCACATTCCGGGCACTTGTCAAACAAGCCAGGCATGTTGACAGTACCAGCCACTAAGCACTTGAAAAAGTGACAAAAATTGACAAAAAACTACAATAAACCCTTGAAAAGGGGAGAGCTCAATGCTCCAGGGTCCTGCTAGCAGGAGCCGGAAAAAAGAACTGAAAGTAAATGGGACCTGCTGGGCATTCTGGGATACTGGGGAAAGTTCTGGAAACCTGGAAAGTTTTCTTAAAGGCACAGTATCCTGTTTTAAGCCACATAATGGCAGCCTATGGGGCTTGTCTGTCCACTCCTTCCTCTCTATCATTCCAGAGGCTTTTGCTGGTAGAGGCAAGGTTTTTTCCTATGTGGAGAAAAGCTGGACAGGCAGTGCTGTTTGTGGATGTTGGTGGAATTCTAGTTGAAGTACTGGACAGTGTAGCCTGTGGGTATAGGCTTCATTATCTGTCTTTAAATTAAATTCTCTCTTAAAGGTGTATGCAGGTCTGCATGATTTGTCACCTTTAGAGATTATTTTTTATTGCTCCGGGGTCCACGCACATGGGTGGGACTATTCACTAGATTATGACTATAACAGAGATCCCCTACTACAGAACATAGCTTGCCGACCTAAGCACTCACTGACAAAATGTGCATTTGATCTGCAGGTCACAGGTTTTAATCTTTACAGGGCCAATATATCCTTTATGCTTCAAAGGTGATGAAAAGATTCCTTTTATCCATACCTAATTTGAGCCAGTGCTGCAGGTGGGGTCCACGGGCACTCATTTCTGGGGACCATCACTTATTATTCTGCATAAGACTGACTCAGTAAGAGAGCGAAAACACAAAAACTGGAAAGATGGAGGAAGCGAAAGACAGATATACTGTGACAAAGGGAGAAATTAGGTTAAAAAAAGATGATGCAAAAGTGAGATAACAGGGCAAGGACGGTATGGCGATGGATGAAAGGAGCATGAAATTGAATCAAGACTACGAAGCCTTGATATTTAGCAACTCAGTCAAGGAGCAACACAGGCAGCAGGTTTCAGACATGTTCTGGGCACTCGCACTTATTATTTTCCAAACTAGGCCCTTTCTATTTTAATTGGTAGAAAAGGATGTTCTTTACAATGCTACAAAATCTCAAAATTCAGATATCGAAAAAAGCTATAATAGCTATCTTCATTATATTGTGACTTCATTACTTAAATCTTGAGTAGTCACACCAGTAGGCTCCCATTAAAAAGCCACTTTCTGTTACCCCGAACCCTCCTGGATCCAATGTCCTCAGAATTCTATTGTTACGTTGTCTGGAAACTGCAAAGTCATTGGACTCTGGAACTCATGATGGTTTCTGAGAGCTCACAAACTCTAAACCACATTAGGTAATCTTATATCAAGATCATGGAAAATTGTTATAATCAGTGAAGCTTCACTATATGTACATAGTTTAGGACTCAAATACTAAAGCATGGTTTAGATGGTACTAGGGGGCGCACAACCATAATGGCCGCTCCTCTGTGAGGCTCCGGTAGCTCGCCCTCATAATCCTACATTTCTCCTCTTCAAACCGGAAGAAAACTGCCCACAACGTCTGCTACTAGCGTGGCAAGGTGCCCTCCCGCTTCAATGTCGGATTCCGCCTCCTCAGACACCAGGTATCCTCCATAGAACGGACTCTTGGCTGCAGCGAGGGACGGGCGTGAGGCTGCCGGGTGCCCCCTGCGGCTCTTGCAGCCAACCAAGCTCCCGGCCTCACACATGGCGCTGGGCCACGGTCCTGGGGAGCCAGCTAGCGCCAGTGCACAGGAGCTGCTCACTCCGCGCTCTTCAACGGACCCACAGCCCATCGGGGCAAACCCCACACCATCAGCTCCCTGATATCTCGGCAGTTATATCATGGAAGCTTCGGGGACGACTACATCGCGTGGCTCGCCCGGACGTCCACGGTGAGTGCGTGCGGCAACCACATTCCCATATCACGGCCTGGACACGGACTCGAACCCTCACCAATATCTGCCCTTCGCCCACCCGACCAAGAGCGCTATTCATCACCAAACACTATCAGAAGAAGCGGACACGCTGCTGCTCCAGCCCCATTTGAGTTCTGTGCAGCGCTGTGAGGAGCCGTCGCCTGCGACCTACGTCCGTGGTGGGGAGATACCACCCTTCCTATCTTCAGACTCCCAGGGCAATCTGCAACAAAGTTTCTGCTCCTCCAACACCAAGGCCCAATGAACATTATAGGAGCCTGCGCTGTTGTCGGAGGCCGCAAGCTGTCCCAGGCACTGCTCCTCTTAACCACCCCGGTGGCGCTTAAGTTGTCCCGCGACAAGAATCCAGAGTATCCCACTGGTGGTGGCCCACGCCTGACGCTTAACACACTACCTAATGTACAGACCTTTTGTCCCACTCATGCTGTGACGCTGTGCTCGCTTTAGTCCGGCATCACCTGCTAAAAGTCTGGACATAACAACCAGCTGCCTCCTACTACTTCCATTCTTCATGCGGTTTGGGTGGCGCATTCTCTGGACCAGGTCCTGGGGCCCTCTTTTGATTACTATACAGCGTGGCTTAGACAGAGTGCAGACGGCACTCTAGGGCGCAAGGCCCACTCAACCTCCACATGCCAACATGGGAAAGCCAGAGGGCAGGCAATCCAAGCTTGTTTTTGATGCGAAGAAGACAGTTACTCGTTCATGCACGGAGGAATTAGCTCAAAACGCTGAGGACTCTTCCCAAGCACAATCTTCCACTTCTGATGATGAGGTAAAAACATTGCTACTGGCAATGCAGCAGAGTCTCTCGTCTTGTCAGGCAAGATGGACACGATGAACAGTTGCTTTGACTTCCTGGTGCTGAAGGTGGATAAGCATGATGAGCATATCAAAGAGGCAGAAAGGAGGATTTCAGACACGGAAGACACTACGTCCCAACTACATCAACAAATGACGCAAATGGACAAGCTCCTGAAAGTAATAGCCTCCAATAACGAAGACTTGGAAGCTAGAAGTCGCAGGAATAACATACGCGTCATAGGCATTTAGGAAACCACAAACACTGGGCGTATGGAAGACTACATTGAACGCCTCCTGCGCGATACCTTTGGAGCAGACGCCTTCTCCCCTCTCCTGACTGTGGAGCGTGCACACCGGTCTCTTGGCCATCGCCCTCCTCCGGGCAGCACACCACATCCTATAGTCGCACGGCTCCTTAACTATCGCAAAGAGATACCACACTCCGGATGGCACGCGAGAAGAAAACATTGACATATGAAGGCATGGAATTTACAATCTATCTCGACTTTACTGTGGCGGTACAGGAGGCTCGCCGTGAGTTCCGCACAGTGAAACAGAAGCTCCATCAGGCACACATTGACTTTGCACTCCTGTATCCGGCGCGCCTCAGGGTCACTCACCAAGGCAAGCAAAGCATATTTGTGAACCCACAGCAAGTTGAAGAGTTCCTCTGACGCATCAACCGTCAGTCACCTCGCCGGAATTCCGATGGTCATTCCTCCATTTCACATTCTCCTGAGGCCGGTGGCCCCTCGTAGCAGTGGAAACAGCCGGAACAGTCCAAAGATCAAAGTCCTTCCAAACATAGGCTGTCACTCTGCTACCCTACGTTTCTTCGCCCCGTAAGCAACGGGACAATTCCGTAATCCCATCAGCAGCTTGATCTACAATCTACGACAACAGCTAAGTGTACCTAGCACCCTTGGTGCATCTTCTTGTCACACAGTGGGAAGCTTATATGACCTTGACATATGTACTTATTCTCCATGGCATAGTGCTGAGCACCCTCCCACTGTTTCTCCCTGTGTTCCCCTGCTGCTACTGCGGCAGGTTGTGGGCACTGGGGATATGGGAGGTACCTGTGGCCCACCAGCGGTCCCCCTCATATGGGTGATCCCCCAAAAGACTCTCTTCTAAGTTGGTCTTGGTTGACCGGAATTGATCAGTTTGGGTGTTGTTGGGCTCAGGGAGGGAAATGTAATTCCGGCACAATTGGAGTGCTGTTGTGGGAGGGATGGGGGGGGGCAAAGAGCTTGTTTTCATGTTCATTGTTAACTATATAGCTGCCTCACAACAAACAGACGTATGGTATTATATTGCTTCTTAATATGAAGAGAACATATAGGAAACCATGCTAAAAAAGTGGACTAACTATTCATGCAACCATTGACAAACCCAAACCGATATATATCAGTTAAAATACAAAATTTATTATCATATTTTTCCAATTTAACAAAAGTAGAAAACAATTAATAGGGGAAAATCATTTTGTGTTGTACAATGAGAATAGTCTGAATATTTGTGACAATGATTGTCTCTGGATATAATTATATAAAGATAATTTGTGTATACACAAAATTCAGCTATATGTACATCAACATAATGTCAATAACCATTTATATAGACATCGAAAACGGAAAGGACAGAGGGGGGAGGGGAAAAAAGACATATTCATATGACTTTCACGGCTAATGGTAAATTCTATGTGCGTTTCGGCCTTGTGCCTTCATCAGGTAGCCATGGGGTTATACAATCTGAAAAATAAAAACGGGGAAAGAGAAAAAAGAATAAAACACACGGGTACAGTTGTGTGTGGGATGTTAGTTGGTAGTCCTACTTATAAACACTTTGTACATATTACATATCTAAAACCATTTTACTATGTATTTACAAATTAACAATTTACATATGTCACAGGTAGAAAAAGGGGAAACAAAGGGGGTGGGGAAAAGAGATGTAGAATTTTCAAAGTGAAAAGATGGTAGCAAACAAAAAACTATAAATATAACATTGGACATACCACATAGAGCTTCAGTGATAGAGATGAGTAAAAAAGGTGTATGGCTGTTCATTCACGAATGGTAAAGTGAATTGGAAGAAGTGTATAGACACCATACAGTGTATAAACATGCATTAATAAATGTGCATATATCCACATTGAAAGGTGCTGACCAGATCTCAAAGATAAAAGTCAAATGATTACCTGTAGAGGTGGGACTCTATATATATTCATATTTTAATAGGAGCCAGAAATAGAGTTGCAGCTGAAATGATGCACCGATTCTATAAAGGAACACCTGTCCAAAGGGTAAAGTGACTGATATGTAGTTATAATTAAATAATGTGATATAGTAATCGATTAACAGGAAGTCTACTAACCTTTCCAAGGCTAAGTCAGTCTTGGAGGAGTACTCTGTGTTTTAAAATATATATGTTCTTCCTGTAATAATAATGATAACACACATTTTTTTGTGTGTTGATCAGAATGTGTAACAAAGCTTCCTTATGATAAAAACAAAGTCTATTGAGTTAGAGATAAGCCTAATTATAGTAATTGTGAACTATGTTCAAACACCTAAAGCAACGTCCGCCGAGGCTATGCTATCCTGTATTGAGGACAGACTACTAATAATAAGTGAATGACGGAGCTAGAGAACAAAAGTCTCCAACAAATGACATGTGGAGTGCTAGCGAGGGTTATAATCCCCAGATCAATACAACCGGTCTGCGATCTACATGAGAGGCTTTTTATCAATTCGACAATTAAATAATGGCGGCACTCGATAACATAACATACCTGAGATTAGATAAATACTGCAAAACGCGGTGACTACATGGAAGACCGCTTCTGAAAACTGTAGCTCAGCCGAGCTGCGTGGACGAAAGCCTTTGTCGACTTGCGATAAATGCTGTATATAGAGGGTACAGACTGCGACCTTCGAGTCCCGTTCCAAAGAAATAGCAAGAAAGAATCCCGGTCTTGCACGGAATTTGAATCGCACCCTGCCAGATTGCGCAGGTGCGGTACATAACCCGGAAGTGTGTCAGCAGAATGAGTCTTGATAAATAGAGACGGCAGCAAGCGCCATCTTAAAAGGGTCATTGTAGCGTCTCTCTATCCAAAAAGTCGATAGAGACAACCGGTAATCCGACTTGACAGAAACGTGAAGACTTACTTGTGAAGGACATCTTGATTAATAATATATAACACAGTTTAACAGACATATGTTTGTGAAAAGAAAGGTATTATTGTGAAATAAAATCAAAAATCAATCAATTACAGATTTATATTAACTAAATCCATACAGTAACGAATTTAAATCAATGAATACAGATGAAAACTATTTCATTTTGCTACTCATAAAGGAGAACAAAAACAGATATTAAAGTAGTTGGTAATTTGGAAACTAGAACTCCTAGTTGCATTTAAGATATGCCAATTCGAATTAATGATATGGCGGATCTTCTCATTCAGGGTTGAGTGACGAGTGACAAACACTAACCGATCGTTCTGTTTAGGCTCTTTAGGTGTAAGCAAGTGTTGTCGATCATAGTATCGTGCTCTTTTGTAGGAGTCACCTACTAGTCTGCTGGGATAGCCTCTATTTATGAACTTTGATTTCATTTCAATGGCCCTATTGTCATAATCAGTCAAGTTAGTGCAGTTCCTGCGTAATCGCAAGAAATGGCCAAAAGGTATGCTTGTTTTCTGTGATTTAGGATGATAGCTATTAAAATGTAGCAGTGTATTGCATGCTATCCCAGCAGACTCGTACGTGACTCCTACAAAAGAGCACGATACTATGATCGACAACACTTGGGACAGAACTGTGCAAATACCAAAACCTTTATATGCACATCTGAAAAATAAAAACTTAAAAGACTTGATCACACGGTCACGTATGACGACTTCAGCAAAAGAACTTAGACAAAGTACACTTGATGGAACCACCCCTTTGGTAGGTAATTATAAGTGCTTGTCATGCTTGGCATGTCAATTTGCCATAGAGACTAAAAAACACATTATAAATGGAATGAACATAGGTCTCCAATCTCTAATGAATTGTAAAACAACCAACATAGAACATGTCCGTGTAAACAGACATATGTAGAGGAAACTTCCCGCACTATGGCTACATGTCTCTCTGAACACAGGTCAGCCATTAGGACCAAAAAAATCAATGCTCCTTTAGTCCAACACTATATGGAACTGAACCATACTACAAAAGACATTCAATGGCTCATTCTTGAGAAAATCCATATGACCGGCCCAGTTGGGACAGAAATCCGAAAACGCAGAGAAGTGTTTTGGATTTTTACCCTTGATAAGATAGGATTGAATAGTGAAATTCCCTGGAGCCAAGCAATAAGATACAACAATACATAGATGATTATTGGAGTTCTAGTTTCCATATTACCAACTACTTTAATATCTGTTTTTGTTCTCCTTTATGAGTAGCAAAATGAAATAGTTTTCATCTGTATTCATTGATTTAAATTCGTTACTGTATGGATTTAGTTAATATGAATCTGTAATTGATTGATTTTTAATATTCATTACTTTTAAAATGTTATTTCACATTAATACATTCCTTTTCACAAACATACGTCTGTTAAACTGTGTTATATATTTTTAATCAAGACTTTCTTCCCAAGTGAGTCTTCACGTTTCTGTCAAGTCTGATTACCTGTTGTCTCTAGCGACTTTTTGGATAGAGAGATGCTATAATGACCCATTTAAGATGGCGCTTGCTGCCGTCTCTATTTATCAAGACTGATTCTGCTGACACACTTCCGGGTTATGTACCGCACCTGCGCAATCAGGCAGGGTGCGATTCAAATTCCGTGCGAGACCGGGATTCTTTCTTGCCATTTCTTTGGAACGGGCTTGAAGGTCGCAGTCTGCAACCTCTATATACAGCATTTATCGCAAGCAGACAAAGGCTTTCGTCCACGCAGCTCGGCTGAGCTACAGTTTTCAGAAGCAGTAGACGTACAGACTTCCATGTAGTCACCGCGTTGTACAGTATTCATCTAATCTCAGGTATGTTATGTTATCGAGTGCCCCCATTATTTAATTGTCGAATTGATAAAAAGCCTCTCATGTAGATCGTAGACCGGTTGTATTGATCTGGGGATTATCACACTCGCTAGCACTCCACATGTTGGAGACTTTTGTTCTCTAGCTCCGTCATTCACTTATTATTAGTAGTCTATCCTCAATACGGGATAGCATAGACTCGGCGGACGTTGCTTTAGGTGTTTGAACATAGTTCACAATTACTATAAATAGGCTTATCTCTAACTCAATAGCCTTTGTTTTTATCATTAGGAAGCTTTGTTACACATTCTGATCAACACACAAAAAGTTTTGCATTCTCATTATTATTACAGGAAGAACATATATATTTTAAAACACAGAGTACTCCTCCAAGACTGATCTTAGACTTGGAAGGGTAAGTAGACTTCCTGTTAATCGATTATTATATCACATTATTTAATTATAACTATATATCAGTCACTGTACCCTTTGGACAGGTGTTCCTTTATAGAATTGGTGCATCATTTCAGCTGCAATTCTATTTCTGGCTCCTATTAAAATATGAATATATATCTCTATCTATATAAATATATATATAAATATATATATATATATCTCTATCTATATAAATATATATATATATATATATATATATATATATATTACCTACTGGCGGTCGCCAGTAGGTAGTTATAGTTAGGACCACGTTTCCATAGGAAATCCGCAACATTCTATTTTGAATAACTTTGGCGCTGGTCGACGAATCCTCGCGAATTTTTCAAAATAGGTGGGGCGCTACGCTCCGCTCCTACCCTGAAAGTCTCGGGGGGATTCGTCAAGCGGGGGCTGAGATAAAAGGGGGGTCCCAAAACGCGTTTTTCCCATGCATTCTTCCATAGGACCTTTAGACAGGGCTACAGCCCGAACGGCTGAACAGAATTTAATGAAATTTGGCAGAGAGGTAGTCCCCAGGTCAAGGAAGTGCCTTTTGTAGGTTTGGTGTAAATCTGTTCAGTAGATTCTGAGAAAATAGCCTTTAAATCAATATATATATCTGTGGCAGCTTACGGTGCGCTTACCGTGCGCTTACCGTAAGCTTACCGTACGCGTACGGTGGCGTGAGCGAGCGCGATTCTGATTGGCTTTTAGATCTTAGTAAACATTCGAATCGGTCGAAACCAGGAAGCGGCGGCCGCCATTTTCTCTCTCGCTTCCTGAGTTGGGCAGCAAAAAAGAAACCCAAAAATGTGTAAAGAGGCAGTTTAATGAGATCCTAACCACCCAGCATTGATACAGGGGTCCCCAAACCACCCCCAAGCCCAAAAAAAAAAAATTTTTTTTTTTCGGAAAATCGCCGATTACGCTTACCGTACGTGCACGGTAAAAAAAATTTTTTAAAAAAAAAATATCCACATTCTCCCCACCCCGTGTCCAAATGGTGCCCGAAGGGCACCATTTGTGCATGGCTTATTATAGGTAAGAAGTTATTAAAGAATACATTTCACAAAGATGAGCCAAATATGTACCCCATGTGCGCACGGTGCGCGAAGCGCATCGTGTGTACATGGCCATCCCGCTTAACGTGGGCACGCGGTGACCACTGTGCGTGCACGGCACTAACTGCGTAAAGTGGGCGCGCGGTGCGCAAAGCGCACCGCGTGCTCACTGTGCGCGCACGGTGCGCGAAGCGCACCGTGCGCGCACGGAACGAACTGCGTTAACTGGGCGCGCACGCCACGAATGGCGTAACGTAACTTGGCATTGAAAAAACCTTGCAAATTCACTGAAAAAACCATAGGTTTCACACATGTTATAGTTAGCTGGACATTTTACTGATAAAAAACCAATGAAATTCCCCCGTTATAGTTACTGCAGGCAACTGTAACTCACGCGGCCGCAATCTTCTGCTGATGACATATGTGTCTTTATGAAAAAAAAATATTTGTAATATATGTAAAGCAAAAATTTAATGGAAGAAGACATGGGCAAATAAGTGTCTAAATACAGTATTAGCATCAGCAGAGGATTGCGGTCGCGTGAGTTATAGTTGCCTGCAGTAACTATAACGGGGGAATTTCATTGGTTTTTTATCAGTAAAATGTCCAGCTAACTATAACATGTGTGAAACCTATGGTTTTTTCAGTGAATATATATATATATATATATATATATATATATATATATATATATATATATATATATATATATATATATATATATATATATATATATATATATATATATATATATATATATATATATATATAGTCCCCCCTCTACAGGTAATCATTTGACTTTTATCTTTGAGATTTGGTCAGCACCTTTTAATGTGGGATATATGCACATTTATTAATGCACGTTTATACACTGTATGATGTCTATACACTTCTTTCGATTCACTTTACCATTAGTGAATGATTAGCCACACACCTTTTTACTCATCTCGATCACTGAAGCTCTATGTGGTATGTCCAATGTTATATTTATATTTTTATATTTTTTTGTTTCTGGTTGTGCCCTTCTTGCAGCGGATATTACTCTTGTGTTCTCCAATTCGTACCTTTATTTGTCTCGTGGTCATGCCAACATATTCCATACCGCATGGGCAGGTGATGAGATATATCACGTTCTTGCTGTTGCAGTTCGTGAACTTGCGTTGTTCCCATGACGTACCATTTGAAAAAATGAGCTGGGTACTCTTTTTTGTGAGAGAGCACGTACTGCACGTGCCACATGGGTGATGCCCTCTGATGGGTGGCAACAGGCTACACGTATTTTGATGTGTTGGAAGAAGACGTGGTCTGGTGTGAACCAAGATATCCCTTAAGTTGCGGCCGCGTTTGTGGGAGAACATTGGTTTACTCACTTCCGTATCCAATGCACGCAGTCTAGTCTTCTTTTCAACCCTGACCCGGAAGCACTTCTATACACCGCGCCGCCACCAGCTGAAACCTTTTTCCGAGCTAATCACGAGCGTTATAAACACTCCTCCCGCCCTGGTTCCATTACACAGCGGAACCGCGGGAGGGACAGACTCGTAGCTGAGATTTTCAGCCAGGGCACGTAAGTACGGAGCCATAGCTCCGGTTTGCAGACAGCTCCGGTTTGCAGACTTCGCCCGGCACTTCTGTCAACAGAGGTAACAACGTGACCCCTTGTTTTATTTTCTCTCTCCATTAGAATTGAGGCTCCATTACGATCCTACCCGTTCTAGGTTCATGAGGCAGTATCCTCATTTACATATAAGTATGTCTTTCGTTTTTCAACCACTTTTCTCACTTGGAATACTATTAACTTTTCACGATTAGGCATAGAGTGTGTGTTTTTTGTTCTGTAGTGTCTTGTACTGTCCTTCCTTTTACAGGTCACTGCACCCCTTCCAGATAACGCTAATATTACAGCTGAAGCACGCAATCTAAGTCACATTGCGTAGTTTTTATGTTTTTCTATATTTACAGGTACTACGATCTCCTACTAAGGAACTTTATTCAGTATTCCTTTTTTTCCTTGTTTTGCAGATTCACATACATACGATTAGGTATTGTATATACGTGCACCATTTATTGCATCTGTTTCACTTTTGTATATTACTAAGCACACGCTCCTATTTGGGAGGGATCTTTTTGTCCTGTCCTGATGAAGATGCTCCGCATCGAAACATGTTGAACCACAAGGAGTAACCACACATTACGTAGGCAAACTCCGCACTTTTGTTTTTAATAGCTCCAGCCCTCTTGGGACTAATTAAAGTTTTTTTCAGTCTCCTTGGGCCAGTTGCTTTTTAACACACATATATTCACAACTACAATAGACCCTCCCTTTACACCACACATAGTACTTCATCAAAAGTGCTCCCACGTAGTCGTAGGTCGCAGCACGCCCCGTCCCGCAGCGGGACGGGAAGACCCCTATGATGAAGCATGACACCATGGGCCATTCTTGGTGTGTGAGGGGTATTTAAACAACACTGAGTGTGCCCTAACACATTTAGGGACACTCACTTACCATTATCCCCCCCTTTTTTTCAGTTTCCCCAGTACCTTCTTTTCAAGGTGGATCCTTTTGTTTATAACTGATACGATCCATCACCGCAGAGTTTTCTCAAGAACCCCCCACCTTTGCTCCCTTACATCTGCTGCTACGCGCTGCTTCGCCAAGGTACCTGGTCTCCACGCTTTACCACACTATACGCACACAACAGGTGGAGCCTGGGTTAGGACATAACAGACAACCAATGAACATACTGCTGCGTTCAAACAGAACAAATAGCTGCCAGTGCTAGGCTACGCATTACACATTATAAATTCCTGCAACGCCTATATTATACCCCTGCTAAAATGTTCAGATTTAATTTGAAAACTACAGATAGTTGTGCGAGATGCGGCAGCCCAGGGGCTGACTTTTTACACCTGGCCTGGCATTGCCCACGAGTGAGTGAATACTGGCCCCAAATTTTCGATGCCTTAGACCAGATGGTTTCCATTACTTTAGAACGCACGCCTTTAACAGTATTGTTAGGTTACACTAAACTTATTCCCAAGTCATGTCGCAAATATCTCGCCATTGCATTATTGTTAGCTAAGCGTAGAGTGGCTTGCAGATGGGGTAGGAGGTAGGCGCCAAAGTTCAAGAAGTAGCTTGATGACTTGATCTATTGCCAAGAACAATTGACTCTGTATGCTGAAACGTTGCCACGTGCTTCGCAGCCAAGAAATATATGGAGTCCCCTACAGGGCTACCTTCTCGCACGCTCAACAGAATCCCCGTCTGACATGCCGGAGGCATTGGCGCAGTAAAGGTCCTTACCTTTCAGAATTGTGTTACATGTTAGACACTCACGCCGAATTTACTGCTTGATATGTGCATTATTGTTATAATGAATCCACTGTGATGTGCGTTATAGCCCACTATCCATTTGTGATTATGTTGAGGATTCTGCGGCGATGCCATGTTCCCCTGTGAGTTTCTGTAACTAGCTCAGTGACTGGTGCTTTGTTTGCCAAATAGGTGCCTTAACTAGATATGTAAACAGCAGTCAGTACGCCAGTATGCGGTACCAAGTTCACGTTCCAGCTAAATGTACTGCATATTGTGTACTCCCCGGTGTGAAGATGCCATTGCTTCTATTTTTATTCTGCCATGTCTGATGACTGTTGCTAAGAACTGTTTTGTGATCTTCCTGTATTATAACAATAACATTTTTTTTTTTAAATGGTTTAGATGGTACTAGCTTACAAACTCTGTTAAAGCACAAGGCCCTGCTACAGAGGCCAAAGATACTCTTGTTTTTATTTTCTAAAGGAAGAAAGGTTGTATAATCTTTGTCTGGGTTTTAACCTGTGAATGGCAGGAGCTGCTTATGAATCGGCTGATTAGCATAAATACATGTATCTTAGCATTAGGAGGATAAGTAACGAATGTAATCAGTTTAATTAAACAATTGTGAGGAAGTCTTTGCACCTCTAGACAGCCTAAAACAAGTATTCAGATTGGTTGAAAACATGAGGGATTACAAGATTTGCTCTAGCCCATTAGACACGATGATCCTAATCTCTTCAAAGTGCAGAACATGCCATCTGTTCATTGGGAAAAATCAGTTATGTGCAAGGAAACCAACTACACACTGTCCTGTAGCAAACTTTGCGAACATTAATAGCCAACTTAACTGACATTATAAGCATCACAGTTTTAAAAGCAGTTTTTGAGCTATGTCTGCTAGTGGAGCTGGAATGAGGTGAGTGTTCTGTGAAGGATTGCAGTGATAGAAGGTGTAGGCTCGTCCAGTAAACAGTTTGGGACAAGGGAGTATGTTTTTGTTGTGTCGCGAACAACACCTATTAACACTGGGAATTGGCGATAGCGGAAGATGCCAGTTTTTGGTGCTTGAAATACTATCAAAGCTGATCAGACATCATAGTTATGCAAGGGGTCTTTCAAAACCTAACAATTCGCCCACTTGCACGAGTTCTGAGTATAAGATTCAAACAGTTCAAGCAAAGCTAAATGAGGACTTTTGACAAAACAAGTGTAGGAAAAGCAACTTCAGCTCTAGTACCGGTACAAAACAACAATCCGTAAATTATTATTTAAAAAAAAAATACTTTTTGTTGATTTTCACATGATTTGTATATTATATCAATGTCTGGTGTTTTGTGACATATATACAGTTGCAGGACCAGATTGAAATATCACATATATGCAAACTCTCCCCAACCCTCTTAGCTGCTCATATGGTAATGCTATAAACATCCTTACCACCGTAAGTTGTCATACCAAATAAGTATGTGGTGTAGCTGTCTCTCCCCGCACTGGAGTTCCGCACATACAACTCTGTTTTCCTTATCCCTTGGCCGTGGGCCTACTGTCCCACAATAGCCCAACATTACTGTCCATTTACAATTTTTCCCATTCGTGTCACATACACAATGTGGTTTCCCCTGTGTCTCATTGGCAGTTGCAACTTTGGCAACCATCTCACTCTGGAGATCCAACAACATCTGCCAACATGCTACTAAATCATCCTCTAAGCGCTCATCGTGTCTCACATGTTTCATTCTGGCTTCCTACGCTACTGTCCATTTGGACATATCACGCCACCACGCAGTATACCTGGGAGGGTGTGCCCCCATCCATTTGATAGCAATACGTTGTTTAGCCAGTACCAAGCTCAGCATCAGGAACTTGCAGCTAAGTTTCTTTTTCGGCGGGCCAGGGACCAGACCCATCCGTATCGCCTGTGGGTTGTACAGAACCTCCCATTCCGTTGCCACATTTAAACTTCAAGACTTCTCCCCAGTAAGAAGCTATTAGGAGGCAACTCCAAACAATATACTCACAGTCCGCTGCAGGGGCCCCACATTGCAGACATTTGACAGATCGTGACAGTAAATGCCATGCAGGGTTTTGGGCAAGAGATACGCTTGGTGTGTGAAGTTATATTGTATCAGGTTAAAGCGTGCATTAGAGCTCATAGTACACACACCCATATGCACTTTTTCCAACTCTCGCGTAAGGAGGACCTCACCCAACATCTCTTCCCACTTTCAATGCATCTTAGGTACCATTTTTGGCAGATCCTCACTAACTGCCCGGTACAAATGCGATATTAATCTACGCCTGCCAGACAATGTTAACAGACTGGTCAGCGTTCATGAGGGTAGTGATTCTTCTGGAAAACAAGGTTGAATCTCATGGCCTGTAGCTGATATCTTGGTGTACTGTAAATATTGCCCTGGTACTAACGTGAATGAATCCATTGCATCTTTACACATGATAAACTGGCCACCTACATATAGATTACTAAGGACATCGCAACCTCAGTCCTGCCACCTCTGCACAGACATCGCCTCAGCTATGGCCGCAAATAGTTTCAATGCCCTGATCGACATATAGCGCGGGATGGAGCATCCTCAAGACTGTCTGCTCCCATGTTCGGCTCACCTGTCTAATCAGGAATGGCATAGTCACCGGTACAGGTCTACCACACGTAAGCAGCTTAGGAAGTGTGTGGTCCCATGAGATCCTTTCAGGAGCCTCTTCTCCCAATTGTCCCCCTCATCCAGCCAGTGGATCACATGTTGGAGGTGGGTCACAAAGTAATAAAGTTCCAACCCTACCTGTTTCAAAGTCTGCTTCCGCATGGCACGGCCTATTAACTTCCTTTTAATGGCTGACAGGAGGTCCATGATCAAACTGTCTAACTTTGAAGTATCTCCTGGGGATCTCATAAAATATGCCCTGCAGAATGTATAAACACCGCAGAAGTACCACCAACTTAATTACCTGAAGTCAGATTTAGAAAATACGGGCACTTATTTAAAGAGTTTCAAAAGTGCAAACTCATGATACGGAGTGTCTTAGAAGTACATGATTTGGCAAAAAAGCCAATGTAGCCTTTCATAAACAGAAAAAAGAGTAACATTTATTTGGTTAGCAGGAACACAGGTTATTTACAGTGCATAAAAACAGACGTTTGATACAGAGCTGTATATAACAATTGAGTTTTTCTGATTAGCAATATTATCTATAGCGTGCACTTACAGATAGCTGCTGTACTTTATTTCTACATGTTTGACCATCAAAGGTAGAAGTGCGAACACTTTCGGCAGGTTTCTTTTCTCTCCATCTATCCACATCATTAATTAGCTCTATTCTATTAGGGAGGATGCAAACTGGGTTGGTGATTCTCGGCTCATGCCCTGGAAGGTACCCAGGTCGTTTTTGAAAGAGAATAGGATCCTATTAATTCTACAAAGCAAACCTGTTTCTACAGACATCACTTGCATTTTTTGAACTACGTTTCATTTAGTCCATCTTGCATTCTATTTCTTTCATACATGGTTGATGAAGAGAAATTTACATCATGGTGCCTCAAAAGATGCTGTATAGCCAATTTCTATAGTCTTGTTATGTTAATGGTGCACAGCTGCATCTAAAATGAAGGAGTGTTGATATCTGAATTAAAAGGTTCAAGAAATCATACAACATTATATCCTTCAGTCTTACCCAACGTAGGTTCCATCCAAAGCAGGGTCATCAGGGCTACTTCCAAGATATTGATCAATAAGCGTGTCTCTTGTTGGCTAGTAGAAAAAAAAGACTGTTCAATGATAGGCAATGAGGGAGATAATACATGGGTAAAAATACAATTAATGTGACCTGCGTCAGTGAAAAGTTTGAAATCACAGAGGTAGTGTTTAAACATCCAAGTATAGGATGCACGTTTGTGACACAATTACAGAGTGCAGCACCAGTCTATCAGCCTCATATCAGAGATGGGCAAACCTGAGCTATTTAGATGTAGACAGACCAAGAAATTTACTGTGCAGAAAGTGGAACAAATGTAATGGGTAAGTGTGGTCTGAGGGAATTGAAGGCAGAGGAAAACCTACATATACATAGGACGTTTTTAGCAATGCTTTAGGTTGTACTTTTGTTTTATTTACTATGTTTAATCTGTAATTCCAATTGTCATATTGGCTACATGGCTGCATTTGGCCAGCTAGCTCCTTGTGTCAGGAAAAAGATTAGTGGCGCACATAAAAATGACAGCAAAGATGTAACAATAAAACCAGCAGTGAAAAAGGTGTCGTTTTTCAAACTTTGTGTATGGTAATGTCAATTCACCTAGAACCCTCACATCTACATTCTCTCAATTAAAGGTTATTTCCTCTGACTATATGATAGCTCTATATGTCCTTCATAATGTGTGATTTACTGGCATTTGCATTCAATCACTTAGCGCAGTGACAGCTGCAGCAAATAATTTCAAACGTGGCAAGCCAATTAGAATGTGAGAGTCTACAATTGTGTTGAGGGTCCTTGGGTACAGAAATAAACAAAGTCTAAAAATATTTCATTGGTCAAAGGATAAGCATTTCTAATTTATTATCCTTAAAACACTCTCAACTAGGGAAACACAGCTAAATCATAGGCTAAAAAGGCAAGATTCCAATATGTTTACCAATCCAAAGTCTAGATAACTCCCCCATGGACGAGAGAGCAGAGTTTAACTTGGGGGGAAAAGGATTTACTGCGGAAGACAACTGGTTAGAAGAGATCTAAGACATTGTTAACGATAATGACAACAATAAAGAAACATAATCTGGGTATTCTGCTGCTGAACCGGATATAGTAGGACCGCTGGGAATAGGCAGAAGCAGCAAGAACTATCCATTGCTCATTATTCAGCACTCTGCATTAATGCAAGAACCCAAGACAAGTGATAAAAAGTGTGCTGAAAGGGGTAATCGCATTACTCCAAGAACACCAATTGGATCGTATAGACATATCCAATACTGATGATGCTCATAGGGACAAAATTAGTCAGGACCCAGCAAAAGAATCAGACCTTCGAATGCAGGTCATAAATAGGGGAACAAAATATCTGTTGCAGGTCATTCTTTCAGAAAATAAAGATCTTAAATCAAGAAAAACAATAACATTTACAATCTCATTAGGCAATCAGATACAAAGATTGGAGAAAAAAGAATAAGGGGAGAAAAAAAAAATCGATGGCTTACCTAATCAAGTATTCTATTTTCAAAAAAGTGTATCGGGCTGTGAGGACTCTCATAATAATATAGCAAAACAAACAAAAAAGATTCCTATGAGATTTGATTGATAAAACATCAAGAAGAGCACAATAACAGATCAAGAACATCCAATTTTAGATTTGTCAGAATTCCTGAACAGAAATCATCACCAATAAAGGTTATAAAACACCTTATCTGTGCCCTAGTGTTGCCAGGGTCTAAAGAAGACTTAACGATAACCAGAGCCCATTGAGTACTATTTTCTAGTAAGGAAAATTGCACACATCCAAGAAGACTACTAGTAGACTTTGGGGATTTTAGACTAAAGGAAAAAATTCTATCGATTGCTTTACGGTAAAAATAATTTAAATTACCAAATTAATCAATGTTTCAATTTTTTTCTGAAAGGTCATACAAGACATCAAAAATAAGGACGCTTAAGGTGATGATCTCTCTTTCCAGACCAAAAGGGATGCAGGCAGATCTGCTCCAGCTTGCTAGACTAAAGGTGCTTGTAAAATGAACATTTGACATTGTTATGGACAATGAGGTAGCCAAGCATGTCTTTCTGACAATTCAAGGAAAATACAAGAGAACAAACTCAAAGATCAACTCTAGGTCCAAATCATTGAACTATCATATAAAGCCAACATTTTGTTTCTGATTGGGAAAGGCAAGAAGAATGGAAGGAAGGTGGGAAGGGGGAAGGGGGAAGAAGAAGAAAGGGGTGGATTAATTTATGGCCTAAAGTTCAAAAAACAACAAGCATTTGCAATGCAATAGGTCTCGCATTAGGAAAGTTTGAGCTTTTTGTATTGTAAATTGACTAATTTTTTATTTATGTGTTGGTATTGAAAATATTGAAATTACTAGCTTCCTCATGTACAATGTCAATTGTTTTAACTGTTGCAAATGTGACACCTATAGTATTTGTAATGCAATATGTGTTGTATTTACGTGACTTAGATGTATTGATATTACAAATAACAATGGCTTTTAATTTTTGCAAATAATTAATACTTAAATAAAAGTTAATGTAAATTATAATGGCAATCGTTTAAACTTTTGTTAATAACTCTTGTGAAGATTAGGTTTAGTGTATTTAATTGCGCCTAAAATCCAAGAACAGAAGTTAAATATAATCATTTTTTTTGTGCCATTTGTAATAAAGCCTAAATATTGAGAGAACATATTAGAGCCAGTTGTTGTTGAATGGTTGTACAGATTGATACTGTGGTGGCGGTGAGTGATGTTGTGGTGGTGTCGAGTGACGTTGTGGTGGTGTCGAGTGATGCTGTGGCGTTAATTGATGGTAGCGCATAGTGATGCAGTGGTGCCCTTGAGTGGTGCTGCTAAGTGATGCTGTGGTGATGCAATAGATAGATAGAGTGCAATAGTCCGATAGATAGATAGAATAGATAGAATAGATAGATAGAATAGATAGATAGAATAGATAGATTAGATTCGATAGATTCGATAGATTCGATAGATTAGATTAGATTAGATTAGATTAGATAGATAGATAGATAGATAGATAGATAGATAGATAGATAGATAGATAGATAGATAGATAGATAGAGTGTAATTATGTAGAATATAATTATGTGGCACTGAGTGGTTTTGTGTGGAGTGTATGTTGATTTTAGTGGCGTGTAATTATGTGGCATTGAGTGTTATTTTGAGAGTATCTTGCATTGTTTGCATTGTAATTAATTGGCATTGAGTGTTATTTGGAGTGCATGTGGCATTGAGTGTAGTGTAATTATGTGGTGTAATTATGTGGCGCTGAGTGGTATTTGGAGTGTCTGTTGTATTGAGTGCATTGTAGTTATGTGGCATGTAATTATGTGGCTCTGAGTGGCATTCGGAGTGTATGTTGCCTTGCCTTGTATTTCTATGGTTCCTTAAACCCTTAGAGGCAATTCTTTTATTTTAACTAAAAGGATGGTAGTTAAATGGTGTTTACGGCAGGATGGTCGATAAATGGTGGCTACGGAGAAGCTGTGTGCTGAAAGGCAAAGAGAACACGGGCATGAAAGTGAAAGCGAGGATGAAAATGGAATGAGTGTGGCAGGATGGTCGTTAAATGGTGGCTACGGAGAAGCTATGTGCTGAAAGGCAAAGAGAACACGGGCATGAAAGTGAAAGCGAGGATGAAAATGGAATGAGTGTGGCAGGATGTTAGTTAAATGGTGGTTACGGAGAAGATGAGTGCTGAAAGGCAAAGAGAACACGGGCCAAAGCTGGAAGAAAACACGAGATGCGAGAGGCATGTGTGTGTGGCAAACACTGGTGGGGCTCAGAGCATTCTGTTGCTGCCTTGATGCCTGTGTGTGTGAGCAGTGGGGCTGTGTGTGTGAAGTGCCTAAAGTTGCAAGAAAACATATGGTTATTTAAATCCTTAGACGCAGAATTAATGGAGCTAATGTTATCGACCTTAGAAGGATGAAAATGGAATGAGCGCAGCATATGTTAACTTTGTAAGCGCAGAAAGCGTGCAGGGCAAACTTATTGTTTTGGTTGTTTGAGACTCAGATCTGGGCAAAGCTGCAAGAAAACACGGAGGGGGGAGGGCGGGCTGTGTGCTGAAAGGCAAAGAGAACACGGGCATGAAAGTGAAATCGATGGATGGCAATGCATCCGAGAGACTAGCCCTGTGGTGGGGGATGGACAGTTGTGAGAGGCGCCATGAGGAAACAATCTCTCGGCATGCTGTGGCAGGGGCGGGGGGAGCGCATTCAGGCGGGGGAGCGGACCCTTTGAAGTATGATGCCGAGGCTGTGGCTACACGTGCACGCGCCAGTGGGCTGAAGCGCTTCCCCAAACGGATTGCATGGCGGCACGATGCACGTGATTGTGCGTGTGCTCGCCATGCAATCCACGTTTGGGAGCACTTTGAAATGCCCCTCTTACTAGAGTCTCGCATAGCAATTGCATAAACGCAATAGCTAGGCGAGACCTAAAAAAGGGGGGTGCGTCCATCATCCTCATGGAACATGACAATGCACCATAAATGGGATAAGAGGAGTCTTTGGTGAGAGCTGCGTGGGGACTCACTAGGGTCAATAAGGGGAGGGTTACACAGGGTGTGGAAGAGTTGGGATGGTCAGAAAGGGGGATAGGGTAGGATAAAACGGGAAGAATAAATCTAAACCACCTACACCCATCATAGGTTCACACAACCATCATCATACCTCAACACACCAAATACTATACAAGAAACCCATTTTGATACTTCACAAAGCTACCAAACATCATGTAGGTCTTCCTTTTCAAATATTTAAAATGAAATTTGGGAGAATAGCAATCTTCAGTCGGGTTTTTAATTATTTTGGTATGCTAGCTACTATAAGCCTCTCCAGCACAGAGAATTATATGTAGTGCAATGCTTGTGACAAGAGGTGAATGAAAGAATTCCTAGCCCAAGGCTAATAAACCCTCATACCTCCACAACCTCCTTAGATTTGATAGCCTCTCAGTGCTGGTCCAGTTCAGGTCACCTTTTATTATAGATTTATTCTTATCACAATATCTATTCACTAATAGTAGCTAATAGAACCTATTACCCAGCCCCTGACTATGCACTTATAAGTATAAAGCACCTTTCTGATCATTGGTCCACTGTTAAATTAAATATATGAACAGTAGCTATTATCTGCACCATTTGATTACTGGGACAGATAGTTTTTGGAAACATCACTTCCAAATTTAAATTACAATTTGCATCTGATTTTAACTATGTATATCCTTTGGATTCATTTTTATTTAATCTATCAGTTTGCTGTACATTCTCCAATATCACTCCATTCTATAGAAAATTATAAATAAAACACAAAACACTCACATCATACTTCCACACAACCAACATCACTTGCTGCACACACCCACCACCATACATCCCACAACCCCAATTCAAAATAAAGAAAAAGCATGACATTTCTAGAGCTGAAATGGAGTATAGCTTGACTAATATGTAAACAGTGGCATTGCAAAAAAAATAAAGAAAAAAAAAGCCATGAAATTATTGGGTTAGGGTGTTCCCTTCATCTTATGTCCCAAACCCACCCCACCAATCAACAGTACATCCAACCCCCCGGCATATATACACGTTATTGTTAACAAAAAAACACACCAAGCAGCATAAAAAATAATTAGCTACTCCATTCACCAACACACTGACCATGATACATAGGTCTACATAATCATCATTAGTTAACAATCCCACCTCAATGGCAAACCAAACACTTCATCAGTGGATCTATTATCCACCCTCACATAACAAAACACCCACCTTCAAATACACCCAACATCACCTATGACTACACATCCACCATTTTAGGTCTCAACAACCACCAGTATATGTCTACACAGACCGAAACACAGTCATAGATTGAATAGCAAATACCTGCACAGCTACCTTCATAGACCCACATAAGTACAATCTGATGCCCACACACATACATTATACATCCAAACAACCACCATTGTACATGCTCACAACTTCCATAATATACCCACATCAAATGTTAACACATGACAATCCACAGAGCCACCATTTACTATGCTCTACAGCGTCACTTGAAAAATGCAGTCATGCCATCATACAACCTACTGCAACCAAATATAATCAATTAGTCTTAGAAACATCTCATCTCAAGCTTTTGCAGGTAAAAACTGTGGGAGTTTGGACTTAGAAGACAAGGGTTGGGATATGACGCACGTGGCAGAATGAACAACCTGAATTTTCAGACTTTTATGAAGAAGCTACTGTTAATTGCAGTGATTTAAAAATGTTTAATGACAGAGATCCATGAATGGGCATGATTTTTGTTGGTATATACGAAAGACAGAACTTAGATCTTACTTGCCCTACTGTCTGTGAAGGGAACACTGTACAGTGCAGCATATAGGGACAAGTACAACAAGAGAGAAAAAGAATTGCAATGACAACAGGTTAGCTTGTAGCTTTGGTAGCTGATCCATGAAGCAGAACAGGCAATTGGAATAGATAGAAGGTACAATGACAGCAGGGTTGTCTTATAACTTTAACAGAGTTCTTCAAACGAAGTGTTCAGAAAAAGTTCAAAGGCAGAAGAATGGACAACAAAAAACTAGGTCTGTGCAGAACATCACTGCCTGAGATGTCGACGCCAGTCTGCGATGGCATCATGAGTGATAATGCTTTCCCTTAATTTTCTTTACAACTTTTCTCCTTTGACCTAAATCTTTAGGCTTTTGGGAGAGAGAGAGAGAAGAGAGAGAGAGAGAGAGAGAAGTAGGTTCAGAAGCTGGTTTTTCCATTCTTATTTTCTTTTTCCCCTCTTACTCATCCCTCTCGGTCTTATTCCTTCAAAGTCTTTTAAAGTTCTTTTTGACATCTTTATACATATGTTGCCACAATCTAGAACAGAAAGAGAGACAAGCAAGCACACTAGGCACACTGCATGGGCATCACATACAGCCTTTTGCAATCCACTTGAAGGTCACTTTGAGAATAAAGAAGGCATTTTGACTGGAAATCCATTTTGAATCTAGGAAGTCGTTTTTACTATTCAACAGTAAATGATAAACAAAACATCAAGTGAAGACAGAAAATTGGATTCCTGTCCCGGCATATAGTTTCAAAAGCAAATTTGCCTCTGAGGTGTCCTTAGATCCTTCTCTCATGCACTGGAAAAAAGAATTTGGCCAGATAGGAAAACTGTCAGTACAGACCACTGTGGGACGAGTTGCATCCAATGCACTTTTTACTTCAACCAGTGTGTAATGTTATATTTAACAGACTGCATTTTGCATTCCTTTTCTTGTTAAAGACATGCATTCTTTGCACTGCATATGAATGTTGCAAAGGGAATATACACAAATATATATGTGTATATATATATATATATATATATATATCAACCACCAACTCCAATCTTCGACCAAAGAAAGGGCGCCGACACCAACGACTTTCACTGAATCCACAGGTTTAATGATTACATTCCTTTGCTACGCGTTTCGGCATCACCTGCCTTAATCATGCAATAGAAAGCTCATATACACACACACACACACATTTCTCTGGGGAAAAAACAAGGGTTAAAGTGAATTTTATCGTTTGGAATGGTAATACTTTACTTCACATTAAAAAAAACCTTAGAAATTCACTGAAACAAAACAAAGGTTACGGTGATGCTACAGTTAGGAGAAAATGTTGAAAAATATTATTTTAACTAAACAGAACACTGAAATTCACCAGCTATAGTTATCTGAAGTAACTAACTGGTGCACTTGACATGCACAGTGATATTTTTAATCTCATTTTAGATGTCATCAATGATGTGATTAATGATATCCTAGAACATGTCATGATGTAATATATGAGGTCATAAGCAGTACACAAAGCTAGAGAAGGAACAGGAGGGGGTGCGTGACTAGGAGTAAGCAACCTGGAGAGCATGTGGATGGAACAAGGTGAGCGGGGAAAGTAAACAGAGAGAATAGAAGGTGGTGGGAGCAATCGGACAAGAGTGAGTACAACTTGGTGGTGGTGGGAGAAGCACACAAGTAAAAACTAATTGTTGGGGGTTATGTAAGGACACAAAGGCATCATGGAGGAGGGCGAGAAGCACATAGCTAGCGATGCACAAGCAAGAGCAGCAGAGGTGGAAACATACATGACTAGAATTGCGCATGTGTTTTCCGGCTGTCTTAGAGTGCACAAAAAAAAGAAAACAGAAGCACCTGGAAACGGGGCAATGGAAGGACACAAGTAATGGGTCCGTGCTCCAGGGAAGGGACAAAGCTTTGAAGAGGAAGTGAATCCTACACATGCTAACTTATTAGAAGCAAATGAGAGCCATAATGAAAAAAAAAACGATAGGCAATTTCCAAGTCCACTGTGCTGTCTTGCAACAAACAGAACATGTGCTGTCTTCTGAGAGACCTAATAAATCACAACATATTTTAAAGCGAAATTCTCTGCTGATTTTACCCTTGTGCAGAAAACAATAAAATCTGAAAAGAACTCTAAAAATGTAACTTTGCTCAAGTCCTTGCAATACTCACAGTAATGCTCTCCTCGTTGTAATCTACAGGATCACCAACAATGTTGATTGCAACCAAAGCCACCTATGGAGGATAAAGCGTACAGAGTGACCCTTCATCATAGCTTCTGAGTTCATGAATACATTTAAGAATGCAGAGAATGCAAATGAGAGACAAGATTCAGATAAAACAATGAGAAGAGCATTTGTTAAAAAATAAGAAAATATCACCAATCAGAGAATTACGTCGATTTTCATTGCGTTTTACATCTATTGTTCATTGCGTTTTATTAAATAACGTGAGCACAAGCATGTCGCTTCATCTAATGTCAAAACAGTTGTGAGTTATTAGACATGCTTGATAGTTGTGTCAGCCCCCTTTAATACTACTGATGTCAGCTCAATCCTGACGGCAGGGCTCCCAAGACTTCTAAACATAGCGATAGTCGGACTGTACATTTGCTGCACTCCCTCAGGTGAAAAGCCCTGCTGGGCCACTTGCCAAGGGTTACCCCTTTCATAAAAGTTATGCTCCAAGACTGCAGCTCTGAAATTGTTGCACAGTTAGCCGGTGCGAAGTGGCCAGTGTTAAAATACTCAGCAACCAAAGAGCGAGTCTCTCGCTGAGCTTCTTAGAAACACAAACCTTTGCATGCAGGGCATGTTAATATTTCCTAAATTTACCTAATAAATGCAAATGTTATAACTAATTTCATGTAATTTTTATTGCTGAGACTGAGAAAACACTGAGACTGAGAAAACACTTACATGACTGGGGTTTGCGGGTGGGAGATACTACATGTCTTTATACCAATAATACATTGTATATTTAGAAACCCTAAACATGAGTCCTTATTTTTTTAAATGACTAAGTAATCTCAGTTCTACACACAACCTGGCTTACTTCAAGTGGATGCTATGACAAAGGCATGATAGATCGAAATATAGGGCTTGTAATCTATGGCTTAAACCACAGATCGTATGCCCTGGTGTATGTGGGATTACCAATACGCACTGGCAAAGTCAATAGCTCTCCCCTTTAGAGTACAAATTCTTATCTATTGGCATTGCCAATGCTTGTTTGTAAAGCATAGTGAAAAGTAAAAAAAAAAAACCTTTGGGAATACTGGAAGAAAAAGCAAACACATATCTCAAGCTATCTCTCGAAACTGAACCAAAACTCAATCTTTTCAACCACTGTAAACGGCGTAGCTTATTTTTCAAAATTAACGAAGGAAACTCTGGATAGAATGCTAAAAGGCTGTTGCATGTGATCTAACTTATAAATAGCAAGGAGTACTAGTTGCAGGTACTTACAAGAACAGAACAGCTATCTGAAGTGTCAAAATTTAAAGGAAAACTCTTGCCATTTTGAACTGGAGCAAATCATCTGTCCCTCTGGTGCTTTGTAGCTTCCCAAGAAACAATAATAACTGTCCAGAAGAAGAGAAATCTACTATTCATCGCATCAAGTATACCTTCTGCTTCAAATACAGACTAATTGAGAGCGGCCGTCAGCACCTCCTCCCAAACCCACACTCAAGTGCCATTAATACTGCCGTTCTAATCCATAGTCTAGATTTTAATGCAATTTGTGAAATGGAAGGCAGGAGAAAAAAGAAAAACAACAGGACAAATGATGCTTTTTATCCATACCTGCCAAAAATATATCTGTTGATGTGAATTTATGAATGAGCTGGAAGAGTTGGGGAGCAACACTGTATGGAGGAACGTTCAAAGAAAGAGAAAAACGTAGTTCCTGCTCCAGGGAAGACACAAACTGACACACAAAGGAAAACCACTAAATAAGAAAGGAGAAGCAAGGGAATGAGAGTGAAAAGAAAGCCAACAAATGATAAGCTATTGGCTAAACTAAAGCATACTCTTTAAATGGTACACAATAGGTATTCGACAATACAGGTAAAATCACTCTGTAGATGAGAAGAGGGGATCCTTTTCTGCACGATTACCCTGTATTTGTTTCTGTTTTCCTATTGTTGCTGGCTAAAGAACCCGGTGAAATTTACCCCAACTAACTAAGAGTAAAGTGCCTGTAAGTCCCTAGTAGTATATGGTGTAGAAAGTGCACCCTACGTTAAATGTCTCATGTGGACAGCAGTACCTATTGTGCCTACTGCCACAGTGCAAACAGGGCAACATGCCTACCCAGTATAGCCTGACTGCTGTAGTTTAAAACCAGCTATGCAACCTGTAAAAATAACACTTTTTGAAAGTTAGCACTATGCAAGCCTTGTACTACAAAATGTAGAATGCATGGTATATAAAAGTGCTGGGATGTGTAGAAAATTAATATTATAATGTCCCTAAAGTGACGAGGCTCAAAAAGCTAGTTTCACAGTGGCAGGCCTAGCTGTCCTATGTACAGATTAAATTACTAATACTGTATCTCAGAATGGGACCAACTAGAAAAATAATACAACAACTGCTAGACCCGACATCCTTGTTATTACTGTTTGTTATTACTGTTTGTGTGATGCATAAATCCTTTAGAAATTGCTTCTAAGTTAATCCAGACTGCTTTGTGCCAAGCTACCAGAGGGTAAAACTCAGGTTAATTCAGTGGTCTTTGTGATGCATCATGACAAGGATTGCAGTTGATGACAGTGTGTGGCTTTTACCCCCCCCCAACCAATAACTAGACTTCCTGCAAAAACTATCCATTATAAAAGGTTATTTTTTGGAATAAGCTTGTTAAATGTACATAGACAACAAGATGCAAGCTTGTCTAAAATACAATAAAAACTTAAAACACAAGTTAGATAGCAAAATGTTTTACACAGAAAAAAAAAGATACAAGTTGGATGAGGATGTGGCCTGACCATCCAAGATGGCGGATGCTCCTTAGAGAGCTCCTCTGCTGGACACCTGCTTCGGTGCCCATCCTGCTGCTGGCCTTCTGTTTTTACACAGGAAGGGCTCCCAGACTCCCCAGGACTGTTCCCCCATGCCCTGGAGCTGGATTTGCTGCAGATCCCCCATCTCTGGCACGTCCAAACCCGCTACTTGGACGCGGATACCGCAATGGCAGGGTTCCTGGTGCCCATCAGTGCTGCGGGACAGCCGCTGCCAGAGTGCGGCAGACTTAGTAGGGGACCGCGACCCCCTTCACATCAGGTTCCCATTCCAGCCTTCATTGCACCCAAGGCTCTTGGGAGGCCTACGGCAGGCCACGCTGCCTGAATTTTCTGGCACCTAGGGAGTTACACTCTACAACCCCTTTGGGGTGGAGCACATCCTGCTCCCACACACCCACATTCCTCTGCTGCCCACGCCCAGCGAGCTTTTCCCGGGCCTCCTGAGCCCACAATCCCCCCTCCTTTGCATCGGGGGTCAAGGTCTCCGAGGAGTGGGGGGCGGATTGGGTTGGTGTGAGGGGCGGGAGAGATCCTCCTGAGAGTTCTTCTTTCTGATCCCTCCCCCTGGACTGGTGGAGGATCGGTGGACGCATCCTAGGATTTTCTCCAGGCCTGTGTGGAAGGAGGGCTTGTCCCAATGTCTGCTGGCCCTTCACTATTCCCCAAGCTCATCACCTTCTTGATCTACTGCGTACCCTAGGGGCACTTGTCCGTGGAGCGGCTGCTTGTGCTGCTGACGTAGATAGCATACCAATCTCTCATTTATTCTTGCAGATTGGAATCCATACTTTCAAACTCACTCTGAATAAGGACTGTCCACCCTCCTTCGAAACAAAAATTGACAGATAAGCCACATCCTTTGAGGAGGCCCCTAAGCCTGTTATGAATCCGTAGCCATTCTTGGTGCCCTTGGACATTTATAAAATGGAGTCGATCCTTCAAGCTTCCTCAGCGGCCCTCAGGATCAAGATTAGTGAAGTGGGAAGGGATGTCGCCGTTTTGTGACTAGATCTATGCAACGTAGTGGACAGGGTCTCTGATGCAGAGGGCCGTATCTCTGAACTTGAGGACACTGTTCAGGAGCTTAAATCCACACTCCACAAAAACTGCAAACACCAAACTACTGTAAGTGTACCCGGAGGGTGCCAAAAACCACAGGAATAACCTTAGTTCAATTGGCTTTCCCAAGGGAGTGGAAGGGATGACCCTGGAAAAATTTCTGAAGAACGGATAAAATCCTGGGTCTCATCCGATCATCTATCCTCTTACTTTGTGCTGGAGCGCGCTCAGAGATATCTGGTACAGCAGTCTCCACCCCCCGTCCCCTTGAGGCCAAAATTCATAATATTAGAGACAGAAATACTATTCTTAGGGAAGCAAGGTCGCAGGGGCCCATTCACTGTCAGGGTGGCTGCATTCACATTTTTCTGGACTACACCTGCCTGGCGAAAAAGCTTTCGACTCAGTGAAACAAAAGCTTTGGGCAATAAACTTTTCATATATGCTTATGTTCCCTGGAAAATTTAACATCCTCCAATAATCCCGCTCTTTCTTTTTTGACTTTGCAGCGGCGGAGTGGGCAGCGGAACACATAAACCTTAGGCCTCAAACACCCCCGCCCCCTTTAGGGACTGGTTGCTCCACAGTTAAACAAATCTGATGCTGAGGCACACGGGGTTAGGGGACGAGGACGATGGTGCTCCAAGAGACGACCAAGAACCGCTGTGGGCAGGCAGAGTTTATCCGATGAGGAGAGTGATCACTGCATTGGTGCTGACAGCGGAACTTGTCACCTCCAAAGGGATCTCCCTCAAGCTTCTATGCTTCTATGCCTGGGTCCCCACTATGGTAATTCAGGACATTACTATAACTAAACCCGTGGATGCTCCACTATTCTCTTTTGTTTCATGTATACTGGCCAGAAACGCATCAGGGAAGGCAACCTCTCCACGTCCTCACATGTTGTGTGGTTCTGTCAAGTGGCTAGGATAGGCCCAGTTAGAAACCATCAATTTTCATGCTCATATTTCTTAAGTGGCCTTCTTTCTTACACAGTGACTTTTGATATACATTTGCTTGTGTGTCTGTGCAGGATAATATTCTCTGAAACCGCATTGCTTCCACTTCGTAAGCACACTATCACGAAAACGTTAACATTCAGTACAAGGGATAAAGTTCACATGCGCAAATGTTGTTGCATATTGTTGTCTGGTAGGCATGAAGCTTGATATTGAAACGCCTTGCTGAGTATTTATGGCGTATTTCTTTGGGTATGCATGAGTAACCAAACAGATCTTAGATCTGTTACCACGATTTCCTTGGGGGACCAGGGTTGTAATGTTCTCAGGATGCAAACACATTTGTTAACCTGTAGGGCACAGATGGTGCACTGTCAGCTAGCAGGGATACAGGCCAACATATCCTGAGGGTGTGCACACAATCAGTCTAGCACAATCCTAATGTTTATGTTTGTCCAACTAATGCAAAGTTTTACCAGAGAGGTACAAGCCGTACAACAGTTCTATGAGGGAATTTGGGCAACAGCTGCTTCTGGTTGGAAGTGTAAGGTAGGGGGAGGTGTTGGGGGGTCTGTTGGGAGTTTGCACACTTTTGCTCCCTTACGGTTTCTTTCACCAACATAGTACACAAATCGACTAATTTCATTGTGCCACAGATTCCTCCAGGCAAACAGTGGAAACTATTCTGCCAGACATCCTACTTATTTCTGCCCCCATCTGGCCACCGTAGATTGATGGTGCTGTTCACCACTTTGATTTGGAACATCAATGTACTAAATGACCGTATTAAAATAGAAAACTTTGCTTTGCTAACAACCACTCCCCCACTGTGTTGTTTCTTCAGGAGACACACCTCTTCGGCACCTGCTGCCCAGTTCTTGCCCGATTTGGGTATGACTTGGTTTACCATGCCAGCCACATTAGGGGCTCCTGGGGTGTCACTAACCTCGTCCACAAATCCTTTCCCCTTCTCGGTCAGCGAGTTAGTATCAGATGATGAGGGAATGCCTTTGCGGGTGAAAAGCCTTATTGAGTGGAAGCACCACAACTTCCTTAGCGTGTACAATCCACTGAATCGAGTTTGGATGTCCCTACGCCTCATTCAAGACGCCATTCTAGACCTTCCATCGGGTCCTACCATCATTGGTGCTGACTTTAATGCTGTAATGGACCGTAAACTTGACACGACAGGGGTGAGGACAACATACAATCCTCCTCCCCACTAGAGGGGTGGAGGACGTACTTGGCCCTCTGAGATGCCTGGAGGTTGATGCACCCAGGATTAATTGAACACATTCACTTCTCTGTCCCCCCTGGTAGTCTGTCCAGGATTGATTATTTCTTCCTCTAGCCACGGAAATCCAATGTGGGATCCACAAATATCTTGCCCTGCGGTATCTCCAACCATACCCCTGTTGTGCTGCAATATGGGAAAAGTAACGGGAGAAGCAAGCCTCTATGGCGCCTCAATGCTTGGTGCATGGTGGACGCGCAATGTACTGCCCACCTATCCCAAGAGCTTCACACATACTTGGACCTCAACGCAGGATCGGTTGGCTCCGTGTGGAACATGTGGCAGGCTGGCATGGCAGTCCTACAGAGTAGGGCCCAGGTGAATCTTCGTGGGCAGGCCCGTGTTGTCATTCAGTGTATTTCTGCTCTGGAAACTTGTAACTCATGAGCACCCCCTCATTATTTCGCCACCATATCAACCAGGCAGACAGCAAGCTGGCCAATAATCAATTGAGTGGCCCGAAGGAGTGATCATACAGCTCCACCGCCGCCATTATTTCAATTCCAGCACACATGGTGTCCATTGGTGTACAGGTGTGTGTGGGTGAAGGCGGTGGCTAGCAGGAATGGGGGGAGGAGTTAAGTGGTGACGTTATTACTACTGCCACTTCTACTGCTGGTGCTGTTGGTACAGTATTGTTCTGCAGACCCTGGACCTTTGGACCTTGTTTAACCTGGTTTGTTGGACTTTGCTATCCCAGTGCTCAAGTACCCAATCTTCATCTCTACTGCTCCAAACCTTGATTGCCTATTGGCTGATTGGGGACCACTTGGTTGTAGTTCTTCCTTCCAACCCATTGGACTCTTTTGGGACTCTCTTTGCCCAGGGCGTGCCATTCTTCTCATCCTGGAAGGTGTATTGCATGTCACCAACCAGGTGCTCTTGATTATTGTGCATCATTCCTCATATTCCTCACATTGAGCGGTTTATTTCTTGTTGGTGTTATCTGAGGTTATCTGGCGGTCATGGGGAAAAGGAAAGTGCCTCAGGTCAAAAAGCACCATTTTGTCCTTTTTGAATAATGCAATGGGAGTCCTCTCAGAAGAGCTCTCCAATGTAGAGGTACAACTGGGCCAAACTTCAAATCAATAGCCCTTCACCCCCCCCCCCCTACTCCCACACATGGGTAGAATGTTTGTTTCATGCAGACCCAAGCACAACCCTTATCTGATGGCCAACCCCTTTTTGCCCCGTGGCTGAGACCCAGGCAAATGCCCCCTCTGTAATCGCCCAAACAGGGGACCAGTGCTCTCACAATTCTACACTTGCGAGGAAAAAAAGGGGCGGGCGAAGCCCAAAAAACCTACAGTGGTACCGTTTTTCAAAAAGCGTCTTCTCTCATGTCTAGCTGCAGCTACTCCAGCCTTTCTGTCACAAGAATCTCTCCCCAATGTTTAACTGCATTCACTCAAATTCTACAACTTGTGTAAATAATAAGCAACAATGCACCCACCTTTCTGTTTCCAAGCCTAAAGAACACCCAGAGACACTACAACAGAAACAATTTCCTAATATAACACCGACATTTCCCCTCAACTCATTACCTCCAACTTCTCCTAGCTGTTACCCTACTACTCTTGCACTACACATTCTCTCCAACCCTAATAACCTTCCCTCTATTTCTCCAACTTCTATTCAACTCCTCTAATACTCTCCCTCAACTCCTCTACACCATTAAACTTCACAATCCACAATTGCCTTATCGGTTAAATCCACCACAAAATGTGTCCCCACTTTTGCATTCACCTTAGCCCTTAACCTGTAGCCTACATTGAGAGTTTTCTTTTCCTAATTCAAAATCCTTCCACCTTTCTACTATTTGAGGCAGAAACTCGGCTAAGTGATAAAGTGCCAGTTATTTTACAACAAACTATCACTGGTGGATCTAACATTGTCCAAAATAAATGTCATCAAAAAAGAATGCAGGGACACTTCCCTCAAAGCAGCCAGTCGGATCACATGTAAAGAATTATATTTGAGTCCTTGACAGTATGCTATTATTCATCCCATGCACTCCAGCAGAGACATTCACTTGCACATTCTGTACAATTCACTTTTTTATAAGATCTTGCTGGACATTACTCCTAACAATATATAAAAATATCCTAGCCACTGCATTATTGGAGATGTTAACACTTTCTTTAGTATGTTTAACCCATCAACCAAAATTCCTTCTCTCAAACTCTGAATCAACCAATTATCTACAGTCGCTGGGCCTCCTCCATCTGATTACAGACTTTAAAAAAAAAAAAACTTTATTTTTCATTTTGCAACAATGAAAACATGTCATCGATACAGCATATAGGGACATACCTTTGTTTTTGTTGTTGATACTTGGCACAGGCGGCAGCATTGGAGATAGACAATCACAATCGGGTACATAATCATCCTTATATATAACACAGTGAGGAACAAGCATGGGATAAACCAAATACGTATAGGCTGTACACTTCTAGTATTAATGCTCCCGGTCTCCATTATCAAGTCATCTGATTACAGACTTGATGCAATATTTTTCCTTTCCAATTTAATTTCACTAACAGTCACATCCTATCTCCTCGAGTGACCAACATTTCATTTCAGCACTCTAAGGGCCTCATGTAGGTAGCGAAATACCGGTCGGTAACGGCCGATTTTCGGTAAATATGCCGTTACCGACCGGTATTCAGACAAGTGAGATGTAGGAGTCCAAAAACCACTTTTCGGTAAATATGAGGCGGTAAATACCGATTCATAGTTACCGAATTCTAAAATACCGATTCATATTTACCGAATACATAATTAACGAATCGGTAAATATGAAGTGGTAAATATGAAGTGGTAAAAATTTAAAATGACATGTAGGAGCAGTCGGTAATTAAGAAATCCAGGAAAATCGGTAAATAAGAGTCGGTAATTAACACGGATTGAAAGCAGGTGGTAACCATCAACAATGCACATAAGCAATCCCAAAATGCAACAGCGTGGACAACATGGCCGCCATGTACGTCATTGCAAGGCGCCTACGTCTACAGGCAGCAGGACTGAGGGTGTGGCGACGGGAGGAACAAATCTACAGACAGCGCATCACACTATTACAGCTGACTGATGCAGAGATACATGAGAGGTACAGGCTACACCCCGAAACCATCATGGACCTGATAAGGGACCTGCACCCACTCCTGGACCAGCCAACAAGAAGGGCGCACGCCATACCACCACATGTGCAGGTGCTCTGCAGCCTACATCTACTGGCATCCGGCAGTTATCAGGTGGTGATAGCTGCGGTGGGTGGTGTATCCCAGAGTTGCCTGTCCCGTTTCTTCAGGAAGTTCCTGGATGCCATGATGCAGAGAATGCACCACTACATAAGCTTCCCAAACACACAGGCTGCACTGCAGAAAACAAAAACAGACTTTTATCACATGGCACAGTTCCCCCATGTCATCGGCTGTATTGATGGTACACACATCCCAATCTGTCCACCAGCTGATACAGAGCACATCTACAGGAACAGGAAGTCCACCCACTCCATCAATGTGCAGGTGATCTGTGATGCAGGGAACATCATCACAGATATTGTTGCAAAGTTTCCTGGGAGCACCCACGACTCTTACATCTTCCAGAATAGTGGGATCTACACACGACTGAGTGCCGGCGAATTCGGAGAGGGATACCTGCTGGGTAAGTAACAGTGACGCCCCTTGAAACCTGCAAATCAGAGTGTATAGAGGCATGTAACAGATGGTTCCCTTTTACTCATCCAGGCGACAGTGCATATGCATGCCGTTCATTCATCCTCACTCCCTACCTACACCCAGCAACCCAGAGTGAGAGACGATACAACGTGGCCCACAAAACAACACGCAATGTGGTGGAGCGCACGTTTGGACTACTGAAGAGCAGGTTCCGCTGCCTCCACAAGAGCGGAGGCGCACGCCAGTACAAACCCATCACCTGCTGCAAGATTATTGCCACTTGTGCAATGCTGCACAACCTTGCCACGAAAAAAGGTACAGATGTGGAACTAACATATTTTGAGGACAACGAGGATGAGTCAGGCCAGCCAGAGGGCAGCGCAGCTAGAGTGCCAACTGCAATCGATGGGAGAGAGAGACGGGCAGAGATCACATGCAACTATTTCTGAGTAAGTGAGGGGACACAGCGAGTTGTGAGAAGTCATGACGTAGTTTAATGTGGCACCACGCCATGAACACATGAACAGGCCAATCTGGCAATATACCATCTATACAAGGAGTATGTCCAGGGTTACGTCACCCAATGGGAAGTGGCTAAGCAGGGCCACATCAATGTTTGCGCATACGCGCTGCAGTGGTGGATTGCACGGCCTGTGCATCCTCACTAGAGCCAACCCCAAGCCGCCTGCTGCTCCTGCGTGCTTCGGGGACGGGGGGTGTGATGCTGCTGCTGGTGTCGATGCTCTCCGCAGCATCCCCTGCAGCAGTTGTCGACGCCTGACTAGTCAATAGCACCCCTAGTGCACTTGTCACCTGCACCATCCCCCGAGACAGGTCGCTGCAGCACTGTGTTAGGCCCTCCTGCATCGTCACAGAGCGCCGGCAAAGTAGGGAAGTCGCAGTTGCCAGACGGTTGAGTGCCCTGCTGGTAGTGTCCCTTCTCTGGCGTTCCCGGCGCCGTGCTTCGATGTCAGCATCTAATTTGCTGCACAACTGCTGGATTGACTGGGACATGTCCCGAATGCCCGCAGCCATGCCGCCAATGTTTGTGTCCATGTTGACTAAGCTTGTCTTCATCACCCGCATGTGCCTCTGGACTGACATAACTGCCTTTGATTGCAGGCGCTGTTGCTTCAACATTTGGCCCTCGAGCCCCAAGAAGACACCATGGCCGTCAGTGGGTGCTGGTGGACTCTGGACACGCGACCTGCGGCGCCCTCTTGCTCCCGTCTGTGCTGCCTGTGAGGTGTGGGGCACAGTGGGATGGCTCCCTTCCTGGGGCCCGGTGCGGTCTTCTGGGCCCATGCTGTCGTCTGACGAGGTGTCGAAGGCTCGTAGCCTGGCTGCTGGACGCCTCCTCATTCTCACACCTGCAAGCGGAGATGTGGCCGGTGATTCGAACAAGAGTGGCGATGCTGGCTGTGGTTGTGGTGATGCTGGCTCTCGGTGAGGTGATGCTGGCTCTGTGTGCGGCGAGGCTGGCTGTGTTGGTGGTGCGGCTGCCAGTGGGCCTGCTCCCTGGTCTGAACTCGTGCTGGCTAGAGGTGATTTTTGTGGCCGGTGTGCCGTCTCCCCTGCAGCATGCCCTGTACTGCATGATGTCACATCTGTGGACAGAAAAACAACATTGGCTCAGTGTCCCCGAAGGGCTGCATTGCAAGCGTCACAATAAATCATTTCACATTCCAATCTGTCCTCTGTCTCCTTGTGCCTCGAGTGCGTGACATGCCTTGTTGCCCTGTAACATTTACGTCATGGTTAGTGTTGCCCTGACTACATCTCCCGGAATGCATTGCCTGTCTGCACTGACACGTGTGGACTGCAGTGTGATTCTCGTTTCACAATGGGGGATGTGGGATAGGGGTAGGGGAGGCTACATTGCTGTGCTTTCGTCTTACCTTGGTGTGTTGCGGCTCTGGCAGAGCTGTCGGCGTCCCCAAGGCCCACGACGCTCTCTTGCTCGATTGTGGCCGCCACCAGCTCCTCCAGTTCGGTGAGGGCAGGTGCCCTGTTGGTTCCACCTCCGGTCTGGCTGGCCTCCTTCTGGATGTCGCCCATCTTCCTCTTGGTCACAATCCTCAGGTCATACCAGCGCTTTTTGAGGACCTCAATTTCCCTGTGGGTCACTCCCACAGCATTGACCTGCGCCTGGATGGCCAGCCATATGTTGCGCTTTTCGGCCTCAGGCACTTGCAGGGATTGCCTCCCAAACAGCTTCTGGTGCTGCTTCACCACCTCCTCCACCAGCACCTGGAGTTCCTTGGGGCTGAATTTGAGCTTCCTCCTCCTTTCCCCTCCGTCTTTCTGTGTTCTCTGGCTGGACATGCTGTTCGTTTCCCGCTCGCACATGCAACTGCTCCCTGCCTCTCCTCTGCACTCCAAGCCTCTCCAGGGTCGGCTAATTATGTACACCTGCCTGGGTGTGGCCACTTCGGCTAATTGTGTACACCTGCCTGGGTGTGGGCAGTTCCTGGTTGGGTGGGCTGTCGTTGCACAGGATTAGCTGTTTCGTCAAGTCATGTGATGTTATTTACCGAATCCGTACATACCGATTCGGTATTTTCCGATTCGGTAGATACCACCTCGGTATTTTCCGATTCGGTAGATACCACCTCGGTATTTTCCGATTCGGTAATTATCACCTCGGTATTTACCGAATCGGTGAATTCCGATTCGTATTTACCGACTGTTACCGAATCGGTAACTGTTACCGAATTTTTACCTACATGTAACTTACCGATTCTAATTTACCGATTCGGTACGGCTCGGTATTTAAGAACCGGTAAAATTTATTTACCTACATGAGGCCCTAAGCCTCTACCAATGAAAATAACCCACCCTACACAAACCACTGTATACCTATAAGATCCTCTATCCTGGAAGAAAACCTACAGCAACAATATAAAGATAAGTGTCAAACGGCACCCTATATTCTATTAGGCATTCTTGAAGACAGCAAACAATAATCCTACTCACAGTATCATGCCCGGTAAAGGGACTGTATAAACTCATAAATGAATTCTAGAGCCCAGAATGCACAAACATAAACGTGTCTCACTCCTAGGAGCTATGCGTTTCTGTGCAAAACCACTGCATTAACAAGGAAAGACTTTAAAAATATACTGTGATTAATAAAAAGAAGGGAATCGTAGCTCCAACCCTCAATCTAACCACAAACCAATTTAACATGAAATCCCTTCTTTTTAGCCTTGTTTTATTACAAGGCTCTTCGCCAATATAGCCTGTTGTTCATCAAGGTCCAATGTGGGTCTACGCCAAGCTTCGATTTTCAAAGACAAGGATATTCGCATCAAAAGTACTGCAGGAATCAATGCTCTGGCCATAATCAATCACTCATTGACTGGAGCCTTTTGTAGACGGCTCAAGAACAACTAAATTAATACTAAATTCATATTGAAAAAATCCTGCTTCAGATCACTATGACCCCCCAATAGCTTCAGGCTAATATCAAATGTTCCTTTTCTATGAAAACGAATTGAAAGATCTAAATTCAAACACATTTCTGCATTCACTTGATGATATTGAACTTCTGTCACACTACCAAATTCAGTACTGGTAGTGGCATCTATTGCTAAATGGAATAATATCAAAGCAATTGGCAACCCTAGTAAATTACCATATCTCATACTCCTTTAATGTCTATTGCTATTTCTATGTGAATAACACTTAAAATCATTCTAAGGCTTAAAAGCTCACGTTATCTTGACTATCTGGCTTACAAGCAAATGATCACTGGATGTTTGCTAACCATCTCGAGCTTAAACATTAAAAAGGAGATCTGGCAGATGGACCAATTACCATCCCTCTTTCACTGGTCTCAGTAACTAGGAACCTCCATCACTACACTGCTGAAGAACTTGGGAGTGTTTATAAACTCCACACTATCCCTTACACCTTAGGGCATATCACATAGCAAAAAAAAAAAAGCTTCCATATGATAATGATAAGATGGCTTACATGGATTTTCCTTCATTCCAAATCTTTATTTCGGTCACTATGGACCATAAAAGAATGCATCTGAATACAATTATCAATTGAACATTACACATAAAATAATAATAAAAATCTCATGTGCCGCTCGATATAAAACATTTAAAATTGAAATACATTATTATTTAGACATAATAAGACGGTTACGAATAAACCACACCGCAGTTAAAAATTTGGCTACGGCAAATACAATTGGGGTAGATAGATCAGACTTTCGAATTCTATATGCGGGTTGGTGTTCCCTAAAACCCAAGTTTCTAAGGAGTGGAACAAGCCAGTGTTTCCGTGGGTTATTGTATGCAGGGCAAAAGAAAATAACATGTACTTCATCTTCTCGCAAAAGAGGACATACTTGGCAGTTTGGGGTAGTATGGATCTTATGCCAATGATCTGTATGGGCCCTCAAGGGGAGAGTTCCATAGCGCCACTGCATATACAACTTCCGTGTTAATGGTGGACCCATGTCATCAAAGACTGATTCCAAATAATAGTGATCTTTGATGGCAAGAAAATGTTTAGATAGTGAGTCCTGGCGTAAGGACTCTGTTGCTACCCGTAGCATGTACTCGTAGTATGCCTCCGCTAGGGATCTACGAGAGGTCCTAGGGCAAGCTCTCAACGGGTCTAGCCACAGCTCCGATCTCCCCATCGCTTCAAAAGTGTACTTGATATATTTAAACCAAGATATTTGTAACACTTTTGGAAAGTGCAAAATTTCTTCAAGTTCTGCTCTATAGCTGGATAGCTCCAATGAGCTCCATATTCTGCGCCAGTAAGTCAGGGGTTTAAGACCCAACTCCTCGGTAATTGATCTTAAGCCGAGGTCAAGTCTTAACGGGAGGAGTGGGGTGCTAGATGGTAGCGCAGCCAATTGCCTAATGAAATTGTTCTCAGTTGTCTGTAGTTTCGGGCACACTATATGCCCCCATAACTCGCCCCCGTAAGTTACTGCCCCTCTTGCCTGGGTTTTGTAAATGTGGAGAGGTGGGCCTAGTGGCTTATACGAGGACCTAGATATCATCCGTGATATGCCACCTGATAGCTGGGCAAGTTTCAGATTTGCCTTAGTTATATGCGAGTCCCAAGTCAGGGTTGGATTTAAGGTTACTCCCATATATTCGAAAGTAAAAACCCTGTCTAATCTAGCGGAACCTATCATAGGGTTAGGGCGGGTTGTGGGGGGTGGGTTGAAAATCATGAACTTGGTTTTAGTCGCGTTCACTTCCAAACCACGCCGCTCACAAAAGTTCATGAACCCGTCCAAAACCCTCTGAAGGCCCATTGGGGATTTGGAAAGCAGCAGGGTATCATCCGCGAACATAATTGCGGGTACCCTGCTGCCATCCAGCTTTGGGGCATCAATATTGCTTAACCCTGTCAGAAAGTCTATAACCCCGTCCACACAGAGGCAAAACAGGGTCGGAGCAAGAACACAGCCCTGTCTGACCCCTGTGTCCACGGGAAAGGCATCCGACAGTGCTCCCCCTCTGCCGCAACTCACCTTGGCAAAATTGCCCTGGTGCAATCTCATCAGCATTGATAAGATGTCAACCGGGACATCTAAATCTTTTAATATTGTCCATAATTTGTCCCTCGGTACCAGGTCGAACGCTGCTCGTAGGTCCACAAAAACCGTATACAGGGTGCCTCTACCTATTAACGCTGTCTTCCAGTATAAAAGGTTGAATCGGAAGATCTGATCTATGGTTGAGACACCCTCTCTGAACCCAGCTTGATATGGGCTCAGTATTTCCCGCTCTGCAATCCAGGCCTGGAGCCGGTTCAATAACAATCTACCAAACAATTTTTGGGGAACATCTATTAAGCTAATAGGTCTATAATTGGAAGGGAGCAGAGGAGATCCCTTTTTAAATATTGGGACAATCTCTGCTCCCAACCAAGTATTTGGAACCTCCATACCACCCAGAATAGAATTAAATAAGCTCAGTAAATATGGAGCCCAAACAGCTGGTTCTTGTTTAAATAGGTCACCTGGCAAACCATCTAAGCCAGGTGCCTTACCAGATGCTAGCCTATCTATTGCCTCTTGAACCTCCATTATTGTAAATGGAGAGCCTTTTGATTCTGGGTTATTAAAATTACTTGAATTTGGAATGGCACCATCAGGTGAACTATATAGAGATTTAAAATGATTTTGCCATGCGTTGGCTGAAATATTTGGCTCAATTGCATCGGGCTGTGATTCTGACCCTGTATTCACGAGACGCCAGAATGTACGTAAGTCTCCTCGTGCCAAGGTAGTTTTCAATTTCTCCCATTTGTTGTGCACCCATTCCTTTTTAGCGAGACCGATCAGACGTTTGTATGCCGATCGCCTAGCCCGGACAACCTCCATCCCCATACCCTTTTTCATTGCATCCAAGAGATCCGATTTGGCCTTCCGGCATGTGGGATTATACCACGTGGGGCAATAAGGGCGTCTATTAGCTCATTGCCGAGTTAAAAAGAGGATATCAGACAATGCTAAAATTAAGTCTTCATGGAGCATTCCCCACTCTTCCCGGGTGTTAAGGGTAGTATTTTGTTCAGTAAGCACAAGAGCTTTTGTGAGTATTGGGATAACCCGGGCGTAGAGCCCAGGTAAATTCTCTGGATTTAAAAGTAGTCTCTCCCATCTCACTCTCCGTCTGTTACTCGAAAGAGTTAAGCCCGTCCGGGATGTCAGCGTCTGATCCCCTATAGCCTTGTGGTGGAGAAGAGTATATTTCGTTTCTAGGGCATCATGGTCACTATCCATCCTCGGGGTTACCCGAAAGTCTTTGATGAGTGACCACGATGCCAGGGGGACAAGAATATAATCCAATCTGGATTCCCTGCCACCTCTATGAAATGTATATTTTGGTGGAATATCCGATTTTTTCCGGCCATTACAGGCCCGGAGACCAAATCTTAAGGTTAATAGTGTAATTTGGACAGCAAGAGGTGTCCATGCTCTTGGGCCAGGCGCCTCCAGAGGAGGTATGGACCAGAGCACATCCTCCTCATCAGCCAGACCGTCCAGTGAGCCATAAAGTGGCTCATAGTGACAGTTTAGATCACCCCCAATTAAGTAAGGAGTACCTGCGGGAATTTCGCTTAAAACTACAGCGAGTTCCTCTATAGTGCAGGATTCGAACCCATTATTAACTGGGCGAGAATAAACGTTTACCAACATGAGTCTGTTTAAGTTAGGCCATTCCAATAATACAACAAGGACGTCCTCCGTCGTAAGTGGATGTAAGACAGCACTACATCCCAGATCTGCTGCCAACCAAGTTGCAAGTCCGGCCGAAGGGCGTCCCTTCCCTCCCCATTTCGCTTTTGTGAAAAATGTTGCGTATCCTGGATAAATCACCTCTTGACATGCCCAGGTTTCTTGAAACATACATATGTCTTTACTCCTGACAAATGTATTCCAGTCTGGGCAGTGCAACTTGTTAGTGAGGCCCGCCACATTCCATGATAATATTTTTAATGCGGGGGAGGTGGTACTAACAGTGGATTCGTTTGAAACAGAAGGCCTACGGACTTGATGCGCCGTGAATATACTGGTACCGATGTAAGGGACTTGAGAAGTCTCCACCTCCCAAACAAGAATATCGAGGGGGGCAAGGAGAATAGGTGTCTGATTCTTGATATCAGCCTTCACAGGATTGGCTTCCTCAGTGGGGGAGATTGTGGGGTAATCCTCATTGCTACCTATCCTGTACTGTCAATCTATCATATCTAAATTCCTATACCTATTCTGGGTAGGGAAATAATCAAAATACGATTTTTCAGTCAAGAGTGGAATTCTCCTTTCCCCATTGCCCGTCCTGGAACCTATGCCCCGTACCAATTCCCAATCTCCATCTCCCTGATCTTGTAATGGGGGTGGATAGAAGAAAGATAATGGTAAAGCTTGAATTGAGGTTCCCCTATCACGGTAGGGCCAATTGGATATGTATGAGGCGGTCCTGGGGTCCCTAAAGTTGACCAGGACACAGTCTCCATCAATTGATTTATTTGTACCACCCAGCCACGGAGTTCTTCTGACCATCAGAACTTCGCTTCTTATTCCTTCAGGGAGCGGTCTGTTAATGGATAGCCAGTTAATGACCTTATTTTTAAGAGATTCCACCGACTCCTGCATAGATTCTTTGAGTACAGGGATACCAGCTAGGATTACTATATATGGACTGGCCTCAGGCGGTAAATTAATTAGCCTTTGTTTACCAAAGTTACTATTATTCAAACCCTCATTGCCGGACACAGACGGTTTCTCCTTCGCGCTACTAATTGGTACCTGACCTATGACCGGTAAATTAAGATGAGGGGAGGTCTGGGACTTTGGGAGGTCAGGAGCAGAGCACGTAATTATAGCTGGGGGGAGTATTTTGGTCGTCACTCTACTCGACCCTATATCTGGTAATCTGCTGTCTTTTGCGCGGGCAGATGATATACGGCCCATTTCCTTTTCCATACACTGTAAGGAGGTTTCAATCTTTCCTAGCCGAACTTCCAATGGTTTGAGCATCAGCCTCATCAAATTACGAATGTCAGAAAGTGTGATATCCTCCTCCCCCGAAGTTAATCCAGTATTAGGGGATTTCTGGGTTGATGCATGAGATGGTAAAGACCCTTTGTGTTTTAATGGAGTTTGCCGTTTATTGCTTATCTCGGTCTTCTCCCTTTCTATTGGAATTTGATTTTTAGCATTTTTCCGTTTTTTCCCTAGTTGCTTTTGGGGCCTCTTAATAATTTTTGGAATCGCTCCTTCTCTCGGCCCTAACTTATGTGGTTCGGATATTTTAGATCCAGCGGTGTTTTCCTCCCTACCCTGCAAGATGGTATTAGGGGTAGGATTAGGTTGTGAAAGCTTTGGTAAAGGTAGGGGTATTATACTAAGATCTACCTGAGACAGAATGGTACAATCTACATCAGGGATGCTAGATATAGTAGAACAGTGTAGTCTGGGTATATCAAGCATATCAACTGGACCCACTCCCCCAGGTGCTGATGGACTACATTCGAGTCTATGATTCGGAGTAGTTGCAGAAGCAAGGGGGCCCAGGGACGATCTCCTTACCCAGTCAATTTCTTGGGAGATACCTCGTTCCAATGTAGTAATGTCTTCAATTAGTAATGTTCCAGCCTTTGCAAAATAGTTGTCTAGGGTACATTGGGACTGCCCGGCAGCCATCAGAGTCTTACTTCGTGTCCCTCTCATAGACATTGTCCAGGAGCAAACTTAGCAACAGTACCAGGGAGCACAAGTGAACACGATAAAAGGAGGGTGGTCCAGGTCCGAGCTCGTCCGTTCTCGAACGGCCTCAAACGGCCCGCTCTTTGCCCGGTCTTCGCCCTGTGCTTCGCCCGCGCGCGTCCCGCTGGCGCGTGGGAAGAGGGCCCTTAAAGAGGTGGTATAATCAGTGGGGGCGGGGCCGGGAAGAGGAGACAGGTGTGCTGTGTGAGCTGAACGGCAGGCACCCTGGTCCTCGCAGTCCCGGTTTTTAGGCCTCTGCAGGACTCCTTCCAGTAGCGGCGTGGCCTTCCCTCAGATCAGGAAAGCACGGGTAAGGTAAAAATCAGCTCCGATATGTCCCAAGTTCTGAAGCTGCGAGCGGCCCCCGCGAAGCGGGGGCCGCGAGGAGTGATATAGTCAGTGGGGGCGGGGCAGGGAAGAGGAGACCGGTGTGCTGTGTGAGCTGAACGGCAGGCACCCTGGTCCTCACAGTCCCGGTTTTTAGGCCTCTGCAGGACTCCTTCCAGTAGCGGCGTGGCCTCCCCTCAGATCAGGAAAGCACGGGTAAGGTAAAAATCAGCTCCGATATGTCCCAAGTTCTGAAGCTGCGAGCGGCACATGGATTTTCACATATATAGGGTTCCTGCAAAAAGTATAAGCTAGCACAGTACTATTACTCCCCCACCTTCACTACACTAAAAGGTTATTTTGGATCACTGCAGAAGTGCAAGAAGCAAGCGAAACTATGCATCCAATTTCCTCTTTCGTAGCTGTAACACAAACCCCTTCCTTGCCTCTGAGCTCTTAAGATACATTTTCCGAAAAATTTCACAGTTCTTGAAAGAGAGTCAGGAAGAAACACCAAGCAAATTTTGTGACCTTGATTCCATCACAGGGTAGGTATTTGTCAAAAGGAGCCAGAACACTGGTCATGAGGAGCAGAGTGGTGAAACATCTCCAAAAGATTTAAAAAAAATGTTTTCCTCAGAAAAATGTGTTAACAGGAGTCATCCTACACGTTAAATAAAGGCAACTCTCCCCAACTCTTCCCGGCCCCCAAAAAAGCTGTTGATAGCCCAAAAAATAAATAAAGCAGGTTTATGTTTAGGGTAGTTCTTAAAGAGAGAAAAAAAACGGCCTAACGAATGCCCTGCTGGGCATGATGAGAAAGTTCAGGCTTTCAAAGTTCTTAAAGGGACAGAGATGAATTGTACTATGTGTATGTACTGTTTTAAAGTGTAGCACCATTTCTTGTTTTGATATTTCCTAAGCTAATAAGATGGTGTTTTTTAGCCAAAAGCAATGCTGTTCATTCCATTTTGGCTAACTGGATTACAAAACAGTAAATGTTGGTGTTATGAACAGGTTTCCTTTTATTTATTGGGCCGGAAAATATGAAACAAAAGTTGTTTATTTTGTGTTGCTGGGTCCTGCATACATGTGGAGATATTCAGTCTTTTACAGATATCAGAGGGAATCGTATGGGGAAAAACAATTTTCCATCTAGACAACCAAACTTTGCCCCTCTGTGCTTTTTTTAAATAATTGGTATTGACAATAACCTCCAAGACTGGAAAGCATTAAAGACATGACCTTTTGTTGAAAAGTAACTTCTTCTTCAATAATGATGAGAGGTGGTCTCAAAGTTTCAAATGGTAGGTTTATTTATGATAAGAGTAAGGACAGCTCAACCACCCAACCGGCACCAGCTCAAGCTGATCTTCAAGTCCCCAGCAACATTCAACAAACAGCCAGAGGGTGGCTAGTAATTCTAGAATCCACACATGTAATGTGGAGTACAGCTTGAAGCAGAAGAACAATACAACACATCTCCCTCACTAATACAAACAAAACAAAGGTATAATGATAATGGACTTAAAATGAAACCGGTGGAACAAATTTACACAACATAGTCGTCCAAATATGAAGGCACACGTGTTTCCCTTTCCGACTTCCTGGGGAGAACAACGTCACTCTTGCTGCCGTGAACGACATCACTTTTGTGATGAATGCCACAATCCATGAGAAAACTTTCCATTTCTTTAGAAACAGGTTGAACACCATTGTCTGTTAACAGAGTTTCTGGTAGCCCCTTTCTTGTGAACAATGTTTTGAGAAAATTAATCACAGTTTTACTATAAATGCCTCTAGAAAAACAGATCTCAGGCCACCTAGAATAAAGATTAATTGCCACAATGACATATGAGTCTTGACCATCGCCATGCACAGGACCCAGAATGTCCAAAGCAATGTCCTTCCAAGGACCACTAGGGAGAGTCCTGGTCACCATAGGCTGAGTTCTGGTCTTCAAGCTCTTTTCACTCAGCGAGCGTTGCACACTTTCTCTCAGGTCGATTCCAGAACACCAGTAAGTGGAACGCAATCTCTCCTTTGTTTTTGAAATACCCAAGTGAGAATTATGTGCTAAATTTAGCAATTCCTCGCGTAACACAGTTGGAGGAATTAATTTATGACCTCTCCAAAGCATGCCCTCACTAGAGGATAATTGGTCTTTCACACACCAAAAATCTTTAGAGCATAAACCTCCTTGTTCTTTGTAATGCCAACCATCACAGATGAGCTTCATGACACCTTGAAGGACCTCATCCTCAAGACACGTTTCATGCCAACGTTCTGAAGTAATAATTTTAAAATCAATTTCACAAACAAAGTCATGGGATTTTTTGAAAACAGGATCAGAAACAGGATCATCCTGAGGTATTGAATTGGCAATAGGGACCAATCTGGAAAGTGTATCCGCTACAATATTCTGTGACCCAGGAATGTATCGCACACAAAAATTAAAACCTTGTAAACCAACAATCCATTTTGAAATCCTGGGTGAAATAAAATCCATTTCCTTGCTAGAAAAAAACCTCACCTAGAGGCTTATGAACAATCCTAATCATGAAAGAGGTACCCCACAAAACTTTCTTGAGCTTCTTGATGGCCCAATGGACCGCAAGAGCCTCCCTCTCAATAACTGAGTATCTGCATTCACCCCCTTTAAGACTCCTTGAGATGAACATAATGGTATTATCAGGACCAGAACCACCTTGATATAGAACGGCACCAAGGCCCTTATGGCTGGCATCTGTAGATACAACGGAGGGTTTGCTTGGAACAAAGTTTCGGAGTTTAGGTGCATGAGAAAGTTTGGTCTTGATCTCTCTGAACTCTTTCTCACAATCGTCACTCCTAATACATTTAACACCCTTTTTTAATAAGTTCCTCATATTAAATGTGGCCTCTGCAAAGTTTTTTACACATTTATTATAATACTCAGCCATACCTAGGAAATGCATGAGCTTCTCCTTAGTTGAAGGAGGAGCTAAATCTTTAATGGTATCAACCAGATCTGCCCTGGGAACGACACCATCAGCAGCAATGGAATGCCCTAAATAGTCTATTTCATTGAGACCAAATTTACATTTTTCAAGTTTGATGGTGAGATTGTGGGCGCTAAGTCTGTCTAGGACTTGTCTGACTCCACTGCCATGTTCGGTTTCATTGCATCCATAGACCAAAATATCGTCTTGATACACACAGACTCCAGGCACATTAAGTAAAACTTTATCCATTGCACGCTGAAACACAGAAGCAGCGGATACAAATCCGAACGGTAGACTAACATACCTAAAAGTACCAAAAGGCGTGACAAACGCAGTGAGGTCTTTGGACGACTGATCTAACAAGATCTGATGGTAGGCGGAGGTTAAATCAATCGTACTAAAAATGTTAGCACCACCCACCATGGTCAAAAGATCAGTTATATTGGGGAGAGGATATTCATCCACCAAAACACAGTTATTAAGTTGCCTGAGATCAACACGTAGTCTCAGTGAGCAATGACCCTTCCTAGCACCCACCACAGGAGCCAACCAGGCGGTTCCTTCAACCTCTTCAATGATGCCATGAGACTTAAGTTTTTCAAATTCACTTCTCATCTCATCTTTTACCGCAAAAGGCACATTACGTACCTTGCTTGAAACAGGAATAGAACCTGGAGCCAACCTTATTTTGTGACAATAACCTTTAAGGCAACCAAGTTTTCCACTAAAAACTTGAGGGTACTCTTCCTTTAAACAATCCTGTAAAAGGGAATCATGTCCAATAAGTTTCACATCTTGCTTCTCTTTCAAAAGAATAGGGGGTCATGGTTGGGTTCTAATATGACACCTAGATCTTTCTGATGCCACCAACTTAAAATACCGTCTCTTTTCTTTAATACATATACCTTACCTGAGGAAAAGACGTCCTTCATACTCTAGCAAACCTATCAAGTAACCGCGTAGCTCAATAGGGTCCCCACCATAAGCAAGAGGGCAGATATCAGGTTTGAGTAAAGTTACTTTCCCTTTTAACTTATCTTCATAGAATTTATGTGCAACTATGGTAACTTTCGCCCCAGAGTCGAATAAGACCCAAGTCTTTTCACCTTCCACATCAATGTAATCTAAAGGCCATCAGCTCCTATTTGAAGAACGATTTGTCCACACTCCAAATCATAGGAATACGAAAGGGAGTCACAATCAACTTCACTCACCCTCTGTTTAGATAATTTAATTCTACATGTTACTGTAAAATGCCTCTTTTTTTGCAAAATGTGCATAAAGAGCTGGACATGACGTCATTAGCCAAATGTCCAGCCTTATCGCATCTATAACACTTTCTCTCCTTTTTGTCCTGTGATTTACTTGCTTCTTTATCATTATTCCAAACCCTTATTTGAGCATTTATGTTGGAGGATTTGGACTTAGCTGAAGAATTAACCTCTGAGCTAACTACAGATACCTCTTTATTGAGATCTTTCTTGATCTCTTTCACGCATTCCAGAGAATGCTCGATTTGTTTTGCCACAAGCAAAACTTCATCAAGGGTAGGTTCATCCTTGAGCCACAGTTCTTCACGAATGTTCTCAGTTCTACAACTTAACATAAACTGATATCTGATTCTTTCATCAGTTAACACACCAAACTTACAAGAAGAAGCTAGACGTCTAAGGTCTGTGACATAGTTCTCAGTTGATTCTCCGTCTCTTTGTAGTCTCTTACCAAAATGATAAAGTTCTAATATAGTTCTAACCTTAGGAAGATAATGTACATCAAGTTTTTACATGCACATTTCATATTCATTGAGATCCACTGCAACACTATCAGGGACATCAGGAAGATGGTCAAATACATCTTGACCTTCTGATCCAAGGCAATGTAACAATAAAGCTGTCCGCCATTCAGCACTGAGAGAAGTGCCACAAACTCGAGCATACCTCTCGAAAACCTTTTTCCATGTGGACCATTTAATAGGTGGATCGCCAGGAGATTGAAGAAAAAACACGGAGGTGCAGTAACATTTTGCATGGTCCTTTTGAATATAACAGTAAAGAGTAAAATGAAGACGCTGTTCTCAAGAATCAAAGGCAGCTATGAAAGGGCTGAGTATTGGACAAAAATTAGTGACATACAGTGAAGAAGCTGTGCGTGTCAGGGTTTAAACATGAAACACAATGAAAATTGAAGTGTCAGTAATAGTGACATGTAAAGCTACTGTTGTGCAGATCAGCGTAACCAACGCCCAGAAAAACACTAATAATAATTTTAAAAAAAATAAAGAGCACATAAATCTTCGTAGAAGTAACAGTGATGCTCACTGTCACAGTTACAGTTAAAAGGCAGTGCGTGCCAGCGCAGTATGGAAACAGCACGCAAACTTCCAGTAGTAAATGTTGAAATAGAAGTGAAACTCAACTTAGAGATATAGTAATAAAGCTTTGCGTGGCAGCACGGTCAGATAAACAGTGCACAAATTTATAAACGTTAGCTATGTGTTTCAGCGCAGCTTTGAAGAGACACACAATGTGTAGCTGTGTGTATCAGCGTGTAGACAAAGTCTTCATGACACACAATCAATATGCTGTGCGCGTCAGTGCATGGCCAATCCACAAAGATGCTGTGCGTGTCATCAGGTATTTAATAATGAACATGACACAGACTAATTTGAAATAAAGATTGCTGTGCGCGTCAGCACGTTACAAATAAAGAGAAGGAAAAATAAATGCTGTGCACGTCAGCGCATAAACAAAGGACTCCTTGAGTGGAGGATGCCAGGGAGACTGCTTGACGTCAGAATGAGGAAGAAGGCAGGAGGCATGCCGCAGAAGTTGACGAAGACCATGAGGCTGTTGGAGACCGCTGCCGGGCAACATGGCGGGAGGAAGACTTGAGACACGGTAGAAAACGGCTGCCAGGCAAAAAGGAGTACACGCGAGGAAGGCTCTAGACACCTCGTTGAAGGAGAGGTAATGTCTCGCTCGCGCTGGAGAAGAGGCTCGTGCTGGACCAGTTAGAGTCACATCAAGGGGAGCAGGCAGTGTCACGAGCGCAGGGCCTTTTTTTAAAAGTTACAAAAACAAGGGTTACATCAAGGGGGTAGCGAATTAATGGGAATGTTTTAAAGTTAATGCTCACCATGTCCGATGAGGATGGGGTCACACAGGGTTTCCAGGAACACGTAGCAATGCTCAGTGTAACTCGAGTAAATTGTCACAATTCACTCCCTGTATTCTCGTGTCCACCACCAGGGGTCTGAATTGTGGGGCTTTCCAGCGTACTAATATGCTTCCAGACACTCCCCTGCATGCATATCCTGACATCCAGGCATTTGCACACCATTTGGGAATTGATATTCATTCCCCATCCATGCCAGGTTTTGTGGAAGCCAGTCTGCTCATGATGCAAACCACATTACCTATAATCCCCTGCTCACTGGTTTGTCTCCACCCCTGCCGGCCAAGGATGGGTGGAGAAATTCAGCTCACCTGTGGCTGTCTGCTGCTAGTCTGCTCACACCTGATGCATGTGATTACTGTGATCTCTTTTAAGCCTCAGCTCCCTTCAGTCCAGTGTTGGTCATTGTAGCTGTTATCCGGTGAGACCAGTCCTTGTTCCTGAGCTTTTGCTATTCCTTGATTCCTGAGCTATAGACATTCCTTGTGCCTGAATTAGCACTGTCTGCAGTGCTACCTTGTTTCCTGAGCTATAGTTAGTCTTTGTTCCTGTTCCTGGGCTTCAGCTATTTCTTGTTGCTGATTTGCACTGCTTGCAGCTCCCTCTTGATTCCATGTTTCCTGAGCTGTAGCTATTTCCTGTTTCCTTAAACTAGCACTGCCTGCAGTGCTACCTTGACTCCTGAGCTTTAGTAATTCCCTCTTCCTGAACTAGCACTGCCTGCAGTGCTGCCTTGACTCCTGAGCTTTAGTAATTCTCTGTTCCAGAACTAGCACTGCCTGCAGGGCTACCTTGACTTCTGAGCCTTAACTCAATTTTTGTTCGTGCCCTAGCACTGCCTTCTATGCTACTTTGTTTTCTTGCTTCCTGAACCTGCACTGTTTTAGTATACCCTTGTAGCCTCCCCTTCTGTATATCTTTTTTCAGTCCCTGCCTTTCTTCCCATTTCCTTTGTTCCAGTTCTAATTTGCTGTCTTTCTATTCTGCTGTCTTGCTTCTGTTACCTTGTATGTTTGTTACCTGCTTTCTGCCAAGTGTGCTCTGTGATTTCCTTCCTTTCCGGTTAAGCACTCCTCCTTGCTAGCTCCTTGCCTATTGTGCTTGTGTTTAGTTCTACCCCTTTGCTGTTACTGCCTTGTGTGTTTCTATTTGATCGCCAGGATCCGTGGGCACAGCTGACTACCTAGGTGGTGTTTCTTGTTCACTGTGAGTATTGTCTTTGAGTTACAGGTATAACATCACCATAGGTATAAGCTCCACAGACCCTGCCTTTGCATACATATCCTATATGTGGGTATTTTTAGTCAGAATCTGTTACAGCAATTGTGGGTGAGGAACTTACTGAGCTTCAGTCTTATCCTGTGGAGATCCTGAGTGCTTTACCCCATATTCCCTTTATTGTTAGTGTTGTATTATATATATCAAGACCAAACTCCCTTGCTTTCACCAAGAAGTCGAGCACACACAGGGTTTCAGGGAGAGCTGCTTTTAATTCAAAATCCGGCATGACGCGTTTCGTTTTAATAAACTTCCTCAGATGCCGCTATTTTCAGTAGATTCTCCCGCCCTCCTTTTTAAAACGTCAATGCCCTTCTTCCATTGGCTAAGGCATCACGGGCATATTAGCATAGTCAAACTTGTCACTGCAAGTCCGTACAGAGCAGACAATCAACGTAAGTACTAGCCCCAGTGGACGGTGCCTGCTCCTTCCCCATGCTTTGCCATTGGATGTTCACGGGAGGGTGGTGAGCAGCTCCCCTAATCCTTCACCTTGCCGCTATATTCCTGAATATAAACCTGTAATTACCGTCTATGTAGGCGGCAGTATCCAGCGAAGTCGCAGTTTCATCAAAGATGATCAGGCACACATTACAGGTAAGCGGGGTTCCGGCATCTACCAAAAAGTTTTTAGGGGGGCGTGGCCAAGATGGCGGGGTGAGCGGACGCTTCCTCCCGTGGCTCCTCCGGCCCGGCCAAGCTTGAGCCCTTTTCTTACGCTTTTCTCCCCCTGCTGAGGCTCAGCGCGGGAGAGGAGAGTGGCGGAGCACCAGGGGTGCATATTGGTGCTGTTTTGGTTCAGATCGCCTCGGGGGAACCCCCCCAAAAGTTCGATCGAGTTCAAGGGACGACGGCGAGCCCGAGGGGCGGAGCGCATTGGAGTGCTGTCCGGACACCGCGGTTGGGCCTGGTGCTGAAAGTTGTGATTTGGAGGGGATCTGGCCCGCCGCTCGACGGAGATTGAAGGAGCCTTGCGGGAGAGGACCCGATGGTGCGGAAGGCTTGAGACGGACGCCCCGGCACTCAGACTTGGGACGGCGACACCTCGTACTGCGGGGGGCCCTAACTCCTAGCCGAGGTACAGCGGACTCCCTGACGGGGTTGGACCATTTGGGCCCTGTGCGTGACGGACTGGGGCCGGTGGTGGAACTTGTTTGACTGTGGGGTGCTTCAGGGGCCCCGGCGGTGTCGTCGGGCCTGGTCATTTTGGCCTGCTCCGCCCTGCCGCCATTTTGTCCCCGAAGGAGCAGTGGTGGCAGCCTTCGCCGGAGTCCTGGCAGCTGGATGCAGGTGCCCCCGCTGCTGCTGGGCTGACTCTCGGAGGGATGTGCTGATGGGACCCCCCCGCTGCGGCCCCCTTGGTTGTCTCGCACGGGCTCCCGCGGCTGACGGTGACCGGACTGGGCCGCCATTTTGTCACCTGTGACGCAGCGACTTCGCTCGTGGGGGATACCCACGTCGAGGGCCTGCCGGCGGCTGAGCACCCCTGGGGCGCCTGGATCTGTGCTCGACTGCGGAGCTAACGATGTCTGGAAGAGGCGGCCCGAAGAAAGGGGACCGTACCCTGCCGGACATGCTTGGCAGGGCCCAGCAATTGCGGGACAGGACGCAGCCCTCGCCGGGGTCCTCCCGGGCTCCGGCAGATGTGACTGGGGGGGAGCCACCCGTCACGAGGGCCTTTATGGAGGAACTGTTTAGCTCCCTCAGGGAGGACTTCCAGACACTGAAGCGGGAGGTGGCCAGCGAGGTCCGAGAAGTGCGCAGGGAGGTGGAGGGCCTAGGCGAACGTGTTGAAGCGGTGGAGACGGAGGGCCAACATCGAGCGGAGGAGATAGTCCACCTACAGCAGGACGTTCTCCGCCTCCGTGAGCAGTGTGTGGAGCTCCAGGCCCACTCTGAGGACCTTGAGAACAGATCTTGGAGAAACAACATCCGAGTGCGTGGTGTGCCGACTGCGGATGAGGGGTCCGATCTGAGGGGCTACCTGCAGGCCCTGTTCCGAGAGATCCTGGGGGAAGCTGCGGACTTTCCCATCAGCATTGATAGGGCGCATAGGGTCGGCCGGCAGCGCCAGTCATCGGCACCCCATCGGACATTCTGGCCTTCCTGCCCGACTTTCCACTGAAGGAACGCATCATGGCTGAGGCCCGCAGGAAACAGCCCCTGACTTTTCGGGATCGGCCGGTGACGCTTTACCAGGACCTCTCCGCCATCACGCTGCAGAAACGCAGGTCCTTTAGGATTGCCACTGACTTTTTGCGCGAGCACGAGACACCGTACTCTTGGGGTCACCCCTTCCGCCTGATTTTTCGGTGGAATGGGGTGTTACACCAGCTACGCTCCTTGCAAGACATTTGTGGTGTCCTGGGGCTCACGGCGGCGGAGGAAGAAGGAGCTACGCCGTCGTGGAGGTCCTCGGAGAGACGGAACCGGCGGAGGTCAACGAGGCGGCGCTCAACGGCCAGCGTGGGGCGTCCGGACTCCCCTACCATCAGGGCGGACATGGCCGACGCTCTGAGGGCGGCGGCCGGGGACTCGACCGGCTCCTCTGGCGTGGCCTTGACGGCCTAACACACACTCCGGGGGGAGATGTCTTTAGCTTCTCTACATGCTTGGTACGGGGCGGGGGGGTTGGGGGGGGGCGGACGGAGGTGAGTGGCTGGACGTCCATTTCGTTTCTTTCTACGGACTTGCCCGTCTTAGGGCTTGACTGAGACAATGGGGTGTTTGAGTTTGTGGGTGGCTAGTTGCCAGGGTTGTGTTTGGGGTGGGGGAGGGGGTTGTTTTGGGGTTGGGAAGGTCCCGTCCGATGTTGTCTATGCCCGCTTTGTTTTGGCTTGTCCTGCGCGGCGGCCCCGCGCGCCCCACCCGCTGACTCCCTGCCCATTGCATGGCGCTCCCGATCCCCGCGAGGAATGCCGGGCCTAAAGGTAGTGACCCTTAATGTTCAGGGTCTGAATAACCCGGTGAAGCGCAGAGCGATCCTATCGTTGCTGGAGGGGACGCAGGCGGACATTTGCCTTTTGCAGGAGACACACTTATTGCCCCGAGATTGCCATAGGATGCGTTCTGCCAAGTTCCCCACCCAGTTCTTTTCCTCGGCAGCGAACAAGACGGCGGGGGTGGCCATTCTCCTAGCGAGCTCCTTTCGGGGGGAGGTTTTGCATAAGTGTGCTGAACAGAAGGGGAGGCTCCTTGCGTATCGCATGCGCCTGGGAGGCATAGCATTTACGGTCGGCTCCGTTTATAGCCCAAATGATCACCAAGAGCGCTTCCTAGACTCCGCGCTGGTGGATGTCACTGCTTCCCCCGACCGCCACATTATCTTGGGGGGGGGGACCTTAACATAGTCTTCGATTCTGTGATGGACAGATCGGCGCAGCGCTTCCCGCAGACGGGGGAACTGTCCCAGGCTGGGAGGGCCCGGATTGCGGAAATGGATTTGCACGACCTCTGGCGCTCCATGCACCCCACGGATAGGGACTACTCTTATTTCTCGCACGCACACCGAACCTACTCACGGCTGGACTACCTCCTGGTGAGTGGACCGATGCGTGCCGCTGCCACGGCGGCGGACATCGGGGTCTTGACCTTGTCTGACCACTCCCCAGTCACCGGCGTTTTCCAGTGGCCGGCGGCTTCCCCCTCTCGGGGGGTGTGGCGCCTCCGGGATACCCTTCTACACAAGAAGTCGGTGGTGCAACGCATCGGGGAGGTCATACGGGACTATCTCACCCACAATAGCAACACTGACACCTCGCAAGCGACACAGTGGGCGGCATTGAAGGCAGTCCTCCGGGGGGGAATTTATCTCTATCTCTGCAGCTGAAAATAAGGAGCGGCAATTGAAGAGGGATGAGCTGACAGCTCAGGTCCGGGAGCTTGAGCAGGTCCACCGCCGCACGGGGGCGCCGAGGGTGTGGAGGCAGTTGAAGGCAGCGAGGAAGCTCCTGTCGGCGCTGGATCTTGACAGGGCGGAGTATGCCGCCCTGCGCTTGAAACATGCCTACTACACTGGGGGGGACAGATGTGGCAAGCTCCTAGCACACCGGCTCCGGGTCGCGCAACAGCGTAGCGTTGTGAAAGAATTGGTGGGCACGGACGGGGGGGTTGTCTCCGGGGACGCGGAGGTAGCGGAATCTTTCCGCGGCTTCTACGAGGCGCTGTATGCTGAGGAGCCCTCCTCGCCACGGGATGCCGACGGCTATTTGGAGTCGGTGACCCTCCCGGTACTGGATCCGGCTCAGGCGGACCACCTGGAGCGGGACATCCATGTTGAGGAAGTGATTTCCGCTATCGCGCGGCTGAAACATGGCAAGGCCCCGGGCCCGGACGGGTACACGTCGCTATTTTACAAGACTTTTTGCACGGCTGTGGCCCCTGTCCTTACTCGGCTATTTAATTCTTTCTCCGAACCGGGAGCCATCCCTCCGGATCTCCTGAGGGCGACGGTCGCGGTAATCCCGAAACCTGGGAAGGACCGGGCCCTCTGCGGCTCGTACCGACCCATCTCGCTTTTAAATGTCGACCTCAAGTTGTACACGGGGATTCTCGCGTCCAGGCTGAGTCCACACCTCCCCGGTCTGGTGGAGGCGGACCAGGCTGGTTTTGTGCCCGGCAGACAGAAGGTTGACAACACCAAGCGGGTGACGCATGTTCTGGAGAAGGCCTCAGGGATCTCGGGGGAGCGGATGTTGCTGTCCGTCGATGCGGAGAAGGCCTTCGACAGAGTCCACTGGCCGTATCTTGAGCTGGTCCTCAAGAAATTGGGAATCGGCGATAAGTTCCGCACCATGGTATTCAACTGCTATAAGCATCCTTCAGCGTCGGTGCGGGTCAACGGGTGTAGCTCCGGTGGCTTTGCCATCGAGCGCGGCACGCGGCAGGGCTGCCCTCTTTCGCCGCTCTTGTTTGCCCTCTACATGGAGCCGTTTGCGCAGAGGATTCGTAATAATCCGGATGCTGTCGGGGTCCGGATGGGCCAGTACGTCCACACCATCAGTCTCTACGCGGATGATGTCCTGTTGACCTTGGACGACCCTAGGAGGTCGCTGCCTGCTTGCCTCCGGGAACTGGACGCCTTTGCGGGGGTGGCCGGCTTCAAAATGAATATGAGCAAGTCGATGGCGTTAGACGTGTCCCTGGCTGCGGATACCAGGAGGGATCTTCAGCGGCTCTTCCCCATGCAGTGGTCCTCGTCCACGGTGGCGTACCTGGGGATCCTACTGGCGCCTACATTACCGGAGATGGTTACGGCCAATTATGCCTCCCTCAGCAGGAAGATCAAGGATGAGCTTGGCCGCTGGAACAAAGGCCTGCTGTCCTGGCTGGGGCGAATCGCGGCGGTCAAGATGACGGTGTTGCCCCAGATACTATATCTTTTCCGGGCCCTCCCGCTCCAACCCCCGGTGGGCTGGATACGACAAATGCAGGCTGACATCTCCCGCTTTGTCTGGCAGGGCCGCAGGCCACGCATGAAGAGGGTCCTCTCCACGCTTGCTCCGGAGGCGGGGGGTCTCGGCATTCCAGACCTCCGTAAGTACTTTCAGGCGGCTCAGCTACGCTATCTGGTGGAGTGGAGCAGGTGGGAGTCCGACAAACATTGGCTCTTTCAAGACCAGGCAGTGGCGGGCCGCACCTTACAAGAGGTTCCATTCCTGCGCCGCGCGCATCGTCCCCCTAATCTTTACGCTTCCTTTGTTACGCGGGTCCCCTTGCGTGTGTGGGACGCGGTCTGTGAGGCCCGGGGCCTTACCACCTTCCCTTCGCCGCTCACGCCCATTGTGGGCAACCCGGACTTCTCCCCAGGGATGGAGCCGGGGGTTTTCTCTCACTGGGTGCAGGCGGGCTGCAGGGCACTCTTCCAGATCTATGGCCCGGAAGGAGTGGTTCCTTTTCAGCAACTCCGCCAGGAGTTCGGCCTGACGGAGCTGGACAGATTGCGCTACATGCAGGTTCGGCATTGGGCCCTCCAGCCCCAGGTGCGTGCCACCGCCGCCCGCCCCATTACACTGTATGAGAGGTGGCTGGCTACTCGGACCTCCGACGCCAAGCTAATTACCGATCTGTACAAATACCTACAACCCCCGCCGTTTCACTATTACAACCCGGGGAGGGAGCGCTGGCACAGGGAATTGGGTAGGACACTCAGCCACAAGGAATGGGACAAAATTGCGTATCGGGCGCGGCACTCTGCATATCACACGGGCCTTACGGAGACCTTTACTAAGGTGTCCACATACTGGTACTACACCCCGGAGAGACTGTATGAAATGCATAAACACACTGACAGGGGGTGCTGGCGGAGCTGCGGGCAGGAAGGTACCCTTTCACACATTCTTTGGGATTGCCCAGTGCTGACCGCCTACTGGAAGGAAGTTCTGGACGAGGTGGATAAGCACTTTGGGATAGAGCTGCCGCGACTCCCGGCGTATGTCCTGTTGGGCCTCCCCAATGACCTAATGTACCCACTGAAGTCCCGTAGGGGTAGGCAGATCGCAATTGCGCTGGGGTCTGCGGTTCAGAACATTCTAATTCACTGGCGCACAGCCACCGTCCCCTCCATCACCGGTTGGTTGCATAGGCTTTGGCATGTGCTGGGGATGGAGAAGCTGTCGCTTACGGTTGCGGGGGAGATAGACCAATTTGAGGAGCTGTGGCAACCCTTTCTAGCGCTGCTGTCCACTGAATTCCGGGAGCTCACCTGCCCGAGGTATCTTAGGCTTCTCAGGCTGACACCGCCGGTGACCCCGGCGGACTAGTTTACATGTGAGGCGGGGACCTCCCGGGGGGGGGGGGGGGTGCGGGGCTTCCTGGTGCGGATTACTCTGGTGCGGGACCATAGGACGGGGGGGGGGGGGTTGGGGGGGGGGGGGGTTTCGTTACTGGGAGGATGGGGGATGGGGGGGGGGGGACTGTGTCCTGTTGAGTTGCTGATGGCTTTCATTGCTTAGATTTGGGGTGTTGGATACGCGGGCGGGGATTCCATAGCTTGCATTTCTAGCCTTCATTTACCGTGTTTTTCCCCCTGACTTACTGCGCTACCTATTGCCAACCCTCTGGAGTTGCACCCTTTTTTCTTTGACTGTATTCTATGTATCCTGACCTCCTATCCCCCTCCCCCATGGTTTGTTTTTGTCTCAATAAAACGTTTTAAACATAAAAAGTTTTTAGTTACACCACAGATTGCCACAAATTCTGCCGGACCTCTTTTAAAGATGGGCGCTCGTTGAGTGCTGATGGCTGCACTCTAAACATCAAGACCAAACTCCCTTGCTTTCACCAAGAAGTCGAGCACACACAGGGTTTCAGGGAGAGCTGCTTTTAATTCAAAATCCGGCATGATGCGTTTCGTTTTAATAAACTTCCTCAGATGCCGCTAGTCTCAGTAGATTCTCCCGCCCTCCTTTTTAAAACGTCAATGCCCTTCTTCCATTGGCTAAGGTATCGCGGGCATATTAGCATAGTCAAACTTGTCACTGCAAGTCCGCACGGAGCAGACAATCAACATATCTTCAGGAATATAGCGGCAAGGTGAAGGATTAGGGGAGCTGCTCACCACCCTCACGTGAACAACCAATGGCAAAGCATGGGGAAGGAGCAGGCACCGCCCACTGGGGCTAGTACTTACGTTGATTGTCTGCTCCGTACGGACTTGCAGTGATAAGTTTGACTATGCTAATATGCCCGCGAAGCCTTAGCCAATGGAAGAAGGGCATTGATGTTTTAAAAAGGAGGGCGGGAGAATCTCCTGAGACTAGCGGCATCTGAGAATATATATATATATATATATATATATATCTTGCACGTTCGTCCTGAGTGTAGTTAGTCTGAATGCTAAATCATCTCTGAGGGCCTGTCCCTTGTGAGTCTTACCTCTCTTATTGTCTTATACAGAGATTCCTCTTTGGATTCCCTTTCTCCTTTGACTTGCTGTGTGATCTTGGGCAGCTCTGTACCTAGTATTCTGCCTACTTTGTCTACCCTGGCACCAGTCGTTGTCCCTGACACATGCCAGTGTCCCGGACTGAGTCCTGACATAAATACCTGTGATTTCTTCTTTAAAGGCAGAAGCGTGATTTTTGAAGTTCACGGAAGCTCAGGACGGCAAAGAGCTTAGTGATGTAGTAGTAGTTCTCAGCCAACACGCAGAAACATAAAGAATTGTAAGATTGGAGTTGAGCTGCTGTTTCTTCCCTTATCGTTTCCCAGTCGTCACCAGTGTTGAAAAGTAACTTCTTCTTCATCAATGATGAGAGGAGGTCTCGTAGTTTCAAATGGTAGGTTTATTTATGATAAGAGTATGAACAGCTCATCCACCCAACCGGCACCAGCTCAAGCTGATCTTCAAGTCCCCAGCAACATTCCACAAACAGCCAGGGGCTGGCTAGTAATTCTAGAATCCACACATGTAATGTGGAGTACAGCTTGAAGCAGAAGCACAATATAACACCTTTCCAATTGTTACAAAACACAAGATGAGAACTAAAATCTCTGCAAACTGAGAAGTGGTTAAGCAAAGTTGTGTCTAGTCTCACATGCTCTGCAACCCCTCATTCATATCTGCTGTGAAGCACATCTGACCATGTTTGGAGCAAGTCCTTAAACCTCATGCACACCATCCTACAATTACCACATACTAAACATTTCTAACCACACACCTAAGAAAGGATGCCCTTGAACCAATGGAAATTAGTCTGCTTTGCAACCTTATCACATATGTGTCAATGGAATACAATTGGTTCTAAGACAAGGGGTTTGGTCCTAACAAAACTAAAGAAGAAGCAAAATGAGAAGTATTCATCATGTCCCGGACAATCTTTGTCCTCCTTGTATAATCTATTCTTCTGGAAGCATTTGTGTAAGAAAGAGGAGTATTAATTGGTAGCATCTCAAAACATATGACCTGCTACACTGTTTTTCCAGAAATCCCACTAGAATTATGTATCGTAGCAGCGGCCAAAACTATTTTAGAAATTCAAGTATTAATATGTGGAAAATGCACCAGATTCAGTCACTTTATTCAAGATAACTATTTTGCTTCATTCAGGCATTGTGAAAGGATAGTGACCTTTTTGGGCACTTCATAACCACTCTGTTTCCCAACCACTGGAACCTTCCACCAGATGGCGAGAACCGCAGCTGCTTACAAGAGATTAAAAACCAAAGCCCTGCACAGTAGTCTTGCAATGTGTGCACATTCACAACTTCTACAGTTTTGGGATAAATTAAAAAGAGGTAAGGGTAAGCGTTTTCAGAACAAGCCAGCATATTTGAATCCGGAATAACAGACAGCTATTCTGCATCTGTACGCTGGCTTTCTCCTATAACTAAACTTTATGAAAAATCCATGTCAAAAGAGAAACGGAAGCGAAGAAATGCTGCAAGTGTCAAACAATGACTAAAGCAACAAATTTCTCGGAAAATCTTGGCAAAATTGTGCATCACCTTGCAAGGAAACAGCCAGAGTATTATGCATTCAGAACAGGGATGAGAAGGCCATGCACAGGCCCTGCAGATCTAAGACATGCCATGCCTAGGTACCCAGATTTAACTACATGGCTAAATGCCATCAATGCAGGCTTCTCTGTGTTGGAGGCCAGACAAATATCTGGTGGAACAAATGTCATATGTGAAGAATAATGGTAGGCGCAGATGGTGATCCATGAGGTGATAGTGGCTTTAGAAGCAGCTTTGCCTCTGTCATCATCCCTATCTGTAACAAAACCCTAGTCAGACTAACATAATTACACAGAAAGTGCACACCTAGCACTCATGTTCTAAGACATTTCTTCAACTGAAGAACCATCCAAGTTATTCAAAAGAAGTGCAGTGGTTCTTCAATTTATACTTTGTTCCAAAGGTGTTGCAGTGCCCAAATGTTTGAAGATTTTTTGCTTGTGGTCTTCCTTCTTAGACACTGCTTACGTCCTGGGGCCTGGTAGTGTTTTGTATGGCAGCACCAGGACATTCAGATGTTTGGAGAGAAGGCTTATAGAAACAAAGACTAGCAATTCAGAAACCAAGGGCTCACGATGAAAAATTGTAGAGATGAGTTAAGTATTGTCCCTTAGTTTATTATAAAAACATTTGCCTCAAAAAAGTTAGAAGGTCTACCTCTAAGTGCAAAATGAGAGTCTGGAAGGTCCGAACGGAGTCCCAAGGATCAATGAAACACTTGACCAATACTTAATCTTAAAATGAACAACTTGAAGATGACATTGTTGAGGTATGGCATACAGCATACGTCAGTTGGGCATAAAAACATCAACCAAGTGCAGGGAAGTCATGTCTATACCAAATGAAAAGCTGCAAAATTTTTCACATTAAACGTGTCACAACTTTGGCGGTGTTAACTTTAGTCGTCAAGGAGGGAATATAGAACTGCCTGCTACAGAGCCAATAAAATGTGCAAGATCTGTTCAGATTGTCTGTACTGAGCACCTGGCAGGGCAAACCAGTCTGAGGTTGCTGCTGGTCCCTTCTGGATTGGGCCTCGCCTCGCCGTTTGAGATAGACTGCTCCCACAAGCAGCAGGGTTATAACTTATTTTCAAAAGTCAGACTTCTGTCTATAGTGGACTGGTGGTCACAAACAATGGACTGGAAAGCAGCCTGAATGATGGCCAGTGGCAGAGATTAATTCAAGAATTTCATCCATCACCTTGTTGTTTGTTGCAGTTGGCACCCTAAGTGTGACGGGTATGCCCAGACTTGGTTGCCATGCTCACTTGCAACAGGACTCAAGCTACACCGTACTGTTGAGCCCCAAATAGGGTAAAACAGGTCTGGAGTAGCTTGTGGTCCCCTTCTGCACGGCCTGACCAGGCAGCTTGGGATGGACTGTTCTGAAGAGGGACAGGTTCAGTACTGATTGCAAAAGGCGGGCCTCTGTCTAAAGTGGCATGGTGAACAGAAAAAGATTGACTAAAATGCGGACCAAAGCTATTGCCAGAGGCTGAGATTCATTTGTGCATTCCATCGATCACCTGGTTGTTTGTAACATGCAAGGGCTAGAAATGTTATCCAATCAGGACGTGGTAGTGCAGTTAAGGCGAGGAAATCTCATCTCAGTACAAAGTGGGGAGGATTACTCCTGTGTAGTAGGTCCAAGGAATAGTAGAGTAGACCAGTTTATTTTACGGTTTGTGTAACAATGGTGTGCGCAGATATTTAAGAACAGTAATGTTTTGAGAGCTTTAGGAAAGGACAAAGTGTTATGGGCATTTAGGAACAGGACACAGAACTCACACAGGGCTATATATGTACAGGTTCAACAGACCCTATGTCAAGAGCAGCTCCTTCAAGCATTCCTGTGTTTCAGCCAGCATTATTTTACATGCTAAGGTCTTAAAGCATTTAGCCATAGTGGTAAAAGCAAAACTATTCCTTTGTGGTAATAAAAGCAAAACTATAACACTGCTAAGTTTTGTTGGCTAAAGAGGGTTGTAACAAAAGACTTGGGCAACATTTAAGGAGAGTTTTTTAGATAACGGGGTATTTAATAGGCATTGCCTGTTGAAACTTAATTTTGGCCCTCTTCTTTCCGGTTACGCTTACCTGGTTATACAAATTGTACCGGTTTATGTAGTTTTTATGAAAAATCAGCTTGAGATACTGCCCAACAGCATCCACATACACAGACTTCAATTCCCGAGCTTTGTATCCGGTCTTCTCATTGTCTGAAAGGGACACATATCTATGGCGGAAACAAAAAGAAATCAACATATAAACACGCAAGTATAGATGATCTGTATTAAGTTTGCAGCAATGGAAATTATATTCTATGGATCTTACTTAACTACTGAGAAAGGAGTCATAAAACAGTTATCCCATCTTAGATCGCAGAACAACTCCAATTATGGTTAATGTAAAAGCATCATCTAGGATTAGGATCTAGGCTGCGGCCAGAGTGCTTTATGAATATGGCATTGGGGGCAATTTCTAAACTGAGTGAATGTAATAAATTAATGTGGTCATTTTTTATCCTTAAATCTGGAAAGGCAGAGTTAGCCTTCTAGGCATTCACATGGAGAAACGGAGAAAAAGTAAAATGAAGTTTGTACAGGGCATAGAAACTGTTTACCACATTAACATTGATACAGCCGAAAAGAAAAATGGAACACCCGTCAAAAAACATGAAACTAATGATATTCACTGTTCCACTGTTCTTTAAATTAGGTTTACTTAACGATTAAGGTCTTCTCTTTCACGTAAACAGAAAAGCAGTGCATATACATTTGTTAAATAGGTCAATTTGAAAAGCAGAAAGTGGTGTAAAATCGACACATTCCATTTATGTAGCGAGTAAAATCTTTATAGAAGAAATTTAAATTTGAAAAAACAAATACCGGAGACTTAATCCCCAAAAACCTATTGAATAAGACCATGCATCAATCTGGGAATCAAATGTGGATTTGCATTGGGGTTCCCCATGCAAAAGCGTAGTATGGCTTAGTGATCAGTCACTGATATGAAAACAAATTGTACAAGCCATTACAGGGCAATCTCCATAATGAGGAAAGCATTTGCAGTATAGTGTTCTTTACAATAAGCTCTGCCTCACATAAGTGCTAGTATCCACGCAACTGCCCCTGCTTACCCAAGTCTGCGAAACCTCTCAGACTGGTACGGTGCAAAATATTCAGGCAAGCTCTCTGCAATGTAAAACTCGATCTTCGAAGAAATCATGTACTGGTGTGCAAGTAGCTGTAGTTTACGAATTCGACTTCTCTCTATCAGCTGCAGGACGATTTCTTGAGTGTACTGGCAGAACCTGGAAGCAAGAAAAGTAAAAGTCAATGTTTTTCTCCTTCTTTCAATAGAATACTGAATTTAACAAGCATTTACAATGCAATGGTCTCGGCATTGTTAAAGTTAGAGCTGTTGGCATTGCTCATGACATTATTCTTGTTTTTAAAACATTTAAAGAAACGGCATTGTTATTTACAATGTTAATAGCTTAATCACTCTCCAATGCGAGACCTATTGCATTTGCACTCACACACAGAGCCACACACACAGCCACCCAAACACAGAGCCACCCACACACACAGAGCAACCCACACACAAATAGAGCCACCCACAGAGCCACCTACACACAGTTACCCACACACAGACAGAGCCACCACGCATAGAGCCAGACACACAGCCAGACACACAGAGCCACATACACAGAGCCACACTCACAGAGCCACACATACACACACAGTGGCTTCCACAAACCTTCCAGCACCTGTGACGAGATTAGCAATAAATCATCATTTAACAGTGTTTAAGGCACGAGAAACCTAAAAAGGGTACCAGGTAGTTGAAGCTCCCCCCACAGCCGAGCATCACAGCGAAGACCTGGTCTCTTGGTAACACCCACTAGGAGATACATGTCCCTTCCACTCTGGAACCATCACGCATCACACCCCCTTTCCCGTCACACATTCAAGGGTACCCCCTCGCCCGCCTGGCAACCGCATCCCATGGCCACCCCTTCCGTGCCCAGCTCATACATTCACAAAGCTTCCCCAGCTAGAGCCCTCCTACTACCCCTCCTTCCCTCCTCTCATTTTCACCTTCACAAGATGGCGGGCAGGGAGAAAAAAAATTCCCTCCCGTGAGCAACGCTCTTCTTCCTGCAGTTCTGGGAGCCATGCACGGAGAGCCTCCCCCCGTCCCCGCCACGGCCTGCGCATCCCCGGGAGCGGTGGAGACGGCGCAGCGGCGCCCAAGGATGCCCGCTTCGGGGGAGCGGAGAAGCCATGTATAAGTCCGGCTTGGCGTCCGCTCCGAAGCGCGCCCGGGCGGCGCTTTGTTACATTGTTGCGGCGCACAAAGGCTGCGCGGACACACAGATTACTTGCACCCCCGGCCGCACCCGCGCCGTGTGCCTCGCGCTCCCTCCAGTTGCTGTTCTTTTTTTTTATCCTCGCCGAAGCAGCATAACAGACGCGCTCCTTCGAACACCAGAGCGCCTGCGTAGCACTGGCCCGAGCGCACGCTGGGAGCTGTAGTCCCATGGGTAGCGACGGCGTGATGCCACAGAACGTCTTCAAGTGCGAGGAGGACTACAAGTCCCAGGTTCCTCTATAACCGCTCGCCCCTTCCCTACGCTGTTTGCCAGGAGGGCCTGGGAGCAGGAAGGGGATGGCGGTTAGTGTATTGGGGTTCTAGGCGCCATTAATCCAGGATGCCCAAAGCCTGTACTATGTTCAGTTCCCATGTATGCTCTGTGGTTTTACAGTGCTCAGCTTGGACGATATTTGAGGGCATACTTTAAAGCAGCAGACGCAACTCGATTTTCACCCATGGTTTCCAAACTTCTGCAGAGGTAAAACAGGACCGTTCTTAAAGCGGCAGTGCTGGCGTACCCTCAAGACCGTACTGAGATAATGTGACAACCCAAACAAGGCAGAGCAAAAGGCAAGCACACCACTGCCTTTCTCCGAGGCAGAGCAGAAATGCCTCGGAGAAACGCAGTGGCGGTTTCGAATTCAGGGGCGTGTTTTCCTTTTCTCTCCTCTTGCCATTGGCTGGAGGAGATAATTAGAAAAGTTGGAAAAAACACGCCCCCGAATCCGAAAAGGACGGGGCCTGTTCGGAGTGACGGACCTCTTCTCCAATGGCTGGCCAGCATTCAAGAGGCCAGCCAATGGAGAACAGGGGAGAAGAGGGGCGGGTGCAAGCCCCTCTTCTCCAAGTCATTAAATCTCGCGAGCGAGACTGCGCAAGCGCAGCCTTCGCTAGCCGAGACCTAAAAAGAACTGCCACCCACTAATATGACCACCTTTAAGCAGGTTCATGGCAATGTCTAAAATGTTATTGCCATCTTACCCAAACGTTGGCTCCTAAGACGTTTGTGCTGAATAAAATATAGCCATCTATGCTTTTGTCCCCCTTTACTCACACATGAAGCCTTCAGAATTGTGTAGGGTTGCTCAACTAATTTAAGTAATTAGAGATGGCCGATATTCGCCCAACATCCGTTACCTGTAGATTTCACTCAGGAACAGGAAGCTTTCATTTCCATTTTGTTGGATCACCAACTACACATTGCAGTCAATCAGGGTTGCAAAAACAGATCGAGTCGGCATGGGAAATGTATGAAGGCCTGTGACTGGACAGACGCCTTTGATCGTAGGAACGGTAATGGAAACCGGAGCCTATCTCCAGGTAAATATTAAATCTTCTTCATTAAGACAACCTGGGGACTGTGAATGCTATTAGGGGAGGGATTGGAAGAGGGATACAAATACGCAGCCGTCCACACACTTTTTAGGTCTCGCCTCGCGGCGCAGCGCATGCGCTGCTCGAGTAGCGAGATCTTTTGTCGTGACTTTTCCTTGCGAAGGGGGACAGAAGGTGTGCACGCGTACGGCGCTGCTTCCCACATTGGTGTCCAGACATGCACGCTGGCCAGAGGGGCGCTCGCTGTTTGAGGACAAGAGATGTGCACGCGTACGGTGCTGCTTCCCACATCGATGTCCAGACACGCGCGCTGGCCTGAGGTGTGCTCGTTGTTTGAGGACAAGAGATGTGCACGCGGTGGGCGCTGCTTCCCACATCGGTGTCCAGACACGCACGCCGGCCCGAGGTGCGCTCGCTGTTTGAGGACAAGAGATGTGCATGCGTACGGCGTGTCTTTTGCTTCTCAGCAGCGGCGCTGCTTCCCACATAGGTGTCCAGACGCACACGCTGGCCGGAGGTGCGGTCGCTGTTTTAATATTAGCGAAGTTAGCAGCACCTAATAAACACTCCCTGCAGCTCATCCATGGCTTCCCGGTTGTAAGAGGTGGCGAAGCGGGCGGGCATCCCCTTGCGAAGAAGTTTGTCACACATACAAAGGAGGTGAGGTCGCTGTTTTATTATTAGCGAAGTTGGCAGCACCTAATAAACACCCCCTGCAGCTCAGCCATGGCTTCCCGGTTGTAAGAGGCAACGAAGCGGGCTGGTATCCCTTTGCGAACAAGTTTTTCACACCTTTCGCACAAAAAAATAAGGTTACAAATACAACAAGCATTTACAATGCAACGGTCTCTGCATTGTTAAAGTAGAGCTATTGGCATTGCTCATGACATTATTTTTGTTTATGTTTTTGTTTTTAAAACATTTAAAGAAACGGCATTGTTATTTACAATGTCAATAGCTTAATCACTCTCAAAAGCGAGATTTATTATGCGAGCATTATTTGGGAAGTTTGGCAAATCCATAATTATGAGGAAAACGCTGCAGCATCGCAAAATGCCAGTGGCCCAAACTAATATGCATGATTAGTATTTGGATTCCATGCCCATTCCGTCTTTGTCCTCTCTGCTGAAACTGCTGTCTGAAGTGTCAAATTTTATTAATACTAAACAAAAATCGCACTACCGTGCCAGGGCCAGACTTGGCGTTGATAATGATTGTTTGAAAAGGGAACTTTGAAAGGATACGAACTTGACCAATTCTGGTTTCAAAATATAAGAGAACACTGTAGAGGCATGCGTCTACCGACTGTTATATATAATTTGGGATACATTTCTTAATCTGTCGAGTTCAGCCACTGCATGATTATATTGTTGTCTCTTTTTGAAACTCAGGAGCAGTAACATTGTCGTGGTGTCACTAGGGCTTCAAGTGGATGCTTTTTCAATATTATATACAAGCCACAGTTACTGCTAATTTATCTTATGCGACTAACAACGATTGACAAACCCAATAGTCCTAACTTGTTGTAGGTATCATGTTACTTGTTGTATCATTATGCCTGGATGCAATGACAAAAGAGACAGCAAAATACAAGTCGTATAGACCCCGCGCAACACCGCCCCCCACCCCCACCCATTTTTTTTTATCCCACTTAAAGCCCTGGGTAGGATACCCAACAACAGGGCCGAACTGGAACCCCAAAGTAGGCCTGGCAATTATGTCGGACCAGCTGGAGGGTCATGGGGGAAGTTAACTGTGAAGCACTTTTGCTACAGAAAACGCCCGATGCCCGGGCAAGCCAGCCCAGCCCTGCTCAACAACCCCGTTCTCTCCCGCATTTACCTGTGATCAGGCGCGCAACACCCATTGAACTCAACGGGCTTCAGCCCCCCCCCCGTCGTGTGTGGCAGCCCGGGATGAGACCGCTTCCCGGGCAGACACAAAGCCGCGCCCGAGCACTTCACAGGTCTTTAAAAAGACCATTTGCATCTTAATGAAGCCTCGCTGTTGGTTCACCCCTTCTAAGAACCCCCGCAGCTCCACTCTGCCTAGATTCAGCCCCCCCACCCCCTAAATCAGCACCACTCTGCCTACTGTTTAAAGATTCAGCCCCCTCCGAAATTTTTGCTTAGCCCCCCCCGAACATTAACTAGCAAGTGATTTCGCTGGTCGCTTTTTCACAAGCTCTGAACTTTGGCAGTGATGTTTCCCCTTGATAGAGAAGTTTCAGTTTCTGTTTGAGATACACGCTTACGCTTTCTATTTGCAAGAATCGCAGGCTCCAATGAAAAATACCACTGGGAGGTAGGTCGAAGGGAAAGTCCGTTCAGGGCGGAGGAAGCATGCTGCATGTTGACAAAGGTTAGCAAATAAGGAGAGCAGCAGTACAATATCCACAACACTGCACCATCAGCAAGTACACTTATTGCACCTCCGCTGCTGACGCATGTATATTTACATCAAACTCCTTTTACCGCCACTCAGTGCCGTGCTGCAACAGAAAATCTTCAGTACCTCAGTACTAGCAGCGTTTTGTAAAAAGCATATTTCCAAGCAGTCATCGAACACCGCCGCCTTTCTCCGAGGCAGAGCAGAAATGCCTCGGAGAAACGCAGCGTCGTTTTCGGATTCGGGGGCGTGTTTTGCTGTGGAGATAATTAGACTTTCTGCAAAAAACACGCCCCCCCCATCCGAAAAGGACGGGGCCTGATCGGAGTGACGGGACCTCTTCTCCAATGGCTGGCCAGCATTGAAGAGGCCAGCCAATGGAGAACAGGGGAGAAGAGGGGCGGGTTCAAGCCCCTCTTCTCCAAGTCATTAAATCTCCGACTTCCGGTTCTGCCTTTGGCAGACCGGCGGTCCTCGACCTAAAAACTGATTAGATTGGCTTTATTCACAACCAAGCACGTTCGCACAACTTTACACAATTTGCCAGTGAAGCGCTACTTTCGTTTTCTCTTCTGTCTTTAAACAATTCAGTGTTCAATTCTCCCACGCTGCCCCTCCCCCTCTCGATTTCTTCCTCTTCGTCTCGCTCCTTCTCACTTTTGTTTCTCACATTACATACAAGTAATGAACGACCCTCCCACCTCCCAAACAGCATCAAGCGGCGAACCCCGTGGCCATTTATTTATTTAATACATTTTCGCTGCGAGTTACTTGCCAAAAATGTTCTTGGCTGGACTCTTGCACGAACCTTAGAGCAAAACCAGACCCTTGCTGTGGCTCTGGCTCAACGGTCATTGTCGTTCCCTTCTGCCCAACCCCATTTCATTCCACTCCTCACCCTCTCCTTGTGGCTGCGAGAAACAACTCAAGGAACGGAGGATCCTAGCTTTTGCAGTCTCATAGTACCACCCCTGAGGTAAAATGCACAAAAAACCTCCAGCTCCAGGCGAATCATCTAAAAGCTGAGCGCGTCCTCGTGCTTTTTCATGTTTCCACTCCCTGCCTTTGTCTTTCCAGTTTGTGACTTCAAAACTTTCTTGCCTCCTTACGACTCTCCACCCACACCCAAAACCTCAAATAATTTGTGGAAAATGGCAACGCGGAATATATAGGCTTGGGTCTGAGACAACAGAACAAGAGCACAGATTACATAGGACAACAGGCTCTGGTTTTAGACAGCAGAGCAATCCCTCCAGATCCCTACAGTCAGGCATCATACAGCAGAGCCACCCGCAAAGTGACAAACACCTTACAGGCACTGGCCTCCCACAGCAGAGACATTCCTTAAATGTTGCCGCTCTTACAGGCGTTAACCTATAAACAACATAGCAATGCCCAGGGAATGTACAGTAAGGCATCTCACAGCAGAGCTACCTCCAAAGAAACAGAAACCTTACAACCACAGGCCTCAGAAAGCAGGGCATTCCTCGAATTTCACAACTCTCACAGGTGTTAGCCTGCATAGAGCAGAGCAAAGTCTTGGGGAGCCTAGATTGTACAGAGTTAGGCACCGCACAGCAGAGCTACTCCCAAAGTGACAAAAACGTTATAGGTACACTTCTTACAGGCGCTAAACTGTAGCAAGAGGGCAACGCCTCAGGAACCTAGAATGCACAGCGACAAGCATCCGCACAGAAGAGACATCTCTCAGATTTATGCACTTCACCCCTTCTCCCAGTATTGTGACACCCACAGCAGGGCTCCGTAATAAGTCCGGCAATTATAGTCAGGTCAAGAAAAACATATCTCTCAAATCAGCACTGTCACCAGAGGCCTGTGAGAAACTGGAACTTTACCAGCTTTTAGCGTGGATTTTTATTTGTGAAAACCGAGGACGCTGTGAAGAGACAGGAACGTGAAAGTGGTGTGTGCTGGAGATTAGGGGTTATTCTGCAATCATGTGCCATCAAAGTGGTCTCAGTGGTCATTGCTGCATTGTCTATGGATAAAGTCCAGGTTATGCTACTAAAGGCAAAGAGAGAAAATGGCACAGATTGCTCCGTGTAAATAAACATTTGCAATGCAATAGGTCTCGCATTTGCAAAATGTTAAGCTATTGGCATTGCAAATCACAATGCCTTTTATTTTTCTGTTTTCAAAACCAACAAATAAATAAAAGGTTTGTTATTTACAATGCCAGTAGCTCAAAGTCTTGCAAATGCGAGACCTATTGCATTGCAAATGCTTGTTTTCTAAAGGTTTTGCAGAAGCTGTACGGGTGGGGACTGGAGAAAAATGCAGCCCCTGAAAGCACATCTTCGATGCTGTCGACTAGGGTATGTCTCGTATTGCATTCTCTTACTCTCCTGCACCGAATAAGAGCCACAAACAGTTTTCAAGTTTCAATAAGATTTTATAGGTTTTACAATTGATTGTTAAGTGTTACTAGTTTTTGCAATGGATTAGCAACTAACTATTTACAAAAATGCACAATCGCACTTAAGTTATGCAGGAAAGCTAAGTTAAGAACGGATGGTTTGACTACATTGTGTCAAGGCCAGTCATGATCACGCACCGTACAATTATTGCAACCTTTTACACAAAATCATTTTAACTTTGTAAATTGATTATGTCGGATATGGAAGATGGCATAGGTACAAACTAGGGTCGAAGTCTGCAGTCATAGCTTTGTTAGATTCATGAATCTGTTTTAGCAATATATTTTGTATCGGTTTCAATTTTCACTTAATGAATTACTACATTACATGAATCCAAAGTCAATTGTTTTATCAGATACATTTAGCTGCGATCTTTTTTATCTTAAGGCAAAATTGTTAAAGTTTTAATTAACTAAACAATAAACTTGAAACTTAATGGGACTAGGATTGAGAAGACATGATACAGGGCACAGCCTCAACCCTATTTAACATAAAAGAATTTGGAGCAAGGAGTCCACCAACTCCTATTATTGTTTCATAAGAATATCTTGCATTCAAATCTGTTGCTAGATCTTGGGTTGAAATGGCCCTGTGGTACAGCTGCTGCCCATGCAGGTAAGCGCGGTGGAGCCGGGTGGTTGATTTTCCCTCGTTATAGTTTGTTGAAATACTCCATTATTTATTTAATTTTTCCTCTTCGTGGTTCGTCGAAATATCCTCCCCCCACCCGGCTCCACCACGCTTACCTGCATGAGACGTGGCTGGCGAGGTACAGACTGTATGATTTCTGCTAGGACTCTATTCAAAATCTAGAGCAGTGGCTTTCAAACATTTTTTTTGCCCCACCCCCGTGGAAAATAAAATCAGTGGGGTCCCCCTCAAAATTTTCCACAATTACTTCATTAAACTGGCATAGGTCTAGACTTATTTAAACATTGCAGTTACGTATTGTACTGTTTAAAAAATGCAATCAAATGCATGACATCCTGTTCGGGTCAGGCAGGCCTTACTAACATGTAAAAGTATCCTCAATGCGATTATTAGAAATGGGGGGGGGGGGGGGGGGGGGTTGAAGACTATTTGGAAGCACTTCCCTTTTGACGCCTTCTTCCAGTCAGGAAATAAATGACATAAGATGTTAGTAATGTCCCATTACAGAGCGGCTTAGTGCCGCTAACTGAAAACAAAGCACTGTTCTCAGCATGATGCTGCTTTTGGAGAGTCTGGTGCCCCCCCTGGGATTACTTTAGGCCCCCCAGTTTGAAGATTCCTGCTCTAGAGCATGTTTTGTTTGACTGCCCTTCATTGCATAGTACTGTCATAATCACTGTCGTTTGTTGAAAACACAGTTTTTAGGTCTCGCCTGACCCAGCGCTTGCGCTGGTCTGACGAGACTTTAGTAAGGGCTTCAAAAAATGCTACCGCCAGCTACATCTTGCAGTGCATGTGTGCGCACGCGCGCTTGAGCAGAGGCACTATATGGCATTCCTCATGCTCATTAAGCGCATCGCTCGCTGCGCACTTGATCGCGATCACTTTCACGTCGCGCGACGGCCACGCGCGCACCACTCGAGAGACTACCACTGCCACCCTGTGGCCTTAAATAGCAACGGCATCGCCTGTATTTAAAGGCTTGCAGGTACCGGTTGTGTAATTCAGTGATATTATGCAATAATAAACATTGATATTATGCAATAATAAACATTTTACAATAACTATGAGCAGATCGGATTCTTCTCGGAAACCAATCCCTTTGTCAAGCCATGACAACCCCCAATGTGCTAAACAGTTTAATATTACTAAGGTTAAGATTGTAATTAACTAGTGTGCATATTTACATCTCGTAATTAAATCATGCGCAACAAGACAGCTTCATAAAAGTTCAATACATCAAGCCAGTACAGGAATCCAAGTCTAATAACTATGATACAGAGCCACCCGATTCATCGAATCAAAACCAACGTAGGCCTTCATCCGATTCGAAACCTCCGTGCTTCAATGTGTTAACAGCCAGTCTACTGTTCTGGGATGGCAGGGTGCCCTACACACGCCTACAAAGCTCGAGTTGGAGTCATATTCATGTTTATCACGAAACACATGCCAACAGGGGTTCGAGGGTTGCTGTGGGATCCCCAACATGCTCTGCCATGCAGCATCAACTCTCTCTCTTTCACACACACAAGCTCTCTCTCTCACACACGCATGCACGCACACATGCACGCTCTCTCTCTCTCACACACACAGGCACGCACACATGCATGCTCTCTCTCTCTTTCTCACACACAGGCATACATGCACGCTCTCGCACTCACACACACACGCATACTCACACATGCAGGCTCTCTGCTCTCTTTCTCTCTCCCCCTCACACACATGCACACACACATGCACGCTCTCGCTCTCTTTCTCACACACACACACACACAAAGGCACACATGCACGCTCTCGCACACGCATACTCACACAGGCTCTCTGCTCTCTTTCTCTCTCCCCTTCTCACACACATACACGCTCTCACTCTCACACACATGCACGCACACATGCACGCTCTCTCTCCCTCTCTCACACACACACATACACACACCCATGCGCACGCTCTTTCTATCTCTCCCTCTCTCTCGCGCACACACACAGGCACTCATGCACACATGCATTCTCTCTTTCTTTGGTGTGTAGTGCCGAAGCACCATTGATTCCTGCTACGCATGGTAAGTCATTCATTGGTGCTTTTATTATGATACAAGGACCCCTTGCTCCCGGCCAGGCCTCCAGCACTGGTGGCGGCAGTGTGCAGTGCCGAAGCACTTTTGGACTTCTGCTATGCACGGTAAGGCATTCATTGGTGCTCACTGCTTTCAATAGGGCTATGGCTTGACAGCAGGCAGGCCTCTGCTCCCTGTCAAGTCTCCAGCAGTGGTGTTGCATCATTCATTCCAGCTGCTCAGGGCTGGTGCCCGTTAATGATTCTCCTGCAGCTGCGGAGTCAGCAGTGGGTGCGGTTGTGAAAGGCTAGGGTGGTGTGTGTGCGTTCCCTCACACCTTTTCCTGCTCTACTCCACGCTCCCCGCTTGTCCCTCGTGTGAATATTACAGAGGTCCGAAAAATACAGCATTTGAAATACGTAAAAACACGAAAAGATTGCATGAGAACCGGTGCCGCAGGTGCCTTTCCTCTCATTGATTGGATATACCCGCTCTCCCCACAACTCTCTCTCTCTATCACGCACACAAGCTCTCTCTCTCCCTCTCTCACACACGCATGCACGCACACAAGCTCTCTCTCTCTCTCTCTCTCTCTCTCTCTCTCTCTCTCTCTCTCGCACACATGCACACTCTCTCACACACACACACACACACAAACAGGCACACACATCACGCTCTCTCTCTCTTTCTCACACACACACAGGCACACATGCACACTCTCTCGAACACACACACACACACGCAAACTCCATCCTCTGTAATCTTTCCCGCACCAGTACTCTCTGTGTTGCTTCTGAGCCCTGCTTTTGTTATCTCCCTCCACCCGCCTTAAAAAAAAAAAAACCTTTGGCACTGCTTTATTTTTCTTTATTTACCAGTACAACTTGGATCAGTAAATAAAAAAAAAAGAAAACGTCACACGCACGCTGTAGGTGCGTTCATGTGTTATACTTTTACCTACAAAATGACACAACTGCTGTGACTGCATAATAGCATCTTTTTTTTTTAATGGGGGATTGCTCTTTATCCATGCTGCACAACATAACTAAACAAGCATTGGCACAGCCAATACGTCTCGCTTGGTGCAACAACATCAACTGTTGCATGGCTAAACACTTATAAGGTACAAGGTTTAGCCATGCAACAGCTGATGTTGTTGCAGCGAGGATATTGTGCTGCAAAACTAGTATAAGGTCCCAAAAGCAAGACCTATTGGCTATGCCAATGCTTGTTGAAACATGGGTATCGCGCGACAATTATAACTCAACCCAGTGAATGAAATGATGTGTTTTAAAATGTTTACATTTTAAAAATACTTTTGGGATGGGTATCAATCGTGCATGTCGTTTAGTTTATAATGTGGAGTACACTGTAAATCTACATCTCAAAACACATGGGTCATTTGACTAAAAGTGCGCATTGAAAGGGGCCCTCTCGTCCCTGGTCCAGGGAACACTTTCCTGGTTCGTTGCTTCAACCTCTCATGGGTGACCCTCTGACGTGTCCATCCACTTTCATTCATCTGTCAGAGGGGGTTGAAGCTTTGTCACCAAATGGCTCCCGTGTTCTTTTCTAAAAGTCTTTTATGTAATTAACCAGGGATGGGCGATATTCGTTCGTTAGGCGCCGTAACCTGCAGATTTTTGTCTGGGACAAAGTTTTAGTGTCCATTTTGTCCGCTGGACAGCTACAGCTGATAAGTCTTTGCAACCCCCAGAATCCTGCAATCCCTCTGTGATGCAAAGCATCAGCAGAGGGGAGAACCGAGAGTTCAGAAGATTTCAGAAAGCTGCTTATAATAGTGGCGGGTTTGCAAACTGGGTGCCCGGGATGGCAGTAAGGCCTCCCTGGGCTCCTCAGGAAGTTAGTGCCTCTGATGACGTGGTGGAAGGGGATTTGTAGATTAGTTGCAGTGGTGGGTTTAAAACTGGCGCGTAGCTAGGGGGGGGCGGTGGGGGCGGACCGCCCCAGGCGGCACTATATTTAGGGTGGCTGCGGCGGCCTTTATAATTTATTTAGGGACACAGTGTCACTGAATAAATTATAAAGTCCGCCGCGGCCGCAACGGCGCGCGCGGCCCGGCGGCCCAGTTTGAGTGCATGCAGCGCGCTGCGCACTGCGCGCACTGACCTACATGGTTGTAGTGCTGAGTGCGCCAGTGCGTCAGCACCTGCTGCTGCAATTGCCACCATGATGATTGATGACCGTTAATCTGCCCGCGCGGCGCCGCCCGCGTATACTGGTCCCATCCCAGCCTGCTCCAGGGCCGTCAATCTTGGAGAGCGCGTGCCAGCGCTACCAATGACGGCCCTGGGCTACATTTTTGCCCGGCCCTCGCGATGAGAACGTAGCGGTGACGCGTCACGCGCTTCACCACTACGCACTCTCGTGAGGACCTTGTGGCCTGGGGCAGTCTGCTCTGCTGCGTCCGACTCCGTGGATAATTCGTTTTAGTGCAGTAGTAGGTAAGAGAATGTGTTTCTTTTAAAAAAAATGCGCAGGTCCAGGAGGACACGTACTTCGTGCGCGCTTTATTTAAATAGTTTTTATCATTATCATGGCCGATGCAGGACAACAATAAGACAATAAAAGATGCCCCAATAACGCTAGTGATTAATGATCCGCTGGAGAGCAATTATTTGTCTGTTAGTAGTTTTTAAATGCAGATGAACTGTATTTTGTGTGGAAGCTCAGTGGGTTGCTGCCTTTGCCACAGAGATCCTTGTGTTACTTGCAGTTCAGAAGTTACAATCCTAACATAGGACAGTGACCAATGAACTGTCACCAAAGAGCTGCATACAAACATGAATGGTATAGATTTGTTTTGTGATATAGTTAGAACTTCCTCAGTCTTTCATCATTCTAATGTTGCTAAAATGAGTATGTTTGGGCAGAGATACATTTTTATCAGTAAAGCTGACCCCCATGGAATACTCTTTTAAATCCTAAGGTTGTGTTTCCCCAGACCAAACCCTCTCGAAATATACTGCCCACCAGTATGGATGACATGTGATTCCTACACCTTGTAATCCTCATTGGCTTATGTGACATTCCCTGTAGACTGATTTACATACTTGTATGATTCATTGTCTCTGTATAATGTGTTCGTGGTGTAAAGTGCTGACACACTACACTGATATGAGTAGCGCTAAACAACAAATGCATATGAGAGAGGGGCTACGGAGCGATGAGGGGCACTGGTGGAGGGTGACTGCAGGGCTCGAGTCGGGGTACCAGGCGGGTGGATGGCGTCCCCTCACTTATTTTAACGGGAGCTCGATTACTGGAGCAAATGGAGCCATGCATTTACTCTTTGGCCTCTCTGGGGCGAGATCGGAGCTCATTCAGAACGCTGCTCACGCGCTGGCTTCTCTGATGCAATGGCATCTAAGGGGTGAGCGAGGGGAGGCAATGAGTCTGATGGTGCAAGCCACCTTTCGTGACATCACTTGCTGTTGTGACGTCAGCGTCCTCCCACTTCTTTTTTTAGGACTTGTGCCCTGGGTGACAGTGAGGGAATCCGAGGAAGAGGTCATGGTGTGGAGGGGGAGCTAGGGTGAGATGAGGAGCACTGGTGGAGGGTGGTAGTGAGGGAGTCTGAGGAGGAGGTCATGAGGGGGAGAGGCTACAGAGAGATAAGGGGCACTGGTGGATGGTGGCAGTGAGGGAGTCCCAAGGAGGAGGTCATGAGGGGGAGGGGCTATGGGGAGATGAGGGGCGGGGGGCGTGGCTTGGGCGCCGATGGCGATGGTCGCCTGAGAGCTCGGCTCCGGGACTGAGCCCGTGATTATCCTGTAAATCGGAGGCTGCGGGGCACCCCAGCCCCCGCATTCTGCTGATCGGCCCGACGGAGACCTGCCGGGGCCCTTGGCGCGATCTGCACGAGCGGTGACCCGGCGAAAAATCGAAGTTTGTGGAACTGCGGAGTGCGACCCAACATGGCGCCCGGACTTCATTGTCCCCTTGGCCGGATCCATTAGACTGGAGGAACATCACCAGCAGCGGTGCATCCCCTGCTCTGCCGTCTCCCAGTGGTGGGTGGATCTGGACATCGGTCAGAGCGGACTCTTTCAACGGGGATTGCACTCGGATGGGCGGATGCCCACGCTATAGCGGATCCCGCACGCGGACGTCTGGAGGTCCCGACGGTGGCCCCACTCCCTACACCGCACTTGGCTACTTTTTCCTGGCCGACCCACTTCCATGGGAGGCGCAACCCTTTGGCGCCGCAAATCGTCCGGTGGAGTTGGTGACCCTCACTCCGGGACTCTATCGGCCGTGCGGGCCTGCCTGACCTGGCGACGATTGTCTCCGCCTCCTCCTCGGTGCCCTCAGACGACGTGTTGGGGGCGCGAGCCGAAGCTGAGGCGGTCCAACAGGCCCTGGAGACTGGGATCTCCGGCACTCGACCTGAGGCCCAGCAACCGAGAGAGTCATAGCCGGCACCTGCACTCGGAGACGCCTGCTCCTGGACCCGCACGGAGTGCTCCCGGCGACATGGGGAAACCTAGAGGAGCCAAAGGGGCTACCCCAGCCGCCTCAGACTCGGAGACCCAGGACAAAGAGGAACGTGGGGACCCGGAGAGTTCTGGCGGTGCATCAATGCAACAGCAATTTGACCGCGTCTTAGAGGCGATAGCGACCACGCGCTCGGCCCTCCAGCAGGACATTGCCCAGGTAGCGACGAGCCTAGGTCTCCTTAGAGCGGACCACGGCAAACTTTCGGACCGGGTCAAGGAAGTGGAGAGCTCGGTGAAAACCTTGGAGCCGGCACAGCGAACCTTGACTGCGGCTATGAAGGATGCTCTATCCCGGATTACGGCCCTGGAGCAGAGAGCGGAGGATGCGGAAGGCCGTAACAGGAGGAACAACATTCGTGTGGTGGGCCTGCCGGAAAAGATTGAGGATGGCGACATGGTGGCATACTTGGAGGCCTGGCTTCGAGACACGGTGGCCCCGGAGGGTCTATCCTCCTTCTACACCCTGGAGCGTGCCCATAGAGTCCCAGCGAGGCCACCGCAGCAGGGACGTGCCCCGCGACCGGTGGTGGCACGGTTATTGCACTTTAGGGACAGAGACCTCATCCTCAATGCCGCCAGACACAATGGACCATTCAAAGTGGCGAAGAGCCAGGTGAACATCTTCCCGGATTACACCTATAAAACTCAACGCAGACGGTTTTCCTTCCTGGCGGTCAAGCGCGAGCTCAGGAGCGAGGGCATCCAGTACTCGCTCCTATATCCTGCGAGGCTCCGCATAATTGTCGATGACAAAACTCAGTTCTTCGATACCCCAGAGGACGTCTGTAACTGGCTTGAACTCTATAGAGCGGGGAAAGATGGCTTCGGCTCCTCATCTCAGCAGGCGGCGGAGCCGGAGCAGAGACGGCGATCCAAGAGGATTCGGAGTCGCCGTGGCCGCTCAGGAGGTCCCTCAACTGCAGAGACATCGACGGAGCGGAAGGGAGTACTAGAGGTGTTATCAGCGCTGTCTGGCTCACGGGACGATGCCATTGAGGAGGAAGCGGACCCTGGTGGCGAGGGGGTTCCAACGGACTCCGAGGAATCAGTGACTGACAGCGTCCATACGCCGGTGATCACACCGAAATCGGTGGAGGACCTTCTGGATGGACAGGGGTAACGGGGTGAGCTACTTCATTTTGGGAGGGGGCCCGGCGGGGGGGTGGCGGGTGCCGACAATAGATGCTGACTCCCGGGGAAGGGAGGGTGGGGTGCCCTGTTTTTGCCCCGAGGGTTTTTTTACACTGTTTTGGGCTTGCTTTAGTCCTGGTGGCCTGAGCGTCGAGGGCCCACTGCCTCCGCCCGGCCCGCACCTGGCCCTTAAGGCCTTCCTACGGTGGCGACCGCAGGATTAGTAGGGGAAAGTGGGTTGTTGGAGGGTATGGTTTGGATGGGAACTAGATGGTACTATTTGGGTCCTGTTCTGGGGAGGGTGGATGGGGAGTTGGTTCACACTTGGGTTGTTAAGTTTTGGTTGGGGAAAATGGCCGCCATCAGTGCTGAGGTGATCGATGTCCTTTCTTTGTTGGGACCCAGATGGGGAGACTTTGCGAGAACGATATGGGACAATGGCTGATGTTGCTAATCTGAAATGTGTCACTTGGAACGTGCGGGGGCTTCATACTATGTCCAGGCGTCACAAAGTCCACGCTTATTTAGTGCGTAGGGGGATACAAATGGCGCTGCTGCAGGAGACTCATCTGAACAAGGCGGAAGGGGCGGCGCTACAGCGTAGGTGGAGGGGGCAGGTCTTTTGCACTTCGTACTCCGCGTATGCCAGAGGGGCGCTGACCTGGGTTAGAGCTGGGGTTCCCTTCCAGGTCACGAAAACAGTGATAGATCCAGAGGGGCGTTATGTGGCCATTTCGGGGACTTTGGGAGGGAGAGACCTAAACGTTTGCTGTGTGTACGCTCCTAATGTGGACCAGACTGCCTTCCTTTCCAGGTTATCGGGCTCGTTGGCCCACTTCTTCTCCGGGCCCCTCCTGCTCGGTGGAGATTTCAACTCAGTAGTGGATGTAGACACTGACCGCTCGCATCCACCCCTCCCCGATTCTCCGGTTCGTCGCATGGCTAAGGGTCGTAGGGACTGGCAGACTCACTGGGGTCTAACGGATATCTTGAGGGCGCAACACCCCACAACTAGGGACTACTCCTACTTCTCGAGCCTCCATGAGTTGCACGTTAGACTGGACGGATTTCTTGGCTCGCCCGAACTGGTTTCAGCAGCGGTCCGGTCTGAATATTTGACCAGGACCATATCAGACCATAACCCCCTCCTGCTGGACCTTCGTTGGTTTCCCGGGGTGCCTGCGGTGCCCACCTGGAAATTACGGCCCGAGATCCTTGAGGACAGTGTTTTCAGGGCGGACCTAGGTGATAAGATCTCAGAGTACTTTGCGTCCAACGGTGGCACCGCGAGCTCGAGAGCGTTAGAGTGGGACGCTTTTAAGGTGGTGGTGAGGGGGTACTGTATTTCTAAAAAGGTCGGCATGAGGCGAATTATCCTCGCCGACCTAGAGGCAGCGGATCGAAAACTCCGCGAGCTGGAACTACGCCGCCCCGGGCGCCCTGAATTACAGGCACGCACGGCGGAGGCGAAGGAGGCGGTGGCGGCAGAGGTCGAACGGCTTCGCTGTTTTGACTACAAGGCCTATACGGTTCGGTCCATCGCAGAGGGGGATAGGTCGAGCGCGCTGCTGGCATGGCTGGCCAACCCTACGCGTCAGTCCTCACTGACGACGTCCATGCGCAAGGCAGACGGAACCGAGGTGTACACTCAGCCTGCGATTCTGAGCTGCTACCGGCAATATTACGAACGCTTGTACCGCAGTCGCTCTGCCCGAGACCCTGACCTGTTCGATAATTATCTACGGCCTCTAGAGATCCGAACAGTGGAGCAGGACGTGGCGAAAGCCCTGGGGTCCGACATAGAACTGGGAGAGATCCGTAGCGCCATTAAAAAGATGGCGAGGAATAAGACCCCGGGCCTGGACGGCCTTCCTGTGGAGTTCTATGCAGCTTATGCTGATCTCCTAGCCCCTAGGTTGTTGATAGTATACAGAGAGGCGAAGAGGCTTGGGCGACTCCCGGGCTCGATGTGCGAGGCATTGGTGGTCCCGCTCCTCAAGCCCGGAAGGGACTCATCCGATCCGGGGTCTTACCGTCCCTTATCAATGCTGACGGTTGACTATAAAATACTGAGCAGCATCTTGGCCTCGAGGCTACTAGGACACATGAGCTCCTTGGTACATGAGGACCAGGCTGGCTTTATCCCCAGGCGTAACACGACCATGAACATTCGCAGGTTGTTCCGCTTGCTAGGGGAACCGCTTGTGGACGCCCCGTGCCCGGTTGTCTTATCGGTAGACTTAGAGAAGGCTTTTGATAGCCTGGAATGGGACTACCTTTGCACTGTACTACGGAGGTTCGGCCTCGGTGAGGGCTTCATCAGATGGACCAGGGTTCTGTACGCCTCGGCATCGGCCAGGGTTCGGGCGGGACCGCTGATTTCCTCACAATATCCGGTGGAGCGAGGCACGAGGCAGGGATGTTCGTTATCCCCACTTCTCTTTGCGCTGGCGGTGGAGCCACTTGCGCTGCATCTCCGGTCGGGAGCCCATTACACGGGCCTGTGGACTCCTTCGGGCCCGCACTACATTTCGCTGTATGCAGACGACCTGCTGCTCTTCCTAGAGGACCCGCTCGTTGCCTTACATGGAGCTGCGACGGCGCTCACGGAGTTTGGGGAGGTCTCGGGCCTCCGAGTGAATTGGACTAAGACCTGTCTTTTCCCGGTTCGTAGGGGCACCCCTACCCCTGCTCTAAGTAGGGAGATTAGATGGGAACCCGACTGCTTTAAGTACCTGGGGGTGTACGTCTATCATGAACCTTCTGACCTCCTGGATGGGAACATTGCCCGCGGCACTCGAGCACTTCGAGGCAGTATGGACTTCTGGGCCACGCTACCGCTCTCGGTGGCAGGGCGGATTGCTTTGCTTAAAATGGTGGCGCTTCCCCGGTTGTTATATTATTTCCGGACACTACCGATCTGGGTCCCACCGGCCACGTTTCGACTATTACGATCAATGATAGTCGGATTCCTCTGGGGTTAGGGCCGCCGGCGGGTGGCCCTCAAGACCCTGATGCGGCCGAAGGCTGAGGGTGGGCTTGCGGTGCCGGACTTCGAAAAGTATTATTTAGCGGCGCAGCTCCAGACCTTCACCCAGGAGATCGCCCGGGAATTCCGGGGCCCAGAAGACAGGAGGGGAACGGGTATGGCCAGGCATGTTCTCTCCTTCATAGCGATGCGACAACGGTTGGCCTTGCGGGACTTGTCGATGGAGGAGCGGACCGTTCGCCTGTGCTGGAACCGAGCTCACGCCCGGGGCCACCTGAGAACACCGTATGCGCCCGAAATACCTCTGGGGATGCTAACGGCTTTGCCCCATGGTGGCGATTGGTCACGGTTGGCGAACTGGGAGGACGCCGGCCTACAGCTAATAGGTGACCTATACGAGGACGGGGCGCTCTTGCCCTTTCAGGAGCTCATTGATCGCTTCGGGATTCCCCGCGGCGACTTTCTGCAGCACTCGGCCCTTGTCCGAGCGATCCAGGCGCACTGGAAATGCGGGCAGGAGGAACCTCCTTTATCCCCGGTATGCCAATACGTGATGATGTCTGCGGGCACGGTGAAGGCGGTCACTTGCCTTTACGGCAGACTGATCAATGAGGGGCTGGCTCCCCTCACTACTCTGAGAAACCGTTGGGAGGAGGACATTGGCAAGGAGATCCCGGAGACGACCTGGTCCCAGCTGGTGCGGCGAGCCTGGAAGGGCACACGCCACGCCCGCTTTCAATTGGTCCACTACTACGTGCTCCATAGAGCATATCTGACCCCGGTGAAAATCAGGCGATATTTTGCTACGAATTCGGCGGAATGCCCCAGGTGCCCGGCCCAGGAGGCGGACCTTCTCCACATGCTGTGGGCCTGCCCGGGATTGTCATCCTATTGGGTAGAAGTGGGGAAGACCCTGGAGGAGACGACGGGGAGATCCTTATCGTTTGACGCGGCGGTGGGACTCCTGCACTGGTTCCCTCATACCCCCAAGAACAAAATATCTAGCAAGTTCATTGATTTAGGGCTGCTCCTTGCTAAACGAGAGGTGACCAGGAACTGGAAGGCACGAGCTGGTCCGACAGGAAGCCGATGGCACAGCGAACTTTTGAAGTGGGCGACGGGGGAGAGCACGCTAAGATACCAGCTAGCTTGGAGGCAGCGTAATGAGAAGGCACAGGAGGCAGCGCTGGAGTGGGAGACGTTAGTGCAGGCCCTTAGGGATTATTGCGCCCCCAGCGACTCTGAAAGTGAGGAAGCAGCTCGCCCCAAGTCCCGATAGACGATTGCACTTTTCAGCTCTGTTGCTTTCCCCATGGGTCCTTTAGCAGATCCTGTTGAGGTTGTTGCCGTGCGCTGATGGCGGGGTTGGGTGGGTTCTCTTTGGTTCGTAGCGTTTTTGAGGGTGGGGTTTTTCTTTCTGGGTTTATAGGCTTGTTTGGAAAAGCAGATGACGGACAGTGGATCATCCGGACCAGCCTCGACATCCTTCTGAGCCCCCATTGAATTTCGCCGCCCGACCCTAGGGTTGTGGGCTGAATGGCTGTGTAAGAAACTTACGGCGGGGGGACGGAGGGGTGTGTCTCATTGATCTTGCTTGTTATATAATGCTGGTCGATTATGTAACGATTTACTGATTCCTGCAATAAAAATATATTTAAAAACAAAAAAAAAAAAAAAAAAAAAATGGGGAGATGAGGGGCACTTGTGGCGTGAGGCAGTGAGGGAATCTGAGGAGGAGGTCACTAGGGGGGCCATGGAGGGATGAGGGGCACTGTTGGAAGGTGGTAGTAAAGGTATTTACGGAGAAAGAGGTTATTAGTGTGGCGCCAAAAAAGACTTTCGCATCAGCGCTAAAGCCGGCCCTGTCATGGCCTTTCTGTTTTTGTTTATTTAATTAGCAGTCGGGTCATAAGGGCTACTGTGGAACATACTTTAAAGTGCATGCTAATTATATTTACTGCTATATTCAATGTTTTAAGTTTGAAGGTGATTTTACTAATGTTTTTACCGGGAAAAAGCAAAGTGGAGCCCGATGGTGCCTGATATGGGGCTGGGGCCCAAGGTCAGCTGTAAGATAAGGTGCACTGGAGAGAGGAATAGATAATCACGCCTGTAAGGGAGAGCGTTGCCGAGTCCGGGGTCAGGTGGAGGTAGTAATGAAGAGGGCTTTGTATCCGGTCTGTGTTGGCAAGGTGGAGCTGACTGACCCCTTTGTGCTGCGTTTAGTTTTAAGGCGCACAAATTAATTTGCTGTTTTTGAAAGATAAATAATCACAGGCTTCGACACTGTTAAGTTGGTTTTGGGTCCACAGAGCACATCACATTTGTGCAGGTCCCCACTGCTTTAATGGGGGGGGGACCATGATGTATGGTCATTTAATGTCAGCTGTAGATGAAGGTTACATGAACAGTGTCATGTATGTGCATGTTTGCATTGTGTTGAGGGGATTACCAGGTAATTGTTCACGCAGCTCTCTGATGGATGTCACATGCGGTTTTTCTGAGTCCCCAGATAGATCATGCAGTCTGTGTGTTCTCTTTTGTACTGCCAGTCACCAGTGTATTCAACTGTGTAGCCTTGGACCGTGTCATGTATGTGCATGTAACTTGCATGATCAAGGTAACTATTAGCGGCGATACTACGTGTCTCTCGGACCTCTTTGAAGTGCAGGGGGGGAGGGGGGGCGGCAATCTGAGGGATAGCCCCGGGCGCCACAAGCTCTAGCTACGCTACTGGGTTAAAAAGTTTAGTCTAGGATGCAGAGGAGGGGGATTCGGCCTGGGTGACGGCTTGCTCACCCACTGGTAGTAGGTCAAGCCTGCCGTAAACAGGGATGGGATGCAGGGAGGGGTTGCATGAGGCCTGGTTAGCAGGTGTCTGCAGCTGGAGAGGGGCGGGACACGAGGCAGCCGGTGGCAGAAAGAGGCAGTGTTGGATCGGGTGACGGGAGCGCCTGTGGAAGAAATGTGGATTGGTCTAGGCTAGGGAGAGTGGGGCTAGCCGGTCACATGGCCATGGAGCTGCCAGTGCCAGGGCAGGGATATCCCGACCAGCGGCTGCCCTCAACTGTGGGGCATGACTGAACAGGCATGTTGAGGCATTACGACATGATGATAATGCGGGGGTTGTCTGTCTGTCTGTCTCTCTCTCTCTCTCTTGTAGGGGGGGCGCTGCTACACGTCAGAACGGGGCCTCCATAACGGACTTACCAGATGGTGGCAGCACAGAGCGGTGATGCTAGCCAGAGGTAAGGGACGATGGTTCAGGGTTGTGAAGATGACAGAGTCAGTTGCAAAGAGCAGCTATTCTATAGACATAGGGCACGGGGTGGAGTTTGTTAGTTGGCGATTTTTTGGAGGAGTGATTGAGGTCGATGAGTTGGGTTTTGAGGAGTTACTGGACGGCGATTTACGTTTTCTGCAGAGGAAAGAGGGAATTATTTCTGCAAGGTGGCTGCAGGGTTGTGAAACAATGGTCCAGTGTTGGTTAAGGCACACGAAGGGTGGTAAAGATGAACCGCTGTGGTATAGTGAGGGGGATTCACCGTCGACAGGGTACTGGTGTCCTCATATTTATGAGACGAAGGGAGGGCACCATAGACTAGGCAAGTGTATCTGGGATGAGAAGCAGCTAAAGGCATGCTTATATAGTTAGTGGGTCTAGTATAGCCTTAAGTAGTATGGGTTGGGGATTCACTCAATGCCAGCAGACTAGGTCAGAGTTGGTTTCCAACCACTGGTGGCATTTTTTGTGAAGTTCCTTGCCTTGAAGGGAGAGTGTGGTCCAGCACAGCCTGCCAGGTATCAGACACCAAAACAAGCATTTGCAATGCAATAGGTCTCGCATTTGTTAAAGTTAGAGCTGTTGGCGTTTTTATATTTACATAGCACTATTGCCAGTGGTATAAAAAAGCAAGAGTTAAAAACAGTCATTTTCCACACCAACAGCTCTAACTTTAACAAATGCGAGATCTATTGCATAGGAAATGCAATCTGTCTCGCATTTGTTGGAGTTAATGGCATTATAAAAGCCATTTTTTTTTAAAACATTTTTTTTTTACCAAGCCATGTTGCAGGGTGCAGTACCATATGTGGCCAAAAGAGGTCCCATATAGCACTGCACCCAGCAAAGTTGGAGTTATTGGCATTATAAATACCAATGATTTTTTGCCTATGTTCATTGCACAAGTGACACTTCACTTGATGCCTGTCCGCACAGCTGTAAATGCACTTCAACTCCTAATCATGAATTGTCTTATATTACACAATTGTAGGATGTCAGTTTCTTTCTTGTATCCAGTGTCAATGAAACTGCTTGAGGTACCATCATATTGTCATATTTACGCTGAGAACGCATTAAGGGCATTCATTGAATTGGTCACTCACACTCATTTCGTCTGTTCTTTGCAGATTATGCTCGTGTGTATGCACTCACAAGAGCACTTTTTATTTTTCTATTCGTCAGTAGTGAATTATTTTCGACATTCAGTGAGGGTTTACACAGTTATATCACACCCCACGGTGTTCCATATAGTGACCGGGGTTCACGTAGTTGTGTGCACTGATTCATAATTTGCAAGTTTTTCTTGGTACATTTAGAGAACCTGGTTTGAGGCTTTTATCAGCACTTATTAACTGTGGTTCAGCCTATCTGTTATTCAGTATGATTTTTCACAGGTGAACTTGTATCTCCTTTTGTGCCTTTTCCTTTGGATTAACATCACAGAGTTGAGATATTCCTTTGTGTATAGTATAGAGCATATTTTGATATCCAGTTTCGTTTTTTGTATTTATAGAGGACCCTGAAGAAGGAATAGCCATCCCGAAATGCATTGGGCATCTCCACCATCAGAATGTTCATGAAATTGGTGTTTTCAAAAATACTACAAAAAAGTTTGTTCCTCATCCTTTGAGAGAAATTGGAAATAGTGATTTTAGTATAGGTTTTTGCTTTTCGCTTGGTTAAATTGATGCAAACTACAAAGTTGAACTTGCAATTGAATAAATAACAACAAATTACATGTGTGTATCCTACAAATGTATAATATAAGACAATTGATGATTAGGAGTTGAAGTGCATTTACAGCTGTGCGGCCAGGCATCAAGCAAAGTGTCACTTGTGCAATGAACATTTATAGTTGAGGCAGGCAACCTCTTCCTGACCTGCACGCATATTAGATTAAAATAGGGTTATTCATGTTTTCATTTTCAATAGAAGTTTAGGCGTGCGCAACACTATTCACGTTAACGTTTTTTACCTAGCCATGTCACAGGGTGCAGTACCAAATGTGGCCAAAAGAGGTCCCATGGGGCCTCTTTTCATCACATATGGTACTGCACCCTGCAGAAGATATGGTAAATTCACCCTACCCATAATGCATTGCATGCAAGACAGTACCACAAGTACATTTAAATTGCTATGTCCATATATACAATTAGTTGCTTTGAACTGTGACAAAATAATTATTATATTAATTCCGGATTAGGTTGTACTCTGTAGGGAGCTGATGAAGGGAAATTTATAGAAGGTCTAACATAAATGCAAGATGTGCTAGTAAGTAAAGTAATCACTGCCAGCCTCGCTTTGGACCAAATGTGTGTCTTCCATTCCAGCCCATTGTTTCCCACTCCACTGAAGGCCTGCACACTACTGACCCCACTGTCTCATGGAGCTATTCGCCTCTTTAGGTTGTCTTCAAGACATGCTGTATTCAGGATGTGGGCATAGAGCTACGCCCACTTTCCACCCATCTTTTTAATTGGCTCCTATCCGTAACCTTTGTAAATGGTGGCTTTTCATTGGTCAATAGGCTTAGTAGTCCCTCTTTAGTAACGCCTTGTCCCTTCTTGTAACCGCCCATGAGGACACCCCTGTTACATATGTTGTTACTCCCTAGGTTTTAATTATGGAAGACTCACGACTATGATGATAATTAGGATGAGGGAAAAAGAATCCCCCCTACCCCTGCTCCAAAACAGAGGCATATTGAATTAAAAGTTGATTAGTGGAAAGTGAATCTTCTAAACAAATTTCAGGTTTTTCAAAAGCATAATTTCTTAATTGATTCTGCATTCATTCAGAAAGTTCACAATAATTTACATGAAACACAATTGTATCCTTGAAAAGCGGTACTAGAAAATCCTTGCTCTAGGTGATTTATTCAAATTACAGTTAAAAGATGCAGTTTCCATCTATAAACCATCCAAAGTGCCTGTCAATGATGAGAATTATGCAGAATCAAATTTAAAATTAAAATAAAAACAGTTAAACAATAATCAAGAAAAATACAATTAGAAGTAAGTTTCTGGACAAAATTGTAGCAGAAAGGAGACCAAATACCAGGGTAGCCAACAACCAGCAAGCTCCACTACAGGAACAAGCCACACCGACCTAACTCCGGCTGCCTCTACTGCCTGTAGGAAGCCACCAGCACCAAGTGTCAACCGCTAGGAAGGGCAGGATATGGAATTGCCTGGCCCCAGCAGCCGCCAACAATCACCGCCATAAGCCATCTCGCACTTAAGACAGGCAGCACGAGTACCACAATAACACATCGTAGTACTCAGTCACTGCTGGATACTACTGCTATAGGGCGGATACCACAGCAGCACATCACAGTAGTGAATGCTGCCACAACCTGCTGCACCCTCTACGTCTGCTGTTCGGCTGCAGTCTGGTCCAGAAAGGGCTCCAAGGTGTCCAAGTGACTCCCTCACCGGACTTCGTGGCTTCAGGGACTCAGAGGACTTCAAGCTCCCACCCCGACCTCCCCCTCCAGAGCCTCCTTTATGTGTGAACTCCTTGTGGCCTTCTCTTTCCTTGCTCTTTGAACACGCTTGTCCTCCTATATCAGTGTAGGAACCAGTTGGAAGAGTGTACACAGTTGGAGAAGTGGGAGAAAGGATGATGGTGGTAACACACATTTTTGGGCACGTAGATCAACTCTAACTGGGAGAGAAGAGTTGATGTTTTACAGAGCTACGGGAAAAGAGTGTCTGCTGAATTGCCAAAGAAAAGAGCAGTAAAGGAAAAGCATATAGAACAAACAAGAGTTTTCCCGGTTATGCCCAGATGAGAAGGAGTGGTAGACTCCAGGGAAGGTGGGTAGAGCACGGAAAAGATGCTTAAGGATGGGCAGGTAGTTGAAGCGGTAAGTGAATATATCACAGGTGAATGGCCTATGGAGGTAGGTGTTGGGGCTGATAAAGGCACTGAAGGTTAAGGAGGACTGGGGCAGGAAAGGGCTAGCAATGGGGACAGAACGTAGAAGGCCTTGGTTGAAGGCGGGGTAAAGGAGAAAAAATAAAAGGGAAGAGGAACAAGGTGAAGGAAATTCAAACGGTAAGACGACACCGGTTTATATGGGTGTTACCAAATAATTGGTGGTGCGTATGATGCTATCCACAAATGAAAAAAAATATGAAGCGGTGTTGGCAAGAAGGCATTTGATGGCTCTATTTTCTTTGACTGGGAGCTGCCAATGGAATACTCAATATTGTGCACATTTAGGTGCTCAGCAGTTTTTTGCAAAGAGCTTTCACATTCAGGACTAGACACAAGGATGTGACAGTACTTAGATGATTTTTTGCTTGCTACAACTGAGGGTGAGCAGGGGAGAAGTAGTCAGGTAAGTGAAAGACTGACTTGCAGAGCTTTAAAGACCTGATGGGGGATTTGGGAATGCCTTTTCATGCTTTAGAAAACTTAAGAACATGCATATGTGTTGAATTTTGGGCAGTGAGCTGAATGTGATGAAGATGGAAGCTAGCAGGCAGAAGGAGATGGAGATGGTGGGAAGCTTAATGTCAGGTCTGAGGAAGTGGTTAGTGTTACAAAAACTGGAAAAGAGGAAAGTACAGGCACTGCTTGGCCAACTGAATATTACTATCTGGGTGATTAAGGCAGGGTGTTGTTTGCAGTTGAATAGGTTTTGCTATGTTTAGTGCTGGTCACCTCACAATAGGTTTGAACTGAAGGCAGGAGTGAATGAAAGCCGACCTAAAAGTGAGAGGCTTTTCTGAGGGACTTAATGGTGTTACCATGTACACTCTGCAGGTGAAAGAGGAGTGGCAGGTGCAGATATTTTCTTATCAGGGTTTTTGGTCTGTTCTGGCTTACAGGTGAAGTACAGAGCAGTGGCCAGAGGCATGGTAGTGTCGGAGAAAGGGCATTGCTTTTTTGGAGGTTTTACCCCCTACTAATACCGTTTGTATACTAATTCCCACACGCACAGTACCATGTGACGTTTCACGTGGACAGTCAAACATTGTTAGCTTTAGTTAATGGTTAAACTACCAGAGAGGAGAATGTTTTGAGCTTCTTGAAGGTGTTCATGTTTGACACACACATACTTTGAGGACAGCAGGTCCCAGCAATCTAGAACAGCAAAGCAGATGCTTTGTCTCGTTCACAATGGCACATATTCCGTGTGCTTGCCCTGGAAGCATACACAACTAATACGTCAATGACGAAGAACTATGGGAAATAGGAGGGCGAGGGTGTTTCATTTGGTGGAGGAGTCCTAAGCAACACCCACCAGATCAAGCTATATGTGGGCATCAGGTGCATTTTTAGCCAGTGGGCGCAGAGGCATGGAAAAGGGCAGTTGGACCTTTTAAGGAGATTGGAAGATGTGATTAGTTTAATTTTCATGCACATTGAGAAGGGATTATCTGCAATTGCAAGAAAGCTAGTAGGCATTGCTTTCTAAAGAAAATGCTTTATGGGTTACAAGCTGACACTAGAGCAGCAGAATCTCATAATGTTTGAAGGTTAGGCAATGTTTACAGGTAGGCCAGGGAGGTATAGGGGCTGATGACATACCGGACACTGGCAGCTTTACTTACTAAATTGTGTGACATACGTTTTTTGCTGGAGAAGCCTTTGTTACCTGCACTGTGTATAACGTGTATGATTTTTGGGTCACTGGGGGTTCCTCAGGAAATAAAGACTTATGGAAGTTGATCTTTAAATATCTTCTGTCAGAGAACAGGAGGTACTGCCTTTCAGAAGCAGCTCAGTCAATGCTGATGCTGCTGTTCTTCACAAGGCTGGTTTACTCTCCTGCATAAGAACACAAGCAAGCCTTCTTATGCTCTGGATCTTCAGCAGATTCTGCTCTGTCATGGGCTCCATATTTGAAAGAGTCCTGATCCCATATTTTCAAAGGGATCGAAACGTTTTCGACTTGTAGGAAAACCCATAGCATAAGTATTTTAATTTAATGGACAGTGGTCTTTTCCATATGATATGCAGAACTATCACTTTTTTCACATGAATAGCTCATACTTAGAGCACCAACCACTTTTGTTAGTCGTCATTTTTTATTGTGCTTTGGTGAAAACTGCCTTTCAGCTACAATTATTGTTTTTCTGAGATTGTGTTAGGGAGCACTGTTCATTTATTTACCCAGGCCTCAGTGATCCCTGGGTTCCGCATGTATGTTAGTAAGAAGATAAAAACATGTTACAGGTTCTGTTTCAAGTGAAATATGCCTACGAAGCAAGCAGGACTAAAGTCCCTGACTGACTACATTCTAATATTAGAGATTTCAAGTACATCTAAGCAGTCTACTCAGTGAGCGCCCCCCTACACCGTCTCCCCAGAGGGGCAAGCATTGCTGACCCCTTGAACTCCCAATCTAATTAGAACTCACTTACTAGTCCACTGGGTGCAGCCACTGTGCATGGACTACCTCTGAGTTCTCAACACATGTACAGTATGCAGACCAAATCTCCCCTGCCACTGATTGCTCACTCAGCTTTCTGGATCCATCCTGTACCCCATGAATGGGCCATCCTCAAAGGCAGGGTGTCAGAGTTTGCTTGAGCTAGGTTAGCTGGGATGTACATCTTCTATGGTGTGTTTACAGATGTATGCACAGGGTATATGGGTGTCGGCAGAGGAGTGTGCGCTGGATTGGGACGTGTGTAGAGTATATGTTTATTTGCAGGTGTCTATGGTTTGTGTCTGTGCAGGGTGTGAGTGTCTGCAGTCTGTATATGCAGAACTGTGAGGTGTTACACCCCCGTAATAAATATACTCTCTAATGGTGGGGAACAAGTGCTTTAAATCGGGTATGGTGAGGGGTTTGAAGGGGTGACCTATTCTTAGGACACCCCCGCGCCGCACGGCCACCAGCTGTCGCGTGTGCCCCCCCCGCCTGCCTGCCGCTACCCTCAGCCTTCTTGAGCCCTCCCGCCCTCGGGCCACGCCCCCCGCCGCCACTCGTAGCTCCCGCATCCCTGCCCTCTGCTGCCTCGTTCAGGTTTTTGTGCTGTTTTATTGTATTACTGTATAATTGTATAACTTGTTTCCTGTTGCCCCCCCCTGTGCTGCTGTCCTCTGCGCCCACCCACCCCGCTTCCCGCCGCCGGGAGTGTGGACACGCCCCCTTCCTCCCCGCACCCGCCTTCCAGCTGCTCCTCCCTCCCTGCACTTCGCCATAAATGGCGACCGTGCGCACGCGCAGCGTTGACGCGCAGCGGGCGCGCCGACTGAGTGCCGAAGGTAAGCCCGTCTGCGGCCGTCCGCGGCCGGACCGCGCCCAGCGCCAGGAACCCTGGCCCCCGCAGACCCCGGCCCACCCGCCGGACGTACGACACCGCCGCCCTCAACGCACTCAACGCCGGCCGAATCCCGGGATGCTACCGAGCCACCCCGAGACGCACCCACGGACCCTTCTGCTGCCACTCCTGCAAATTCACCTGCCTCCAGACCTGCACTACACCAGCACCGACCAAGAAGATCAACAGCAGCAGCCACCTGAATTGCATCCTGCTCAACACCCGCTCCATCCACAGACACGCCATCGAGCTCTAAAACCTGCTTGACACAACCTCACCAGACATCGCCTTCCTCACGGAAACCTGGATGAACGCCTCTTCAGCGCCCGACATCGCCATCGCCATCCCAGACGGCTACAAGATCATCCGAAGGGACCGCATCAACCAGACCGGAGGAGGCATCGCCATCGTCCACAGGAACACCATCCGCATCACGACCAACACCGACGACACCCTCGCACCCGCCGAGCACCTGCACTTCCAGGTCCACATCAACCCCAAGACCACCCTCAGAGGCATCCTCATCTACAGACCCCCGGGACCACGCACACAATTCAGCGAGGACATCGCCGACTTCATCAGCCCGCACGCCCTCCCCTCCGCTGACTACATCCTCCTCGGGGACCTCAACTTCCACCTGGAGAACAACAACGACCGCAACACCACCACCCTGCTGGACAACCTCGCCAACCTGGGACTCAAGCAGCTGGTCAACACCCCCACCCACTACGCCGGACACACACTCGACCCCGTCTTCTCTTCCAGCAAGGACATCGCCTTCAGCCACGCCACCGCACTCCACTGGACGGACCACAGCTGCGTCCACTTCAGCTTCAGAAGGACCATGGTCCACCACCACCAGCAACAGGTTGCACGCAGAAGCTGGAACAAGATCACAGCCGACCAGCTCGCGGCCTCCCTGAACATGAACCCTCCCACCAGCGCAACGAACCCAAGCCATGCAGCCATCAACCTCGCGAAGTGGATCAGCAACTGCGCAGACGACCTCGCCCCTCTGAAGACCCCGCCTAGCAGGCCCGTTAGCAAGAAAGCCCCATGGTTCACCGACGAACTCAAGAGCTCCAAGAAGAACTGCCGAGCCCTCGAGAGAACATGGCGCAGAGACCCGACACCAGACAACATGACCACCCTCAAGCTCGCCACCCGAAAACACCACCAACTCATCCACGCCACCAAGAGAACCGCATTCAAGGAACGACTGGACAACAATGCACACAACAGCAAGGAACTCTTCACCATCGTCAAAGAGCTCTCCAACCCCAACGCCGGTAACAACAACATCACCCCTTCGCAAGACCTCTGCAACTCCCTCGCCTCCTACTTCCACAACAAGATCGCTGACATACATAACAGCTTCAGCACTCAACCGAGGCACGCCACGACCGAACCACCGCCCCCCACCACTACCCTCCGTGCCTGGACCCCGATCAGCACCGAAGACACTGCCCACACGATGAACTCCATCCACTCCGGATCTCCTACCGACCCCTGCCCTCACCACGTCTTCAACAAGGCCGACGCTGTCATCGCACCCCACCTGCGGGACATCATCAACTCCTCCTTCGACACCGCCACCTACCCGGAGAGCTGGAAGCACGCCGAACTCACAGCTCTACTAAAGAAGCCATCAGCCGACCCCACCGACCTCAAGAACTACCGCCCCATCTCACTGCTCCCGTTTCCGGCTAAAGTCATCAAGAAGACCGTCAACAAACAGCTGGCCGCCTTCCTCGAGACGAACGATTCCCTTGACCTCTCGCTGTCTGGCTTCCGGGCCAACCACAGCACCGAGACCGCCCTGATCGCAGCCACCGATGACATCCGAGCCCTGCTTGACAATGGAGAAACAGCAGCCCTCATCCTCCTAGACCTCTCCGCGGCCTTCGACACTGTCTGCCACCGTACACTAGTGCAGCGTCTCAGCAACGTCGGAATCCAGGAAAAGGCATTGGAGTGGATCACCTCCTTCCTCGCAGGAAGGACCCAGAGAGTCCGCCTCCCCCCGTTCAAATCTGAAGCCACCGAAGTCATCTGCGGCGTTCCTCAAGGCTCCTCGCTCAGCCCAACCCTCTTCAACGTCTACATGAGCCCTCTCGCAGACATCGCACGCCAGCACAACCTCAACATCATCTCCTACGCCGACGACACCCAGCTGATTCTCTCACTCACCAACGACCCCGCCACCGCCAGAGCCAACCTTCACGAAGGGATGAAGGAGGTAGCCGAATGGATGAGGAACAGCCGCCTGAAACTGAACTCGGACAAAACGGAAGTCCTCATCCTGGGATCCTCACCCTCTGCCTGGGACGACTCGTGGTGGCCCCCCGCCCTAGGCAGCTCACCCAAACCAACAGACCACGCACGCAACCTGGGCTTCATCCTGGACTCCTCCCTCTCCATGACCAGACAAGTCAACGCCGTCTCCTCGTCGTGCTTCAACATCCTGCGCATGCTACGTAAGATCTTCCGGTGGATCCCCACCGAGACCAGGAAGACGGTCACCCAGGCCCTCGTCACCAGCCGCCTGGACTACGGCAACTCCCTCTACGCCGGAACCACCGCCAAACTCCAGAAGAGACTCCAGCGGATCCAGAACGCCTCAGCACGACTCATCCTGGACATCCCCCGTCGCGGCCACATCTCCGGACACCTGAGAGACCTGCACTGGCTCCCGGTCAACAAGAGGATCACCTTCCGACTCCTCACCCACGCACACAAAGCCCTTCACAACCATGGCCCAGGATACCTCAACAGCCGCCTCAACTTTTATGCACCCATACGCCAGCTTCGATCGACCGGCACCGCCCTTGCCGCCGTCCCCCGCATCTGAAGAGCCACCACAGGGGGACGGTCCTTCTCCTACCTCGCCGCCAAGACATGGAACTCCCTCCCGACCCACCTCCGCCTGACCCAGGACCACCTCGCCTTCAGGAAGCAGCTCAAGACCTGGCTGTTCGAGCAGTAGCGGACCCCCCTCCCCCAGCGCCTTGAGACCCCCTGGGTGAGTAGTGCGCTATATAAATTCTTGAATGATTGATTGATTTTGTCGAACTTTATTTGGGATTTTCCCAGACAGACACACAAGATCGATATATATATATATATATATTATCTACTGGCAGTCGCCAGTAGATAGTTATAGTTAGGACCGTGTTTCCATAGGAAATCCGCAACATTCTATTTGGAATAACTTTGGCGCCGGTTGACGAATCCTCGCGAATTTTTCAAAACTAATGGGGCGCTACGCTCCGCTCCTACCCTGAAAGTCTCGGGGGGATTCGTCAAGCGGGGGCTGAGAAAAAAGGGGGGTCCCAAAACGCGTTTTCCCCATGCATTTTCCCATAGGACCTTTAGTCCGAGCTACAGCCCGAACGGCTGAACAGAATTACTTGAAATTGGGCAGAGAGGTAGTCCTCAGGTCAGGGATGTGCCTTTTGCAGGTCTGGTGTAAATCTGTTCAGTAGGTCCTGAGAAAATAGCATTTAAAACAATATATATATCTGTAAGCGCGCTCCGTGCGCTTACGGTAAGCTTACCGTACGCGTACGGTGCCGTGCGCGAGCTCAATTCTGATTGGTGGTTATATGACTGTAAACATTCGAATCGGTCGAAATCAGAAAGTATCGGCCGCCATTTTCTGTCTCTCGCACTGAAAAACAAAGGTTGATAACATGAAAAGGGGGCAACGAAGAGAGTTGCAGACCCCCTAGCGTTCGTCAGGGGGTTCACGAAGGGCCAAAAAGTATGAAAAATAAATTTAATAATTTTTTTTAAAAATCGCGGAGTGCGCGTACGGTAAAAAAAAAAAAAAGAATTAACAATCACATTTAATATATAAATCTAAGGACCCCCCAGGGAGAAAAAAACAATTGATATTTTGCAAAAATTTTAAATAAATACATAACTTAGCATTTAAAAAACCGTACAAATTCACTGAAAAAACCATAGGTTTCACACACGTTATAGTTAGGAATTAGCATTTAAAAAACCTTGCAAATTCACTTAAAAAACCATAGGTTTCACACAAGTTATAGTTAGCTGTACATTTCACTCGTAAAAAACCAATGAAATTCCACGTTATAGTTAGATCAGGTAACTATAACTTGCGCGACCGCAATGCACAATGTGTCATTTCAGATGTCATCATTGATGTCATGAGTGATGTCACTGACCATGTCATAAGTGATGTAATATGTGACGTCATCAGCAGTTTATTGTGGGCGCGCAAGTTATAGTTACCTGATCTAACTATAACATGGAATTTCATTGGTTTTTTACGAGTGAAATGTACAGCTAACTATAACTTGTGTGAAACCTATGGTTTTTTAAGTGAATATATATATATATATATATATATATATATATAGAGATCGGTCTAAAAATATTTATTTTACAAAATACTAAACAATCCTCTCCATTGTTCAATAAGCTCCCTTCATGCAATGCTTCTCATATAAAGTATTTTAACCAGCTATGCCACCGTGATTGTTGGAAAATCTGAAGCTCACCCACCTCCCCCTCATTGTTACTAACCAAGCTATAGCTACAGCTATACTGACCTGTGTGTATATCTCCAGATGTACAGAGTGGGTGACTGTGCAGTGGGTTTCAGGGTGCATGTCTTCAGGGGTGTGCCTATGCAGTCCTGTGTGTAGATAGAAGCGTGCGTTGTGCATGTCTTAGGTGTGTGGGCAATTCTTTTCAGGAGGCTGTGTGTATGTGCAGGGTCAGACTGTGGTGGGGGCCGTGATTGGGCTTTCCTTCTGGACCGAGTGTTCTGTATGTTCAGTCTTGTTAGTTTCTTACAATTTCAAGATCAAAATCCGCCTCCCCCCCAAAAAAAAACAGAACCTGCTCCAGATATTGCTTTACCAGGATCCATCCATATCTAGTGGCAGAAATTTGAAAAGAAAGAGAATGTAAAAGAAAAATATAAATGAGAGTGGAGACTGCAGACCAATGAACTAAAGATTACAATTAAAAAAAATTAAAAACCTGGATGTTTTAAATGATACTGTGCATATTACAACCGATTGGGGTATTTTCCGTTAAGCCTAAAGAGACACTGACATTTGTTAGCGTGCTTCATTAGCCTAGCAACATCCGCAGGAATAAATGAAAAGTGAAAATATTATTTGCAAGAAACAGATAATTGTACAGATGTGAATGCTAAAACCAGTGAGGTCTTCGCTCCAGCGCCACGAAACTGACACGTGTCAGTGTGCTGTTTGAGAACCCTACGAACAGAAAAAGATAGAGTGGAAATAGTAATCTATAGATTAAAATTTGTGAGAGATGCCACATGGAATGTGCCTTCTACAGAGAGAGATCATGCATAATCTGCAGCTCATTGGTTCTTGAGACGGTTTGTTGGGTTTAAAAGACATGAATGGCAGTTATACCCATTTAACCTGTTGGCCACAGATTACCCTCAACTCTGAAAACTGTGTAAATGGACCTACTGCGGAAATCAAGGAGTAGGTAATCCTGCAGGTCACACATTGTAATCAGAGTCATAAATTTCAGTGGTTTAAGGCAACTAAAAGGGTTATGGTCTGGCTTGACAGTGCAGCTGTCGCCAGACAATTATGTGAGTTTCACTAGAGATAGGCGTTGGCTCCACCCACATGCCTGGGGCAATTAGAATATGTTTTGATTGGGCAGATGTTGTACGCTTCCACAAAAAAGTGCTTGCCCTCCTTGCACCTGTGATCATTTTGTTTATTTAATCCAGCTGCCTAAACTGGAACTTTCCGGGCCACACACATAATATTGTAATGCTATTAAAGTGTCTTAGAGAACAATATAGTGTGTTGTTTTTCTTTAGCATCAGCATGGATTGGAAGAGAGCAGTCATTAACATACATGGGTTTTTAGGTCTCGCTTGCTAGTGCAGCTGTCACCTGACTTTTTAACCTCCACCAATATTATTCTACAGTACTTTGCTTCCACACACATACATACATATCTATTCCCATACTATTTACTTGTAATGCTTCATGGTGTGGGTGAGCATAACATTATTTTGCACGTTCCAACACCTATTAAATAGATGCATGCAAGTCCTTCATCTGCAGTATGCACTCAATTTCAACAATCACAGTGCTCAAAATATAGAACTTAAAAAACATATTTGTTGCATAACATTCATTTAGACTGGCAGTTTCAATAAAGAAGAAATCCTATATTCCGATCTGTACCAGCCCTTGTAAATGTAAGGGGGACAAGGGGTTTCTTAGAGTGCAATTGGATTTCTTTACAGGTCAAGCATGTATCAGGAGCATTGTCTTTTAGACAAGTAGATAATTTGAAAAATATCCACAACCCTGAATTAATGTAATTTTCAAGTTAAGGCTGTAAATTACTCTGTTGCCTCTTTTGACTTCAGAGAGAAAGCATTTCTCACAGAGGAAACCCCCTTCCGTTACATTTCCACCACCTCACAAGTTTAGGGGTGTTCTGTCCAGTTTTCCACCGCCAAAACAGATTTACACTTGCCCATGGCACGCACATCTTGGACGTTTACGTAGTGGGAAATCACCTGCAAAATATTTGTGAATACCCACAGAATTATGAGTTCATGGATGAACCTTTTGCAGTTGCCCTATTGAAAATGCAAGCCTCCTGCTCCAGTGTGTTTTGGCCATACTTAAAATTATTGGTGAATCTGTGCATTGGAGTAAATCCAAACAAGCATTTTTTTAATCACAAAGTTGAATTTGCACTTGGAAAAGGGGCTTGTTTTTCCATAAATCTGCGTTGCTTTCCCTCTTTTCTGACGGTTCAGTGTTATTAGTTCCTGCACATGATTTTACTAATGTGATATGCATCACCGCACTTCAACGATTTTGCTAAGGGAAACAGACAACTAATCAATAAGGGAACACAATGTTGATCTATACCCAAAACCAACAATTCTACTATTTAAATACAAGACTGCAGGTGAATATGCTATAATTCATAAGAGACCCATTAATACACTTACCTAATACATACTTGCCAAAACCTACGGTGGCGGGCGGAACATAGCTGGAAAACTGTTTAAGTAGCTTGAAGCATTGTAGACTACATATAGAGGACTAGATTGAATTTTAGACTTTATGAGAAAGCGAGGTTTTGCAATCAATTAATCTCTCCTCCAATTCAGAAATTATGGGATACTAACATATGCCATAGACATCGCCATGCATTTAGTCGTTTACAAGTTATTTTGCACTTCTTGATCACCAATTTTAAAGGCCATATTACACTGGTTTATTAAAAGGCACAAAAAGCTTTGCACCCATTTCCTTAACCTAAAACATCAAGTATTATGCGTAGGCCAAAGCGATCCAATTCTTAATGCAACCAAGATAACGGGTGGGTTGCTGGGGTCCCATTACTTATTTAAAAAGACACTTTTCTTGACCAGTCACTCTCAACCATTTTTACCATCAAACAGCCCATTCACATTTAATGCAAAATCTAATATTCTGTTATGTGGATAGAATTATGTAGTCCCATAGCAGCTTCTTTTGTATAGGCCTCAAGCTTTATTCCTAAGGATTTACATCGGTGGATCCTAGACATCTTTATGAAGTCCAATAAATTCTAAAGCGGGCATGGGAATGTTCGATATACAGTATGTCCAGCATATCCACTGCAACGACGAATACAAGTCCATGAGGCATTCAAACTATTGTTAGTCCTTAGTTAACAGCTTGTTGTTGTTTGCCATCGGATGGCACTCCTCTTTCTGCAGGGAAAGGCAGATTATCCGTTCTACAAATAGGAATATCTGGTGCACGGCCATGATTCTGGTTTTCAAAATTCTTTTGCTTTCACGCCTAGGCGAGATTTTGTTTCTTGTCCCAAGTGTAACAAGTACATGTAAAACTACAACAGTGCACATTAAAGCAAAGGGTTTATGAGCATAACAAAAATGGATGTTTAAAGGCACATCACAAGTGCAGTGGGCTGGATACATCCATCATCTGCCAAAAATATCATGAAAAAAACGCGACACACAACTCATCAATAGCAGTAAAGAGGTCCTTGGGTATTTCTTCTGTTGTTGTTTTAGAGTACTTCTATAACTTTGTATTCAAAGATCAACAACAGACCAAATTTCACTACACTATTCCTCATATTGTAGTTCCATTTACATACACCACATTTCGGTTTCAGGCCCATTGCTCCAAGCAGCACTTGTCATCACAACAGTAAATCCGAGGCATTTTCAGTAACAGATTATCACCTAGTAAACAGTTATAGTCAAATTATTTGCGATATGGCTGAACTATACATCTATCCTCTTGCATCTGTCTAAAGATTTATGTACTAAACACACACAGATAGCTTGGTTGTAAGAGGGTTTTTTTTAGGGCTCGCGCCTGCGCTGCAGTGCGCAGCACTGCTCGCGCAGAGCGAGAGCCCTCTTGTCTGGGGTTTTGAAAGCTGACCACACGCTCGTGCGTGTGATCAGTCTTTCGCTGGCTGCTATTGGGTTTAGCGTGTTTTTTTAATAAAAATAATACACGCGATTGGGGAAAGGCAGGCGCATGTCCCGCCTTTGCTCCGCCCATTCCCACCAGTGGCCAGCACGCGCAGCAGCACGTGTTCGCCTCGCTCCCTCCCCCCTCTCCTCTGTGTTTTCTTGTTTAGTGAAGCAGGGAACTAACTGAACACCTGACAGTTAATCGCGCTGTTTTCAGTCGTGATCTCACAAGATTCTGGAGTTTATTCTTTTTAACTACATTCTTTACAGCGCTTGACCTCCCAGGCGAAAGCTTCGAAGCAATGCTGTGGTCACAGGAACATGAACAGAGGGGACCGCAGAGTGGTACGAAGGGAGTCACAGTTGTAGGTCTGGGATCACCATTCGAAGCTGCAGATAAAATAAATGTTTGGCTACTACGAGATGCCAAGTGAACACAAAACACAAAGAGATCGCATAAGGCAAACGTGTACTTCCCCGGCAATGAATGGGTTAATTGGTTGTGCTTGTGGTGTGAAAAGAAAAGAAAAGAGTGTCTGAGAAAGATTTGTTTTTATTATTATTCGAGCATCTGGAAAAGGGGTGGTTACTGAAGACTTGCGGGGCTGCACGCTGCCATATAATAACGCATCATCCTACACGTTGTGTGCACACACCGGCGCCTCTCTACCCTTGCCACTGTGCACTACGAGACCAGGCTTACGAATGCAGACTCATGGTTGATGCCAACCATTTACCGCTTTTTAACAGGTCACCACGGCTTTTAAAACTCATTTTACCCAGACCCCATAAGAAACTGTCGTTTAGGTGTTAAATAGTCTCTGCACTGACACCCAGTCTGGCATGTTGCGCATTTCGGGCAGTCGTTGTGTCATTTCCAAGCGGATATCCGGTTCAAAATATATATTTTAGATAGTTGACAGAATAACTCGGCAGGATCAAGGGACCGGAGAAGAGTGTGCGAACGGCGTCGACTCTCCCTTTTATCCGTTATGAAGTCTGTGTTGGCGAATGGAAAATATAATGCATAGTTACAAATCATGCATGCACTTTCACATAGCGTTGTATATTTACTCACCATTTACAGAATTTGCGTGCCTGCTACAGAATGCCGCGCACCAGAAGCAGACAGACTCCACCCTTCATCTTTCGAACAAAATAAAAAGGAGTATAACGCAAAACAGTTCCAGGCGCTAATATTGCACTGTTCGATAAGGACTATATCTTGAGAAGTATCTGCAGCGCGCGCAGTGCACGCATATCATTAATTAAATAATGGAATGAGGCGCGTGGATGGTACTTGTGAGATGCAAGGCCGAGGGCTCCCTGCGAAGAATGACCCGCATCACATATTTGATGAAATGTGCACTTAACTTGCTTTAGACTAATCCTTGATGGGTTCCAGACTAGCGTGCTGCACGCCGAAAAAGCGCTACAACACCTCGTCAGGGGTAGTAAGCGCTATCTAAATGCAATTACAATACAATACAATGTATCTGTAATCGCAGGTGCTGGTTGCTTCTTGAGGCCAAAAATTGTTTAGATTGATTGAGAGCTCAGTAGCTCCTCGAACAATAAAGTTTTGTAAAAACTATAACAAAGCAAGTATTGACAAAGCCAAAAGGCTGGCAGTTAACGCCAGGACTAATGACTTTGGCAATGTTTAATTATTTTTCGGCACTCCTATTTAAGTCTGTTCTATTTATGCAGTATTCCGATGCATCTGTTTAAGGATCTTTTAGCAAGTTACAATTTCAGACTGCTGAATTGCCGAGTCCAGCTATTCGTACTGTTTTAACCTTGGACTCTCAATCAAATCCATTGTTATTTATATTGCACGTAGATCCAAGTGCATTTTATCTGATGTTATAGAACTTAGTTACTCGCACTTAACACCATCAGACAGTAACAGTAATTTCTTACTTGGGATCTTGCTTTTTTTAGATTCGATTTGACAAGACAGCTGTCAAACTGACTTGTGGCTGACTATATAGGGTGAGTTTATTTTGAGTTGCCCGCTTTCAGCTATTAGCTTGAGATTTTGTCGATCTCGTCCTGCCTCTGCCAAGTGGAGTATTCATCTCTGTCCTAATGCTATTTCCTGATTAACCCTAGACTTAGGAGGATACACCCCCAGGGGCATCCCATGTTTCTCAGGAAAGTTAACCTCCAGAAATTTTTAGGATGACTTTGAAGGTGCATTTGTGCACTCTGTTGTGAGATGGACATGCAGTCTTATCTGGGCACCTGGTTTCCAGGGGCAACTAACTGAGAGGTCGTAGGCATGGTCACAGCTGCATGAGATGGAGTGTAGATTAGCAGCAGTGTGCACTGCAGTAAGATCTTTAACCATGGTTGCCTGATTTAGTTATTTTTTAGGGGTGCACCATATTAGCACATTTTCATAGTTGATCCTTTAAAGGACCAGTGACTGCTCGACCACTGTTCTGAGATCTGTGTACAGGGTGAATTATTTAATATTTGAGCAGTATTGGTTGGTGATGGCCTTTACATGTCGGTCAAAATTCAGTTTACTGTCAAGCGGGAAAAGGATTGGGTATTCTTCACAATATTTAAGGATACCCCAGAAGAGGGCATTTTTTATGCCCCTTTTTAGGTCTCGGCTCGAAGGCTGCGCTTGCGCAGTCTCGATCCGAGATTTAATGACTTGGAGAAGAGGGGCTTGAACCCGCCCCTCTTCTCCCCTGTTCTCCATTGGCTGGCCTCTTGAATGCTGGCCAGCCATTGGAGAAGAGGTCCCGTCACTCCGATCAGGCCCCGTCCTTTTCGGATCGGGGGCGTGTTTTTTTCAGAAAGTCTAATTATCTCCTCCAGCCAATGGCAAGAGGAGATAACAGCAAAACACGCCCCCGAATCCGAAAGCGCCGCTGCCTTTCTCCGAGGCATTTCTGCTTCGCCTCGGAGAAAGGCAGCGGCGTTAGGTTGCACTCCACAAAGTCTCTGTAGTTGTGCCCTGTTCAGTTGCTTGCTCTTAGTAATGGACCCCTGGGAGACACGTTCTTGGTTCGGTTCGGGCATATATTGATTTTTTGTTTTCTCTTTTGCCAGTGCAGTGGTCAGTTCTGTTTCGATGGCATGCATTGCTGAAATAAGGGGTTCATGGGTTGTTTTGTCCTTCCGGGAGAACTTAGTAGGTCAGCTTACGGTAACAACAATGAGCCCTGCTGGTCACAGACTCTGTCCGGTTAAGATCAAGGGGCTCCGTAGGGCAGTCGCGCTGTACTTGTGGTTCAAGAGGTGAAGATGTCTTGTGTACTGACTTCAAGGACTGCCTGCACTAACCCGAGTTGCTATCCTTCAGTGAGTTGTAGCTGGTGCATGTGAGGGTAACCCTAAATAACTCGACCAGCGTTTGCTCTTTAGTGGACACAGAAATGTCAGTTACCTCCGTGTTCGTCTGACCTATCGTCTGGGCATCCCCATGGTTCACAAGAGGCTGATCTTTCCGGCACTAGTTTCTGCTTGACCAGGGTTGGTCGTTGATCAGCTTTTGGCCTCGGCTCAATGGTACATAGTGTCCAGCGTTTCTCTAACTGGAGACTAAAGTGGGCGCCATGCCAGACGCATGCGGGCTGGACCTGCCTGTGAACACTGACTTGGGAATGTGAGCGTGAGGTGGCTGGGCAGGTTCGGCTTCCGAGTCTCCTGGGGGCACGTGAAAGCACGCGTGTTGTCCTTGTTCAAGTAAATGCAGAGGCATAAAGTTCCAAGGACTTGGCTCGCCCCGACACGCCCACACTCCTAGCCCCCCCAGTGCAGTCCTGCTTCTGCCACATGAGTTTTTTTTTTTTTTTGGCCCATTGCCCCCTCACAGACTTTAAAAGTCTGTTGTAAGGCCCACACGATTCTTATTCATCGTTGATGGCTTGCTGCCCACAGCCGTGACTTTTGTAAACTGCAGCCTTAAATCCTGCCGGGACCAACCATTCCGCTTTTCGCCATTTGAAATGGTGGCATTCGGCCCGCACTTTCTTTTCTGCGCTGAGGCCCCAGGAATGGAATCGGGCATTTGAACCAAGGTAACCTCATGGCAGACTTAGCGCATGCCCGTCTAGCTGGGTCAGCCCACGGCAGAGCTGTGTGATCATTGGCTGGAGCAGCGTCGGCTGTTCGCACTTGTGCGCCCTGTGCCAATCCTGGGCCCTTTCTGCCATGTTGCCAAGTCAGCGGCTTGCCCTGCTGCCAGATGTCAGCGGCGGCTGGCCAGGGTGCCGACTCAGCAGCCTCGGCCCTTATCTTGGCTGACAGGGTTGTTGGAGGGTGGACAAAAGGTCGGGCAGGAAGGAAGGTGCATCAAGGAAGGTCTGGGAATGGGGAAGCGGGTGTTTTCTCGATCCATACGTTGGAAAGCTCCGTGAATGTCTGCGAGCCTTCCTCCTGTCGCTTAAGACAATCGGGGAGATTGTCTTATGCGACAGGATGAAGGCGTGTGTGTTAATCTTCAGAAGAGTTAAGCCCAAAGCAACAGGAAAGCTCCGAAACACTTGCACACTTCGTCCCTGCACGGTCGTACGAATAAGGTACGGCCATCAATTCAGTAACGCTGCTGTTGCCTTGTGGTAGATGCAGTTCATGATGTATTTGAAGTACAAAGTGTCTGCCGTCCTTTTAGGCGCATCCATTGCTCGCATGTGTTGATGTGTGTTTTTGGAGTTTTATCGATCTTAAGCAGAAAGTATGGGTTCTTAACGCTGCCTGTAAATGTGAAGCACCGCTGCAAGCGAAAACGGGGTCAACCCATGGCAGGTCAAACACATAACTCTTGGAGGAGCCGAACAGTCGAGGGGAGGGAGGACTCTGCCAGCAAGTCGGTAGCAATTATGCATTGCATTCTGGCAGATGCAGTTCAGTGTTTTTAACGTACACTCCAGTAAGAAAGTGTTTGCCAGCAGTTTTTTACCTGTGCTCATGATCACGCTGTGAGCTGCTTGTCATGTGTGGGCCTGTCGCCATTTACTTGACTGTTTATTCTTAGCCATCTTCTCCAAAGAATAGAAATGTGAATCAAGCTTTCATAAAAATGTTCACTGTGATTACTCTGTACTTGCTGCCCTCAGATGGTCCGAAGTCAAGAGACCTTGGGGATTGGTGTTGATGTCCCCTTTGGTGATTGAGCCTTCTTTTAAATATGACATCCTTCCCCAAGCACCCACGGGGGATAACCGTGCCGGAGCAAGGTCGGCGTGATAGTATTTTTCTCTGTGAGACCTGGTTTCTGGACGACACTCTGCGAGACTCCATTATATGCCACTCCAATCTACTACTCCCCTCTACTACACTTTACTCCACTACACTGGGGGAGAGGCTGCCCTCGTGGTTACAGCTTTAAACGGAGGGTTCACTCAGCCGTTCATGCCCCTGCTGTCGACAAAATTAATACTTTGGTTACGTTCCCCGACAATGCCGCCGCAGCGTCACTCGCCACAGTGCACAGGCAGTGCACCCTGGTGCTGAATGTGTCTGAAGGCTGCGAAATGTTGCAGTAGCTCGACTATGAAAAGATAAAAAAAAAAAGCTATCGCCCTTCGTACACGTGAAGGCTCACGACTTGCTTTAAAGCCATAAAGTAGGAGTACTGTTAGTGATATAATCAACCATTGTGCTATGAGAACATGACCCCAAATCACGCGCTCACGCGCCCCCAGTTCTTTTCCACACTTTTTATTTTATTTTTATTGAAGCGGGCTTCTCCCGCGTAAGCAAAATATGCCTCCGCACCCTCCACAGCCTGGCAATTAGAATGTTAATTCATTTCACCAAATTGCCTTTAGACTGCTATTAGATGTGGGCTTTCCTGATACATGACATTTAAAGAACTGTCTGGCTTCCCTTTCTTTGTGCTGATGATAGTTAAAACAAAGCCGCAGTCTGTCCTCTCGATGGGATTGATAGCAGCGCCGGTTCTAACAGCTTGCACGCGTATTCTCTCGTACGCAGCGTTGACGTACAAAAAGGACAACACAATGCCGTGCGCACATTAACCCACGGCAAGCCAGCGGCCTAGCTTGTGAACATCTGCACAGCATGGACGGAGAGTTTGTGTCCTCTTCTGTCAGTGGGTTCGAATTAGTAAATATGGTGGGTATGTAGGGTGGCCAAGTGGCATGGGCGCAAACTCAAGACTGTGCGTGTAAAAGTTCAGGAGAAAGGGTAAAAATTCAGGACAAAAGTTCAGGACAGGAGGTCAAAATTCGGGACAAAAGGTATGCTTTACAGAAACATCAGGGAATGTCATGCAATAGTATACAAATTAATAGGCAAAGAACATAAGTACAAGTCACTTTCTCCGGCATGGTCAATTTCTCCTGCCCCGTCACCACTCCTGCCCGTTCACTGGTCCTGCTCATGCCTAATCACAGCACCTGCCACATCACTTCTCTTGCCTTGTCATTTCTCTTGCCTTGTCACTTCTCCTGTCCCGTCGCTTCTCCTGCCCGTTCACTGCTCCTGTCCGATCAGCACTCCTGCTCATGCACGAACACCACTCCTGCCCCGTCACTTCTCCTGCCCCGTCACTTCTCCTGCCCCGTCACTTCTCCTCCTGCTCATGCCTAAACACCGCTCCTGCCCCATCAGTTCTCCTGCCCCGTCACCACTCCTGCCTTGTCACCTCTCCTGTCCCGTCGCTTCTCCTGCCCCGTCGCTTCTCCTGCCCCGTCGCTTCTCCTGCCCCGTCGCTTCTCCCGCCCCGTCGCTTCTCCCGCCCCGTCGCTTCTCCCGCCCCGTCGCTTCTCCCGCCCCGTCGCTTCTCCTGCCCCGTCGCTTCTCCTGCCCCGTCGCTGCTCCTGCCCCGTCGCTGCTCCTGCCCCGTCGCTGCTCCTGCCCCGTCGCTGCTCCTGCCCCGTCGCTTCTCCTGCCCTGTCGCTTCTCCTGCCCTGTCGCTTCTCATGCCCTGTCGCTTCTCATGCCCTGTCGCTTCTCATGCCCTGTCGCTTCTCATGCCCTGTCCCTTCTCCTGTCCCGGCACCGCTCCTGCCCGTTCACTGCTCCTGCCCGTTCACTGCTTCTGTCCGGACAGCACTCAGTGGCTCTGTGTGTGGGTGCAAATGCAATAGGTCTCGCATTTGAGAGTGATTAAGCTATTGACATTGTAAATAACAATGCCGTTTCTTTAAATGTTTTAAAAACAAAAACATAAACAAAAATAATGTCATGAGCAATGCCAATAGCTCTAACTTTACCAATGCCGAGACCATTGCATTGTAAATGCTTGTTTAGATTGTGTGAGTTTGAAGAGGTCTGTATAATTCATTCAGTTTCTGCAGGATTTGGACTGATTTAACATTGAGCCATCCAGAACTTCGCTTCTGCTAAGCAGTTTGCAAGGTTGGATATAATTCATGAGAGTAACCCTTACCCAAGGTTTTTATTAAGTTGGCAAACTGCTCCAAATATTTATTAAGAAGCAGCATGATCAGTCTAGATGCATGAGAGATCCAAAAGAAAATGAATTTGAAAGCAACACATGAAATTATTTGTACTTTTTCTACAGGAAAAGGAGGTGAACCGATAACCGCAGGTACCTACAAAAAACAAGCATTTGCAATGCAATAGGTCTCGTATTACTGAAAGTTTGAGCTATTGGTGTTGCAAGTAATAAAGCAACGCCACTAGCTCAAACTTTCAGTAATGCGAGACCTATTGCATTGCAAATGCTTGTTTAGTGTAGTGCACAGTACTCCCAGCCTATGAAAACCGATATTCAAGACTGTTCTTGCTCATGTTGCTCACAACATTTCAGCCTTTGTAACAACTGTTAATAATTGACTAAAGGCAAACCAATTATTGTGTGCAGTATAAATGAAGACACTGATTAAGCTGAACCAAGCAACTGAACACAGAGTCTTTGTTTGACAGAGATCCAATATCTGTACAAGGTAGCATGGTAAGGGAATGTCTATAAAACTATGATAACAAACTTCACATGAAAGGCAAAGCTTGTAAACAAAGCTGTACCTCTAAGAAAGCGGAGGGGAAATTAACTATGGGAGTGTCTGTTCAGAAAAATCACAACGTGATAAATACAGGGAACCTCACAATTACGAGTATAAGCTACAGACTAAAAGATGGTTTCTAGGTGCATAAGCTGTCATGGGAAGCAGTGACAATTCTTTGAAATTTGTTAAAGTCTTGAGATGCATATCTGCATTTTTTTAAACAGTTTTGCTATTTCAGGATGGTGGAACAGGGCTTATGGTTTTTGCAGAAACGGTTATCAACCATTTAAATACCACGGGTTCTGCCACTGTTAAGGTATCTCAGCACATTCAGTTGTCTAAGATAGCTTTCCTAGTGGTTCAGAGGTTTAGATCTCAGACCTCTGAAATTTTTCAGGGTTGATGACCCACCTCCACCATCATCAAGTCTGGTCTTTCAAAGAAACAGGCGCAGAGGCTTCCTAGGAGAAAGTGATTATTGGGTTACTTTAATAAAGACAAGTGAACTGTTGTACCTCGGTGATCTCCATCCATTCACAGTTGGAGCATGTACCATCAGTTCTTTGGCGCTGAAGCCATCTTCATGTCCAGATGAACTCAGAACTACAAATCCAATCTTGTGTGGCATTGTGTTCTGCTGAAAAACAAGACACAAACAAAATTTAAATGAAGGTTACATTTAGAAAGTCAACAAAAAAACCCTGCCTCTCTGTGTAATCTAAAACTAAAATATTTAAAAACAAAGTGAGACATCCAAACTTTGACATTTTAAACGTTCAAGTATTTTCAAAAAGGCAGATGTTCATGTGAAGGTCTCAATTCTCAAATATTTCAATTCCATTGAGTAACCATATAGTTCCATCTTAAGTGATTGGTTTTGTCTGCTCACGTTTCTCCACCTAAATGTTTTTTACTTCGCTAAGATGGTGATTTGAAAAGTTATCAGTCTAAATAAACAATTTAGATTTTTGTTAACTGATTGATTGGCATGGACGATTGTGAGACCTGGCACCATTGGCGTTGGTCTCCTTTCATTTTTTGCTGTTGCCTCATAGGTTTTTGCTGGTTTTAGATGCTTTGGGCACTGTGCCACTGCTAATCAGTGCCACAGTGCAAGTGCTCCCTATTGTAAATTGATGTATGGATTAGTGACTCCATGACTGAATTATTTGATTTACTGGTCAGACCATAGTACAGTGCGCCATGGGTGCCCAGGGCTTGTAAATCAAATGCTGCTAGTGGGCTTGCAGCACTGGTTGTGCCACCCACCAAAGCAGCCTGTAAAGTGTGTCTCAGGCCTGCCATTGCAGAGCCTATGTGCAGTCTGGTACTGCCATGTTGACTGGCCAAGTGCACCCACTGGCAAGTCCCTAAACCTTCCATTCATATCACACACCCCTAAGGTAGTCCCATGGGCAGAGTGCATTGTAAGAAAAAGGTAGGACATGCCCTGATGTGTGTGGCATGTCCTAATAGTGAATTACAGCCATTTTCGTTTTTTACTATTGCAAGGCTACCTGTTGCCCATAGGCCAGAATGGGCAGTTTGATTATAACACCTTATAATCCTAACCAACCCAGGGAACATGATAGAAACTCAGAATGATAAAATACATCTTTTAGAGAAGTTAGTTTTAACATTCTGTGTTTGAAAATACCACTTTTAGAAAGTAGGTATTTTCTTGCCTAACTATCCAAGCCTGCCTCTGCTAGGTTGTGTATTCCTTGTCTGGAGTTTGAGTGACAGGGGCTGGGGGATTCCAGGAGACAGGGTGAGTCTGCACAAGGCTGAATAGAGAGATCTGCATGTAGAGTGGTGGGAGGAGTTGCACCTGGGACCAGAATAGGGCTGTGCCTGCCTTCCACAATGCTGGCTCCACCTCACGTGGTGCATCTGATGTCCCTGGCCCACACTGTCAAAGGAAAGAAGGAGTCCTGTAAACAAAGTGCTCCAAGACTGACCAGAACTGGTTTGGGCTAGGCAAAGGCCTCCTTCAGAGAACAAAGAGAATATGAGTATAAATACTGGGGCCCAGACCTCAAAACTTTAGATTACTTCTGGGAAACAAGAAGAACCTTTGCTGAGGAGAGAAACCAGAGAGAGAGACTGCAGGAGGCCTGCAGTGGTTACCCGATTGCCAAAGAAAGGAGAAAAGACTTTGTGCTACTTTCATCAACTTGTAAGAAGATCTCCAAAGGCTTGAACTAGAGCTTGCCTTCTGCCTGCAGTCTCCGGGATACAAGACTTCACCAACCAGCTCCCCTGAGTTCCCTTGCTGGGAATCTGAAGCGCCTGCTGTTGAGCTGGGCCTTTTGAGAGACTGCGTGTCGCTGGGAGCAGGAAGTGTGACTTAAGACGAAGAAGCGTGTCGTTGCTGCAGCAGTGGTCTTCGCATCGCTGAGGAAGCGTACCGCCGCTGCCGCTGTCGCATCGCCGAAGCACCTTGCATCACGGGGAAGAGTGTCGCCGTCGCAGCAGACACAGTCGCATCACTGAAGAAGCGTGTCACTGCTGCAGCAGCTGTCGTCGCATCACTGAGGAAGCGTACTGCCGCTGTCGCCATCGCATCGCCGAAGTGCCCCGCATCACTGGAGAAGAGAGTCGCGGTCACAGCAGACGCCGACGCATCACCAGAGAAGCGTGTCGCAGGACCTGTCATGGCTCAAGGAGATTCACCGAGTCGCAGCACAGCCGTTGGGCGCGCACAGATCACCCCTCTGTTGTCGCAACATCAAGACAACGCCATTTTTGTTCATTGCACCGGATTGTCATTGCGACGATGCTAGTCGCATCGCCACAGAAGCGCAGTAAGAAACCGACAACACATCCCCACACGGTGAAGAACTGCTGCATCGCCTCCTCTCCGGTAAGGAACCGACGCATCACCGTCCCCTACGCAGCAGTAGGAAACTGACACATCACCTCCCCCGACGCATCACCATTCTTGCGTGTAAAGAACCGACGCATCACCTTCCCTGCAACCCTTTTGTTTGTATAGCATTACGCATCCAAAGGTACATTGAATGTATAGGGTCACATTTACCATCTAAAGGGAACTAAGCTATTTCTACCATTCTAAAGTACAGTATTGTGGATTTTTGTCATTTGTGGTCTTGTGTTAAGCCTATATAAAGATACCTATTTTTTTTTATTTTTTTTATTCCCAATCTTTATTGAGGAATTTTCTTAATACAACACAAAAACCCACCTGAAGACCCACCCCCCACCCCCAGCTCAGATTCTGCAGCATTGAAAAGAAAGAAAAAACGACATGAAAAACAACAGTTATGATCAATAAACAGCATACCATTTTACGGAACTAACAATAGTCTAAAAAAAAAAAAAAAAACAAGTATGGCTTACGAATTACCCCGTTATTTCTGAGACCATTGCAACACGGGATCCCAAATTGCCAGCCCTAACTTACGCTTACGCAAGCCCTTTCTTCGGTAGATAGCTACTTCTAAACTACAGGTGGCCAACAGGCGTGATCTCCATTGTTGAAAACTTGGCGCATTTGTATCAAGCCAAGCTGACGCAATACATAATCTAAAGACAGCCATGGCCACAAAAACCAGACCTTGCATATATTTCGGTCTTGAGATATTAGCAACACCTAACATAATCTCTTCAACATAAATCTCTATTCTTGTATTAAAAACTTCCGAGAGAAATGTTGAAATATCGGCCACTACTGAAGTTAGTGCCGTACAGGTAGCAAAAATATGTATACTATCGGCTTCAACTAGATCACATCTAGGACATGTAGTTCCCTTCCCGGTCCCCCATTTAGCGATCTTATAGGGAGTATAATATAAAAAGAAAAAAGTTTTGTAAAACTGGGCCTGCAGCTTGGTAGACATTAAAATAGACTGATATAGTATGAGAGATTGATGAACAGTTTTCCCGGACACACCAAGCTTAAGCTGCCATTTACTTAAGTATTTATCAAGATCATCAGTTTGTCGCAGAAGCAGTTCATAAATCTCTCCTATTTTGAGATTATTTCTCGAAGCCATATTCTCCATTAACTGCACCTTTTGAAACGACGCGTCCCCTCCTCCTCTTTTTAATAAAAAATCCCGGATTTGCAAAAATTTAAAAATATCCCGTTGCTCCAAATTGTACTCCAGCTGTAAGTCGCCAAAATATTTAATACCTAATGGAGTATAAAAACACCCAAGATGCGTAATCCCATTCAAAAACCATCTTTCCATGCATAAATCATTGAAGATCCCAGGGAGATGGTTATTTTTAAGGATTAGGGTGTAGAAAGATAGTTGTCCAATATTAGTAAGTTTTCTAACGGAATTCCAGGTCTTATAAATACCAAATATGGACTTAAATTTAACTTTTTTAAAATAGCTATCGTTAAGATGACGCCACAGGCAACCTCTGGATTCATTACCTAATAGCAGCTCTTGTGGAGTTGGAATATCCCTTTCGCTGCTAGATGCAAACGTGAATAAAAGCTTATTGCAGTATTTTAAGATAGTAGCCCAGTAATATAGCTTAAAGTTGGGCAATCCCATGCCCCCTCTATCTTTAGGGAAAGTAAAGGTTCGCAAGGCTCTACGGGATTTTTTGTACCCCCAGATAAAACTAGAAAACATACTATCCAAATCTTTAAATACTTGTGAAGGAAATTCTAGACAGATTGATCTAAAAAAATAAAGAAATCTTGGAAGGAAAAGCATTTTAATCAAATTACACCGACCCACAATGGATAAGTGAAGATTGTTACTCCTAATCAAATCCTTTTTTGTACGTTGAATTAATGGATCAATATTATCGGAAACTAAATTCCCTATTTTGGCCGTAATACTCACTCCAAGATATATAGCTTTCTCGATGACCCGTGTATCCATCATGTCAATTTTACTGTTAAGGATAATCTGAGTTTTTGATTGGTTGAGTTTATAGCCCGATATTTGGCCAAAAATGTTAGCTTCCTCTTCAATCACCGCAGCCGAAATCGCTGGGTCACTGGTAACCAGCGCGATATCGTCCGCGTATGCCAATATTTTGGTGGCCTGATCTCTTATCCAAATGGATGGTATCAATACGTTGTTATCTAATCTTCGGATAAATGGGTCAATATATATAGCAAATAAGAGGGGTGAACAAGGACACCCCTGTCTTGTACCTCTAGTAATAGAGAATGGTGCTGTAACTGACCCATTCACCATAACACCGGCAGACGGGTTGCTGTACAACATTTTTACTGCTGTAATAAAGGGATCTCCAATGCCACATCTAGCCATCGCAATCCAGAGATATTTCCAGGAGACCCTATCGAAGGCTTTTTCGGCATCTAAAAGTATAAGTGCCATAGGGTCTCCTGAAACTTCGCACCAATCAAACAATGAGATGACTCTCTGGATATGGTCTGTGGTATCTCTACCCGGGATGAACCCGTGTTGTCGAGCCGATACGATTTTGTGTATATTGAGAGCTAATCGTGCAGCGAGTAACTTAGCGTATATTTTAGAATCACTGGTTATTAAAGTAATTGGGCGATACGACCCAAGTTCTGTAGGGTCTTTATGTTTTTTCGGAAATACTATAATTTTGGCCCTTGACCATGACTCTGGCGGTCGTCCCCTAGGAATATATGTGCAAAAAGTGTTGTTAGTATATTCTTAACTTGGGGAAAGAATTGGATATAAAATTCAGTGGGAATCCCATCCATACCCGCCGCTTTGCCTGAAGCAAGACTTTTTAATGCGAGAAGAATTTCCTCCCCTTGCGGGATAACATCCATATCTTCTGAATCATTACTTTCTAATCTCGATGGACTATCTTGATTAATGTAATCATTGATTGCATCTATTTGTATATTAATATCATTATCCCTATATAGAGCCTGATAGAATTTATAGAAGGCAGTTCTAATTGCATCCGAATCTGTAATTAGCCCTACTTCTGGATCTCGAATCATCTTAACGGAATTAACGGAATTGAGTTCACGGGCGCGTACCGCTAACTGATGTCCAACTTGTTCACTCAGTTCGTAAATAGTTTCCTTATATGCGGTTGCTTTATTAATAGCTTTTGTAGTTAGTATATCTATGACACTGTTTTTAGCAAGTGAGATCTGTCTTAACTCATTTTCCGTGTCTGCCGCTGTCGCATCGCCGAAGCACCTTGCATCACGGGGAAGAGTGTCGCCGTCGCAGCAGACACAGTCGCATCACTGAAGAAGCGTGTCACTGCTGCAGCAGCTGTCGTCGCATCACTGAGGAAACGTACTGCCGCTGTCGCCATCGCATCGCCGAAGTGCCCCGCATCACTGGAGAAGAGAGTCGCGGTCACAGCAGACGCCGACGCATCACCAGAGAAGCGTGTCGCAGGACCTGTCATGGCTCAAGGAGATTCACCGAGTCGCAGCACAGCCGTTGGGCGCGCACAGATCACCCCTCTGTTGTCGCAACATCAAGACAACGCCATTTTTGTTCATTGCACCGGATTGTCATTGCGACGATGCTAGTCGCATCGCCACAGAAGCGCAGTAAGAAACCGACATCACATCCCCACACGGTGAAGAACTGCTGCATCGCCTCCTCTCCGGTAAGGAACCGACGCATCACCGTCCCCTACGCAGCAGTAGGAAACTGACGCATCACCTCCCCCGACGCATCACCATTCTTGCGTGTAAAGAACCGACGCATCACCTTCCCTGCAACCCTTTTGTTTGTATAGCATTACGCATCCAAAGGTACATTGAATGTATAGGGTCACATTTACCATCTAAAGGGAACTAAGCTATTTCTACCATTCTAAAGTACAGTATTGTGGATTTTTGTCATTTGTGGTCTTGTGTTAAGCCTATATAAAGATACCTATTTTTTATAATACAACGTGTGTGGTGCCCATCTGTAGTGTTGCCACTGTATTACTGTATGTGTTCACAAATGCTTTACACACTGCCTCTGAGATAAGCCTGTCTGCTCGTGCCAAGCTACCAAGTGGGTGAGCAAGAGTTATTTTAGGAGTGTACCCCCTTACCCGGACTAGACGCAAGGCCCCCTATTTGGTTAAAGGTACCTACCTCTTCCAACTACAGACCCCCAAATCTAACGACGATGTTTTATTTGATCTTTGATGAATTTATTGGTTTACTGTTTTACTTGCAGTATATGTATACACCTTGAAGCTTAATTTTATTTGTCACTGTTGCAATTCACAAATAAAATAAATACACTGCAAATCTTTCAATTACAAAGATGGGTTCTGTAGTGTAAAACACCAGGATAACAAAACATATTTTGTTCACACATTTCCAGATGTTTTCTGGCAAGGAAATCCCCCAAGGCCTTCAATGTATTTGATTAATTAAACTCGTTATAACCAATTAATTCTTAAATAAAAACAAGGAATTAGGATTGCAGATAAAGGCACTCTGGATCAAGCAGTCTACAAAGTTTTTTAACATACAGTTCCCGAAATGTTATGTTGTTCAGCTTTAATGTTATATTTGCTGTGCTAGCATTTCTATGCCTATCCCAATCCTTTCTGCACTCTTGTACCCTCCCTTATCCATCATTAATATTCTGGCTCTGAAATTGTTCCAATCAATAAGGCTACGCGAAATTAAGATAAACATCCAGATGGCACAACATTCCCAATTTGTGTTTTTTAATGTTGAACTTGTTCCAAACTAACATTCAAACCAAGTCCCAGATAACGCCTCCCCATACAGATGTTTGCATTTCAGACACGGGTCACCTACATCAGTACAATGAAGGAAAAAAACAGTTGTATGTCATTTGGTTATTCAATTCAACCGATGGCAATAGCATTGACATAACCAAAAACGTTATGCACATATTTGTCTCATCGTGTGATAGCTTGCCCCCACAATAGGCAACACTGTATACCATGTTAGCATTTACTGCTTTGTCACTTTCGCCCTATTAAAACCTTGGTGCTTGTATGCATCCACAATAGGGTAATCCTACGGTAAACCAACAAAAAGGCCAGCTGTAAGAATTTCCACAAATCCAACTCTCTCACCACCGTCTTACAAATCAGTAGCATACAAAACTCAATTAGCTCTTGCACATCTCCAAGACACGGTACTGCCAAACGTCTGTATTTTATTTTGAGTGATGAGCACCCAATGCAAAAAGTTTGAATTTTATTGATTTGTATTTAGTGGAGCATGAGACTTTCTTTGTCAGTTCACAAGTCCCCATTACGATCCTGGGGGAGAAATTGCACGTATTCAAAATGACTGCGTAGGCCTCATTGATAAGGGCCAGCAAACGATGAATCGGATGATGAACTGGAAGCAGCCGTCAGCTAGGAGGTCTACGCAGTCATTTTGTACACATGCGATTTCTCCCCCAGGATCGTACATCACTCCATGCCCTGAAGAAGTTCATTGTATATGAACGAAACGCGTTGGCTGGCAATTTTTACTTTTGAATACTTAATTTTGGGTACAGTCAACAGAAGCTAATCAGCACAAATATTTACAAAGCTGTCCTGTCTGCCTGACGCTGGGAACTGTGGATGATCTTGCATCTACAGCCAATTAACTAAGTTCGAGTCAAGTGAAGGTTCTATATGGCGAAACAGGTAAAGATGCCTACAAGGGATTCATTCAAAAATGTGTTTCTTGAAATTTTGTATATCTACTATAAAGTGACAACATATGAAACCATGAAGCAAATCATTCGAGATTTACATGATTCATTCAGTAAATGAAATACAGTAACAGAGGGTATCAATAAATAATTTGATTTGTATATAAAATAAATAAGACCAGGGTTCAAACGCAAAAAGCTCTCACATACATTGATAACAGAAATCTCTAATAAATAAATGAAAGTATGCTAGTCAACAATGTATAAATACCCATCTCTACATGTTCAAGAATTGAGTCCATCCTAAACATAGGATTCAGAGCTCAAATTAAATTGAATTTTACAATAACTAAAGGGAATAATGGGTTATACGTCGACATTTCGGTCTCCTTTGCAAAATGTCGAGGAGACCATCTTCAGGACAAAGATGGATCTTGTGAGATTTCTCAAACCCTTGGTCAATGATTTCAAAGCGACACAGTATATATCAAGATGGTCTCTTTAATATTGCAAAGAAGACTTAAGTTTGAACATAGATGACCTCACATGAAGCAATCAAATTTTAATGTCTTATATTCTCTTCAAGATTAGCCATGGCATTAATCCGATGATTTCTTTCTCCATTCCACAGACATTGGAAGCAGTGAATATATGGCAGCTGTTGGTCCATTGAGCAGTAAGGGATGTCAACAATGCAAAGTTTTAATGCAAAGTTCTCAGAGAAAGGTTCTCAGAGAAAGGTTTATTGACTAGGCACTCATTAAAGGGTTTTTCATTAGCATTTTCATAATGTCCTGCTAGGCCTGAAACATATGTATTGTTGTGCAACAACCTGTCCGCATTGTCCCCGGGCTTGCCCTAATGGTGTCCCGCCTCAGATGCCATTTTGGCTGTCAGAGGTTATGTGCACCACCACAGACACTCTCCACTTCAACTTTGCAGTACGTTCATGCACCCTTGAGAACTGAACCCAAACTTTATTCTACCGCAATCATTCCTGTAATATAACTTTTTCTTGGAACTTTATAAGAAGACATTACACTGTATAGGGATCAGAATCAGTTCGGTTAAAAGACCTGGACGATCTGCAAAACACCATGGAAAACAGCAGTGCCTGTGCTTTGGCCATACTCAATGTCTTGCATGCATCTGAAATAGGAAACAAGTACATTCTGTTCCAGTGGCTGAGATACTCTAGTAATCTCTGGAATTGATTGAATCCTGCTTCACTGATTATCATCAGGTGGTTGCTCTTCACTCGTTTCCACCTAGCCAAAGCTGATGCCCTGTACGGTTCCACAAGGCACTGCGTAATTTTTTTTAAACATTTATATGTATACCTAAGCCAATCCGCTCTTTCTCATTCATTTTTATGTGTATGCCAATGACACCCAGATCATCTTGAGGTTGAAGGTGATCTTGAGCATCAGCATCACACTTTTTGTTGTTGTTTTTTTTACAGAGTTTTATATAGCGCGAACTTGACCCGAATCGGGAATCAAAGCGATTTACATAGCACCAGTTGCATTACATGAGGACACATTCATTTTTTATTTTTGTTTGGCACGGATAGATCAAGTGATTTGCCCAGAATCACAGGATGTTCAGCGTCATTGCCGAGACTCAAACCCAGTTCACCAGATACGAGGTCGACCGCCCTAGCCGTTAGGCCAACTCCTCCCCCCAATATCTCCCAGTATTTGCTAGCTATCAACAGATTGATTGTAACAGATACACAAGACAACAGTGTACTAACTCCTTTAGTAACAGCTCATGGGGAGACTGGGGGCATAGAAACTTTAGACTCTTAACTGAATCACAGTTGCCTGTTCTCGCTATGAAGTGAGAGAACACCAACAAAGAAACAAGAAAAAATACAGTACCACACTACTGCAGTACAGACACTTTGCATCAGACACAAATCTATGTTAAACAAGGTTGCTGCTGATATAATATGGAGTGGGGCAAACCCCATACATGAGCAAACATGCACACACAAAAAAAAAATCACCCTCATTCCAGATTGTCAGAGTGAACACAAACAGCCCATGTGAAATATCGGGCTACGTTTGAGGCAAAAACAGTCTAATATATAATTAAAACGAGTAGAGCAACCAGATATTCCATTTTTTATTTAAATACTGGTGTGAGTATGAAAGTATGAAAGTGGATGAACTGTCAACTGTTACAGCTCACAAGATTCTTGCCTTCGGGGAAACTAAACATTAATGGTTCTCAACCACGTCACTAGCAGAGATGGGCGAGAGTCATGTGCCGGAGGCATTCAGGTTTGATTTTATACTTTCACACTTTCACTCCTCCCCAAGTGAATGAAGTAATATATTTTCCAATCACCTTCTGGTCTTATTTAAACTACTCCAAGCACGGACCCGACTTAAGCAAATTAACCGAGTGACTGACTTTACTGGTTTACTCTTACACTATGCCAATTCTTTGTATTTAATGCCCAGGAAAATATCAGCAGCATGGTTCAACTTACTCCGAAACCTGCAGCAAGAGCAGTAAACAGTCAGTAAATCTGACCTTTTCTCACTTGTTTCTCTTGGCTTTCAATTTACCATTGTATCCGATTTAAGTATGTATGCATTAAGCAGCTGACCGAATGTTCCCCTTCATCGATCCAGAGCATGCTTTGCACATTAGTCTCCATATCCAACACTCCTTGAATGCATTTCTAATGTTTATCCTCAGGTGAAATCATTCGAAGCTGAGAGAAAGCCTTCTCAATAGTAGCCCCTTAATTCCGTAACAGTCAACTTCTTTGCTGTTCCTTACTAGCTTTTGTTTATCAAGTAATATTTTTCCCTACTGGTGTACGAATATGGTCAGTTCACTCATCAGCAATGAGATGCCACATGATGACTGTGTGCGCTATAGCCACCAGAGATACTTGCCATGAGGTCTGCAGTCAAGACGGAGGACTTTAACAGCTTATGTCTTTTGTTTGTTCTATGCTCTCAAAACATACAGCTAAGCTTAGTCACTGAGTAAGGCAGATCTTCTGCCTCCTGCGTAAACAATTAGTGTTTAGTTTGGTCGTTTGAATCATATTAAAATCCAGTGGTGACAGGGAGAAACATTGCGAGAAGAAACGGCTCTTGAAAACATTTGGGATAACACAAGGCTTGCTGCAACACAAGATACTCTTGTATGAATTTGTTGCAGTATGAACTGGCAATGCCAAACGTTTATTGTAGTGTATACAGCAGCAATGGCTTGAAACATTCTCAAAGATAGGTTTAGTGCTAGGACAGCATCGGACAGTGTGAATGTTAGCCGGCAGATATGTTCCAAGTTTCTCAATCTATGTATGCATTCCTAAATAACTTGACGTCTTTAATTTATTTAAATAACAATGTAAACCTTTCCCAAACAGCACCGCAGTCAAAACATGAGACAGATGATGAACAAAAAACATCTCAGTTGTCAAGCCTGTCGGGCACGATGCTAAAATTGATATGTGAACAGAACTAGAATAACTGAAAAAGCTCCTAACGAAGAGTACTCCTCGTTACATTATATACACTCCTCCAGCCCCAGTCTCCACTTCCCAAATCCATTACTCCCAGGGTTCCTTCATGTGCTATCTCTAAGAAGGAAACAGAAGGAGATGATGGACGGAGTGCTGAAACTATTCAGACACTCAACCCCAGTCACAGATCTGGGTTGAATCCGTCATCGTTCTTTAGCTCACTTTACCACCCCATTTGAGACCCAGCCATATGCAAATCAGTCTTGACCCTGTTCCTCATGGGAATAGTCCATCACGAACTGCTAAACCAGGTCTTCGCTGCACGGAAACAAGCATCCTAGGACCGGTTTCGAGATAACACCCCTCATCAGCAAGGCTAGCTTGAATCCAGTGGCAAAGTGAGCAAGGGACCCACGTCTAGGCATACCGTGCCAACCTCGGGCGAACAAAGCAAACACAAGGAGATGTTGAACGGAGCGCTATCAATAATCAAAATAGGAATTGCAGTCCACAAGAGACATTTACAGTCCAGGTCCCGTGTGCACTGTATACACCATAGATTAGAGAATTAACAGAGAAGTGGGCCATTTAGGAATACACTAATTTAAACAAGTTTATATGGGGAGTATATGTACTTTACTCTTAGTCAGCAGGGGTAAAGTGCACAAAGTTCTAAATCCAGCAACAATAGGATTAAGGCAAAAACTTTCAAATTTCCTAGAAATCGGTCCTGGGCTGTTTGAGTAATGGTTCAGGGAGGGGCTGGCCTGGCCTGGCAGTTCAGGCTGGACTGTTCCCATTGGAGCACGGTCAAGACTGAATTGCAAATGGCTGGGTCTAGAATGAGGTAAAATGGTATGTAAAATAACGATGGACTGGGATGCAGCCCACTAATTACCATTGATGACATTAATGCCAGCATTCCATCCATCACTTTTTTGTTTACTTCAGTACACAAGTGGCATTTAACTTGCAGGTTGTGGGTGCACTTTCTACATCATATATATATTGTGCCAATTAGGAATAAGCCAGTTTAACCATGTTTAAAGGGGAGCATATGCACTCTATCCTGCCTAGCAGGGGTAAAGTGCACACAGTTCTAAAGGCAGCAAAAATATACGGTGCAGCAAAAGGCGAAAAATCAGGGGTGACGACGCAGAAAAGGCGGATTTCCTACACAAATAGAAAAAAATGGCCAAATAAACAGGCTCTTTTTGAATCAGTACTTTTATAGACAATCAGCCTAATTTCAATTGGTACTAATTTGGCTAAAAATGTACAAACAAGAAAACAATGAGCAAAAAAATATAAAAGAAGGAAATGGTGCTCAAAAGAAACATACTGTAAAATGATCTGGACAGACTACTAAAAAGTCTGGAAGACTGCCTTATACCATCTAACCCAAAAAGGAGTCAGTTAGGCAGTACAAATTATTTTCCTTATTCGCAGTGGGGTTCTTTCTGACAATCATAAAAGGAACACTATAAAAGCAAGCTAGCCCAACTTAAAAAACTTGAGCATCGCCAAAGTGTCAAATCTTAAGCAAATAAATTGTGAGGTAAAGTTTGACCCACAAAAACTTTTTGGGGGGGTTCGAATCTAAACAATAATGCCATGCAACGGTAAGGAACAACCTCCTAGTAGAAGGCTTACGTTTGGCAGGAACGGGACCTTTATTTCAGTTCAGCAGTAGTGCGTTTCCCCTTGTACAGTCAGCACTAGTGTTCCCGTGTAAACAACCATTAGCTTTCTAATAGCAAGTGACAATATAAGGGCTAGTCACCTAGATATAGACTGCTTAGGAGAGGCTAGGTCTGTTAGAGTAGATCCAAAATTTACAATGAGCTGTTTGGCTTTAAAAATGTCTAGATAATAATGCAAATCCACTTTAACATCAAAAGTGTGCAGAGAACTTTCCGACGGTGAGGTAAGTAGGATTCTAAGAAAATGGCCAACAAGCAAATACTACGACGTTCACTTCAGCCAGTTCTAGTGGTACCTACAGATTAGACACTTGCATTGTACATCACCTGTCTGGACAGCCTCCCAGATCATAACCCACTGGAGGATAAGTGCTGCTAGAGGAGCCGTTGGAACACAAATTCTCCCTCATGTCCAAATCCCTTGTAATTAACATCTCAGAATCCATCGGTCACCTTTGCAATGTATGGAATTAGGAGTTGGGCCTCCTTCCTGATAACTAGTGGGAGGCTTTGGGATCCCTGCAGTAGACATCTATTGCAGCTCAGTTCCGGACCATACAACTGAAGTACCTACACCGACTATACTTCGCTAGGGATATGCTGTAGAGGATGGGAGTGATCGTGTCTTGGCTCTGCCTGTGGTGCGGTATACAGCAGGGGGAGTTCCTGCACACTGTTTGGGGTTGCGAAGTGATTGCCCTGTTTTGAGAGGGAATACTTACTTGTCTGGGGGAGGTGCTGGGTTGGCCAATCCCCAGAGACCAAAACTCACATTAACAGAAGACAAACAGTAATCAGAACAAGAGGTCTCTACTATGGTTGGTCCTGGTCGTAGCTAAACAAGAGGTTGTCATAGCCTGGAAAGGTACTGAGGTCCAATCACTGGAGGGCTGGACCGATGCTTAAGCATGGAGCATTCTATGAACATCGCCATAAGGTGGCCTCAAAAAGATGCCAAGGTTTGGAATGATTGGAGTCACTACAGGAGAATTCAGCTAGAGCCCTGCCATGGTCCCCGCACAATGAATTACGGATTTTCATGACCCCAGGATCTAAGGCCAAAGCTAATGTTAGTAGGGAGTTGCAACTTGGTGTTCTTATGCCACTTTTGTGGTGCTTGGTGGGGCCCGCTTGCAATATGCATTGTCAGCTTGATTTGGACGACTGTTTTTGTTTCCATTTGCTTTCCTAAATGCCAATAAAATGTTTTATTAAAAACAACACAAGCAAATACTGGCAATAGTCTGATTAATGAGGGAAGCAGAAGAGACTTTAGGAAGAAAAGAAGTATGTGGTTATAATGATGTGCAATTTTGATGTGAAGCTGTGTACTGCTCCTCTTTGCATAGAGCTTGAAGATCACTTACCCTTCATTCAGGCTGATGTAATGGCACTAAGAAAAGCACCTTCAAAGACCGGTCCAATGAATCAGCCTTGTGCAAGGGGGACCAATTATGTTAGAAAGAACTTCATTCCTTTCCCAAGTGACAGACGGTTTCTTAATTGGGTGAAACACTTTCCCAAGACCTTCGAGGAAATCCATAATTACCTGAGCAGGCAGAAAGATTTCTGCAAAAGAGGAGTCTAATAGATTGTGATGATAGACAAGTGTACCCTGGCAGAGTTAAACTGCACAAGAAATTTAGGCACATAAAGAAAGTGAGATAGCACTGTTTCTTCCTGGTGCGTTCTTAGTCATGAATGCTTGTTGATACACCATAAACAGAGCTTTCTCCATCTAAAAGCATCTCATACACTCGGGGAAGAATCTTTCACTTCGGTCAGGATGGCCATGAATTCACCTAGGAATTTCAAACGCCCATACTGCAAGAACTCAGAATCTAGGAAGTCAAGCTCAGGGAAGGAAGGCTGTGAAGGAGGATTCACTTGACAATTCAGACAGAACATTTGGCTTGTTCATAAATGTATTTTGTCCGTTAAGGAACATCTGAAGTTGGACTGTAGAACACCACTATTGTGGTCAGTCAGGAGCAAGCACCTTGCAAAAGTCCTACTTTCTGGTCACCTTTGGAATAAGACTGACCAGAGGAAAAGTGTAGGGAATACCTTTCGACCAGGTTGCCAAAAGGGCATTCCCCAAGAAGCGAGATTCTGAAAACCTGGAGGCACAAGTGAGGCATGTTACATTTTCTTCAGATGTAAGCACATCAGTATCTGGCTGAAAGCAGCCAAAGATGTCTGCCAGCACCTTGTCATTTATTACCCTGTCATGATGTGCTAGTAAATGTTGGCTTAACTCTTCTACTCTGGACACCTGGTAGACAACAAAGCCGAATAACCCTCCCTTTGCTGCATCCTCTACCAAACAGCCTGAACTTTACGAAAAAAGCCCCCCCCGTCTTGTTACGTCTGAATTATTTATGCAGTAGATTGTGGACATGTTGTCAGTCTGCACAATAAGGGCGTGTCTTGACATGTTGTCAGTCTGCACAATAAGGGCGTGTCTTGATCACTGATAAACAATGACTCCAGAGCAGGACAAACCGCCCTAAAGTTCAACATGATGAAGTGCTAGTTCTCCATTGAGCACCACAGTCTTTGGACTGTGAGCTAATCGTGTGAGCTGCCAATCCTCCCAGAGAAGCATATGTCAGAATTGTTTGGGTAGGAGTTATCGGCCGAAAGGGAGTCCAGAAAGAAGGTTTTTTCTGGCATCACCAGTAGGTCACAAGTCAGGTAAGCATGTATGGTTGACTATGCTATTCACAGGTATTTGCCTGGCAGATGTGGTCTAGTAGTAGGTTGGTGAATAAGACCAACCTTAGGTAGGAATCATGGCTCCCCAACTATGTGCGAAGCCCAACAAATCAGATTAATTTACTGTAGCACTTTTCTGTTTTGTGCCAAATGGGTGATGCACTTTGAATTGTTTGGTTTTAAGCACTACTAAATATAACTGCACATTCACATTTTGCACTGCTATTACCATGGTTACATCAATGAAAATGCTCTTCAGAGGCTACAGAAATAAGCAATGGCAAAGTCGGTAGGTTTGGCTTAACTAAGGTGTATGTGATTGTTGCTGTCATTGCTGTAGGTTACAGTGAAATATGGATTGAAGCACAAAAAGTACATACATAAAAATATCCATCCAGATAAAAATAAAGATTGAAAGAAAACAAAAATACAGACAAAAATGCAGAAGACAACACATGGGCACATGAAGATACAGGTGGATTTTGGTTAGTTGCTTGGATGGATGAATTAACGGATGTGTGGTTTGTAAAATGATGAGCAGATTGTTGGATGGCTGTGGGTGAATAGATAGTGGGTGGGTAGATGGCTGGATGCAATGACATTGTGGGTTTGATGGGTCAATATGCAGGTGTATGGATATTGGGTGAAGGTGGATACCCAAAGCATGGGGATTGGTGCATAATAAAGATGGCAGGCATGTAATTAGTATTAAGTCCCTTACCTGTTGTAGAACCTTTCAGGGGCTTTGGGGTATAAAAGGAGGTGATGATATCATGGTTTATATTGAGGACTGGAACATGCTCTTTTTAATTTCATGGAGGCAGACGAGTAGTTTATGTCCCGGATTATGGTAATCTGAGGTAAAAGCTTTAGGTATTTAAAGACCAAAAAAAATCATAGGGTCTATATCAAAGAGGGTATGCTTTTAGCACAAGAGAGTATGTCAGTTTTCTTTCTTCAATAAACGTTATTAGTTTTTTATATTAAAAGGCAATACAGAGGAAAAGAGGAGGAAGAAGAAAAACATCTGACAGCTGCATAATGTGTACATTAATATGGTTCATACAGATATTAATGTAAAAGGTATGTGATAACAGCAGACATAAGCCCAGTACATATGATGCAACAGCGGCAATTGCCACGTGGCTATGGGCATCCAATAGGACTGGATGAAGTGAAACAAGTGGAGTTGTCAGATGTACATGTTTTGCGAAAAGGGGAGGGTGGGGGGGGGGGGAGGGGAAGGACTTGTGATACTTAGTACGTGCGGGATCTGAGATTCAGCTATGATACTAAGAGTAAGAATTAGTGCTCAGTAGGTGGTTGTGGGATTTCCCTTTTGACGGAAGGTTCACGAATAAAAAGGTCAAGCGTATTCCAAATACCCTGAGAGGCATCAGAGCAACCTCTTTTATGCGATTATTTGATGTGTGTACTTCGTAGTTAGGTTACCCAGACCAACCAGGTATGGTAGGATACATTATTGATGAATTTCCAGTCAGGTAGTATAACCTTAATAGCGAAGGTGAGCAAAAGATCAAGAAGTGACAGGTCCGTGGCAGAAAGATCAAGTGAAGGGTCTGCCAAGTGGGGTCCTAGGTGGATGATCGGAAAAGGTAGTAGGATAGGTGTTCTAAAAATATTTTGAAGCTCTGAAGACACCTCCTACCAATAGGGTTGTAAATCGGTGCAAGAAAAGAACATGTGTTCTTGGTCACCAGGGGACAAATCGCAGGCCCAGCATGCATTAGGGTCCTTCAGCTTTCACCAGAACAATTTTGCCGGAGACCAATACATGTGTTGCACTGCAAAAAGTCTGGTCTGGGTTAGCGATGGGATAAATTGATGTTGGAGTAGTTGTGAGCCTCCCTGGACCAGGTGTCTGCATCTGGCGGGACATGGTTGTTGGAGGAGAAATAAGAGGATCATTTCTGTGCTAGAGGTGAATGACAAGGATATTTTGAAGTAATGAGAAGTTTACTGAATTTTGAAGCACTGTGACCTTGTGAAAGAAACAGCTGTAATTTCCGAACGAGTTGAGAGGACCCATTCTGGAGTTCTTTGCCTTAATTTTGAGCAATTTAAAAAGAACAATTGATGGACGGAATGCTGAACAATGTCAAACATTCACCCCTGTGCAGAGATCTGGGCCTAAATCCATTGTTTTTTTGCACACCATGCCATTCCAGTTTAGACCCAGCCTTTGCAAATCAGTCTTGACCCTCCTCCCCATGGGAACAGTACAGCCCGACCTGCCAGGCCAGGTCCTCCCTGGACCAGAGACAAAGCATCCTGGTACCGGTTTTGGGTGTCACCCCTCATCGGCTAGGCCTTTTGCATCAGTAATAGGGAATCAATGGCTAGTAACAACATTTACGGGGATGGGGGCATCCTTGATGCGTACTCTGATGGAGGGTAAAGGGTTGAGACAGGGATCCATTAATTCTAATCCTTGCAGAGGGGTTGGAGTAAAGGCCATTGTCATCTTTATTATCTCCACACAGAGGATCTAAAGTGCCAAGAACGTACCGATCCCTAATATACAAAGAAAATCACACAATGTACGCTTGGCTACTTAGTCAAATGGCAGGACTCTCAATTAGCTGCTTGTAGTAAGACCACCAGAAAAGGAAAGGGAAAGAAATCCTTTAAGGACAAGAACCCTCACTCACCGAGGGTGAAATGCGTAATCATTCGGTTCCCTCCTCACACCTGAACTGCAAGGCCCATGGTGTGGGCTACAACTCCCCTAAGGGGAGGAGCTGGAGTGTTTTCTCAAAGATGAGCTATGGAAAAGGTGTGGGTGAAGGGCAGAGTGCAAAGAAAGTGTGATAGCAGTGATTGGTATATTATCTCCAGGGGTCCACGTGAACTTTATTCGGTGACCTCAGGGGTAGAGTTTAAAAAGAGGACGGGGGATTAATCAAATATATCCCTCACAGGGGTCAACAGGTTTCTGCCTATAATCAGTCCCATACAGGGATCCCGGGGCTTTCGGCAGGACCTCAAGGTTAAATAGTCACTCTGCAAATACTTGTGTTAGTGCAAAGATAGTTGGAAAACAATGGAAATATACTGGCCACCGGAAGATCAAAATGGCCAGGTTAACGGCGACCCCTATTATTCTGTGGGGGCCGACTTTCTGAAAGTGATCAAAGACAGGGTCATATTTCATTTCCCATCACAGTATATACAGATATCACCCTGGGACTGTACTCCTTACTATTTCATGACTATTGGTGATTAGCATAATTCCACTTAGTTATCCATGATCGGTCTTACCTAGTGAAAGTGGGGCGTGTGTCCACTCTCCAACCACTGGGTAAGTCTTGTAGTGCCCAACTAAAAGGTAAAGTGCATGGCAATTGCAGACAGAACATATAATAATAATGTAAATTCACAAACTATGGCAAAATTGGTCTGGATACAAGTTAATTCTAGTCTAGAAGAAAGTAGGTGGGTGAATAAATATGTATATATTTTTGTATATATTAGTATAACAGAATGTCATTGTCTCTGCATATTAGAAGGAGCCCCATGGGTACGAATGCTCCTCAGATCATAAGATGTTGCTGCAATACTTAAATAGAGTTAAGGATTTTGCTTCACATAAGGTTGAGCAAACCGAAACCCTTTAAAAGCGGTCAAATGTATGATCAGAAGTATGATCATAAGAGGTTCTCGGGGACCTGTGATTAAGGATTACGCTTCACATAAAGTTAGGCAAACAGCAACCCTTACGAAGCGCTCAAACGTATGATCAGAAGTACGATCACAAGCGGTTTTGAGTGATCCAGGGTCAGCTTCTTTTTTTTTTCTTCATGGTCATCTTAATAAAATGCTTACCTAGAGCATGCCTCGAGAGGACAGCTTCAAGATATGGCCAGGAATCTTTGCTGAACGCCTTTTGCCGTCCAGGGCAATGGCTACTGCCGGTGGAAAACGCGTTTCAGAAGCCTTCTCGATAATGTGAGAAAAAAGGTGGATGTTATCACTAGCAATTCGACCTTTGATAAAGTCAGTTTGAGTAGGGTGAACTAGGTTGGGAATCAAGGGGGCTAACCAAACTGCAAGGATTTATGCATAGATTTTAGTATCCATGTTAATAAGTGAGATAGGCCTATAATTTTTTGGATCGGAATGGTCCTGCCATCTTTGGGAATAACCACATTAGTGGCCTCAGAAGCAGTCCCTGAAACTGGGCCATAGATAGCAAAATGGGAGAGGTTTGATTTTAATGGGGGCATAATTGATCTGAGAAAGGTTTTGTAAATTTCAATGGGGAGGCCATCAGGTCCCGGTGCTTTACCCACGGGGATAGATCTGATGGCCTGTACAATTTCCACCACAGAGATTGGGCTGGCGAGAGCAAGTCGGTCGGTATGTGAGATTTGCTTAATGGGCAAGGAGTCCAAAAAGTTCAAACAGACTTCAAAGGGTGAGTGGACTGAGGGGCTGTACAGCTTTGAATAAAAGCGCTGTAAAGGTTTGTGGATCATGTCAGTCGAGGAGTGGAGAACGTCTTGTTTGTCTTTAATTTTTGGGACGATGGTAGAATTCCATTTAAACTGTAGGTAGGCTGCTAAGCTTTATCAGCCTTATTGAGGTAGAACAGTTTCTTTGTCTTTTTGAACATGAACCCAAAGGTGGGCACGCTTGCTGAGGATGACGTTGAGATTATACTTGAGGCATTTTAATTGTGGCAGGATCCTTTTTCTGATGATGGGATAGCTTTACTGTGGTTAGTTTGCCAGTTTTACTAGAACTTAGACTGAAGCGCTTGTATTTTTCACCAATTAAATATTTTTGGCTGACAATCCATGCTCAGCTTTTCCGGTATTTTAGGGCAGTTTTGGATAGGGTCGTTTTGCATACGGTTGCTGCAAATAGGATCTCTGCTGTGCTATATACATGCTGGAGTCAGGTATCAAAGTCTGTGTTTTAGGCTGCTGGCTATAATAAGATTAGAAAGCCCCACTATGCAACTGTGGAGTACCACTCCAAAAAGAGAGAAAGTAATTAGGTGAAATAAATATGTATCATTATGCCATCACATTTAGATACCTAATCAGCCTTAGAACTAAGTAGTCAGGACTGTGGTATATTCTCGGTGCAAAATGACATTTAGTTGCAAAATCACAGGTTGTGTAACATAGCTATACGTATAGAAGTACACATTTTAGAAGAAAACACACTTTTAGGTGCAAAAACACTATTAGTCCCCATAAATGACCTTGGTACAACCTCACCAGGACTCTGGAGACACCAACGTGCAAATATTACGTTTAAGTGCACAACCAAATTTAAAGTTACAAAACAACCCTTGATGAAACATTAACAGGAGCATGAAAACATCAGCAGAATTTGGAAACAAGTTTAGGAGCATAAATCACATTTAGGAGCAGAAACAAATTCAGGTGCAAAATCAATAGGGGTGGCAAAACACATTTAGGAGCATATCAAAGTTTGGAGACAAACATTTAAGAGTAAAGTCATCCTGGGTGCGACAATCAAAAAGAGTGAAGAAATGGATATCTAAGCAAAAATTACCTTTAGATAACCATTACCTTTAGGTGTAAAAACACGTGTAGGTACACACAAAAAACATAGGTGCAAAATCACCAGGACTGAGGTTTCATATTTTGGTACAGAAGAAACGAGAAGTTGTTGACTACATAAAACAGAGCCTTAACTACCATATACCTCCCATACAGTCTAGTTTCACCATTGAGTGAATATGGGATGCTGAAGGATTACTTTTCATACACATGCCTCGAGAAATCTACTTGCCCACTTGCTATGATAAGTCAGATTTGCCGGCAAATTACTTTAGGGTCTATTGGCCTGATCTGGAGAGAGAGTAGGAGCAGGCAAAGACCAGGTGTTCTGTTCAGAAATTTAATGACCAATATATATGTCTTTAATTCTGGTTTTTAACACGTCACATTTGCTGTGTGCTAAAAGAAAGAGGTCAATTGTCAGGGTATGTCTTCTTACAAGTTACCTTTTGTTTTTATCCTGGAGATTGGTGTTAACTTTTCTTTCTCTGCCTGCAAACATACAGGATTTTGTAAAGTGAACTGGCAATTGTGCTGGCCGCAATTGTGCTGGGTATACAACAATTAAATAGCTTGCAAATGAACTGTACAAATGTTTCAAAATATATTTCAGTAGTTAGGAAAGAACTTTTTTATAATTGTGAAGTCAGATGGAAACAAATATTTTAATGGGGTCAAAATAAATCAGAATGCTTTACTTGGTGATGTGCAAATGATAAATATTTGCTAACACCCGATATCCACGCACTGTTTATATAGTTTTGTCAGTAAAACTGCATGTCAGTGGCAAAGTTTGTGACCATTTCAAACTACAGCATGCTACCACATCATACTTTAGCGATATGTTTATTAAACGTGAGAGTATTTCAATATGAACTGAGAAACATTCCTGTCCGCCCCTGATGACTATGATATTAGAGAACTTAGAGGCAAGTCTGAGGTCATGTGTACCCAACATGTGGGCTAGACTTTTATTAAATATGGAGCAAAGGTATGTCTATTAAATCCAACTAAAGGGTTTTTGTACAGCAGACATGCTGAACTCACATATTTGCAGGTGCTTTCGTACCTGATAATGAAGAAATAGGGGACTCTGTGAAAGAAAATATTTGCTTAGAATCACACAATTTGAGACACATTTATGGGCCAAGGGCTTTACAGTTAGGTAGAGTGGATTATTCAAGTCACTAGACCTGCAGGTCTGGTAAAAAAATTTAATTTTGAGAGGCCTGAAATTACCACTGAAAAATGTATAGCTGCGTAATAATCATGTAGGAGGCTAAATGGGTTGGTGAGACTGTATATAATGTTGGCAGTTTTCTTATGAATACAATCCATGTTCTCTCCTGGAACGTTAATGGTCTGCGCACTAATCCTAGAAGACATAGGATTTTTCAATATATACAAGATAGTAGTGCGCAGATCATTGTCTTGCAGGAGACACATTTAACTGAGCAGGAGCTATCAGCCTTAGCCAAGAAGTTAAGATGGATTGATTTTGTAATTTGTACTACACAGTCAGTTAATACAAGAGGGGTGGCAATCCTGGTTAAAAAAGCTGCACAAGCGACTCTCAGATCATCAACGGTTGACCCAAGTGGCAGATGGGCTATTGCAGAACTTCAGTTGATCGGTTTGAGAGTAACGATTGCAGGCTATTATGGTCCGAATCAGGATGACCCCTCTTCTCTCAAAAAGTTGATATCAGCCTTGTTGGATTTCCCAGAACCAGTCATATTAGCCGGTGATTTTAATATAGTTTTAGATCCTTTAGTAGATAAATCCACAAATAATCGTGCATTAACCTCTCATAAAACAAGAGCTTGTCTCATGGGTGTCATGAAACAAATGGGGTACTTAGATATATGGAGGGCCAGGTCGGGTCTCAGACGTATATACTCGTTTTGTAATTACAAGTATAAACATCAATCTAGAATTGATTTTATACTTGTTAGCTATTCTTTGAAGAAGATGGTAAAAAATATTTCCTACCTCCCCTCCCATCTTTCGGACCACTCAGCAGTGAGTCTGGTTATAGAAGGAGCTGTGGTACCTATGTCGAGGACGTGGTCTATGGACCGTTCACTATTGGCCTCGAGTGACATCTCATTTACCCCCCGGAGAGAGACCGAATGTTTTATGGTGAGGAATCTGGACACAGCTTCAGTGGTCAACATATGGGAATCATTTAAGACTTTTTTGAGGGGTAGTTTAACTAGCATTTCGGTTTATAAAAATAGAAAATACAAGGAAGAAATCTCTGAGTTAGAGAGTAGAATTAAAACTTCGCAAACATTGCTCGATCTGCAAAACCTGTGTTCTCTTGTAGGAATTCAAGCCAATTTGTGCGATCTTAAGGGGCAGCTTAAAGCTGTACTGAGTTCACGTTTAATGCAAAGGTGGGAGGCTAGTAGAATAGCCCACTTTGAATACGGTGAAGGTGCAGGGAAACTACTTGCTTGGAAAGTAAAATCTGACCAAGCAAGAAATCATATCAACTCTGTCTTCAAGGAAGGTATATCCTATATTTCTGATGTGGATATCGGTGTTTCACTCCTTTTTTCAGGAAATTTACAGGGAGGATGGAGATTCAGATCTTTTGAAAATTCAGTCTTGGTTAAGTAATATAAATGTCCCTGCACTAAACCCGGAACAACAAGCGGTGTTAGATCAACCGGTAACTCAGGAGGAGGTTTATAAAGAAATAATGAGATTGAAAAGGGGCAAGGCAGCAGGTCCGGACGTCTTCCCTCTGAGATATACAGATGTATTGTTAAGGAAGTCGTCCCGGCTCTGACAACCCTATTTAATCAAATTCTTCAAGATGGAATGGCACCCCCGCCGTCTTGGAATAATGCAACCATGACCCTAATATTAAAGCTGGTAAAATCGCTTTCAAGCTGTGAATCATATAGGCCAATCTCTATATTAAACGCGGACTACAAAATCTACGCCTCTATATTGGCTAATAGGCTTGGAAGAGTCGCAGGGGTTCTTTTACATCAGGACCAAAGGGATGAGTTTTAGTGTTGTACAGCGTGGCAGAGATTCTCAAATTGTGTGTTAGTAAAAGTATGACTGCATGTAAGCAAGAATGTATAAGAAGAATGTAGGAGTAGACCTCGTGGAGGCAGATACCAGCCAACTGTGGAATGGAAATCTAAAGTTTGAACCACATTGACTGTGGGGACCACGGAAGCGCCCAAAGGTGAAAGGTACCAACCTAGAAATGTGCAATCATCAATTCAACTAGAGTATACACTCTGGAAACCACACAGAAGGAGAAGAGAGGCATGCCATATGGTGGGTGTTACATAAGCAGCCATAGCATATGCTTGGAGGAGACCATCCAAGAGCGTCAGGGAGCAATCCATAGGAAAGGGCTTTTATACCCAGCAGCAACCACTAGTGATGGGCACTATGGCAGTACAACCAACAATAGTATATGTACTGCAATCTGTCCAGGTGCATTAAAGGGAAAGCCACTGGGTAGCCAGCCAATGCACATGAACTAAGATATTATCATGGCAGCTATATAGGAGAAAGCCCATACTAATACCATTGAACAACCACCCATAAGATATGCTCTGAGCATTCCACATTGCACCCATGGAATGGGCAGTACACAACCAGGTTTCGTAAATGGTCCAATAAGTCAATACATGAGCAGCAAGGAGGAATATGCATTAGGCAGTCAGACACAGTGTATGTACTGAAGTGCACACCTAAGCGTGGCAGAGGAGCAAACCAAGGTATAAACATTCGTCATGTTCACCTGTTTGTGGCAGCAATCTAGGGCTTGTGCTGGAGTTATCCGAGGAAATCAAACAGTGAATAAATGATCAGACACATATGTGGGTCTCTTTGTCTACCCAGTGGCAGTGATAACACAATGAAGAAGTACGAGTGACGATAGGAATACAAAGGGGGGGGAAGGGCATCAGAGAATTTGTGGAGCAAATACAATCTACATTATTGAACAAGAGATGGGAGGGGTTAAGGGAGGGGTTCAAGAGAGGATGTGAAGGTCTTCGTGAGGGTAGTAGTTTTGTTGCTAGCCCTATTCCCTACCAGGTAGATCTTTAACCTATCTGCCCTTTATTTTGAGACCATGTGAGAAGAAATGAAAAGTACAAGATCAAGGGAATATTCTTAAAATGAGTTAAAGTGACCAAAGAGGGCATATGTTCAGACATGGCTGAGGTAAGTGATCTCCAACATATACAACTACTAAAGGGGGTAAAAACACCAATGATGAAACGTTACATAAAACAACAGGAAGTGTGGAATAATGTCGAACAGGAGAGCGAAAGACAAAGAACGAAAGAGGAATCAACTGGAGTTGAAAAACTTGGGGGAAGAGATCATGGGAGAGAGTGAGAAATTTAAAGGAAAACAGTGATAGGAATAGAAAAAAGAGAAATGGGTAAAAGAAATAAAGAAAGGAAAATAGAAGAGAATTTGTGGTACATAGAGGGAATGGAAGAAGGACGGAGAGAAAAATTAAGAGAGAAAATATAAAGGGTGGCATAAAACCAGAAGAAGGAATTAAATAACAGGAGAGAGGTTGCAGACAGGTGCTCAATAATTTTAATGAAAGTGAGGGAAAACAGGTAAAGCGAATAGGTGGGAGAGCTAACAAGCAAGTGCACAGTTTCACAAAACAAATGCACACAGTTAACATACACAGACAGTCTTGCAATACTTTTACAATACTAAAAACACAGGAATAAACAATCATTGGCAAAGTGAATTGGTGACGTTGGCACTGTTAAATAGAGAATCAAATTGTTTATTGCCAACACTTAACAGCACTGGCAAAAAATAGCTTCCCGAGTCATCACCTATGCGCATGTATGCCTCATGACATTACAGCGGTCACCATGTGGTGGCACATATGCATTTGTCCGCACTCATGCGTGTGCGTATGTCATGAAGTGGCAACCATTTGTTTAAATTTACCATTGCAAGATGGCATAAATTTAAAAATCTGAAAGCGCTGACCTCACGGATAGAGGGGCATCTCCAACTTGCACTCGAACAAAAAGTAATATCCACTTTTGAATGATTCCTTCCTCTATTCACTTTATTGAATACATGAAGTGTTCATTTAGTTGATATCAATCCTAATACAAACATGAATGGAGCACCACGTTCCCGATAGTTTAAGTTTCTAACATCACATCACAACATTTTAGAGAAAGGCCAAAGACCACCAGACGAGGCAGGAGGAGGAACACAAAGAGCAAAGCAACAACCAGTAGCGAAAGGCACAAGAAGCCAAAGACTTTAGTTATTAACATTTCTCAACATCAACTTACTGAGTTTCAAATCAACACGCTGCAAAAGGGTTCTTCCTTTGTACCCATGTGTCATTCTAATGTATTGGAAGCAGAAATCAGCCTATATAAATTCATGCGTTTACTGAGACTGAAAAATGTTTTCACCAACATTGTTGAAGAAAATCCTCGTCCACACACCAACACTTTACTTGGATTACGGAACAAAAGTACATTCATAGCTCCTAGGAGTCATAAAGTTCTAGATGCATTTGAAACAGTTGTACAAAAGAATCTACGTGCCATCTTTAGACAAACCAAATCGAAAACTTCTAATATCACACAAAAAGAAAGACAAACTTTACAACAAATGACATCCAATCATGAGATAACCATTTGTCAAGCGGACAAAGAAGGGGCCATGGTTATCATGTACACCACCTACTACAAGGAGAATGTTAAGAATCATGTTCAAGATGACAGCATCTATTTGAAACTATCATTTGACCCAACTTATGAGTTTCTGAAAAACCTTTCAAAGATCGTAGATGACGCTTTGGAAAAAGGCACCATAACAAGAAAAGACAAGACTTACCTCATTAAAACCAACCCATCTGTACCGTATATATACATGATTCTGAAAATACACAAACATCAAACTAAACCTCAATTTCGACCGATCGTATCTACTGTCAATTCTATACATGAACCTATTGGCAAATATTTGGGCAAACATCTGCAGCCCATAGTACAAAGTATGTCTACCTACATCAAAGACACCACAGACTTTTTAAACATTCTTGAATCAATAAAATGCAATATAACCTCAGATACCATACTTTGCACCACTGATAAGTCACATCATTATATACTTCGATCACACACAATCTGGGCATCTCTGCGGTAGAATCTTTTAAAATTAATTGTGAGAAAGACGAACAACTTAAAGTATTTCTAATGGAATTATTACACTTTTCCCTATTCCACAGCTACTTTCAATGGCAAGACCATTTCTACATTCAATCTTCAGGAACATCGATGGGTAATTGCTCTGCGCCGGCGTATGCAAATCTCTTTATGCACAGGTTTGTATTGGATCATATTCTTAATGAAGAAAAATGGATGAATCACCTCATTCTATACAAAAGATACATCAATTACATTTTTGTGCTATGGAAAGGGACACACTTGGAGTTATCTGAAGCCATTGAGACCCTCAATTTGGTTGATGACAGAATTGAATTTACTTCATCAATAAGTCAAGAACAAATCACCTTCTTAGACACGTGTATCTCCAATAAAAATGGTTATTTAATCACTAATGTGTACACTAAACCGACAGACCTAAATAATTTATTGCATTTTCACAGTTTCCATCAACCATCCCTCAAGAAACATCTTCCGTACTCTCAACTGCTTAGATTAAAAAGAATTTCATCTAATGATGAACTATACAAAGAAAGCATGAGTACATGCATCAAAAAATTCAGAGATAGGGGTGATCACGAACCCATATTGCAAGAGGCAATCAAGAAAGCAGAAAAAAAGTCACGTGAAAGCTTATTAAAACGAACTGAGCCTGAAACCAATGAAGAGAGATCTCTATTCGGTTCTAGATTCTCTACCCACAGTCATAAAATCTAAAACATCATTTTAAAATACTGGCCCATGTTAAGCACGGAACCAGACTTTAAAGGTATTTTTGAATCACAACCTAGATATGCATACTTACGTACTAGAAATTTAAAACAGATCTTAACCAAACCCATGGATAAAAAAAGGCACATATCGTGGGACGGTACCCTGTATGAACTGTGGCAATTGCAACTATCATCAAAGGGAACACTATACGGCGCCCTAACCGTGGAAGCATCATTAAATTAAAAGTGACAGCCACATGCAATAGCCAGAATGACATATACATGTTGAAGTGCCCATACAGACTATCTTATGTGGGAAAGACCGAGAGAACAATTAGAATACATCTGAATGAACACAAGAGTAAAAAATCCGCACGAAAACTTTTAAATCCACTTTTGCTGCACATTTTCACTCTTCGCATCACAATATCAGCCTATTGAGATTTTTGGTTCTTGAACAGGTACCTTTTAGACCAGATCGAGACATTACGCAATTTCTCTTACAAAGGGAAATACCCTGGATCAACTTTTTAGACTCTGTAAACCCGAAAGAATTAAATGAATGGATGAACCTCAGTTGCTTTCTGTAAATAGTTTTTTTATATTTTTAAATGCCTGTTTTGAACAATACATGGGATGCGTTGGAAAAAGTGACCCCCTGTTTACTGTTATTATTATTATTTTTATCTCTATTTTCATGTACTTTGCTGTTGATTCTAATATGGGTCAGGATGACCCTTGTTACATTAGTCCTAAAAGAGTGGTTTAATATTTAGATAATGTACTTGACGTACAGACACTTGTTATATATCCGTATGACACATGTTTCAATGTTTTCTATAGTTGGATTCTTTCATTTTATCATGAACACTCTCTGGATAGTCAGACCGACAGCTTGCATTTATTTTAGCACGTTTCATTGACGATAGGCCGATTACATTCTTTGGGTAGTATTAATTTGGTGTCCGCTTTCTATTTTTTTCATCACGATCGTTCACTGCTACAGCATGCACCACTTCACCTTTTCTCTTCGGGGTTTCTACCTTTGTAAATCTTACGGGACTTCCATGTTCCACTCGTGCTCACACCGAGAATGGTTGTTCACGCTGACACGATTTAGACTCGTCTAAGTCCTGGTCATTTTACACCAAGCACTCAGATTGAGTTGTGCTTACACATGCAAGTTTGACTAATTGTCATTTTTGTTTAGCCGCATTTATAGTGATTGATTCACTGCCAAACAGAATACCCGCAAAAACATGGCGTTTTGCAAGTTTGCATGTTATTTTACCGTTCACGTTCTGGATTTTACCTTTCAGGCTTACGGCGTTATTTTATGCTTAGCGTTTTGGGCTTTACCTTTCAGGGTTTCTCACTTGTATTTTTTCTATCACCATCGCGTATTATAATGATATAATGCATCTATGAATTTCCTTGTTCGGCTTGATTGCACCTTTTAATCATATTCTATTCACGCACGCTTATTATACAACTCGTTAGAAACTTAAACTATTGGGAACGTGGTGTTCCATCCACTTCTTCTTTGGAGAGAACTTTGATTCACCCCACTGGCTATTTAATACTTTTTTGATTAAGCATTTTATTTTTCAGGTATTTGGGGACTACTGTTCATTATGACCAATGCCTACAGGATGTTACTAATCCACCACTTATGGTTATACATGGCATCTATCACATTCATGTAATATTTTGGCAGGTTTGCCGATTTTTTGGTACTAAGCTCGAGTTTCTTCTGTATTGCAGAGTGAAGCCCCTGATGAAGGGCCGTAGCCCGAAGTGCATTGGGCAGATGAAAACTTTTTTAATGAAATCTATGATACCAAGTGAGGATTATCATTCATGTTAGTATTAAGATTCATATCAACTAAATGAACACTTAATGGATTCAATAAAGTGAATTGAGAAGGAATGATTCAAAAGTGGATATTACTTTTTGCTCGGTTGCAAGTTGGAGACGCCCCTCAGTCCGTGAGTTCAGTGCTTTCAGATTGTATTTCATCCTCATACTCAGGATGATTCACCAACCTGCACCACCTACCTTTTTCAAACCGAAGAAATGTATTACTCAAAGGTGTGCGCTGATCTATACCATTGTGGATCTATATTTCATCATAAATAAAAAAAAAACAGTTTTTTAATGAAGTTGCGAAATAGCTTGTTTTTGCAAAGAAGGGGCTTGGCAGCAAATTGCACCTGTCAGACACCTCTAAACATGAAAAAAAATGTTTTTAACCCACACACACAACAAAGATGGATGGTATAGCAATGTTGGTGGCAACAGAGAGGGGCGTTGGAGCAATGAGGGGGGAATTAAAAAAAGGGGGGGAAGCAAAGGGGGCAGGGAGGAGTTGAGAAAGTAATGGACATTCTGGTGGTAGGAGAGCACTACACAAAGCACAGTTGGGGGAAGGAAAGCGGCAAGCTCCACACAGGAGAGAGCACAAAAAAATACATGCACTTTCACTGAGTGCTAAAAGCAAAAGAAAAAAAGTAGTGCCCTGAATTTAAGCAGTGGAATGGTGCAGGTCATCCAATCAAAATGAAAAGCTCCAGGATGGAACAAACAAAGAAAGAACAGTGAGGAAAACCCTCGAATAATAAGCATGAAACGAGACAGACAAGAAAGCCATCAAAGCAAGAGCAAGGGAATGACCGAAAGCCAACTATAGGTCTACAACAGATAGGTGTTCAATAAAAGATAGCTAAAGAAGTCTGTACGAGAGACCTAAACCTGGTCACATTCACGTCTTAATTTCATCTACTAGATACTCTTCATCTGTTAATTAACGTTTCCTATCCCGGGATACAGCTGGAATAAAAAGCCAGGTGAACCTTTACTGCTAGAACAGAAATAATTTTAGAAGTCTTGAAAATTCTCCTGTGGGAATGTCAGTGTTTTACAGAATTTCAATAGAAAAACTGAGCAATTATAAACTAAAAATACCAAGATATTTAGCCTTTTATTATTATGTGGATTTCCAACCAATAAACACCCACCTACTATGAAGTATGTATTAAGTGTGCAGAGCAGAAAAAGAAATGTATGACAATAAGGCAATCAGACATTTTTTTCAGTTCAATACTATTAGCATACTCTCACAGGCATACCAGGTGAGGTGTTTGCAGTATCAATATATGGCCTGTTAATACTTCGTATCCCTTAGTAATTATCAGCAGTATCTAGGACACATTTTTGATACCAATGAAAGTTTATTGAATTACTAGCAGAAATAATGATTCTGTTGGTTATTCCACAAATATGTTACAGCTAAATGCTAAAGACGATTGGCACATTTTACTTTAGGCAGTGTAATTATAGCTTTCAATTCAAGTGTAACTGAGTTCATGGACAAATCATCTTCATGTACAGCCATTCATCTACAAGTTACTTCCTCATGTAAAGGCTGACACTTTTAGCAATTGGAACACCAAGTTTTGGAGTGAATAGCTGAATACATTGTGACGTCCAGCCGTGGACTGGTCAGGAGCAGAGCTTACACTGCCCTTATCCCACACTTTGACCAGTACAATTATACATATATATATATATATATATATATATATATATTAACTATTAGCAGTCGCCAGTAGGTAGGTATAGTTAGGACCTACTTTCCATAGAAAAAGTTTTGTTTTGTTTTGATATTTAACTTTGGCGCTATCAGACGAATCCTCAAAACTAGTTTGCCCCTCACTTCAGCTGCTGTTTTGAAAGTGTGGGGGGATTCGTCAAGCGGTGGCCGAGAAAAAGGAGGGGGGTCCCAAAACTTGTTTTTCCCATGCAATTTCCCATCGGGATATTAGACTGGACTACAGCCTGGAAGGCTGAACGGAATTAAACCAAATTTGGCAATAGTCTAGATCTTGGACGAGAAAGTGTGCTTTTTGTGATATGGTGTAAATCTTTTCTGTAGTTTTTGAGATATTAAGGAAAAACAAGTTTGTATATCTAAAGGCTCAGATCCTTTGTGGATCCATCAAGGCGCACCGCAAATCCACGCGCCAACAGCTGACTGGCTGGCCGCAAGCTGAGTAGAAAGTTGCAATCGCTATTTTAGATATCGGAAACGGTCACGGGCTGCGAAAATTCACATAAAATGTAACAGAAGGGGTCAGGGCAGAGGTACCCTGACCCCTTGGGTGCAATAAAAGGGTGTGTGAGGTATCGCTAAAGGGAAAGAAAATGCCCTTTAACTATTTATTTTCCACGTGCGAGGTCTTCCTTGCACTGATCCGGGGCAGATCCGAATTCAGCAGTAAATATATATTTTTAAACGCACTCACAGACCCACTCAGACACTCTCACACCCACTCAAAGATCAACTCAGGCACTCGCAGATCCACTCAGACACTCGAACACACTCAAGACCCACACAGACACTCATGAACCCACTCATACACCCACCGACAGACCAACTCGGACACTCACACACCTACTCACAGACCTACACAGAACTCAAAGACCCACTCAAAGACCCAATCAAAGACACTCTCGCACCCACTCACAGACCCACTCAGACACCCACTCACAGACCCATTCAGACATTTACACCGACTCAGAGACCTACTGACACACTCATGCACCCAAAGACTCACTCAGACACTCTCACGTCCACTCACAGACACACTCACACACCCACTGACAGACCCACAGAGAACTCAGGCACCCACTCAGATACCCACACACTCATGCACCCACTCACAGACCCACTCAGACACTCTCATACCCACTCAGACACACTCACACACACACTCACAGACCCACTCAGACACTAGCCTACCCTCTCACAAACCCATACAGCCACTTACACATGCATCTTCAAAGGTTACAGGCTACAGTTTAGAATGTGACCAGCGAGTGAGCAGTGGTGGGCAGGTAACTGGCTTGTTTCTTGCAGAGGTCAATGTATCCCACTGAAAGTCGCGCTCCACGCCGATGAGGCTTCCCAAACGACTTTTTTGGGTTTGGATACTATAACTTAGGTGGTCGAACCCGTTCGGGTGCAGAGTCGCCCTGACCACACCTGAATCTAGGTATAATTACAGGGTGAATGGAGTATCGCCGTCTCAAACCCCTGTACCTCACTTTCCACATTTTAACTTTTGCACGGTCCAAGAAATGCCATTGGATCCATTAGGGACCACAATAGGCGTGAAACATGTCGACCTGATATCACCACTTTTTATAATCACCACAAGCACTGAGATACACAGAAGGAACATACTCCCAACTCTGACTATCAGATCAACAGCATTTCTCTACGCTTCAGTTTTTAACCATATCGCTCGGACCCAAGAATAAAATTTCTTCAGGGTACCAGTATGATATTTTTTTTTTTTTTTTTTTTTTAAAACCTTTATTGTAGATCAGTGACACAGCTATTCAGCCGACAACCCGGAGGTACGGCAGCTTTAGAGATTCAACACATGCTTGCGTCCACATATCACTGACAGGAGAGCCAAAGGTTCTATTTTGCATAAACATAAATACAACCCTAAACACAAGCAAGGCGAAAGGTACTGTAAACACCAATAGAGGTTCCCATCAGGGGGGACGAGCCCCATCACGTCCAACAGGCACAGATCTATAGTAAGGGAAAGGCAGAGACTCTAGAGACAATCACATATCAGCGGGAAAGTCAAAGCCGGAAAAAGACTAAGGGGAAAGTTGCTCCTCAGGCGGATCCAGGTCGGGGGGCAGGCATATGTCCCCTCTGTACTGGTTCCATGGCCCCCACACAGCATGCCATTTCCGAGGGCGCCCCCGAGCACAATACACTGTCTTCTCCCTAAACATACTCCAGTCCATGTTTTCCATCCACGCTGTCAATGTGGGCGGCCTATTGGAGCCCCACAGCCGAGCGATATCGCGCTTGGCTACCATGTTCCCCAGGGTCACCCACTGAGTCTGTGCCACGTTGTGGTCAGTAGGACTTCCAGACATTCAGGAGACAACATCGCGCCTCAGGCTGCATAACAATTCCTGTCACCTCCCCCATCACCTCGTGGACTCGCCTCCAGAACTCCATAATCGCACCGCATTCCCAAATAATATGGAGGAAGGTACCCACCATACCACAGCCTCTCTTACATAGGCCCTCCTCAGAGAAACCCATGTGGACCAACCTGGGCCCCGTCACGTAGACCCTATGGAGTATTTTAAGCTGCACCAGCCGCAGGCGCGCGGGGATAGCGACCTCTTTGGGAGAAGAAACTGCGGACTGCCAATCCTCATCATCTAGTTCAAGGCCGTCCCTAATCCATTGGCCGCGTAACCCTAGGAGAAGATCCGCCCGAACATTGATAAGTTTCTTATAAATGAGCGAAATCGTGCTCTCTGGCATGTGACCATCCAGGATCCGATCCTCCAACGGAGAGGACTCGGGCACCTTCTCCCCCTCCACAAGGACTGACCGCAAGGCGTGGCGCACTTGTGCATATCGGAAGAACTCCGTGCTCCCCAGCTCGTATTCCTTCTGCAGCTCCTCGAACGACTTTATCCTACCCTTAACCAAAAGGTCTCCAACCCTGGATATGCCGATCAAATCCCATTTCTCGAACCCTTTTGTGCGCCAAAGCTTCCCCAGAATCTCGGAATCAAACAGAGGGTTGGCAAGGGTAAGCTTACCCCTCCAGCCCAGCGAGTCCGTCGCCACCTTCCACACATGGACGGCCACTCTGTTGGGCCCCGTGAGGGTGAGGTCCGACGATTTCGAATACAACGCTCTGTGGTAATTACCCCCACGGAGCAACCAGCGGTCCATGGCGAAGCCAGGGCTAAGCGCCGGACCATAGACACCATGGTTAATCGCGCTCAACTGGGTGGCCCAGTAATAACGTCGAATGTCTGGAAGCGCGATACCACCGTCGTACCACGGAAGCGTCAACTTAGCAACTGCGATACGCGGACGCCCGTCCCATAAGAGCGCGCGCTGGTGGCTTTCGATCTCACGGAAATAGCTGGCCGGGACCAGGTCAAGAGTGTTCTGCAGGGCATAGAGGAAACGGGGAAGGGACATCATTTTAAACAGTGCCACGCGGCCAAGGAGGGAGAGCGGCAATCGCCGCCAGCCCGCCACATCCCGCCGCAAGCGCGCCAAGGGAGGGAGCAAGTTCTTCTCATAGCGCAAGATGGGGTCGATGGAAATATAGATCCCCAAATACAAAAAGCCCTGCTGGGCTATCTGAATCGAACAGTTACGCGGAACAGGCGGGACATCCCCACACAGGACATACAAGTGTGACTTCCCCCAATTAATGACTAGGCCCGAGTTTCTACCGAAAGATGTCAAGACGTCACAAACCACTATCAGAGATTTCTAAGGCGAGGCAAGATATAACAGAATGTCGTCAGCGTAGAGTGAAATACGGTCTTCGTGGTCAGGCGACCAGCGAAGCCCACGTATATCCGGGTGCCACCGTATCCACACCGCCAACGGCTCAAGAGCAAGGGCAAACAGCAACGGCGACAGGGGGCAACCCTGCCGGGTGCCTCTCCCGAGCTCGAAAGGTGCCGACGCCCGCCCGTTCACCACAACGCTTGCAAGAGGCCCCTCATAGAGCAGCCTCACCCACCCCACGAATCCAGGCCCGAAGCCGAATTTGGCCAGCACCGCCCACAAGTATGCCCACTCTACCGTGTCAAAGGCCATCGTGGCGTCGAGGGACGCCACAATAGCCGGCTCTCGTATCGTACCCGTCCTGGCAATCACTCCGTGGAGGCGTCTAAGGTTTAGTGCAGTGTTACGGTGCGGGATAAAGCCCGACTGATCCGGGTGGATCAAGTCGCCAAGTACCCGGACCAGGCGGTTCGCGAGAATCTTGGCAAGGATTTTCGGCTCGGCGTTAAGAAGCGAGATCGGCCGATAGGAACCACACCTATCCCGGGGCTTTCCGTCTTTATGTATTACCACGATCGTCGCCAGCCGTTGATCGAGCGGAAGAAACCCGTTCCTCCGCGCCTCCACGAACATGGCGGTCAAGTGAGGAGCAAACTTATCCGGACAAAGCTTGTACAGCTCTATCGGCAGACCATTTGGGCCCGAAGCTTTGCCGGAGCGCAACGCACGGATAGCACCTGCCACTTCGTCTACAGTGATATCACCATCGAGGTCCTCCCTATCCATGGCGGAAAGGCAGGGCAGAGCGATGTCACGCAGAACATCACTCGAGTCCTCAGTCGGTCTATCCGAGACCGAGGCGTATACCGTACGAAAATAGTCTGAGAAACACCGGACTATACCGTCGGGATCAGTGACAACCTCTCCCCCATCCGTCAACAACTCCGGCACCACACGATTAACACGCTCCTTTTTGTCCAGCCATGCCAGCAATTTCCCGGCCTTATCACCAACATCATACAACCGCCCCTGCTGCTCCCTGTGAAGGGTCTTGGCGGCATTTGTCACCAGATCCCTATACTCCAATTGCTTCAGGCTCAAATTGTGCAGCGTGGACGTCTCAACATCCCCCTCCAAGGCCAACTCTAAAGCCGCTATCTCGTCCTCCACTTGTATCACCTCGGCGTCTCTCCGCCGCTTGGCGGCCACTACCAGGGACAAGGCTTCTCCTCTCAGTACAGCCTTAGAAGCTTCCCACAAGGACACCGCGGAGTCAACTGAGCCCTGGTTTTCTCGAAAATAGTGGTCAACTGTCTTCAGCAACGCACTGCGCATCTTGGGGTCCCGAAAGTACCAGGGGTTAACGGGAGCCACCCTGCCCCCCGCCACCCGGCCTATGTCCAGACGTGCCCACACCGGTGAATGATCTGATATGCCCCGTGCAATGTGCCTAACCTCAGTTACCAAAGAGGCGTGTGCCGCCAGAGTGAGCAGATAATCAATCCGGGAGAGACTCCCGTGGGCCCCGGAGTGGAAGGTGTATTGTCGCTGAGTGGGGTGCCGCAGCCTCCAACAATCTACCAGGCCAAAAGTATCAATAAAGTCGGGAAGCCACTTCTGAGCCCCCCCGGTGTCTCTGGGCGGGTACCTATCTAGCATTCCAGAACCAACCGCATTGAAGTCCCCTCCCACCACTAGCATCCCTTCGGGGAGTTCCAACAAGGCCTTGCCCAGATCGGCAAACGTGGAGGCCTGCAAGGCAGGAGGGACATAAACAGAAACCAAAACCAACATTCTGCCCTCCCACCTCCCCGACACGGCCACAAAGCGCCCCCTATCATCAGCAATGGTGGAGTCAACCTCAAATGGTAGGGAAGCTCTGACAAGTATGCCCGCACCCCTGGATCCCGAGGAAAACCCCGAGTGAGCAATTAATTTGTAGCCCTTTCTGTCAAGTGCATAACACATATTCCCTATAAGGTGGGTCTCCTGCAAGAGGACCACATCTGGCAAGGTCCGTTTAAAAAATTGCAGGACTATCCCCCGTTTTATACGATCCCCTAAGCCATTAACATTCCAGCTGAGTACGTTTAAGCCCCTATCCCCCATCCCTGAACACAAAGAGACCTCCCCCCCCCCCCCCCAAGAGAACCACAATCGGACAATTCTGACAGTCATTGCTACGCCTTGCAAGAAAAAACAACAACCCCAAACAACAACCCCAACAACCTGAAACCCTCCCCCCACCCTGCACCCCTGCGTCAGCTTACAAGGCCCCCCCAACTTGCAGTGTGCCTGTCGCCCTACCAAAAACAAATCTACAAAAAGCACCCCAAGGGAGGAAAGAGCCCCTATCTTCCCCCCGCCGCACTCCCATTACTGCAATAAGGTGCGAGTCACTGTCCAGGGCTGAATCGAAGCAGGCCAGCACCGAAGGTATCACTTCTGTCCATCCCGGTCGCCTTCCACCCCATCCACGCTGTCCCGGCCGGGCTGTCGCCGAGGGAGTGCATCCAACCAGTCCCCTGCCATGTCCGGCGATTCGAAGAAGAAAGTCCGATCCTCATATACCACACGCAGCTTAGCGGGGAAAAGCATGGCATACTTCAGGTCCATATCCCTAAGCCGCTGCTTCACCCCCAGGAAACTTTGCCTCTGTTTCTGGACCATCTGGGTGAAATCAGGGTAAAAGCTCACAGAGGCATTTTGAAAAGGCACCGGGCCTGTCACCCTCGATGCTTGCAGGATAGCGTCCCGATCTCGAAAGTGGAAGATCCGGGCGACAATCGGCCGCGGGGGGGCTCCCACCTTAGGCCGTCCGCCAGGCACTCAGTGAGCCCGCTCCACCGCGAAAAACTTGCCGAGGCCCTTTGGCGCAAGATGATTCACCACCAGATCCTCGACGAGGAGGTCCACGGAGAGCTCCTCCGAAGCTTCCGGGACCCCAATAATGCGCACATTATTGCGCCGGCCCGACCTTCAAAGTCCTCGAGCCGGCGAGCGGAGAGGTCATTCGCGGTTCGTAGCTTGCGGACCTCAGGCTGGAGTTCCGAGACATTGTCCGCGAGGCCAGTAGTCTTGAGGTCCAGGGACTTGACCCGCTCATTGGTTTTTCCCAGGTCCGCGCGAATCAAGTTGACATCGACCAAAATCATGTCCACCTTGTGCGCCAGGGTCTCGAACTGTCGCCCAATCGAAGATTGCATCCCATCTATCGCCCCCTTGATATCCTGCAATGATAACTCCGAGGCTGGGGATGAATCGGCCTTCTGTGCTTCCAGCGACTGTCCCGATCCACCAGGCGACCCCTTCTGCTGGGCATAGCGATCCATATTGTTGGATTGGATATAGCCTCCCCGCCTGGTAGTCTTAGACTTCGACCTGTCTGCCTCCGATTTGGTCGACATCTCGGACAGCAGGACGGTCAGTCGCAAGAGGACGTCCCTCACTCAGGTAGAGGAGACCGGTACAACTAGGTCTTCAACAGCCAGTCAGGACCGGGTGGAGGTCTTCCAGACAACAGAGGATCTGTATGACGCACTCCCAACCCGGAGCAAACAAAGGGCGAGAAAGCGAAAGTGAAAGTGCCACGGCATCCGTCCGACAGTTCACACCTCCCAAGGCCGCTGTTGTTCAATTAGTGGCCGGGCATCCTGCCAACGCAAGCCCCTGGCATCCTTCGGAGGTAGGCCGCAATCTTCCGCCGTGCACAACTTCGGTCCCCGGTGGGCGATCTTGGCCCGGACAACATCAATCGCCCCAGCTGTGACTCATCTGCAGGATTCCGTGCATGAAAATCAGGATTTAGGACAGGATGATTGCCGGAGGGCGCGAGGGTAGCGGGAGCTCAAGGCTCACGCGGCCATCTTGGTCAAGCGCTAAGCTCCTGAGCAGTATGATATTTTTAACTCATCCACACCACTCCCCACACACCAGCACTCACCACTGCGGCGTTCCACTAAAAGATCTCCGACAAAGTGCTCTCTCGCGGGGCCCGTGGGGGACAGCAGCACCACCCCCACGAGGAGCAACACCCAATGATGAAGCATGACAACCACTTGGGTGTGTGAGGGCACATCTCCAACAAGGAGGAATGAAAAATGTCCTATCGTAACGGAAAGTTTCAATTCTATTAAGGACTCGGAGGCGAGGATTATGCTATTCATTCTCCACTTTGTTGAATAGTAGCCATTCAAAGTCATGTAAACAAAACTACTATTCCCATGAAACATCGGGAATAACACAGACAAAACGATAGAGTGTCCATAGACAGAGAGTCCCCTTTCCTCTGCACCAATCACAGGGCTCCGAGGTGCTGGTAGTCCTCTGTCACTGTCCATTCCCCCTCTTTCGTCGCTCAAGGTCAGCCAGCCAGAACGCATCACGAATCTTATTTGCCAGACTCGCCTGTAGAAGCAAGGAGATATTGTAAGCGACAGTAATGGCTAAGGTTTAGCCCTGTGGGGGAAAAGCTCACAGAACATTTGCAAGAGAATCTCAACAGTCATACTTACCACAGTACGTGGGTGGGAAATTATATTAAAAAGAGAACCTTGTGCCCTGGGTGGGATAATCCTCGCCTCAATAGAATTGAAACTTTCCATTACGCTCGCTAGGAATTTTTTAATTCTATGTCAGGACCGGAGGCGAGGATTATGCTCATGTAAAGCTTGCTTACCACCAAATGAGCCATGTCAATACCCAGCTTGAAATAAAACAGTTTAAAGGTGGAGTCTGAAGACCAGTCGGCTGCGTTCAGAATGTCTTCCTGACGAGATCCCAGGGTAAACGCTTTAGAGGCCATTGCCCCTCTGGTAGAATGAGCGCCGAAAGCCCCAAGATCTATTCCAGCTTCCTGCATCACCCACCTTACCCACCGGGCAATAGTGGGAGAAGAAACCACCCTATGGGGTTTCATGAGCGCAATAAGTAATTGTCGCTCTCCCGGAGGACGAAACTCCTTCGACATTTCTTCATAAGCCTTCAGGCAAGATACAATGCCCAGTTTCAGAGAATCCGGAAAGGCCGGGTAAGAGATGAACTTCGCCCCGCACTTAGCTTGTCTACTGATCGTGAAGGTAACCCCCGAGGGGGAGAACATTCTGCTGGAAACATCCAAGGCCCCAACGTCAGAAACCCGCCTGCAGGAAATAAGGCACAGGAGCATGGCCAACTTCGCCGACAACTCTTTCCTAGAAAGGAATCTGTTCGGTTGCCAGGACAAAAATAAATTCAAAACCTGGTTAACATTTCAGAGTCGAGAATAACGAGGCTCGGGGGATAGGGAGAGACGGATGCCTCGAACGAAATGGCAAACCAAGGGGGCCTCGCCCACAGGATAACTGTCCACCATGGTATGACCCGCTGAGATGGCGGAACAGAAGGTATTAATGGTTCTGTAAGCCAAGCCGTCCTCTGCTAGAGCAGCCAAAACATTCAGAATGGAAGTCACATCTCCTGCTACGGGATTGAGACCCCGTTGCACACACCAACGATACCACCGTCTCCAGGTAGAACGGTAGTACTTGACGGTACTATCAGCCCAGGCCTTGGACATGAATTTCTCAGCCGCTCCCGAAAGGCCTGGGACCGCCCATCTTCCCCTGTAATCCGCCACGCCATCAAGGCTAAGGAGCCTTGCGCGATTAACGGATGAGGAACTTCCTCCGGACTGAGAATGAGAGTTGGAAAGCGGGGGAGTGGGATTGGAGAATCCGAGGAAAGTTCCAGAAGAACCGGAAACCAAACTGGAGACCTCCAAATTGGCAAGATTAGCACCACGTCCGCTCTCTGGCGCTGAACCTGGGCCGAGACTCTCATTAGCATGGCAAACTGGGGAAAGGCATAGCCAGACTCGCTCTGCCAGTCCTGAAGGAACGCGTTCGTCCGCACTGCCAGGAGATCCGGCCTCCAGCTGAAGAACCAGGGAAGTTGGTGGTACAGGCAGGAAGCAAATAGGTCCACTGAAAACGGACCCCAGATGCTCTGGAGATCCGCAAAGACTCCTGGATGCACATTCCAAAGACTCACGTCATGAAAATGGCGAGAGTGGAAATCTGCTACGTGGTTGTCCTGACCTGGCAGGTATTCCCCCGTCACGGAAATGTGATGATCCAGACAGTACTGCCAGAGGTTCGCTGCCAGGTCCGAGAGAGCTCTCGATCGTGTGCCCCCTAGATGATTGATATATCGGACCACCAATATGTTGTCCATTTTGAGGACGACGCATGACCGGACCTAGTCCTTAGTCCAGCATTGGATCGCAAAGGACCCAGCCAAGAACTCCAGACAGTTGATGTGTAACTGCTGCTCCTGCAGAGACCACACACCTCCCGTAGTGAAGTCCCCACACCTCACGCCCCAGACGGATCTGCTGACGCCTGACTCAATAACACTGGTGCGGAACTGAAGATTGCACGCCCATTTTAGGCTTCCATATTGGCGAGCCACCACTGGAGTTCTTCTCTGGCGTCCACCGAGAGTTCCACCTTCTGAGAATACGAAAGACCTCTGCGCAGATGGCGGGCTCTGAGACGTTGAAGGGCTCTGTAATGGAGCAGGCCTGGGAAGATCGCCTGGATCGAGGCGGAGAGGAGAACCAGGATACGGGTTAGTTGCCTGAGGGAGAGCTGGGACTGAATAAGAGCTCTCCTGATCTAGTGACAGATTCTCGTCATCTTTCAAGATGTAAGATTCAGAGTAGATTCCACGGAGTCGATCGAGAAACCGAGAAAAACTACCTTCTGGGCTGGAATGAGGGTGGATTTCGCCTCGATGATCGCGAAGCCCAAACTCTGAAGTAGATCGACTGCCGTCTGAAGCTGCTGCGATAAGACGCCGGGACTCTGAGCCATCAGAAGGATGTCGTCCAGGTATACAATAAGACACATATCGGACGCCCTAAGATGCTCTATCATCGGGCAAAGAACTTTGGTGAAACACCAAGGGGCGGAGGAAAGACCGAAAGGAAGAGTGGTGAACCCGTACACCTTGTTCCGCCAGGGAAACTGCAGGAACCTCCAATGTGAGGGGAACACAGGGATCGTAAGGTAGGCGTCCTTGAGGTCGAGACGTGCCATTCAGTCGCCGGGCCGAAGAAGATGGATCCCTTCCATCTTGAAGTGGCGGTAAACCAGTCACTCGTTGGTCGCGTAACTTGATAACGGGCCGTTGTCCCCCGTCCGGTTTGTCCACCAGAAAGAGGTTGCTGATGAAACCTCTGGGGTGAGGTAGGGTCTCTACAATCGCCCCCTTGTCCATTAGGGACTGGACCTCTTTGTCTACCAAAGTGGCATCTGCCAAAGAAAAGGAGAGGGGACGCAGTGGAACCGGCTGTGAAGGTTCGCCCAGAAGCTATGTGGAACCCTTGAACGCTTTACAGAACCCAGGCGTCCCCCGTGATGGAAGTCCAGGCCTGGGAAAAACGCACCAGATGGCCCCCCACTTTTAGAAGAGAAGAAGGGAGAACACTCACCGGAAGAGCTGGAGACGCCATCGCCACCTCGGTTCTTGCCTCGACGTCCTCTTGCAGGATAGAAGTTGCCGAATATGGCCTGATCCGGATACTGCCCTTGATTGGAGCCTTGTCCTCTGTGCTGATTAGGGCGGCCGGATGAGCGGCCCCTGCCTCTGCCTCTGCCTCTTCCGACCCCTCGGAAAACCCGAGGACGAAACACCTTCTTGAGGGAGGATTGTGCCGTGTCTAAGGCCGTAATGGGGTTTACAAACCTCCCAAACTCTTTGATAAAGGGCTCTCCGAAAAGGACGCCCTGAGCGATCGAGCCCACCTCTGAATCTGCCAGGTCTCCGAGTTTGGGGTCTATTTTTATCAGCAGGGACCTCCGCCGCTCTGTCAAGATAGCACAGTTGGCATTCCCGAGGAATACCACGACACGTTGTGACCATGAAGAGAGGGTTTCTGGGGAGATCAGGGATCCTGATGACTTGGCTTCTTCTACCATATCGAGTATTATAGTGATCAGGCCTAGAGCGTCTAAGAGCTTGTATTGGAAAGCACGCCAAGACCTGTCAATACCCTTCTTAGGGTCCTTGACAAACTTTTGGAGGAATGTCGCCATGCGTGGGTCAATGTCAGGGGTGGCCGCTACCTTACCATCCAAAGAGGGGCGAGGGCACTCCGCCCTAAGACAGTTGCGAACTGTGGCCTCTAACGGCCGGCAGATGCGGCTGGTGACATACTGGGCTACCTTTTCAGAAGGCGCCCAGTCAGAAGACCTTGGATGTCATCCGGGTCTAACATGTCTGCGCAGATGTTATGGTTATCTGGATCAGGCACAGGCCAGGAAGGGCGCCAGGGGTGTGAAGGGCCAGCAGCGTCCTCATTGTCCCCTTGAGCATCGTTCCCTGGGGCAGTGGGAGTCACTGGAGGGATTCTGCTCGCCAGGAAGGCCTGTTGCAAACTATCAAAGGGGTCCGTGTCCACCCCAGTCTCCCTGGGGTGTTTCAGAGGGGGTAGTGATTCAGCAGGAGTCCCACTGACTTGGGGGGAGGCAGGATTAGCCTGAGTGGCCCTGGCCAGCTTGTCGCAGGCCTGTTCAATCCGACGGGAGAGGCGGTCCTCCAGGGGCACCATAGCCTGCTCCACCGCCTTATGGATAGATGAGTCTACCGCATCATAAAAATCTTCATCCCACTGAAGCGCTGTAAGTGGGTCCTCCTCCCACTGGTCTTCCTGGTAGGTATCGTCCTGGTAGGATGCCATTAGGACCAGGAGAAACAACGCAACCCAGGTAAGTGGGAAACCAGCAATAAGGGAGAGGGGTCCCCTCCAGATTAGGGGGGGCTGGGTGTCAGCCTACACTTTATGCAGACAGAACCCGTGTTAAGAGGGCAAAGCCCCTGGACCCAATAGCCCTGGTGCACAATATCAAAGGGCAGCCTGGCCAACAAAGTCCCAGCAGGATGTGAACCTGCAATACCAACTCCAAACAGAGCGTTGTGAAGCCTAAAAAATACCAACCCCCAGGTGGGCAAGCCGCCGAGCACACTGCCTAATGGCAGATACAGACCCAATGCGGGTGTTAAAGGGGGCGTGCGCGCTGAAGAATCTGCCTAATGGCAGTGTACAGACCACTATCGGCGTCAGGGCAGGCACAGAAGGCTCTCTCACAGCGGTGCGGTTTGAGATTGAAATGCGGGGACTCTCAGAAATGCACACAGTGACGAGGACGCACAAGGGAGCCCTCTGGCGGTGGGAGAGATGCACCGCGAGCCTACACCGCTACACGGCTGTTAGGGAGAAGGACACTCCCGCGGCCGGTCGCGAGTCAGCCGAGTAGCGGCTGACTGGCGTAAACAATGAAATGAAACCAAACGACCACAAAACAACTGCACAATTTAAAAATCACAAGCGCTCGTTGCGCGTCACCGTTCGAAGTAACCGGAGGGGAAAAACCCCGTTAAACAACACAGTATAAGCGGCAATGCTCAATGGAGCTAAACAAGGATAAACAATACAGCATAAGCGGGCAATGCTCGATGGAACTGAACCAGATAGGCAACCGCCCGCAGGCTGAAATCAGTGAAACAGAGTCATAATTAGTAAACCATCGGAGAGAAGGAAATAATTAGACTTATCTGGCTGCAAGCAGCGAAGAAAGAGGAGGAATGAACAGTGACAGAGGACTACCAGCACCTCAGAGCCCTGCGATTGGTGCAAAGGATAGGGGACTCTCTATCTATGGACACTATCGTTTTGTCTGTGTTATTCCTGATGTTTCATGGGAATAGTAGTTTTGTTTACTTGACTTTGAATGGCTGCTATTCAATAAAGTGGAGAAAGAATAGCATAATCCTCGCCTCTGGTCCGTACATAGAATTCCCCCTTCTTACAACTGTATTTCCAACCAACAACATTTAGAAAGAGTTTCTTTCACCTGTACTTCTAGAAACCTAATAGGCCAGCTAGTCTTCTAGGAACAGTTACCCTCCAGTGATTGACACATAGACCTTGGGAGCACGGGTACTGGACCTTTTTTTCCTTTAGCTCCTAGGCCACCTTCTTATGTGTGTTTGATACAGTTTGGAAATAACATTTTAAAAACCTTAGAAATTCGCTGAAAAAAAAACCGAGATTACAGGGACGTTCTAGTTTGGTTCAGATTTTACACACACAAAACCATAGATATTCAGCAGTTATAGGTACCTGAGCCAACTATAACACTATAACTTGCGCCCCCGCAACGCACTGCTTATGACCTTACATATTACATCAATCATAAACCTAACTATAACATCCCTGTAACCTATGGTTTTTCAAGTGAATATATATAAGTGAATATATATATCTTCTTTCCTTTCGCTGTTTATATTAAATCTATATTGTCATTTTGCAATCTCTTAATATCTTAGCATGTTAAGGCAGCCCACCTTCCTTTATCAGGAAAGTTATTTCTCACAGAATCTTACTGCCTCCTGCCCATAAACTGACTTCCAACCATGAGTGCTTTGCATCCAGGGCCAGATTATCTTCATTTCAAATTGTGCACACACATTACTGTGTACGAAAGGATTCATTTTCATGTTGCTATAAAGGATTTGATTTTTTTATTTATTCTTTAGAAACTAAATTTAATTGACTTTCTACAATAATAAATATATCCCTTGTGTGGTCCTACTCCAACTGTTTCTGCTCTGTCTGGTTCCCTTCTTTGCTTTCCATTAATATGGTACCCCTGTGTTCGTCGCTGATGGATATTATTAATTATGTCCTAAGTGCGCTTTCAAGACTCAACCCCAAGTCACAGTTACTCTCTAGCTCATCCCTAGCACTGCCAATGAAGTGTTCCCATTACAATTCCGTGAATTTCTGCTCTGCAGACACAGAGTGTGTACTATTTACATGGAAAGTGACCTTTCGACCATCCTTTCTCCAGACCACATTGTTGTGGCCAGAGAATTGGCCAGAGAGTGAAAGTTGATCATCAAAGTCAAATTTTGCCTCTGGAATTTCCTATGGTGCAGCTCCCCAAGTAGGCTCTCTACCTGGACTTTGTTATTGTTCAGAATAGCTTTTTCATATACTTTTGTATTTTAATTTAACATCATTTTAGACCATGTAATACAATTAGCTCTTGATCAACTTTGAATAGTGGTTGTTTCAAATCAGTTCTCTGGTAGGCAAGTCCCTTGTTTTCCTCAATACCTTCTGGTCGCTTTACAGCGTGGGTACTCACAAACGTTACCTCGGGGGCCAAAAATACAGTCTGGTTTGTGGCAGAGGGCCGCATTGATGAGCCGGCAGGTGAGGGCGCGGTAAGGTGGGGCGGGGTTAGGTGGAGGAGGACTACTAAAGAAATAAAAAGAATCCCCACCTTTTCAAAACATTACTTGACAGTGCTGTATTTCAAAAGCAGATGCAACTATAAAGCTACAAGGAGGAGGGGAGAGGGTTGGTTAAGTCTGTACTGTAGCATAATGTTTCATGTATTCACTTGCATTGGTTCCACTCTTCTCTGCGCCTACTTTGACTTTAATGCATTCAGAATTATTTATTGCACCGTGGTGGGCAGTGGGTAAAACACTCATGCACACTCACGTACACACACACACATACACACACACACACTTTCATAGACATGCAATTGCGTATATGCACACACCCACCCACTCACTTACAAACACACAGTATTTGAGGCAGTTCAGGTTTTGTTTTGTACACTTAATTCCCACTGCCAGGGGCTGCATCTCCACTCGTATGCATTTTAAGATCTATACAATTTATAATAGCGTGGGTAGCAGGCGCGCAATGCCCATAGGGCGAAAAGGGCTTCAGGGCTGCCCATACCTTTCCGTCACCCACCCCCCATTCCCACCCATCCCCACCCCTCGATGTGTGTCTCAGCCCGGGCTGGTGCAGCTGGAACTGCTCTGTGGGCTCTACTGGCAATGTCTGCAGCCAAACAGATCAAAGCAAGCATTGTGCACCCCGCGAAACACGATGAATCCGATTGAAGTCGCTCTCGCTATATGAGGCCGCCATAAGATCCGCGCAAATAATAAATGAAAAATAGGACCGGTGGTGTAATACCGAACCTGACGGCTTATTTGCTGGTTGACGATCATTTACAATAAATAATTTCCTGGTACCCTCCGTTGACTCTCAATGTCCTGTGACGCGATCCAAATTGATCCACCGCTTTTGAAGTGATACTTCTAACCTCAAGTTACACCGTGCTTTTATGCCCTGATGACAATCCCGTGAATCCACGCAGGGATTAGAAACGCGTCGGCCATTTCCATCTGTCTTTCCCACATAGGGCAACGGCTAATTCTCATCCTCTGGTGAGGGTGGGCAATCGATTATGCACCCCTCAGAGAAGTAATTTTGTTCCCATGTGGTCACAGTTCCCTCTTCAAAAAAAACTATTGATAGGAAAACGGGGAACTGATAACAATTGTTAATCGCTGGTGTAATTTCAAGTATTTTGTACATTAACCACTGTTTTTGTAAATATTGTTGCACTGTTTTGTTTGTTTATCCACATTATTTATATATGAAAATCACGTTTTGTACCCAATATGTATCACATCTCAGGCATGAAGTGAATGTCTATAAGAAACATGTTTGAATTAATTATGAAAGAAATGTAATTCACATATCATAAGAATATGAACCAAGTGGTCTTTTTTTTTTCCGCCCAAAATAAATAGCGGTAAAACAGACAACCAGGTACTCCTTCTTGTTTGCACCATTTAATATTCGTCCATACCTAGTTTGCTGAGGACGAGAACCCCCCTTTTTAGGTCTCGCTGGCGTTGCAGCGCAAAGCGCTGCCGCCAACGAGACTATTGCTGCCGTGTTTACTCCCAAGGGAGACAGACCTGGGCACGAGCCGATTCCGGTCTGGGCACGAGCCGATTCTGGTCTGTGAACGCGCTTCACAGTGGAACAGCTTGTGCGCGTTAATTCCAGTTGAGTGCTCGTCTCCGGAAGACGTGCTGCGCCGATTCTGGTGTGGGCACGAGCCGATTCTTGTCTGTGAACGCGCTTCACAGTGGAACAGCTTGTGCGCGTTAATTCCAGTTGAGTGCTCGTCTCCGGAAGACGTGCTGCGCATTAATTATAGTTGAGTGCTCCAGCAGCCTGGGGCACCTGTCGACATGCTGTGCTAATGATTACTGTGGGGTCTCATGCTGTGATAATTCTCACTTTCTGTGTTGTGATCGGGAGCAGGCGTATTACTGGCGCAAGCGATAATTAGGGCGGCATGTTTTAGGACATTTTTAGCAATTACTTTGTTTACTTAGTGCTATTAGTGATATCTTTCGTGCATCCAATGCTCTATTTAAACGTGCAGCACTGAACATTTTCAAAGAAGGCGAATCAGCGACATTCATTGGAGACACGACCTATTTAAAGACGCTTTTTTACTGGGGTAAGTTCTGTGAACTGTGTAGTTTGTTTACTTTATTATAGTATAACTGGCAGGGTTGGCTAAATTATGCGAGAAAAGGAAAAATATGCAGGAGATGATGGTATGAGGCAAGTGTGGCAAATGTATAATTATGCGTACACCATATAAAAGCAAGTTGCTAAATGTCCGGTGTTGGGCGGATGGGTTCACTGTGCTGTTGCGTCGCCTGTAGGTGTGGTTATGAGTGCATGTGACTAGCTGGCGACATGTCCTTGTACTGTTACTTGCCTTTGCACTTGTTTTTTTTTGCATATATATATATATATATAGCACGAACTCGACCCAAAGTTTATTGGAGCGCTTTACACGAGCACCGTATTTACATTACACATTCAGGCACGGGGAGATTAAGTGATTTGCCCAGAATCACAGGATGTTGATGCGACCTCGGGGCTCAAACTCTGGTTTCCAGCACCAAAGTCGGCAGTTTAGCCGACGGACCACATCCTCGCCCTTGCCCTGCTGATTTTCAGGGACGGCTGCTCGGTCTTCACAAGGGTCGGGTGAACTAGGACTCCGCTGCCTGACCTGGAACAGATCTGTTAGGTGTTTGTATTTATTTTTTAGTTTTTTTTATTTAGCGCAAACTCAATCCGTAGGTATTGGAGCACTTTACATGTATACCACATCCATTATAGAAGGACACATTCATGTTTGGTAAATACGTGTATATCAAGTTATTCATAACCGGCGGAGCCAAGGCTGGTCTCTCTACCTCTGTGACTCCGGTTGCTGCTCGCGCCTCGTGTATAGCTGGTTTTCCTAGTTATCTGGCGAATACAAAAGCGGGCTTTGCTGTGTTTCTGTTTAAAGGCTACACATAAGGGGCTCAACTGATCGAATTGTAACCAGCTGTCCAACACAGTATCGGCAGAAGGGCTCAGTAAGACATACACTTGAAAGGGGCAGAGGTTACACTCCCGGCAAGTCTGCCTCAGCCTTCATTCTTCCGAGGTGGATCAATTGAATACCATTGATTGGGTAGTAGTTATATCTGTTAACCGAGCGTAGAAATGGAGCAAATTTAATACGGAGGGCTATTTGAAAAGTATAATTTTTTTCCAATGTGCCAGATGAATTTGTCTTTATGTTCTTGGGACTTATAAGAATCTTGTAGTGTGTACATCAGGCGGGTCATTTGTCTTTGGAAAACTAGCAACTTTGTGTGATATTGTAGTTGCATGATAGTTTCACATTATAATAGTGGGGGCTCGGATGTCAAACCTCCTTTCCTGGTGTTGGTCCTTGCCAGCAGTCATCACCTACTGCCAAAGACCTGCTTTTTAAAATGTATATCACCTGGCCACCTCCTTCCCCTTCCGGTACCCCCCTCAATAGTGCCCTCTCTCCCTTTCGTTTTCACCCTTCCAGCCTCTCTTCCCCCGCTCTCTCTCGGTCCGCCATTTCTCTCCATGCCCCCATTTCTCTCTCCCTGTGCCCCCTTTCTCTCTCTCCCTGTACCCCCCTTACTCTCCATCCCATTTTCCCGTGACCCATAGCTTTGGCTGCAGGTGAGTTGGCACAACTCCTGTGAGAGAAGTGTCTCTGGATTAGGTGGCACGTGCCCCTGCTGGGACCATGGTCAGGCGTTTGTCTGTTACACAGAAAACCACGTCTCCGTTAAACTGCAGTTTGAGAGTATTTTTGGTTATTGTGTTTATTTACTGTACCAAATGAATCATGGTGGAACCGGGAATATTATGCCAGAGCATCCCAGGAATCCCAAAAGTAAAACTGAAAAAACACATTTTGGAGAAAATTCATGTGATGTTGCAGAAATCGCTTCATCTCTTAGTGGTGTTTAATGTAGGTTCATTTACAAACCCCAGCCATCATATAAGGTCTCTGGAATGCCTTAGACCTGGCAGAGTCTCTTGATGCCCATGAGCAACAGTAAAGAGCATGTTCACCGCTGAAGAGAGTGACCACTTCACCATTCATCCCTTTGTGCCTGCAAACAGAGCTGAATACTTCACCTTTCACCACTTTGCATCTGCAAACAGAGCTGACCACTTCACCAGCTGAACAACATTTGCACAAGCGTCGCTGACACCCCGTACTACCGATTTTTTTTATTGCATATGATGCCCCTATCACTTCAAGTACATTTGTTGTGATCGGTAATCCCTGTCCCCTGCTATACATTCCATCGTAAATTTTTAGATCCTGTTTTTTGTATTTTTATTCATCCATTCACACTCCTTTACGTTAAAATAGCCATAGCTTTACTGTACAGTTGCTAGAATAGCTTATAATATGGTATAGTGTGTAATTTTTAAATAATCACTCCACTGCAAACAAAAACATTGATACAAAACACTGCCATTCACAATGCCAGTAGCTCCAACTGCAACAAATGCGAGACCTATTGCATTGCAAATGCTTGTTGTATACATGCAGTCTTATCACCGGCACACCTGAGTTGTTCACAGGTCTTTAAAGACTATTTGCATATTTACATACCTTTTTTTAAACTGGTTACCGAGGCTTCTTTTTTTTCTGGTTAGAGTACCCCCTTGGGCCCCCCACTCTGCCTTACATTTGTCTTTTACATTTATTGCAGTAGTGAGCGATTGAATCTCATGAAAAAAATTATAAAGTAGGGTTGCCAAAAGAAAAATGCCAGCCATGTGTTTAAAGATTCTGCAAATATCTTGTCTTGACACTAAATAGGGTTATTCATAAAGAAGTATGTATTCATTTGTAATGTGACTTTTCTGTCTTTGTTCCCTTTAATTATCAGTCATGGATCATTTAGGCAGCCCAAGAACACAATTAAAAGTGCTTTCTATTTATATTTTCTTTTTAAAGTAGGCACAGATAAGTGCTGAAAATACAGCTTTCGGTGACTGCTTATTTTCGTACTGTCTGTGACATCAAAATAATGAGCTGGCAACCCTAATCATAAGACTGGAAGTTTGTTGCAGGACCAGCACATTATTCATTTCCTCCACCCTCGATCCCTGGTTAATGCCAAAATAGCATTAGTTTAACTTCTATCTTAAACCCTACGCTGCCGTCAATAACATGCTGAGTTACTTCAAGTGTCTGGGACTAGCCATGATGATAACCAGTATTCCTGTTGGGAAATGCTGTCAACTTCCACATTATGAACCGAAATTTTGATATGTTCTAAATACGTTTTGCAATCTGTAAACAACCGATAGGAAACTAATAATTTTTTGATTCAGTCATGAGGATTTATTACACTTTCATTTTTCAAATACATCGTGTGATCCACGTACAGGGCCGGACTGGACGTAGCGGGCACCTGGCAAACCCCGGTGCGCCGCATGGGTGGGGGCCGGTTTGGGGCCCCTGGGGGCCGTTTTTGTTACAGGGCCGTTCTTGCAAAATATGCCCTGTAACAAAATCGGCCGAAAAACGGCCCTGGCAAAGAGGTTGGCGGCAGCACCCCCCCCCTCATTCCTCCCCCCCAGGGGGCCGGCCGAGCACTTTGCCAGGGCCGGTTGTGGTTCCCAGTGCAGCCCTGTCCACGTATTGAGTACAAGGCGAGCGTTTTTCAGACATTAGACTTGCCACTCTTTTTTTTCTCTGTTTAGCTAAAGTATCTTTTATTTACTTCAGTAACTAGCATTGCGTTTCCATGATATTTTGTAACTGTTCACATGTACCCATTTAGAAGTGGGAGACCACATTCATTGCATTTTTTTACATTGCCTGACTCTATAATCAAGTTCAGCAACTATAGCTTTCAGTACATTCTGATTCTGATTACCCCAGGCTTCTGGCTGAACATTTGAAATGACTCTTGTGTTTTAGTACACTGAATTCTAAATAAGGCATAAACGACTTGCTTAACCTTTTCATAAGTAATTACATGTTAAATGCACCATCACAGCTACGGAACATTAGAGTCTCTGGCTTGGCATTAATGATACTTTGGGAGAAGATTGGATTTACAATTGGTGATTAGGGCATACAAGAAATACCACACATATTAATCTTGTACCACAATTTTATTTTTAGGTCCACGAGCAAAGGGGGAGGGATGGATTCAGCCGGTGAATTCTCCATGGAAGGGCAGTTCAAAAACTGCTGCCCTTTTTAAGTCAACAATGTACAAAAATTGCTTAGCATTCTACTCAAAGATTGCGTAGGGTCCATACATACAGTTCATTTAACAATAGCAAGATCAACCAAATCAAAATGTATCATCATAAGCCGGATATGGCTATAATCAATCATATAACTGCTTGCAGTCAACACGTTTCATTCAACAAGAGCTTCTTTAGGGCTACAATCAAAAAATGCATAAAAAACATAACTAAAAATATATATTTAAAAACATTTAATCAATGGCATTATCATCAAATATGCAGAATTTAGTGCACTTTTTTGTCAGGAGTCAATGAAAATAACTTTTTTTATTACCCCAATTATATCATGATCTGTAGGAAAGCAATGAACAATTAATATGTAGTTTACATTGAACAATTTGATCTTTTCCGAGTTCATATAGTGCGGAAAGCCCTTTTTGTTCCAATTTTATCAGTCCCTATACATTTCATATCATTTTTCCTTATAGCTTATTGTGCATAAGTGATACCCATCATCACAAATGGTTTTTGTAGGTACCCTTAATATTCAGTCATTCTGAGCTTTCATCTTTATTGGGCCTTTTAACTGGGTGCCTCATCATTTCAAAAACGTAATATACAAATACATATATTCCATTCATGAGTGGAACATCTATAACTCCATTATACATAATGCCTTAGCAGCAAGCTAGTGGTTTATTCATTAATAGTATGAAATTCTCCTGGTCCTATAATCCCTTCAGGTATTCCATAATAAAAATAAATAATTGTAATAGATACTAATTATTAGTATCCATCAGTATGATAGCTGTTTTATCTCCAAATTAGTTTTACTTGAACTTATAACAAAATTCAGCCAATTCCGTAAATTATTTTTAAAGAAACAATTGTGTTTTATAATCATATCATGGCACACATATGTTTGCATATAATCACCATAAATGGATAAATATTCTATGACATGTGGCAAACTTGTTTATTTACCAAAATACATGTTGTCTGACAAAAGTGTAACTAAGAACAGATACCCATTCACAACTGTCCATAGCAGATGTTATATATAACTATTCAAAGAAGCATAAATATAATTCAATCAACTATCATATCTATTTCGTTCGCATTCTATTACTTGGAAAGAACGTATAACACAAACTAAAGGGTGAAACCCACAAATATTCTAAATGACTGCTGTATCCAAACAGCTCCCATAGGCTCATATGCTGTAGAATCAATGTGTTCATTGCGCTGTTACCTATCAGTGCTACTTTCATTGCTAGCATATTAACATCGACATAAGTGCTAAAGTACAGTATAGTTTTGCTTCTACAGGCCATGTTTAGGTGAGATAGCAATATGTTATAATCATAATGTAGATTAATTAAACCAGATTTTTTGTTTAAGATGTATCAGAATAGTATATTCCCTATTTAATTATGTACTTCATCCCATGACAAAACGTTTGAAGTGCATTAAGCATATAGACAGGTTCACATCTTATTACTACGATCACCTTTGGTACTTCTGCACAATATACTCTCTCTCAAAAAGTGATGTATCTCATTGTTAGAATAGACCATAAAAGCACATGATATCGAATACAAATTCTACAATATAACAATAATAAAAATCCAAATTTCCATTGATTTAAAAGCACTTAAAAATGCAGTTGCATCAGCACAATTTCAGTCGCCAAATTCATCATAGAACCAAGTTTAACCCCTTCGATGCTCATGACGGAGCGGTTCCGTCATGAGCATCGGTTGGGCTGTGCTTATGACGGAACCGCTCCGTCATGAGCACAGCCCCTGGGGGAAGCGCTGGCGCTCCCCCCCTGGGGCATCGATCCTGCCCCCACAGAGGGGGATGGCAGCGGAAGACTTTCCGCTGCCACCCCCGAGCCCCCCCACGCTTCCCCATGATGTCAGCGCGCACAGCGCGCGCCGACGTCATCAGGAAGCGTTAGACGCGCTGGAATTCATTTCTTCCAGCGCGTCCAACGGAGAAGGTAAGTTTTTCGCTCCGGTATGGCGGGGGTAGGGGGGGAATTGGGATGCCTTGAGGCATCGGGGGAGAGGAATGAGTATTTCCTTGCCCCTGATGTCTCAATGCTGGGCATTCCTGCTTCACGATCGCGCACAGCGTCGCGATCGTGGAGCAGGGATGCCCCACTTGACACCAGGGATCTATTTTTGTTGTGTTAGGAAGCGACCCCTTGGGCAAGGGTCACTTCCTGGGGGCAAAACAAATTATTTAGACTTTTCTGCCCCCCCTGGGGGCAGAGCGTTTTTTTTTTAGCCGTTTCTGCTCCCAGGGGGGGGCAGAAAAGCCCACTAGACACCAGGGATGGCTTTTCTAGTTTTAGGAAGCGACCCCTTGGGCAAGGGTCGCTTCCTGGGGGCCAAAAATGTTATTAAGACTTTTCTGCCCCCCCTGGGGGCAGATCGGTCGCATAAGTCGCCGTTTCTGTCGGTTGATTATGTAGCTGTTTCTGCTCCCGGGGGGGGGCAGAAAAGCCCACTAGACACCAGGGATGTTATTTTTTGTGTAAAGGAAGCGACCCCTTGGGCAAGGGTCGCTTCCTGGGGGCCCAATTATTTATCAAGACTTTTCTGCCCCCCCTGGGGGCAGATTGGTCTTGTGTGTAGCCGTTTCTGGTCCCATGGGGGGCAGAAAAGCCCACTAGACACCAGGGAATTAGTTTAAATAAAAATGGAAGTGACCCCTTGGGCAAGGGTTGCTTCCAGCGGGCAATTTTTCATAATATGTATTTGGACCCCCCACCCCTGGACAGATTAGCCGGTTTTTTTTTCCTGCTGTTTTCTGCCCCACCTGGCACACAACCCGATTGACCATTTGGGTAGTTACATAGCATATTATAATGTTTATTGTTATATTTTTTGTGATTTGCAATTGTAATGTTTTTTTTTTACTTTTTTGTTCTAGGTGAAGGCTTTTGCTCTTTCCAGTTAGCGGTTTCGTTACTGGTGGTTCTGCTGTTTGTGTAGTTTGGTAAGAGACTTATTTTTACAATGTAAATGTGTTTGATTTCTCTGCATGAATTTTTTTTTGCAAATGGTGTAATAGTAGCAGTATGTTTGGTTTTTGAGTGTCAAAAACTGTTTGCATTGGTGCTCGATGTGTATTTTGTGGTCTTGTGAGTAATATTTTTTTTTCTTCCTTCTAGTTGGATATCATTGGTTTTTGCTGTGTCACTGCAGAGTAGGTTCTGGTGAGTGCAGCTGTCTCTTGTAATTGAATTGTATAGTTTTTGAGTACATGGATCTTTGTGATAAAGGTACACATTTCTTTACTTACTTGGTTTGCACATTGTTGGTTGTTGTTGACTTGTTTGTGCAGTCTTCTATCTTAGTAAGTATAATGGCTAGCCGCAGGATTACTGCTCAGCAGGTTGTTGGTTTGCTGTTTGAGTCTTCCTCTGACCATGGTTCAGAGACTGACTCTGCATCTAAGGGAGAGGAGGCAGGGGACGATTCTGGCAGTGAGTTTTCTCTCCGTATGGAGTCATCGGATGATGAAGATACTATTAGTGCGGATGAAGTGCCTGTGTTAGAGGAGGAGACTGATGTGCCGATAGTGCGGCAGGAGGCATCTGGGCTGCAGCATGGGGCTGCAAGGCTTCCAGTTGGTGTAGTGCGGCAAGAGGCTTCTGGGCTGCACCCTGCGGCTGCAAGGCTTCCCGTTGGTGAGGTGCGGCAAGAGGCTTCTGGGCTGCAGGCTGGGGCTGCAAGGCTTCCCTTTGAAAGTGATGACCTCTGGGTTGCCCCTGGCATGGTGCAGCCGGCATTGCCAGACTTTACTGGTGTTCCAGGGTGTAGAGTGAATACTGAAAACGTTTTGCCGATACATTTTTTTCAGTTGTTTATGGACGATGTGTTTTTGGCAGAGATGGTTGAGCAGACTAATTTGTATGCCGAACAGTTTTTGAGGGACAACAGTGCCAGTCTTAAGCCACACTCTAGAGCTACCCGGTGGACTCCCACAAATCTTGAAGAGATGAAGAAGTTCTTGGGTTTAACTTTTTTGATGGGCTTGCTAAGGAAGCCATCAATGTCTTCATATTGGTCTACTAGTCCCTTGATGGCAACTGCTATTTTTCGGGCAGTCATGAGTCGTGACAGGTATTTGCTTCTGCTTCGGATGATGCATTTTGTTGATAATGGTTTAGCGTTGCCACGAGATCACCCTGAGTGTGACCGTCTTTTTAAGATTAGGCCTGTCCTTGATCACTTTGTTGATCGATTTTCTGAGATTTATGCTCCTGGGAAAGAAATTGCAGTGGATGAGTCTTTGGGGTTGTTCAAGGGCCGCTTGGTTTTTAGGCAATACATTTCTAGTAAGAGGGCACGCTATGGAATAAAGGTGTATATGCTGTGTGACAGTAGGACTGGATATGTCTCTAATTTCAGGGTGTACACCGGTAAGGAATCCAGGATTAACCTTCCTGGTTGTCCGTCCACTTTTGGAGTGACTGAGAAAATTGTTTGGGAACTTGGTAGAGGATTTTTTAACAAAGGCCACCATTTATATGTAGATAACTTCTACACTGGTGTGCGGTTGTTCAGGGAATTGGCCAAAGTGGACACTGTTGCTTGTGGCACAATCCGCTCTAACCGTAAAGGTTTCTCAAAAGAACTTGTTTGTCAAAAGCTTGTGCGGGAACAGTGCAGTGCATTGCGTTGCGTGGAGCTTCTTGCTGTGAAGTTTTCAGACAGGAGAGATGTCTACATGCTGACTACCATCCATGATGAAAGCACTACACCTGTGACTGTTTGGGGTCAGGTCGCTGAAGCGCGCAAACCTGTGTGCATTTTAGACTATAATAGGCACATGGGTGGTGTTGACAGAGTAGATCAGAGGTTGGAACCTTACGCTGCTCTTCGTAAGGCTTACATTTGGTACAAGAAGTTGGCTATCCATCTTTTCCACTTGGCAATGTTTAATGCTTTTGTTGTGTTCCAGGATTCTTGCCCTGAGTCAAAGATGACTTTTGCTAAGTTTCAGAAGTCTGTAATAGGCAGCCTTGTTGTAGTGGAACAGGCAAGTGTTCCTAGAGTAGGAGTGGTGGAGGATGTTGCTAGATTGAGAGATCGCCACTTTCCTGATCACATTCCTCCCGGGTGTCTAGTTTTCAGAAATGTACGGGTTTGGTAGGTTTCCCTAGATGGCCGCCGAGCACCGGGCCAAAAACTCAAGTGACCCCCTTTGCAAAACCAGGTGGTTTTGCGATAGGCCATTTTGATGTCGCCTCACTACATTTTGGGCCCTTGCCTGCCGCGGGTACTTGGGCCTCCCACACAAGTGAGGCACCATTTTTACCGGGAGACCTGGGGGAACGCTGGGTGGTGATAAATTTGTGTGAGCCCGGTGATGCCACTACTTTCCCAGACCAAAATGTGTGAAAAAAGTGATTTTTTCAGCTAAAATTGAGGTTTGCAGGGGATTCTGGGTAAGGAAACGTTGGGGGATCCACGCAAGCCATACCTCCCTGGAAGCCCCCGGGTGTCTAGTTTTCAAAAATATATAGGTTTGCTAGGTTTCCCTAGGTTTCGGCAGGGCTAGGGTTCAAAAACTACAGCTAGGCACTTTGCCAAAAAAGGGTCATTTTTCAATGCAAAATTGAGGTGTGACCACGTTGCGTTTTGCGCCGTTTCCTGTCGCGGGCACTAGGCCGACCCGCACAAGTGAGGTACCATTTTTCTCGTAGGACTTTGGGGAACGCGGGGTGGGTGGAAATTTGTGGATCCACGCACATTCCATAACTTTCCACCACAGAAATGTGGGGAAAATGTGTTTTTTTTGTCCATTTTTTACGTTTGCAAGGGATTCTGGGTAACAGACCATGGTGGGAGGCAGTCATGTCACCCCATCCTGGATTCCCCTAGGTGTCTAGTTTTCAAAAATATATAGGTTTGCTAGGTTTCCCTAGGTGCCGGCAGGGCTAGCGTTCAAAAACTACAGGTAGGCACTTTGCCAAAAAAGGGTCAATTTTCACTGCAAAATTGAGGTGCGACCACGTTGCATTTTGCGCTGTTTCCTGTCGCGGGCACTAGGCCGACCCCCACACGTGAGGTACCATTTTTCTCGTAGGACTTTGGGAAATGCGGGGTGGGTGGAAATTTATGGATCCACGCAGATTCCAGAACTTTCCACCACAGAAATGTGAGGAAAAAGTGTTTTTTTTGTCAATTTTTAGGTTTGCAAGGGATTCTGGGTAACAGATCATGGTGGGAGACAGTCAAGTCACCCCATCCTGGATTCCCCTGGGTGTCTAGTTTTCAAAAATGTATATGTTTGCTAGGTTTCCATAGGTGCCGGCAGTGCTAGGGTTCAAAAACTACAGTTAGACTCTTCGCAAAAAATGTGTACATTTTCAGTGTGAAAATGTGGTGTGTTTACCTTAGGTTTTGAGCCACTTCCTGTCGTGGGCACTATGCCTACCCACACAAGTGAGGTACCATTTTTATCGGGAGACTTAGGGTAGTTCAGATTTGTAAAGCAACTGATATTACCTATTGATTTTTGATGCATTTCTCCCTTCCAAATGAAAGACATTGTGTAAAAAAAAAGTCATTTTGAAAAATGACCAATAATTGTCATGCAAGTATGAGTATTCCCAATTTCGAAAATGTGCAAATATGCACTGTTTCTAAACTCTGTAATTGGTTCCCATTTCAGAAATACATAGGTGTCTTTCATACCAATTTTTCCATGTATACATTTTCACACAATAATTGCTATATACCCGGAACAAAAAAAAAAACATTACAAAATGCTGCTCAGTTTTTTACTCTGGGTTCGTTGGGCTCTTGGTGAACCACCAGTCCTATATATCCCCACAACCCCACAACCAGGAATATCCAGCGGATGTAACGGTACATTGCTTTTAAAGAGATGTTATAATTAGAAGAAGTTACAGGTGAAAACGTTGACACAAAAGGCTGCTTTTTTCAACAAATTTTTAATTTTTCCTATATTTAACTGTTGGTTTCTATAAAGAAACCTTGATGGATCTACACAAATGACCCCTTGCTGAATTCAGAATTGTGTCTACTTTTCAAAAATGTATAGCTTTCCAGGATCCATTATTGCTTTTCTACCCATTTCTACCATTATCTGGAAGGAGGTTGAAAGCACAAAAAATAGCAAAAATAGGGTATGTCCCAGAAAAATGTCAAAACTGTGTAAAACATGTTGGATTTCTGACAAAAATCTGTCATTCCCTAAAAGCGGGAGAAATGGTGATTTCAGCCCCACAAACCCTTTTTTGATATCATTTGCAGAGCAAAACCCAGACGCTTTCATTTGCAGCCACTTTTCCCCATTTTTCACAAAAAAAACAAAATTTTGCTGTATTTTGCTAATTTCTGGGAACCCTCTAGGAGAATCCACAAACCCTGGGTACCTTTAGAATCCGCATGATGTTGGAAGAAAAGGACGCAAATTTGGCGTGGATACCTAATGTGGTCAAAAAGTTACAGGGGCCTAAGCGCGCACTACCCCAAATAGCCCAAAAAAGGCTTAGCACAGGAGGGGAAAAGGCCTAGCAGCGAAGGGGTTAAAAAGATACCCAAAACACAAACATGCACATGGGCACGCTCACAAGCGTACAATTATCAGATCAAATAGGAAAACAAAAACCACTATTAGGGTCCACCATGTGCCCCTAGCTGATACTAACAAAGAAGGAAAAGTAACGCCTTGATATAGTGCTGTGTAACCAAATAAGGGGGCTAATACATACAAAGTTAGCCATCCATAGTTTTCCTAACCCGAATGGCAGCTTTCAGAACAGCACACACGGAAAAAGAAATGTTGTGTGAGCTTAAAAACTGTAAGTGTAGCAAGACTACTCTACGCTGTCACAAGCTAAATTTGCATAGCAAAGGCTGAATAAAGTGCTTGCATGCAAAACTGTACAAATTACAGAAAAACAAAGTGCAAAAGTGATAGTGCAGATTGATTGTCACATCACAGAGGCAGAGTGTGTCTGTGTTGTCAGTAATATCAGGGGAGGGGGTTAAAAAAAAGTTACCAATAAATGGATCCTGCCCTGAAACGGAAAAGTAGTGATCTCTCCCATCTTGTAAGGTCTCAGGACAGGTACGCAGGAGATAGGCCAGGTAATAAAGAGCTATGATAGGTTAAGACTGAACATTTTGCCAGCTCAGTGTTCGTTTTTAGATCTGCACTATATTCTATATATGCTACTTTCCAACTCTACCGTTGCACATTCAGGGATACTATTAGGTTCGGAAAACCAGGCAGATAGGCCCATGGTTCTGAAAGTATTCCAAATATAGCTGAACCAAGGGATCGAGAGGGCCTTTTCCTGCGCAAGACAAAGAAGTATGATGTCCCTGCATTATTTTGCCACTGGGTTCGTCCATACACTGACCCATAATAAGAGTGGCGCCACATGTACTTTGTCTAATATATAGGCCTGATTCAGTTCAGAATGTATAATTAAACTGGAGGCGTTAAACACAACACCCGCAGAAAAAAGGAGTTTTCCTTAGACTGTAGGTTGGCACGTTTTTTAAAACCCCAGACACTCGCTCCATAAGTGGCTGAACTGATGGACTAAGAATTATATACAGTAAGGGGAGGAAGGACAGACTTTCTAGTCTCTGCTCTTAAAAGATTGCAGACTGCACCTGCAGTTCTGCAAAGCCTTTGGCTGGCCTGCGCCAGATGGGGAATCCAAGATCCTGATGAACTAAAAGTTAAGCCTAGGTAGCAAAATGTATCACGCCCATTAGGTCTTGCCCATTGAGGTTGGTTTTATTCAGCCTAATCTATCCTGGTCCGCAGGACCTGATGTGCGATTGTGTAGAGTTGGTTTTCAGGTTCAAGTCTGACATGAAAGAGGAAAAAAGCTCCACCTGTAACCTCAGTGCATTTGGGGTAAGGGCAAACAGTACCACGTCGTCGGCATACAGTAACGCAGGAATTGGGGTGCGTGCTATTCTAGGAATGTCTGAAGGGCAGGAAGTTAAGTGGGTTGTTAGTCCATTAGTATATAACATAAATAAAAGGAGAGGCAATATACAACCCTGCCACACTACGCTCCCCAAGGGAAAAGCAGCAGAAAGCTCACCATAGGAGTTAAAGTGCACTCTGGCCGACAGATCTGTGTGTAGTAAAAATTAAAAATTGATCAATGGGGGGGGTTTCCACTCCTTGGTCCAACAACATTATCCATAGCTTGGTTCTGTCCACTGAATCAAAAGCAGGTGACAGATCCATAAAGGCAAGATAAATGGGAGCACACCTTGCATTTGTATACTTGGAGATTATTAAAGCCAGGTTTCGACTGTTCGTTTGTGCCCAATTTCGAGCGGAAACCAAATTGGAAGGGGAGAGAATGCCCTTGTCCACTGCCCAATTAGCCAACCGATCATAAATGACTGCCGATAATTTTGATCGTACTGTCAGGAAGTGATAACATTTTGGGGACATGCAATCACCCTTTTCAAATAACAGCACGATCGTTGCAGAAGTCAAATAAGAGGGAATGTTTGTATTTAGACCAGAGTTAAACATATTAGTAATAAGGGGGCCCCAGATCTTAGGCATGGATTTCACTAGATCCATAGTTATCCCGTCTGGGCCTGGTGCTTTCCCTCCTTTACTGTGGTGAATAGCCAATTCGACTTTGTGTAGTGTTTTTTTTTATATATAATTTTTATTACCTTTTCAGAGAATAAACCAACATACAGTAAACTGAAGCCAAATGGGAAATTGCATCTAATGAGTAGCTCCCGCAAAGTTTTCGGCTCTCCCACCCCTCCCTTCCCGACAACCCCACCCTCCCGGGCAAGGTCTCAGTGTGAGTGGAACTGACATTTCAATACAGCATTATAATGAGAGCGATGTGTGGGCTAGGCCACGCCAGGGCTCCCTCACCCCCCAGCCACACATGGCTGCTACTAACATTATAGGTTATACACTATGGTTACTCTTCAGCCACATCCAACATTCAAATCATTTTAGTCTATGGTGGTAATTCATCTGGTGGTGTCAAAAAATCCGTAAGCATCGCTGTCCATGCACTAATGTCATTCTTTAGTTTCTCATCCCTGCGTGCTAGTTTAACCCCTTCGGTGCCACGCCCTTTCCCCCTCCTGTGCCGGGCGTTTCTCACGCGGGTGGGTTTCATGACTAGATAGTCTCGTCATGGGCACAGCGCGACCGTGCTCCATGACGAGACTATCTCGTCATGGGCACAGAAGAGGTTAATGTGACAACCCTCAGCATTAATCCATTCTGCTATTTTTTTTAGCCAGTCGTCAACCTGGGAGACAGCCATCCTATTACAATTCTGCGTTTAGCCAATTGTAACCCCAGTGTGAGAAATTTCTTACTCAGCTTTTTTTTTTTTTTTTTTTAAGGAACGGAATGTGCCCCAATAGGCACTGGGCTATCTCCCTGTGGAACTCCCATCCTGTAGCCAAAGGGAGCATCTGAATGATAAACCGCCAGAAACTATCAATATCTGGGAACCTCCAAATCATGTGCAGAAAGTCAGCTTTCTGCACCCCACTAGTGGGGCTGCCTGCCGACCTCTCTGAATTTATGGCTCGTAACCATTTGGGCGTCAGGTATACTTGGTGAATCACGTTATATTGGAGTAACTGGAACCGTGCATTTGTAGAGGTGATCTTAACCCCTTTGTGTATGATTTCCAAAGAGTGTGTGTCAAGAGGTACCTCTAGCCGAGTCTCATTTATCCTGCACCTTAAGTACGGTCATGGGGGGTGTCCTCCCTCATGGCCCTGTAGCGGTGCGATATCAGACTCCTGCCCCCAGCCATTGAAGCAAAAGACACACAATTGATGGATGGAATGCAGAACAAATCAAAACATTCTCCCCCAGTCAAGAGATCTGTGTTAAATCAATCATTCTTTTGCTCACCATGCCACCCCAGTTTAGACCTGGCCATATGCAAATCAGTCTTGACCCTGTGCCTCATGGGAACAGTCCAGCCCGAACTGCCAAGCCAGGTCCTCCCTGGACCAGAAACAAGCATCCTAGGACTGGTTTCGGGGTTTCATCGCTCTTTAGCCAGGATAGCTTGAATCCAGTGGCACAGTGAGCCCGGGACCTACGTCTAGGTATACCCAGCACACTTAAGGCGAGAAAGCAAAAGACACACAATTGATGGACGGAATGCAGAACCTGGCTTGGCAGTTCGGGCTGGACTGTACCCATGAGGCACAGGGTCAAGACTGATTTGCATATGGCTGGATTCAAACTGGAACTGCATGGTGAGCAAAAAAACGATGGATTTAGGCCCAGATCTCTGTACTGGGGTGAATGTATGACATTGTTCTGCATTCTGTCCATCAACTGTTGTTTTTGCCCCAGCCATTGAAAGCAGTGTTTCCAGCGTACGAGAGGCAGGGGGCGCCTCCGGGAACCCCGGCCAAATCTCCTGTAACGTCGCTGCTATTTTGGCATACTGTAAAAACTGTCCATGTCCTAACTGAAACATCTGGGCGGCCTCCGCCCTAGTTATAAACTGGTTAGGGGGGCAAAGATCCCCCAGTACCTCGCATCCACCTTCCCTTCATTTATGTTAGGACATGGTGGTGTCAATAGTGAATTTATGCAATGTCATTGTCAAAGGTGGGGAACTCTCTAATCTATTGCGTGGATCAAATAGCGTACTAGAGTCTTCCAAAATAGCATAAGTGAAACAGAAATGAGTGACCCAATCTGGACCTAAAATGCAGGGGGGTATATAGGGGAATTTCTAGATTTAATTATTTTTACTAAGTTCCAAAAGGACTTACTGTCCTTTTTGAGAGCTGTATTTTCTAGTAGCTCCCAGTCTCGTCTGTGGAGTTCTCGTTTCCTGTTTGAGAGCGCAGTTTTATATTCTCTCCTAGTCAGGAAGATCATGCTCCTATCCCTAGGCTGTGCGTTAAGGGCCTTCCTCGGCTTGCAATTAGCCTTTGAGCAAGTCTCATTAAACCATCAGGGTTCCCTGTTTCGTAGGTCAATTGGCTTGAGCATGGACTTTCTAATAACCTTAGTTAGTCTATAATAATACCGACCCAGCATCTCTTGTCCAATCTCAGCTGGGAAGTTAAGCAAAACTACTCAGCCTGTCTTAAAAACAAATCTCTATCTTGTCCTTAGATAAACTTCAATATGTATATATGTAATATATTAATTGCCTTTATATACCGATGCTTATGGCATCAAAACATGATGCAAATGTGACAGTTTCATCTTTTTATAACAATATGCCACTCTAATACAGAGGTCATCGGTGGAGATCAGTCTGTAGTCCTTTCTCCACCATACATGTTTCATGAGATTAAAAGTATATTTAAGGACCTGCAAAGATGGTGCTTTCATAGAAGTTGAAAGTCCAAGTGTCTGAAAGAAAACTGCTACATGTTTGCATACTAGTAAGTTGTGTGTGAAGCTATTTGTATTAGGCCAATTTATAAATTCCTTAATTAGTTGTCTCAAAGAGTTCTGCTGCATGTTTACACACTGTTGATGCCACAAGCAGCTATCCGGATTTTGTGTATGCATTAAGTTTTAATTTTGGATATGCACTCAGGAACCTGTTTTAGGGTACTGACAAGCACATCTTTGCTGGGTGATGTTTATCGAGAGGGGTTTAGGAACAGCATGAGTGTGTTAGTAATGCATGAAGTTATAAGGACTGCTTGAACATGGTGTCTATTTGTAACATATAACCTTTACATTTATCAGCTTGGTAAGGCTTTTTAGAACTGCATGATTAAAAGAGAGTGTTTACTATGCGATCTAATGAGAGTGCAATGGAAGTGGATTCAATGCTAGGAGTGCTATGAATAATTTGATTAAAAAGTATAGGAGACAATGAGAACTGTTTAGATACAGTAGTCGTATAAAATAGGGTGGCAACAAGGAATGATTGGCATGCCCTCAGTGCAATCGTTGCACTGCTTTAGGCCTAATTTGTGACGCCAAACGACGCGCACGAATGAAATCTGCAGGAAGAGCTGGGACGAGGCTTCTTGGAATCGTATTGATTCCAAGAAGTCTCGTATGACGAGAGTAGCGCATGCGCTGCTGACGTCAGGCCGAGACCTAAAAAGGGGCGATTTATTACTTGCCAAAATCCTCTAGAATCCATTAGGGCACTAGCTTTCTCCAAATCCTCCCATGCGAGTCTTCTTAACTCGTTCTTTCTCTGCTCAATTACTTGTTTATAAGTTTGTCTTGCTTTCCTGATTAAATCCCCAGCACGGGGGCCATATGCAAGGCTTTTTTAAGGTATTTTTGGGCCTTAGAGCACGCAGCATTAAACTATTTTATATCCTGTGATTCTTTTTTCTTCACAGAGCTAGTCAGATTAATAGCCACGTCTTTACAAATGTCTTCGAAGCTCTGTAGGACTACCTCCGGGCTCAAAAAGCCAGATAAACATGTCATAACCGTATCAATATTCGATCGCACAATAATCTCTTCAAATTTGACAGGGTTTATTTTGCTCCATTTTAATTTCACCCCCTGGTTAGGGTTATAATTCAAAGGGTAATCATCACTATTACCCTTCAATGCCTTTATTTGCAAACTGGCTACCAGAGGGTTATGATCACTTGTGGGATTGGGTTCCACCACGAAGTTATCCACCAAGTGGGAATATTTCCTAGAAATCAATATGAAATCTATAGTATTTACCCTACCCTTCACCCCCTCCCCCCCCCCCCCGAAATGTTGGAAACTGTTTAGGTGGAGTGCAGATCAGAGTATCACCAAAACATAAATCATTGATTACAATGATATCATTTAGGGCTTCACCCTGCATGGTATGTTTAAAATGGGAGAGCGATTGATTTTCAGTGTCTAGCACCCCACAAACAATGTGCGTACTATACTGACAAAGTACAGTTAAAGTTCCCCTGCCAAATTATGCATACAGGAAAGCATTTAACTACGGCCTTATTGATCTCCTCTTTTAGACTATTTATGACCCCACATCCATTATGGTCAAAGATGTTATAATACCAATTGATCAGCAATATTGGGACATCAGTTAGATTTGAGATTAAAATAATCTGAAACCAAGGAGAGTCCACAATATTCTCTGTCTTTATCGATCCAAATTTTACAGAGATCAGGGTCACTAAGCCACCCTTTTCCCTACCTGCGACAGACGGGATTGCCTGGACATTAAATGAACGGAAACCATCAATAACCACCTCGTCCCTGCTCCATGTTTCTTGGAGGCAGATAATGTCAACCATTTTAGCATATGATAGCCAGGCCTCGTCTAAGATTCTTGATCTAATGCCCGCAATGTTCCATGAGACCATTCTTATTACATGTGCATTTTGAGTAAGTACACTTGCCTCCCCACCGCCACTGTCAGCGTTGGGCGGGATTGCTAACAGAGTACTTGAATCCCCATTGTGCCTCTCACCCCTTACTAAAGCTGATTGTGATGAATAGAAAATATCTACTTGATCAGTTACATGTGAACAAGCCACCGAACCATTAGGGGGATCGGGGGCTTTCTTTGGGTTACTATTTGTAATTTCCAGTTTCTCCAGACCACTCATGTTTAATACCAGTCAGTCTATATCTCCAAGGCCACTCAATGGCTCATACCAGTTTGAGTGATACCATGGAGGGTACACAGGATGTTGATTAATTTGTCTGGGTCTCGCCCTTTCTTTGTCAAACCCAAGCTCTCTCGGTGGCTGGTAGAAAAAACCCAATAGTAAAATGGAGACTCCCTTTGAGGACAAGGACCAGGTGTTAAACCTTTCGAAAATGGTTTTAACTCAATCCGGGGTTAAAAAAGATTAAAAAATGCAATCCCCTGAAAATTTCTTGGTGGATTCCCTAACCCTCAAAAAAATCAACAAGAGAGGAAGGGATCTACACGGCTAGTCCCCTCAGTAGATAATTCAAAATCAACAAAGCCAGTGTACAGTAAATCAAAACAAAGGGCACTGTTAGTCAAAAGAGCACTGGTCCACAAGTTCCAGACAAACCGGTATGTTCAGGAAAAGAAAGTAGACCTCTATGAAACAATACCCAGTTGGTATTAAAAGCCCTCACTCGCCAACCTGGTTGGTGACATGCTTCATCATCGGGCTTCCACTGGGACGACCGAATGTCATCCCAGTGTGCTGCAACGCCAGGTTACTGCGGAGCGGGGTTCTTGTGTGGGGATAGTGAATTTAAAATCTCCAATTGAGTCAAAAAATAAAACTTTAATAATTTTGCTAATTGGAAAAGAATAAAAGGGAGTGAGGGTCAAAAAAATAAAAGACCTGGTTCACTCCGCGGCGGTCAACATGTTTCAGCCTCTATGAGTGTTAATCGGGCATTCTTCAGGACCAGAGTGGAGGTGCGGAGCCCCGGTGGTGTGAACACTCTAAGGTCCACCCTACCGTGGACTACTTGTGTGAAAATCAAAAACTAATAATGAAAACTCCGCCAGAAAATATTAGTTGTTAAGGGGAGAGGAACGAGTTTACTAGAGAGGCTAATCCGTTAAATGCCTCAGTCTAACCCACCCACTCCGTCGTACCATTTTAAATTCAGTGAACAACGAGTTATCCATCCCAGTCTTCTCACTCAAAAAATGAAGAGACTTGTTCCTCAATGAAGACCAGTGTTCAAAAGAGCCGGGTGGCAATGGGGGGACATTAGCTAATATAACAGTGTAGGGAGTAGCTTCCGGAGGTAAATGGAGGTTTGTATGTGCACCCTCAGGGGGTTTTAATTTTCCTCCAATTAAACTTGGGATGTGATGTCTATCATTCCCTGGATGGTTACCACTTGGGACATTTACTACCCGGGCATGGGTGAGGGCCAGGACATTTACATGTAGAGTCTTCCACTCTATGCTGTAACAGCCCCTCCCCCCCTTGTGCATAACAAACTATTCTGGTTATCAGTAATATTAGTAGGTATATTTTTATCCATATTCCTATTCATAACATTACTCTCCCCCCCGAATACATTCAGCCATATTTTGATTATGATTTATCGTAAGTCTTTCGATGTCTAACAATCTAGTTTCAATAGCCGAGAGCCTTTGAATCAATGGATCTAGAAAAACTGCTACCGTGTTTGAGCTTTTTCCAATAGTCAGCCTCTATGGAAATCGACCCCCCTGAAACAGTCTCAGCGTTGGCAAGATTTGACTCATGAATGAGCTCTTTATCAGTAGATTTATTCCTGCGAGGCTTGGGTGGTGGAAGGTGTTGTTTACCCCCAGCTTGGCCTTTTCTTTTCTTTGGGGGTGGTGCAGAATTGTTCACATGATTGGTTTTGGATTTGGCTTTTTGGCCCCGGGTGACCACATTTGGCTTGCTCAATGCACCCGAAGTATCAGCACTATTCCGTATTGTGTGAGCTTCCATAATTTCAGGGTCTTGAACTGTTATGGGTAAGCTGTTGTTTTGGTGTGCAGGGTCTTCCGAAGTTCAATATAAAGCAGGGGCAACAGGAGCAAGGGCCATAGGATCAGATCTATTATCAATATTAATTACAGGTTCAAGGGAAAGTCTCCGCTCAGTTAGTTCAATTTGGTGCATAAGTACCGACTCAGCCCTTATTAGAAAAGCGTCCAATGTCCACACAACCCCCTGCCCATTTCCAGGCCTTAACTAACTCATGCTGGTCTGACCCTACAGGCTATGATACTATTTGTTTAAGACACTGGACCTTTCAGATGCGTGTAAGGGAAGGACCATTGCCAGAGTAAGATGTTGGTGATATGGCCCAGCCCAGCCTCAACCAGTCTCGGACAGCTCAGACGGGCCCGCCCTTGGTCCGGGCGTCGTCCGCGCGCGAGTCCCACGTTGCGGGAGTCAGCATGTGCTTTTGTAGCGCCCCCCGGTGCTATTGGGTTACGTGGCGGCCGTTCGTTACCAGGAGCCAGGCCGGTCGTTGTAGTCCCCTCCGGGACCGGGCCCGGGCATAGCAGGAGGAAACAAAAGCCAGGTAAAAATAGAATTGGCATTGTCTTATCACATGCAGCATGATTTGTTTATGGTTAAAAAAAAAAATTATTTTGATTGACTCTTAAGGATTAATAAAAGTGCACCTCATTCAGCATATGGGATAATGATTAAATTAATGAAGTACAATTGTAAAGTATATATTGTTTTAATATTTGTCATTAGGTTTTGTATAATATTGACTGTAGTCCTGAAGACGTTCTTGTTGAAAGAAACATTACTTGCAACTAATTATAGCGATATAAACAATAACATGTTAAATCAATAAAGAATGCTTTAGGACGATATGTTTTGATCAGCGTGTGCTGACCTTTATTGAATGGGGCGTGTCTATGGACTCAAACATCTTTGAATAGTTTGCTGAGAAATTTTGGAAAAACACTTGGTTTATCAGCAAAGGGTAAATGCGATATAGTGCTATTTCTAGCTTCACCAATGTATCAAACTGTGTGATCCTGAGCAAAATGTATCTTGCTTCGCAAAACGTTTGTAGAGCTTGATGGCGATTAAGTTTGCAGCGAACGACTACTCACGAAAATGAGTTAAAATCAGGGCAGTCAAGATGTTGTTGTGTGTGTGTCATCACGTTATTGTAAGAAAATAATTTTGTAGGAGGAGCACTAAGCCCTTAAAAGCAGGGCAAAGATCCACTGCTTCCCTTGGGTGCTCTGGTTTATAGTGACCCAATGCAAAACTTCCAACTCCTGATATAAAATTGTCCAATGCTCAGATGCATCATAAGGTCGTTCACACCACAAAATTGTAATAGGAATTTTTACTGGTTTGCAATCGTTATGAAGGATGCATGTGTATGAAACTTTCATTACACATGTGCGGCTTAAATGTTGTTAGGAGCAGTCCCCAGTCACATACAGAGAACTGCACACAGCAAATCTCCGTTGCCTCAATACAAAATAAAGGTACCATCGATCACACTACTTTTCTCTGTTTCCAGTGGCTGGCCTTGCCCAGCCAGCTTAATATCATCCCAACCACCGAGCAAATTAGATTGCACCCGTACACAACTTATTAACGAACACAAGTATTGCTTGATCACCGCTTGGGCTGGTTGCTATAAATGGGTTTCAGATTAGAAAAGTCACTAGACTGGGTGGTGATAGCCTCTTAAATTGTAATAATGGAATAACTCACCAATTTCTGGTGTTATTCTCAAAGTCCCAGACTTCCGAGTAGGCCTCGAGTAGGTACTTCCTTAGCGTGCCCCATTAGGCGCCCTGGTACTTCTGGTGGAACGGGCAGGCGCGCAGCACCCATGGATATGAGGCTTAGATCGGCAATGCCTCTGCCCTAAGCAAAGATCCCTCTTCGCTCCTCCATCTCCATAACCACCGTTTGACAACAACCGGTACCAAAGCACATGCGCACAATCCACTCTGATGGGCAGGAAGTGCAGTTCTTTCGGGAAACATGCACGCATGCGTAAATCTAGATATCTGTTTTAAAAATAACAAAATAAAAACGCTGGCATTTAATTGCTACTGGACGCTCACTACTAATTATAACAGGAAATGCAGTTTTAAAATAACAAGTGACCAATTCTACGTTGTGGCTCTATATATTGTTGACTATAGAAACAGTGTGCTATTCTTAAGTGAATGAAACTGAGATTGAGTTTGTCCTTCGCTGTTTAATTACAACGTTCTCGATTTTTCGATTCGTCAGCGCGCGACATTGATCGTACAATGGACCTTTTCCCAACAGAAATCTTTTTAAGGGAGATGACATTTAAGACACCATTAGAAGGAAGACACACTGAAGTGTCGTATAAGGTATACAACAGACACCGCCCACCTGTCGGTGTACATAGCAAAGAAACATTCATGAAAATAGAAGAAAGACGTCCATGCTTGAACTCTTAGAAAAATCTTTATTGTACAGCGTTCTGACACCTTTGGGTAATTTCCCCGCTTTATAAAAATGCACTAAATAAAATGAAAAATAAAAGGGAAAGAGGACGGAATTACCAAACCAGCGCTCGTAATAGAAGGATTTACACACTCCTAATATGGCCACCACGTAAATAAACTGCGAAATATAGTACGCGTTCTAGGCTTATGCGTGTGTCTGGTTGGGTAGTGAGTAAGCACGCTGTGCGTGGTTGCTCTTCCTGTAACCAGAGTTAACCTCACAAATGCAGAAACCATAGCATAAATATGCCAACCTAATTAGACCACTGTCTGCAGCACGGTGAGATGCTTTTCAATATGTTCAAAAGCCCGAAGCTCTTCAAGGTCAGGACTTTAAACAAACCGCAGAAGTATGGGTTGGCAAGCAGAAGCCTGGCAGAGCTGCTTCAAAAAGCGTGCAAACAACTGAAGGTTTGTACCTTTTAAGTTTCTCCACTATGGACAATGCAGTCTCACAATATTCCTTCTGTTACTATGTATCATTACATTCTGGGTCTTCTGCTGTTTAGAATGTTTACATTTGTTTTCAGTGCTCGTGCTGGATGCGAAAAATTGACGATCAACTTAGCCTTCTCCCATATTTGCAGCTAGTTCATAGTTTCGGTCCTAGGCTATTCTAGTCAAGTATTCAGGAGTTCACCGGAAGGAGGGACAGAGTATCAGGAGAATATTCACACCTAATGGGGAGCACATACTATGTTGCTATTTCCACCCAGCGTGTCACGCCGCTTTACACACCTAATACCATAACCACTATTCTGGCAAGCATATTCTCTTGTGTTTACACTTCTAATGTGTGGTGCTCCACACATCTCTTAAATCGTCTGGGTCTTGCTCTGCAACTATACAATATTACTGCACCTTTGTTGTGGCAAACACGCACGGTAGACAAAGTAATGTTCAAGGCTTTAATCCAGAGGAAGAGCCCACAAAGAATGCACAGAGATATACAATCGAGGCGACTTCAATCAATATCAAGGGACGAAACCCAGGCAACAACCCCCCCCCCCCTGCCCCCCTTTGATGGACTGGAACCAGCACCCCCTCCCTCCCCCAGCGCCTTGAGACCCTTATTGGTGAGTAGTCGCGCTCAACAAACACCGGATTGATTGATTGATTGACAGCGGAACCTCAGAATCTCCATGCGTTATACTAATACATAGTAAAACCTCTAAAAGAGAATGTGTGCTAAAAATAAAAACTAACATATAATACAACATCTCTCTTTCCTCAAACGAACACTGACAAAAATAAAATAAAACCAAGCTTACGGTAAAACACAGATAAAAATAATAAAGAAACTATCGCATTACAAAATCTTTAAACCTCTGAGAATTGAAGATTCTTTCTGCTGTTTTATATCTGCACATCAGCATGGCTAATACAACTACTCACACACAATTCTCCAGAAGTACTCCGAGACTTGTTCACAACTAACATTATTACTAACATGAGTGGGAAGTGAATTGGTTTCAAAGTCTCCCTTTGTTATTCTGGAACAGTCCACTCAAAAAATCCCACAATGTCTGACACTGTTTTTTATTTCCATCATGCCTCCCTTTATCAATTATTTATTTTTGATTACAGCTTTATTTTGATTGCAGAACCTCTATTCCACCATCCACGATTTTTCAACAAACTTGAATTCCCTTTTTGAACTTTAAAAGGTTTCTTATCTCAAACTCAATCTCCTTCTGTAAACATTTTACTTTTACAAGCTACACTAAGTAAATAGTATATTTTTTTTCAAATTTTGTTTTCTACTCACACAGTACCTCACTACCATATTCACATCATCTCAAAGGGCTTTTCACTGCACCCCTGTGGAGACCATCGTTTCCTAGCTTCTCTACCTTTTAAGAAGCAAAAAAATGTGTGAATCCAGTCATTGAACATGTTTTTGGAAACGAAACGAAATGAGTGGCATTTTTAAAAACAAGAATTTCCGGATCTCCTTCCTTTGAGAAAACATTTAGAGAAACAAAATCAATCACACTTTGTGTTAGGAACACTAACAAAGTGATAGCTGATCCTCTTAGAATAGTAATCAGTTAAAACAAGTAGTAATCGCTTGTTTTACGGTATCAACTTAAATATACCTGCAAAACCAACAGCTAATTTCAGCCATGCACGCCCCGGTAATGGATTTAGATCAAATTATTCTTAGCTTATTTTCCAGCGCTTATCAGAAAACAATCTTCACATTTGTTCACATATTCCTCAACACGCACATCACCGATAATACTTCCTCAACAATTTTTTAGTGGTTGATATGTTAAGGTGTCAACTATGTGCTATATCAATCAATGTACTGTTCAGATATTCTGGAGAGAAAACCAAACCTTGTATAGTAATCATGCAGCTCTCCATAAATTATTCTGCATTATCAAAATGCTGGTTGCTTTCGGACACCGAACATTTTCCCCCATAATAGATCAAAGATCCACGTATCCTCAGCTTAGCCTGTCAGTGGAATTTCCAGATCTAACCATATGGTAATTGCACTGTTGTTTTTTTGAATGGAAAGCATAGGTATTTGGGAAAGTATCTGATAGTAGCAGCATGATAAGTTTGCTATTATGGGATGTTATCATTCCTTATAACATAGTTCGTATATGCCACTTTAAGATAGTGCTTTGTATAGTGATTTTACACTTTTTTTTTCACTGAGTTTTATATAGCGCAAACTAGACCCAAAGGTATCAGGTATCAGAGCACTTTACACCAGCACCAGTTGCGTTACATGAGGACACATTCATTTTTGTTAAGCACCGGGATATTAAGTGACTTGCCCAGAATCGCAGGATGTTGAGCGTCCTTGCCAAGACTGGAACCCGGTTCACCAGATTTGAGGTCCACTGCCCTAGCCATTAGGCCAACTCCTCTCCCCACTTGAAAGTGTACTGCACAAAGGACATGGTCGATTTGTTGTTATAGTTCTGAGGTGTTCTCATGCATTGTAACATACTCTGTAAGTGGCCCTCTATGCTAGTACTTTGGGTATTGTATGGGGATCTTACATAACGGATAATTTGGATTCCATTCTTTTGCAATTATTATAGATGTAATTCCTGATCTTGAGGATTGTGTAATATAGTATTGTGTATGTACAGGAAACATGTTTGATGTTGGTAACAGTATATAGTGGGGGAGGAGTTAAGGTTAAGTTAATAAAGCATAGTAGGTAGTAGCTGAACTTCATGTGAATTTCATGTCATTTGTTGTTTTGTGCTGGAGCCATTATTGACAAACCTGCCAACCACAATTTCCTTTCTTATCTTAAACGTATTCAGTAAATTTTATTGGTATTTATAGATTAACATCTCTTATGATGTTTGGGGTAAGCACTATTTTTAGGCCTCACCTGCTGACTAATCATGCGCTGTCGCTGCAAGGGGTATTATTAACTATAAAGGGTTTGGAGTACATCCATTGCTTACCATTCGTTGACTTAATTGTCGCACTTCTTTGCACCCTCCTAATTGTCCAGTGCATGCTGGCATCACTTCCTATTCTTTCATGTGAAGCATGGACTAACTACTAATTGATTTAACTTGATTACTGTCCTTTCGCTGTCCATCCTCTGCTTGTGCGGTGATTCAGGCACTTATTTAGTTTATTTGCTTCGTCTTGTCTATGTTGCCTTCCCTTCCGCTCTAGCCATACCAAAAAAGCACTAAGACGCAGCCAGTGCTAACCACGTAATACCGCTTTTTTTCAGCATCACGTTCCATCTATCCCAACCCCCCCTCCCGTTGTCCATCTTGCCCACCCACACTGGTCTGAAGAAAATAAAGCACCTTGATGCGGCCAATGCTGGACTTGTCATGTCCCTTTTTTCGAACTTTACTTTTAGCACTGCTGTACATCCACGCTGCTGTGGAACATGGCTAAAAGTCATTGACAAATCCAATCACATACATATGTTCTCAAGCAAGTCCTTCTGTGCTTGCCTGCCGCCAATTCCCAGTTGGTCCCCCACCCCTCCTATAAATAAAGAAAAATTCCTTTTCACATTTTGTTTTAGATCCTGGTAGCTGCAATTTGCTGCGCACTTGCTGCTTGGTCACGCCTTTTTAAGTAAATGCTTTGATGTACATTCAACTTTTTTTTGTTTAAATGTACTATTCCGAGAATGGCATGCACGCACATGCTTGGTAACACTTTCGTGCATACACACCATCACACTTGGCCAACATTGCACCATGACGACTGCACACACATCTTGTACCTTCTATATTTTGCCAGTGTGGTGCAGCATTGAAAAAAACAATTTAGCAATGCTTGTGTTAACATATGTTGTATTTACAAACATAGTATTTAGCTGATATAGCTTTAACCCCTCTGATGCTATGGGAGAACTTCCTTGTCCATAGCGCTCCCAGTCAGGCTATGGATGTGGAGGTCATGCCCATAGACCTACCACTGGAGCAACAGCTGTTGTGTGGTGCTCTGTTGACTCGCTTTGTGACACCCACTGGGTCAGAGAGAGAGACTCTCCTTCTCCGGCCTCGGGAGGAGTTACTCTCCTGCCAATGGCACGATCACATCAGTGACTCAATCACGTCTTTGATAGGCTAGCACCCAGAAAAACACATCCTGGTTTCCTTGGAAATGCGACATGGGCTGAGAGCAGCCCGTTTTCCTCACTTCCTGAGAATTTTGCTAAAAGGGAAGTGTTGTTTGAAAGCTGAGAAAATCAGTCTTCCAACAACACCTTCTTTTAACTTTGGAGTGCCAGGTGATCACAATAGCATGTAAAGCTCGCTGTCCCCCTAGACACAAGGGATTGTTATTGGGGGAGGGGGGCAGATGGTGGTGATTTTCCCAAATCTGCCTCCTCTGTTTCAGAAATCTCACTAGACATTAGGGATTCCTCTACAAAACAAAAACAAAGAGGTGGGGCGGCCCACTGTAGGTAAGGCCATACCCTCCATCCCCCAAAATGGTGTAGTAATCTTTCTGCCCCCTCTGTGGGGCACATTAGGAAGTTTTCTCCCAATATGTCCACTTGGAGGGGTGGTGAGCTAACTAGACACCAGGGAAGTTAGCCAAACATATGTTTTTTAAAAGGATGGGAGCTGTCCATGATGTGCAGGGTCATGCCCATCCCCTCCTTCCAAAAAGACACTGCATTCAAACTTCAACACCGGCTACCCCCACCCTCCCCCCCACCCCCATCCCCTAGGGCAGCAGATTGAAAGATTTGCTCTAAACAGTTTACCCAGGCCTGGATAGGTAGTAAGCCCACTGGATGCCAGGAAACAAAAAATAAATATATAAAACAAAAGTGGTAGGGGCACCACACCACGCACAGGGCCATGTACCCAAAGCAAAACATACACTAAAGTCTTTCTGCCTTCCCTGGGGGGGCAGATTTAAGGGTTTGTCCCCTATCTGCCTGTCATGAGGGGCAGAAAGTCCACTAGACACAATTAATTAAAAAAAATAAACATAAAACAAAGGGGTAGTGTCTGCCCAATATTCACAGGGCCCCAAAAAATGCATTAGTCTTTCTTCCCTCTTGGAGGCAGATTAGGGGGTATACCCCAATCTTCCCCTCAGGGGTCAGAAAGCCATCTTGACACCAGGTATTTTGGTGCAGAAGAAAGGGATGCATGTGTCTCATCGTGCCTTTGGCCATACCTTGCCCAAAAGGGACAAACCACCAGCCTTTCTGCCTCCCCTACCCATTGGGGTAGATAGAGGTATTGCTCCAGAAAGCGAAGCAGAAAGCCCACCGGACGCCTGGGATTTCAAAATAGTGCCAAAACAAACAAAAGGACAGGGTGGACTACCGTGGCATCGAGCCGTACCACCGCTCCAGAAGGAGCACTAGTGTCTTTCCGTCCCCCTAAGGGGAGATAGGTTGTCCCAGCTAGGGAGGTTGCAACAAATTTGCCCATCCGAGGAGGGTAGAAAGTCCACTAGACACCAGGGATTTTGCATTTGGGAAAAATAAAGGGGTGTGACATAGTACTCTGGCATTACGTCATAAACCCACCTCATTTACTTGTAATGCTTCAAATTGTCAAACAACATTCCTTTAAAGCCAGACTGTGGTTTTAATTCTGCTAAATGATACAAGTTCCTTTTTGCTTTAAAAGGGTCACGTGCGCTGAGTGGTGTACTATGAAAGACGTAAAAAGTTTTAAAATAATATTGATATTAATAATAAAGACCATTGATACAATACACACCCCAAAGTAAGGGCCAGATGTACGACCAACAATTTTGCCACTCGCAAATTGCCCTCCCAGGGATGGTGGCCTGCTGGGCTCAGCAACCCACCATGTCTGGGATTGTTTTTAAATAAAGCAGCTTTTTAGGTCTCGGCTCGAAGGCTGCGCTTGCGCAGTCTCGATCCGAGATTTAATGACTTGGAGAAGAGGGGCTTGAACCCGCCCCTCTTCTCCCCTGTTCTCCATTGGCTGGCCTCTTGAATGCTGGCCAGCCATTGGAGAAGAGGTCCCGTCACTCCGATCAGGCCCCGTACTTTTCGGATCGGGGGGGCGTGTTTTTTGCAGAAAGTCTAATTATCTCCTCCAGCCAATGGCAAGAGGAGATAACAGCAAAACACGCCCCGAATCCGAAAAGGACGCTGCCTTTCTCCGAGGCATTTCTGCTCTGCCTCGGAGAAAGGCGGTGGTGTTCATGGCGTCCTCTCCCCTTTATTAAAATGATATCACGATGCAATTAAACTTTAAACTTGTGGCTGTTCTCTTGATGTGCCCTTTTACGGGAAATATGAATTTCTCTCTTTGATGCCTGTCGTGTGTTTGAATGATGCTGAATTTCCTTTCCATTCATTGAAAACTTTTAACTATGTCGCAATTGTAAATTGTGTCCAATGAATAAATATTTTGCTGGGGCGGTCTTCGAGAGCACAAACGTGCGACGAAAACAGACGCCACGCAGCTGGTCTGGAAGCTATGGAATCAGCAAAATAATAATTTGGGTCCACTTTTGGGCCCCAGACGTCGCCATCGTATACAATTAATAATACTGTACACTAAGTTATAAACTAGCTAAACATGGAGCTGTCATTTTGAAGTAAATATAATACATCTAAATATTAAAGTGTTATGCGATTATTTAAAAAATACTCTCCTATTTCCATAGCCTCAATTGACATTTCTCTGTAAAATGTAATCATATAACAAGCGTTCCAAGATGGCTACCTCGCTTTCTTATGTCTGGGCCGGGCCTCGTCTCGCCGTGTCTTTTGGAGAACTCCTACTGGCTAAAGCGAGGCACGCAGGTTGTCAGGGTAATAAGACTTACAGCATGAACTGTCTCATTTCTTGCATGGCCAAGCAGAGCACTTGCTCTAGTGGTTGATACAGAGTTACGGGTACCGGGAAGGTCCAAACGTAGCAAGTGTAACCCGTAAGAGGTGGAGCCCGATCAGCGCTTTCTTAAGGTAAGTCCAGGAGAGGAAACGCGCCTGGCGGTTTTTAAACTGCTGTTAGGCAATACAGAGGATGGAGTCCACAATATACGTTAGAAAAAAGTCTTTGCTCGGGAGGCCGAATGCACTAAAATGGGGGGAGACATGCTAACAACCGAAGTTTCACTTAATTCTTATGTATGATTGCATGCATATGGAGTTCAGTTTTGTCATTGACTCATTGTAGAAGTAATATATATTTTGTTTGCTGTTGGTTTGATTATTTTGCGCAAGTTATGTCTCTCGGGCACTCAAACAGGTAAGCGAGACTGCGAAAACCATAATTTTGCCTCCAGAACGTTTTGGGGGATTTATAAAATTAATAAAAAAAAATTAACATCTTCACAGGTTGTAGGTTTGCCCGAATGCTTCGATTTCTGGCTCTCTGTATTGAGTGACTCGACATCTAACAAATTAATCAAAGAGTGAGAAGGAAGACTGAATGAATGAATGAAAGATTTCTGAAGGGGATAGGTACTCCACGAAATGTCACGGGGCTAAATCTGCAGACACACTCCCATAGACGCCCCACTTGTGAGAGGAGGAAAAGTTGATTTTTAGGGCTTTTCTGAAGATTAAGTCTTGAGAATTAACCCGGACTGACAGCGGAAGCTGATTCCGTTATTTGCTGGTCGAACCGAAAAAGAGAGCCCAGCCCACCATTGCTAACCCTGCGGAATCTCGGTACTGCGGCAAGCTGTGTGAGGCAGATCGAAGAGTTCTAATAATGTACAGTCCTGTCAGTCAGATAGTGCAAGCCGCGCATATAAAATATCCGATGAGTAAGAGCCTTGAAAGTAATGATTTTCTTGATAAGGAGCCAATGTAGCGCCTGTAGGGGATAAGATTTACTCCCTCTTGGCTTCTATGTCTGTATTTCACCCATCACTTTCTCCTTCACTCTTCAGGGTTTCCCTCCACTGGCTGTCTTCCTTCTCCGTTTCTGTTTTCACCACTCTGCCATCCATTTCCTCTCCTCCCTGACACTTTCATGCTCCATCACGCTATAGTTTTCTCATCTTTCTACCTCCGTTTTCCTTTTTGCATCTCCCTTTCCACCCTATTTTCTTCCATTTAACATTATCTCTCCTCTCTCCTCTTTTTCTGTCACTGTATATAACCTCTGCACTTTCACCCTCACGCCTTATCCGTTCTCTGTGTCCCCCCTGCCGTGAGGTGTTTTTACAGATTCCTGCGCATTCCTGCCTTTTAATGGGCCGCGGGGAAAACGGAATTGTCGACCGTGTACAGAATGGGTTAAATATGTGCAGGGAGATCCCAGAGTCAGGGCTGCCTGTAGCGAGGGTGAAACAGGCCCCGAGGGCACCAGTGCTGGACAGGGCCGGACTGGGAACCCAAACCGGCCCTGGCAAAGTTCTCGGCCAGCCCGGGAGGGAGGGGGGGGGGGGGGGATGATTGGGGTGCGGCCGAACTCTGTAGTATCGCTGCCAAGAGGCTCCGTCTCTTGAGAGGCACTTTCACTCTCTTTGCTACAGCCAGCAGCACTTTGCATGCTGCGGTGCTCATAACTGTTTTCTTAAAAAAACAAATAAAAAAAAAACAAAACACGCGCACACACATTTCCCACAATGCAATGTTCAGTTGGCTAAAAAGTCTCGATTGGACGAAACATGACATGGGGGGATGGGCTTAGTAGCCGTGGGACATGTGAAATCTCAGCAGAGAGGCCAAGATTCTGAATGGGAGTAGAGTGACCAATTCTCTGGCCTGCCCAGGAAGGGCGTGTGCGTGCTGGCAGGCTGCTGGGGCTGAGTGTAACACTTCTCAGGAGAAAGTCCATACCAGAGTCCCTCAATCATACTTTTCAGCTGAGAGTATAGTGCATATGTGACACTGACTACAAGTCACAAATTGCAATTATTGCAGGGCAGACTCAGCCTTTCATCCGTCAAAGTGGGTAACATAGGTAACGCTGGGGTAATAACACTTCGGTTTAAAGATGTGAGTATATAAACGGCCGGTGTGACCACAGGTTGCAGCTGTTCCCTCACAGCTTCACTAGGCCTCTGCTTCTATATAGGCCACATGCAGCCCCCCCCCCCCCCCCACGCACACACACTGGGAGCTCACCCGCCTTAGCGCCCCTGACACCTTTTAATAAAGTGAAGGTAGAATGTGGCTTCCGGTGATGCTCTGCGGCTCCGGGATGATTTCTTTGCAGGCGCTCAGTGTAGCGCGAGGTGCAAGGACTCACTGAACGCCTCAAGTTTGTTTCCAAATGGAATCGCTAGCACGTGAGCTTTCGACACATTGGAGGCGGGAAGCCGCTCAGTTTGATATAGTGTTTTTTCGAGAGTGACTTCAGATTAAGTTAAAACGCCGTGACATGAAGGCCAGCCCAACCCCTCAACAACAAACAAAACAAGCATTTACAATGCAATAGGTCTCGTATTTGTGAGAGTTTAGGCTATTGGCATTGTAAGTGGCAATGCCTATTGTTTATCTGTTTTGCTAATTAAAACATAAATAAAAGGCATTGTCATTTACAATACCAATAGCTCAAACTCTTGTAAAAGCAAGACCTATTCAAAGAACAGCTATCACTGTCCTGGGCTGCTTGGAAAGTTAAAGCGCGCATGGCGCTCTGCAGGCGGGCAACTAGAGCCAAATTTAGGGGGGGGGCTGAAAAAGATTTCGGGGGGGGGGGGGGGGCTAAGTCTTCCAGCCATAGGCAGAGTGGCTGTAAGAAGGGGTGAAAACACAACAAAAGCCTCATTAACGAGTAAATGGTCTTTTAAAGACCTGTGAAGTACTCGGGTCCGGCTGCAATTAGAAGGACGCCAGCCCGCGAGGCTGTCTCAGGCGGGCTGACACACATGACTGGGGGTGGGGGGGGCTGAAGCCCGGTGAGCCCAATGGGTGTTGTGCGCCTGGCGCTCTGAATGTTTCAGGAAAGCATGTCGTGTTTGCAGTAGGAGAAACTCATTCAAGAAAATAGTGCTTACAGACTAAAACAAGCATTTACAATGCAATGGTCTCGGCATTGGTAAAGTTAGAGCTATTGGCATTGCTCATGACATTATTTTTGTTGATGTTTTTGTTTTTAAAACATGTAGAGAAACGGCATTGTTGTTTACAATGTCAATAGCTTAATCAGTGTATGTGTAGGTGGCTCTGTGTGTGGGTGCAAATGCAATAGGTCTCGCATTTGAGAGTGATTAAGCTATTGACATTGTAAATAACAATGCCATTTCTTTAAATGTTTTAAAAACAAAAACATAAACAAAAATAATGTCATGAGCAATGCCAATAGCTCTAACTTTACCAATGCCGAGACCATTGCATTGTAAATGCTTGTTTTTAATGGAGCCTGTTTTCTTTAAAGGAAAAAGGGATGCATTTAAAAAAACAAAAACAAAAAAAAACATTTTTGTTTAATTTTTTTAAGGGCAGGCAGTTGTAGGTAATTTGCGAGTGTTTTGTGACCGCAATTGCGGTTGCAAAACATTCATACATGGCTCTGCAGTCGCTATTAGGAAGAGAACGCCCCTTCCTAATAGTGAGTCGCAAAACCTATTTAGCGAGTCGCAAATAATTTGCAACTCGCTAAATAGGCTTTGTACATGGCCCACAGTGATTTTACATGCGCAAACGGGTCGCAAACCCATTTGCTCCTGCAAAATCATGTCGTACACCTGGCCCAAATGATTTAGCAATTTTACACATTATATATTATTACCGAACTGCGTAATGTTCGTGTTAATAATTATTGGGGGCTTTATGTGTATTAAGCGCTGTCTGTGATCTCCAGATTGCCACTGAATTGGTATAAAAGTGTGTTTATTTGATTGGGGGCTGAAACATAGGGTCCCACCAGCAATACTTCCCCAGTGGGAAAACCAAACTCAATGCAGCATCCCTAATAAATCTGTCATTGATGTTAATCTGATAAATCCACCCCACAGTGCCCAAGCCATCTACTTGGAAACAGCTTGCTCCGCCCCGGGCTGGAAATGTGTGTTTTATTCCCCACAGCTGGCTAAGCGGGTGGAGACATAAAATGAATAAATAATCGCCTTTATGATCCTGATAAAAGAGATTTTGATTACATGTTTTCCACATTCAACTACTGAAAGTAAAAAACAGCCTCCAAGGTGCTAGCGTTAGGGTTGAGTGAGCCCTCTAACAGACCCTGGTCCAGCATGATGGTGCTGGTACCCAAGGCTGCCCCACCAAGCACCACTCCAGAACTTAGGTTCTGTGTAGACTACAGGGGAATCCATTCCATCACGAAGACTGACACACACCCCATCCCTCGAGCTGATGAGCTCATCGACAGGTTAGGTACTGCCACGTTCTTGAGTACCTTTGATCGTCCATCAGGGCACTAGCAGATTGCTCTCACTGAGGAGGCTAAACAGAGGTCTGCATTCTGACCCCAGGGCCATTTCCTATTTAGGGTGATGCACTTTGGCTTAAAGAATGCCCATGCCACCTGTCTGAGGTTGGTCTACAGGTTACTGGCTGGGAAAAAGGCATTCTGTGCTGCCTACCTGGATGACATCGCTGTCTACAGCTCCAGCTGGGAGGAACACCAATACCACCTCCAAGAGGTGTTTCAGGGGAGCTCGGTGGGCCAGTAAGTGCCAGATAGGCCAGGGTTCCGTGGTATATCTGTGCCACATTTTGGGCAAAGGCAAGGTGCAGCCCCTCCAGGCCAAGACTGAAACCATCCTGACCTGGCCACCCCCTAAAACACAGACTGAGGGCAATCCTTCCTAGGTCTCACAGAATACTATAGGAGGTTTGGTAAGAGGTATCACAGCTTTGTCTCCCCCATAACAGAGCTTACTTCACAGAAGCAGCTCAGAAAGGTGATCTGGACAGAAGCCTGCCAGAAAGCCTTTGATACCCTCAAGGCTCCTGACTCCTCTAAGGAATTCATAGTGCAAACAGACACTTCAGAGCACGGCATAGGGGCTGTCTTGGCACAGTTAAACGAGGAGGGCCTAAACCAACTGGTAGCCTTCATTAGCAGGAGGTTACTTCCACGGGAACAGAGTTGGACTGTGATTTGAAAGGGAGGCCTTTGCTGTGGTCTGTATACTGAAGAAGCTGAGACCCTACCTGTTTGGTACTCACTTCCGGGTTGAAACAGACCACAGGCCCCCCTCAGATGGCTCATGCAAATTGGGGTGAGAATCTCAAACTGTTGAGGTTGCCCATCTTCCTACAGGTAATCGACTTTACAATGTAACACCGTCCTGAGGTCAGACCATACCAATATGATGGTCTATCTATGTTCTTCCACCTTAAGGAGGATAACTCCTAAGGGGTTGTTTAGTTACCCCTCCCCCCCCCCACTTTCAGCTGGAGTGGGCACGTTAGACCTGTGAGCCTTGAGGCGGTCTTCTCCCAAACATTTTGCCTTCCTCCTCCATTTTTGCTGATTCCGTTTTTGCTGGCCTTAGGGCTTTTCGCGCTTTACCACTGATAACCAGTGCTAAAGTGCATGTGCTCTATCCGTAAAACATGGTAATGTTGGTTAATCCCCAATTGGTATATTTCGTTTTCTTGCAAGTCCCTAGTAAAGTGACACTACATGTGCCCAGAACCTGTAAATGAAATGCTACTAGGGGACCTGTAGCACTGATTGTGCCTTCCACTTAACTAGTCCTTCCAACCTGTCTCAGGCTTGACATTGCAGTCTGTATGCGCAGCTTTAAACTGCAATTTTGATGGGCCAAGGTAAACCTTTAGCCATGCCCATACCTTACAATACATGGAAGTCACCCCTATGGTAGGCCCTGGGCAGGCCAGAGGGTAGGGTTCAGTGTATTTAAAGCATAGGACATGTACTATTAAGTTTGACATGTCCTGGTAATGAAAAACCCTTAAATGTGTTTTTCACTACTGCAAGGCCTACCTCTCCCATAGAATAACATTGAAGTTACCATACTACATTTAATAAGCTGTAATTTCCAAATGGGACCAGGTAACTCCTTCATGTCTGATCTCTTTGGAATTGTAATGAAGTATCCTAACTTTTTTACTTTGGAAATGCCACTGCTTGAGAGTTGGCAGTTTCCTGCCTTAGCCATTTAGCCCCTGTAGCTTGTACCTGTGTCACGTGACTGGGCGTAGCTGACAGCTGAGCCTTGTGTATTCCTCTTAGACAGCCACACACAATAGGAAGTTTAGATGTGCCTGGATGGGCCATCACTGGCAGGATGGGAGGGAGGAGCTGGGCACAACTTCACTTACACTTGAATGGGCTGGGTCCTGCCTCCACACAAAGGGACAGCATACCCCTCTTTAGTTAGTCTAGAGCCAAGACAGAGAGGGCAGAATGCCTGGGGACTTCAAAGGGAAACCTCTAGAAGCTTCTTCCACTTCAAAGGTATACCTATTGGACCTCAGAAACCACCACTTAAGTACAGTTCTGGACCTGTGGATAATCTGCCAGGAAGAAGGACTGCAACTCTTGCTGTACTGCTGCCTTGCTGTACTGCTGCCTTGCTGTACTGCTGCCTTGCTGTACTGCTGCCTTGCTGTACTGCTGCCTTGCTGTACTGCTGCTTTTATGTGCTGAGCTGCTGCCTGCTGCCCTCATGCCTGGGTGAAAGGGATGGACCTGCATCTCTTGAAGCCAGAGTGACTCCAAGGGCTAGTTGGCTGGCCCCCTGATCTGAAGCCCCAGGGACATATCAGGCTTCCAACAACCTTGCACTTGTACCTGGACTCTACCAAATGTGTGTCTAACCTGCCAAGTAGTGTCGCCCCAGTCGTGGACCCTTGGAGATGGGCCTTATGTGCTCTGCCAGCCTCTGTGGATCCAGTGGAACTGATGCATCTCTTCTGCTGCATGGTGCAACCTCAAACAGAATTGACGCATCGTCGCTACTGCTTGTATCGGAACTACCTCAAAGACACACATCACAGTTCATTGGCGCATCGGAACTGCCAATGCGCAACGGTTCCTCGGCGCAGGCCCTCACATCCCTCTTCGACGGCAGCATGACAATCGACTCCGCAACACAGCTTCACAGCTCCTCGGAACCTTTGCATTGCCCCGAATGTATGGCTCATCCTCGACTCCGGACCTTGCATTTCAAGCCCAGCCTCGCCGAATCTCTGAACTGGCACACCACTTCGGCTGCATGACGCATCTTCGACACGGATCCTTTCAACACTCCGCAAACCAGAATTGAAGGTACTTTATTCATCTAGCCTAACTGGGTCTCTGTAGCTGGCCACGCGCCATCGCAGTCGGCCTTATTTTGTCCCAGTGTGGCTCGACCAGCTAGTCACAGTTGGGCTCGGTTGTTGGGCTCTTTTGTCATGTGTTTTCACTGTGGTACTGTTTGATGTGTTGCACAAATACTTTTCGCATTGCCCGAGTTCAGCCTGACTGCTCTGTGCCCGACCACAGGTTAATTTAGGGTTTGCTTGTGACTTCACCCTAAGGAGAATTGTGGTTGCTGCTTGAGAAGGGTCCCCCCCAACCAGTAAACCAATTTCTTACAATAATGCTACATTAACAGACATTAGCAAATAGATTAAACATACTCTTGACTACACTGACCTTCCTTAGCGGAATGTTATTTTAGTTAATTCCCTGAGCGACTTTTAAATTGTTCATAGCTATGCTCGCTGTAAGATGCTGGAAGTAACAGAATTACAGGATATTACTTTTAAGTAGCCATAAATTGGAGCATGGCCTGCCTAGATGACCGCCTAGATGCGACTCCTGGCTGCTCCCGGTGTGGAGCAAAAAATCCTGCACACCCTGCAAGACCTCGCTCGCTGAGAGGGTGTCGGATGAGACCAGTGGTGGCTGAATCGAGACATTCCCTGGAAGAAGGCTCCGGCGAGACCACAAGGTTGGACCAGCAAGGCCCATGCCTGGTGGCTGGAGTACTGCAGGATCTGGGCCCAGGTGCTAACTGGGTTGCATAGGACCTGGTGCCAGTGACCAGGGCCGGCTCGAGGGCGGTGCTATTGGTGCCACCGCATGACGCTGATTTGGGATGGGGGCGGCATGTTGTTTTAAAAAGCACCAGATACCACGTTCCAGCAATTTTCAAGCATCAATAAAATTGTCACGATAACTCCGGTGATTAATATTCTTCCTGTAGAGCAGGGGTCTTCAAACTGTGGGGCGCGACCCCCAGGGGGGCCGTGGAGCGATGCAAAGGGGGTCGCGCCTTCCCAGTCACACTTCTGCCCAGGCCCAAGGGCTTCAGCCCTTCCCCCCCCCCCCCCCCCCCACACTTCCCCCCGTCCTGTGTCTCAGCCCGGGCTGCTGCAGTGAAACTTGAGCTGTTGGGGGCTCAGCTGGGCAGTGTCTGGATTCCTATCTCCGGCACCCCGTGTTTTTTCACAGGTCTTTAAAGACCATTTGCATTTTAACATGCCTTTGTAAACTGGTTACAGAGGCTTAGGTTTTTTTGCTGGTTCCAGTACCCCCTGGGTCCCCACTGTGCCTATTCCTTACATTTGGATTTTACATTCACTGCCGTAGTGTGAGAATGCATTTCATGGAAAGGAATACAAAGTTGGCTTCCTGGGGGCGCCGTGTGTGAAAGTTTATTGTGCTTTTGAAGCACCTGCTGCAGCGTTTCTTTCCTGGCCTCACATAAATGTCAAGATAACTCGTGTGATTAATTATCTTCCTGGAGAGAGATCAGTGTTTTGTATAGTTGAGGTTTTGACTTAGGTGAAGTTAGTGCAGAGGGTTAATATGCCTGCTGCAAAGAACGTGTACCAAGTAGATTACAGAGTGCGTATGATGTGAAGAGATCAGCAGGTTACTGCTTTCAAAAGAGACATCCTTTTGTTACTTGCAATTTATAACTTAAAGTCCTAATATAGAATAGTGAGCTATTAACTTTCATCCTAGAACAGCATGCACACTACAAAGAATACCTTATTAGACCATTGATTAATGTTGCAAAAAGGGTTAATTTGGCTAGAAATCAATTCTTATTATTAAAGGAAACTCCCAACTATGCTGTTTCTTTTTCGACTCTGAGTTTGTGCTTCTCCACACCAAGCACTCTGAAACTATACTGCCTACCAGTATGGATGACAGGTGACTCCTATACTTTTAGTCCTTTGGCTTATGTAACATTTCCTATACACTGATTTACACACTTATGATTGTCTCTGTGTAATGTGTGTGTGATGCAAAGTGCTCGGACACCCTACACTGGTATGAGTGGCACTATATAACTAATTCAATGCATCTGAGAGTGTGGGGTTATGGAGACTTGGTCACTGTTAAAGGGTGCTAGTGAGAGAATCCGTGGTGGGGGTGGTCATTGGGGGGGCACCAACAAACATTGTCGCACAGGGCACCACCAGCACTAAAGCCGGCCCTGGGAAGTATGCACAGATAAGCGCTGAAAATACCGCTTTAGGTGACTGCTTTTTTTTGTACCGACAGGGCCATCAAAATAATCTGCTGGTAACCCTAACCATAGGACTGGAAGTTTGTTGCAGGATCAGCACATTATTTATTTCCTTCACCCTCGATCCCCGATTAATGCCGCAATAGTTTAACTTAGATCTTAAAGTCTACGCCCCGTCAATAACATGCTGAGTTACTTCATGGGTCTGGGAATGCACCCTGCATTCAGACACCTCATTCCTCATTCTCGCCCTTTATTGTCACGCTCACCTTGCACTCACAGCAATCACAATGCACTCACACTGATCACCATGCACTTGCACCATTCACCCGCTCACCTTGCACTCACAGTGATCACTCTGCACTCAAAATGCACTTGTTCTGCTCACACTATACCTCAACCTGCAGTCACACGAGTACACTACTCATCCTGCACTCGTGACACTTCACTCACCTGTCCCCCTCACTACTCAATATGCAACTCACTCAAACAAGCCCATCAGTAATCATACATTCATTCATCCCATTCTGAACTTGCATCCGCACCCAAAATGAGAGAGGACAGCAAGGGAGTGAGAGAATTTGATTGAAGAGGTCAGGGATGAGGAGAAATGTGAATTGCTGAAGAGAAGTGTGGACACGCAAGAAGTGAGTGTGATCCAAAGGTGAGGGCTTCTGTTAGAACAAAGGGGAGATGTGAAAGAGGAATGGGGGGACTGGAGAGGTGTAAGATACAAATAGACAAAAATTTGAATGAAGAGACGAGGTGAATGAGAAGTGCTGAGGGGCACGGGAGGTGACAGGGCCAGAGAGGCCATGAGATAAATGTGAGAGACTGTTAGAGATGAGGGCAGTGAAAGGACAGAATGGCAAGAGGTGATTAAAGGTGAAGTGAGAGGTTGAATGGGGAGAGTTCAGAAGTTGTAAAAAGGGGTGAAAGAAAATGACCTGCAAAGTGAGAGAGGGATCCGGGGTTAGGAGAGGAGAGAGGGATGGAAGGGAGGGGGTGAGAGGAAAGCTGCATGGGTAAACGGCTTAACTCTACACAAAACCGCCAGGGTTTTAAGGGACCCCTGCTTCTTCCGGTCAGGGCCAGGTGAGCTTCTAATGTGGCAGCACGTATTGCTGCAGAGTGGAAGGCCCTTCACAAAGGTTGACTTGAAATCTTTCTGATGATAATTGCTGTATTTTGGTTATAAATGGGTACTGATTGGGTGAAATCTTTCCTCAGCGTTACTGTGTGTAACAAATATCAAAATAATGAAGCAATGCTATCCCAAAATACGCGGCATCACATAACCTCATTTACATTTTCATCCCACGCAATTTAGTCAACAGGTTTAGACATTTTTGTCAGGAGGGGGTCCTTACGCCTCAAAATGTTGACAGGGGGGTCTCGGTATCCAAAAGTTTGAAGACCTCTGCTGTAGAGAGACCTGAGCTTTGTCTGAAAGTGGAAGCTTTGTGTCATTGTAGCGAGAGGGTTAATATGCCTGCTGCAAAGAACGTGTCCCATTCACTTCACAAATTGCATGCACTATAAATAGGTCAATGGGTTATCGCTTTTGTCAGAGAAATCCTTTTGTTACTTGTAGTTTAAAAGTTAAAATCCTAATATACAGCAGTGAGCGATTAACTGTCCTCAAAGAGCTGCATGCAAACTGCAAGGAATATATCACTGCTATGTTTTTTGTCCAGTCTTTCCTTATCCTAATATTTATTGCCAAATGGGTTCATTTGGGTAAAAATCAATTCTTATGATTAAAGAAAACCCCTAACAATGGTGTTACTATACTGCCTCCCATTATGGATTGACTCCTACACCTGTAGGCCTCTGTCTTATGTAACATTTCCTATTTACTGATTCACACACATATGATTGTCTCCGTGCAACGTATGTGTGAAGTAAAGTGTTCTGACACCTTAAACTGGTATGAGAGGCGCTATAAAACTAAATGTATCTAGGACTAGGAGACACTGGTCATGGAGACTTGGGGGGACGCATTGCCAAATGTTGGTAGTGAGGGAATCCGTGACGAGGTGATCATTGAGGGAGGGCGCCAACAAACATTGTCGCACAGTGCGCCACCAGTACTAAAGCCGGCCATGCCAGTGACAAAAGTGGCTCCTGGGGGAGAGCGGTCTCCTGTGCTCTGAGGATTCGCCGGCCCTGGAGGACGTGGTGGTAGCCATGGTTAAAGGGAGGCCCGGTGGACACACTGGGGCCTACTTCAACATGACGCCCCACTGATAAGAGGATGACCTCTCCTCCTTGTCACCAGAAAAACAGATACGGAGGGGTGACAGGGGGCAGGGTAGAAGGTGCCGAGACCCTCAAAGATGAAAACGACACCTAGTAGAGAGGAGGGGTGTACTGCGCTGCAGCCTGGTGTAAGACTGGGGACTGTGCACCGGTGGCAATGAGGCATGGAGGCAGTATCTGGGGGCCTCGCCGGTGCAGCGACGACCCAGACAGTCTGTCCCTGGACAGGGGCGTAACACAGGCCCCCGCGGGACATGAGGCACCTTTACCGCAATCTGCCTAGACAACTGTTGAAAAACCGGGACCATCCGGGCAAATCTGGGACGCCTGGTCACCCTAGTGTCACACTACTCCTGTTTATGTTGTACCAAATGTGATTTTGCACCTCATTGAATGGGCATGACATAGGCCCCGCATCTCCTGCGGGGAGGGGAAGCACCCAAGCTCCAGAGGGCCCCCCCAGCACAGCACCCAGAGCTCCTGATTGAGTTGGAGGGGGCCCCTTCACTTACTTTGCAGGGGGACCCCCTCAAGGTTCGTTACGCCACTGTCCCTGGGGGAAGAATGGACGGCTAATGACCCCATCTGGCGCGGTGCCACCGATGTGAGTGCAGCACACAGAAATGGATACGTGCACACTGGGAGCCCTGTGAGCAGCAGAGATTGTGGGGAGCGCCATGCCGGGCCCCGGGAGGGACTGGTCCTGAGTCCTGCAAGGGCATGGAGACTTCTGGGACCGCTGAGACACAGGCAGATATAGCACCACCATGGTAAAGTACGGAGGGGGCTGATCTAATGAAATCTCCCCTGCAGTATGGCGAATGAACTTGCTGACAGGTGTCGGTGCCCTGACTGGATGTAATACGTGCTTCTTGTTAGTTTAAAAGGAAAGAGATCTATACCTGTCCTGTGCAGCACGCTAGCAGGATTAGAAGGACATCGTCAAGGGCCCAGAGACTGTCCAAGGGGGCTGGATCTTGGTGTGCCCAGTTTAAACTTTGAGTTCGCCATGCCAGGGTCAGTGGAACACAATACTTTCTCACAAATTAGACTTGTGACATATACCCTGAGTGACAGAACGGATTCTGACTAGGCGCCTAGGACCTTTTTGTGGTGCCTGGTCCTATTTTTAAGGGACCGGCTGGAGACGTTTGCTACCCTAAAAGGGGGAACTGGGACAAACTGGCTCAAATAGCAACATAATGAGGCGTGAAACTTGAAAATACTGGTGGCCAAAGATGCCTGGTGAGGAAAGCAACGTGAAGGCAGCCCGCTCAAATGTTGAAGTAATGAACAAATGTATACTTCCCTGCATGTCATAGATAATGTGTTACCCCAGCAGAGCTGGTGAAGCTCCTGGACGCCCCGTATGGAGACGGTTTAATGCTAATAAGCAATGCTCGTTTTTGCTCCACAGTGGGAGACCAATCATCTGGCGGTCTGCTGAGCACCTTTTCTAGTCTTGCAGTCTGCAGGGGACAAGGTTCCTTGGCCTGTGAATGCACTCAGAGTCCATTGAAAGATCCACACTCGGAGAGATCTAGTTGAGGGTGGTTTTGGCCGATGGCTGTATATTCTGCCTAAGGGTGGGGGTTTGGAGGGGGTGTTTGGGGGAATGTTGCATCAACTCATGTTGACGTGTCTTGTTGAGGGGTTCCTCATGTCAGGAGGAAACTTAATATACTATGATGGACGTTGATACCCAGTGGGAGGGCCCTGAAGACTACTGCAAATAGTTATGCATACCACAGGGAGTAAATATAAGTTCCTTATGTGGAACGTACGGGGGGGCTACACAGACCAGAAAAATGTTAGAGTGCATGCCTGCTTAAAAAGATGTGGTGTTTCAATTGCGTTTTTGCAAGAAACACACTTCTGTGAGATTGCTTTGCTAGCCTTTGGAAAAAATGGAGCGTGCAGGTATATGCCACCTCTTATTCTGGATGCATGAGGAACCCTTATACGATGGCACCCAGGACCCCGTTTAGGAAGCTGCAGCTGTGTGTGTGTGAGGAGAGGTGTCCTACTACAGGGGGACCTTAGACACTCATGAAATCTGGCTCGTAAATGTTTATGCACCCAATGCAGATAGTGCGTAATATTTTGGGGAGGTGATAACTGCAATACAGGGGTAGATGCCAACTGAGATTATACTGACCAGTGGCTTCAACTGCGTCCTAGGCGGTGATATACAGATTCCCCTCCACTCCTCCCGACAGGGCACAAAGCGGAACATGACCAAAGACCTTAACCAGATGATGGCGGGGTTGGAATTGGTGGATTTTTGGCAAGTCCAGCTCCCTTGGACACACACACACATTCTTGCACCAGCAGCTGACACGTACAGCAGATTAGATTATTTACTGGTATAGGCGGACATGATGCTGAGAGTCACTGATACAGCATATTTGGCTAGGTATCTGTCCAGTCATTCGCTTCTGCTACTGACCTTCTCTTTGGTCAGGCCCCCTATCCTGAGTGCCGCTGTGGTGGATGAAAGCAGAGGCCTTAATGGACCCAGTTTACAAGGGGGGTGATTGCTGACTCCCTGATGGACTAGAATGGGATGCGATGAAGGTAGTGCTCACAGGGGTGTGTGTGGTTGCTACCACAGGTATCCAACAAACGTTAGAGAGGGACCTGACGACACAGGCAGATAAACTGGCAACCTTAGAATCAGCCCTTACAGGGGGAAGGAATGGCGGACTTAGAGAGCCCACTGACGAAACAGGAGATGCTCCTGTCTATAGACTCCCTTGAGGCAGCTAGGGCCCTGGGGAGGGGGACGGTCTACCTGCAGAACAATCAAAGGTATTTAAAAAGACTCTGGCTACTACCGGCCTATCTGGAGGCCCTCGAGCGGGGAGTGGGGGGGGTGGGGGGGGCTACTTCCTTACTCCACGCGGGAGGCCCTTGTCGTACTTGTGGCAAAACTGGGGAAGGACCAGCTGGGCATGGTGACCTATTGCCCCTATCCATGTTAGATGTGGATCAAAAAATGCTCAGCCATGTACTGGCTGCTTCAATATCTCTTGAAACTGATCTGCCCAAACCAGTCGGGGTTCATTTCAAGCAGTAACGCACTCTGTAATTTGCAGCGATTGACTCATGTTCTTCACACTCCCTGCTTGGAACAAGATCAATAAGCCTTAGCCTTCCTGGACATAGAGCAGGCATTTGATTCTGTGTGTGGGATTATGTATGGAAAGTATTAGTGAGAGTAGGGCTGGGGCCCAAATTCATTGCTTGGATAAAAGCTGCTATACACACAACCGTCAGCACGAGTGAAGATTGGGAAATATGTGTTTGAGTGCCTATTGCAGAGGAGTATGCGGCAAGGATGCCCACTGCCTCCCCTGTTGTTTGCCCTGGCAATGGAGCCTGCGGTGTGTAGAATGTGCCAGGTTCTTAAAAGTTGGGGGATTCAGGTGGGCTGGACAGTCCATTCTGAATTTCATGAGGGAGTTCGGGGAGCTCTTGGGGCTACACATAAAGAAGTCAAAGTCTGCCATGTTCCCACTGGGCCAGCTGCAAGGAGTGGCCGCAGTATTGTTCGCGAAGGTGAGACTGCCCTGGAGAACGATACCTTGGAATGTATATAGCGCATGGGGTGCAATGCGGCCATGCGCTTTACCTGGGAAGGGCCATTAACAACTTCTGCCCCTCTTTCAAGTTCTGTAATATATTGAAGGTTTCTCTGATGGGGAAACTAGCGCGGATTAAAATGGTGGTGCTGCCTCGCAGCCGCTTCGTGCTACAAGGCACCATTGTATGAAATCTCCCCAGGAATCTTTCGAGAATCTTTCGAGAACTAGATCAGCTCCTAGTTGAGCTACTGTGGGCTTGAAAAATATGCAGGATGAGACTCTCCACACTCAAGTTAGAATGGGACAAAGGGAGGATGGAAATCCCAGATCTTGAATTTGATTATTTTGCGGCTCAGCTGCAACATATAGTAAATTGGTTAGATGATTGGAACAACAGGAATGTCCTACTGGCAGGTACATATGGAGATGCTGAACTGGGGCCCCTCCTGCTACGAGGCAAGAGAGTGCTGGGGACTCTGCCAAATGTGATCCAACAATTATTCGGCCTTTGAAAGAAAGCAGTAAATGGTGTGATCCCTTTGCTCCAGAGCTAGAGGTTCGGATGGTCCAACTGCTTCCGCAAATTGCTCAGACTGGTGGTCTGATGGTGGGTGCACTACACTAAATAATTTATGTCCAGACGGCCGCTTTATCACCATGCAGGACACCTTCAAGACCTTTTGCCTGGGGCGGGGACAGTTCCTTCAGTATACAAAGATTGCCGCCACAACCAGAGAATATGTCCCACGTTCCCTAGTGCCCCTGAACTCACGCAGATGCTGGTCTTCTTGTTGCCCATGGCACAAGGCCAAGGCCTATCACAAACTTATATTGAGCCCTACGGACTTGTAGGCCTGCAACGCCCTTGAAGAGTGAGGAAGCTTGGCAACAGTTTAGCAATGAGCCTATTAAAACAAAGGAGTGGGCCAGGGTACACAGGGGAGTACGTACGGTGTCAATCAATGCGCCATTCAAGTTCATTCAATTTAATATCGTCGATCTTGCTTATCTTTCTCCTAAGCAGCTATATACTAAATATCCCACTAGAGACCTGGAATGCATGCGCTGTAGAAGTGTGCCAGCAGATTTTTCCATGTGATGTGGAGCTGCCCCTATGTTACACAACTCCATCGGCTACCGGCTGGAAGACCCTCCTTGGGATAAAGCAATGTCTCCTAGGCCTGATACCCAAAAGGAAAAATATTAAACTAAGCAGGAAATTCAAACTGCTCAGTTAAACACTGGATAGTTGAGTCTGAAGGCACCCTCTCCCCCCCCCCACCAGCAGACTGGCAGCGAGATATGATTGAATGGGAAGGGGCGGTAGAGGTACATATGAGAAGAGTGCCGTGCTATGAGAAACTGTCCGGCGACCTTCTTTCGTTGGTAGCTATGATACAAGATCTGACTCAGCCACATAACACTGCCTCTCTAAGTGGTACTGCTGCTGAGGACCAGGGGAGCTTCCAGACATCCACATCCACACACACTAGGGCAAGGAGCCAGACATGGAAGGGATGGAGGGACTGGGATATCCACGATGACTATGGACATTCACAGCAGGACACCTAATTGAGGTCAAGAGTCTTCCTGACTGGCATACTGAGTACATGATGGAGCGATGGGGGAGTTTATCTGTTTCTTTATACAATCCAATGCAATTGTGCTAGATATTATCTCCTGCTGAGATAGTACTTCTGGTCTGGTGCATGGTAAAGCTATATCTGTTAAGTAAGGTATGTACCCACTGGACTGAAACCTAATTCGTAATAATACCTGTGAGTGGACTGGGATTGTATATCACTTAAATGCTAATAAATACATTACTAAACAAGCATTTGCAATGCAATAGGTCTAGCATTTACGAGAGTTTTGTAAATGCGACACCTACTGCATTGCAACTGCCTGTTTGTAAAAACGCCCATGCGGAATTTTAACTTTAATGTCTACCGCACCCCTTTCTTTAGACGAGCCATGTCTAAAGAAAGGGGCGTGGCCACCTTTAAAGTGCAAGAGCGAAATATTAATTTCCCCTTTTATTAAAGGTAGGCATCCCACGTGGGCATATTTATTTGCAGGAATTTGAATTTGATTGTGAATTCTAAATACCCAAAGCCCACTGGGGCTGAGTCTTTTAGAAACATGCCGGTAATATCATGGAGGCTATAAAATTGTAAATATTGTTCATAATCAGGAATTTTGTAATGTCGAATTTTATATAAAAAACTGTAATGCAATGAAATATACAATGCATTGTATAGAAAAAGAAATTCGGCACATAACTTTGAAAATGCATGGTAAATTATAAAAGCTACAGGTCTGTTTTCACTTTTCATGGTTGTGTAGTTTCACGTGACACGCAAAGAGCACATTAAAAAATGGCCGCTGTCTAAACCTTATTGTCGGTGAGCAAGGAGCACAGTGCTCCGAAACACGTTTGACTGAGGCCGAATAAAGTTATTTGGTGCACCTCACACGGCGTCGTCATTCCTGTTTTGTAAGGAGTATTTCATGGATTTTATGGACCTATCCCTTGGAGGTCCAACGAGATCATGCGACTCATGTTCTGGAGGCGGCGAGCCCAAGCTGAGGGAGGAACTACAGAATCATTTGCATCGCCAGCCCCCCTCCTTTTCAAGAGACTAAAGTAGTTGGAAATCAAGTGGCAGCAGCGCTGAAGTGTGGAGCTTCATCCGAAGAGTCGGAGGACTCGCGGGGGACGCTTCGGCATTCAGGTAAGACTGCGCCTTTCCATGAAAACGGGGGAGTGAGTAAAGCATCTTTGTCAGCGGCATTGAAGCACAAGACAAGGTAGCGGTTGTGGTGCAATAAGGTATAACCCTGGTATATACATTAACAATGTCGGCCTCGGAGCTTAGAGAGAGGGAAAAAGCAACAGTCCTGATTTTTGACAATGAGTGCACAAGCAAAGCGAGTGCATCCGGACATGATAACTCAAGCAGTAAAGCAACAGATTTGGGGGCACGCCTGAAGCGCCTGGAAAAATGGCAAAGTGTTGAATTATCTAAATGGTGGGAGTCTCAAACTTTACAGCGCTATCTGGAGGTACAACAAGAGAGCAGCTATTGTTGCAGGAAAGCATGGGGTGCCTGCAGTAGGAGAAACTCATTAAAGAAAATAGTGCTTACAAACTGAATAAGACATACTGTGTAACAACAGAAGTAAAAGGGCCATTCCTCATGGGAGGTCACAGATGAAGACAAGGCGGTACTAAGGAGTGACTGACAAGCATATTAACTGAACCGAAGCCTGCGTTTACGAAGGGTAATGACAGGCCAATGCAAAATATGGGCGGAGAGTGGGTGGGGCTTCAAGTTAATACTCTAATACAGCATGCCTCGCAGAGCAGCGCATGCGCTGCCCAGGCTCGACCTAAAACAAATAATTTTTGCCATAATAATCTTATCTCTACTGCAGCAAGAAAAAGTTGCCTTTTTGTTTATTTACTTAAACAAATAGCATGTGTCTGCTTGTCTTAACCAATTAGGCTAGTGCTATATTGTAAGCAGTGTTTTGGCGTGTTTACTTGAAAACACTCATCCGGGTGCTGTAATCAAAGTCACTTGCACTCATACGTCCAGAAATATTTTCCTTCATTTACCAAATTCTAGAAATTACCACATTTCGGAGCCTTTTAAAAAAATACTTGTGCACCCTCTATAGTGTCGTGGGTGTTGCGTTATTTAAGTGCTACAAGCAAGTGCTGTGGCCAGCATATTAGCTGTTGCCCCACACAAAGCAGCAAAGAAACTGTGCTGTAATAAAACTCAACAATGGAACACATAATAACAGGAATGTCTATTATTCAAAGGATTGCTCTATGGGGACTTGTCTTTTGACATTTTGTTCACAGTTGACCTATTTAATCCAGTTAATTGTGGGCTACAATCCCAAGGAGTGTTTTGATAGCACAAAATGTCAATGTCGTAAAATACGCATGTATATCCATGTGTCTACCGACACCTGTCCATATGCAGATATATATCTGCCTCTACATGTTACTGCATGTGCCTGAGAGTATACGCATGCATGCATGCATCTAGGCATTGACTGAATGCATGCCTTTAGGTATTGACTGAATGCATGCCTCTAGGTATTGACTGAATGCAGGTGGGTCCGTGTGTTTTGTTTTTACATTGAAGCACAGCTCAAAACAACATGCTGCCAGTACAACAAAGAGCACTTACACCTAAGCAATGCCTGACCTATTGACCTTGCCAGTGCTTGGTAGATTCTTGCCAGGTTGCTGTGCTTGCATACTACTATTGACCCTGTTATCGAGTAAATAGGTGTCATGTAAATGTTATTTGGTGCAACATGCTGTTGATCTGTTGAAGATATTTTTTACATCTGCTCCAGTTTCAGGAATGAAGCAGCTAAACTCCACTGTATTGTGGAGGGAGATGCTGTTTTAACTTTCAGCTAGGCCATACTGTAAAATCCCGGCGGTAGATCAGTGAACCAGCAGCGCTTCTGCATATGCTATTAGGAAAATGAGGACTCCAGAGTAGGCCTCTGTTCCCACTTACTCTGTGGTGGACCCTGTCAGGAATAGAACAGCACTTAAGAATGGCTCTGAATTTTATTCTTAGCTTCTACATATTGTTCTGGTCTCATGAACTGCCCAAGCTCCTCGTTTTTCTTGTTCTTCCTTAGCGATACATTTCCTGTTGCATTGAAGTTGCTCATGCTCTACCTGTTTTATGAGCAAGGGAAGCTCTCGGTGTTGCTGCCCATCCTGTACCTGTTCATTGTGAGCCAGGGAAGCGTGGAGTGCTCCTGACTGAGCGGTTCCTGTCCATTGTTCAAGAATTAAGCGTTCTCTGCTGTTGCTGATGCCAACGCCCCACACATTGCTGGGCACACTAAATGTAATGTTTGTACGGCAGGAGTGGGTGAACTGCTTTTAATAAATATTTGCGTGAAACCATGCAAGTGCTTCGTACCTTTGGTGCTGCGATATATATATATATTTATTATATTGTGCTGTCCCCAGCGGGAGAGGATTTGGCTCAGCGGTCAGAGCTACCGATGCAGGAACAGGGGACCAGTCTTCGAGCCTTGGCATCGGCTTAACATCCAATCACTTAATCTAGCTACTAATGTGATTTTTTTTTTTTTTCTTTCAAACAGCGTTGTCAAGTGGGGGTGGGGGAAGAGAAATTAAAAGAAAAAGATAAACAGACCTCAGTGAGGGGTGACTGGGTGGAGCTGTAACTAAGCAGCAAGAGAGCAGCTATTGTTGCAGGAAAGCATGGGGTGCCTGCAGTAGGAGAAACTCATTAAAGAAAATAGTGCTTACAAACTGAATAAGACATACTGTGTAACAACAGAAGTAAAAGGGCCATTCCTCATGGGAGGTCACAGATGAAGACAAGGCGGTACTAAGGAGTGACTGACAAGCATATTAACTGAACCGAAGCCTGCGTTTACGAAGGGTAATGACAGGCCAATGCAAAATATGGGCGGAGAGTGGGTGGGGCTTCAAGTTAATACTCTAATACAGCATGCCTCGCAGAGCAGCGCATGCGCTGCCCAGGCTCGACCTAAAACAAATAATTTTTGCCATAATAATCTTATCTCTACTGCAGCAAGAAAAAGTTGCCTTTTTGTTTATTTACTTAAACAAATAGCATGTGTCTGCTTGTCTTAACCAATTAGGCTAGTGCTATATTGTAAGCAGTGTTTTGGCGTGTTTACTTGAAAACACTCATCCGGGTGCTGTAATCAAAGTCACTTGCACTCATACGTCCAGAAATATTTTCCTTCATTTACCAAATTCTAGAAATTACCACATTTCGGAGCCTTTTAAAAAAAATACTTGTGCACCCTCTATAGTGTCGTGGGTGTTGCGTTATTTAAGTGCTACAAGCAAGTGCTGTGGCCAGCATATTAGCTGTTGCCCCACACAAAGCAGCAAAGAAACTGTGCTGTAATAAAACTCAACAATGGAACACATAATAACAGGAATGTCTATTATTCAAAGGATTGCTCTATGGGGACTTGTCTTTTGACATTTTGTTCACAGTTGACCTATTTAATCCAGTTAATTGTGGGCTACAATCCCAAGGAGTGTTTTGATAGCACAAAATGTCAATGTCGTAAAATACGCATGTATATCCATGTGTCTACCGACACCTGTCCATATGCAGATATATATCTGCCTCTACATGTTACTGCATGTGCCTGAGAGTATACGCATGCATGCATGCATCTAGGCATTGACTGAATGCATGCCTTTAGGTATTGACTGAATGCATGCCTCTAGGTATTGACTGAATGCAGGTGGGTCCGTGTGTTTTGTTTTTACATTGAAGCACAGCTCAAAACAACATGCTGCCAGTACAACAAAGAGCACTTACACCTAAGCAATGCCTGACCTATTGACCTTGCCAGTGCTTGGTAGATTCTTGCCAGGTTGCTGTGCTTGCATACTACTATTGACCCTGTTATCGAGTAAATAGGTGTCATGTAAATGTTATTTGGTGCAACATGCTGTTGATCTGTTGAAGATATTTTTTACATCTGCTCCAGTTTCAGGAATGAAGCAGCTAAACTCCACTGTACTGTGGAGGGAGATGCTGTTTTAACTTTCAGCTAGGCCATACTGTAAAATCCCGGCGGTAGATCAGTGAACCAGCAGCGCTTCTGCATATGCTATTAGGAAAATGAGGACTCCAGAGTAGGCCTCTGTTCCCACTTACTCTGTGGTGGACCCTGTCAGGAATAGAACAGCACTTAAGAATGGCTCTGAATTTTATTCTTAGCTTCTACATATTGTTCTGGTCTCATGAACTGCCCAAGCTCCTCGTTTTTCTTGTTCTTCCTTAGCGATACATTTCCTGTTGCATTGAAGTTGCTCATGCGATACCTGTTTTATGAGCAAGGGAAGCTCTCGGTGTTGCTGCCCATCCTGTACCTGTTCATTGTGAGCCAGGGAAGCGTGGAGTGCTCCTGACTGAGCGGTTCCTGTCCATTGTTCAAGAATTAAGCGTTCTCTGCTGTTGCTGATGCCAACGCCCCACACATTGCTGGGCACACTAAATGTAATGTTTGTACGGCAGGAGTGGGTGCATGCACCGCTGAATACTATGTTTGTTCTGTTATCTTACTTTGGCTTTAGACCAGTGCCCTTTAACTTCTAAGATGATATGCCAAGCCATTAAACATTTAAAAAGGTCACGTCACTTTTGTTTCACTCAAAAGGAACTTCAGCATAAACCGTTTTTGAAGATCACTTGTATCCTAATTACAATCATATAATAGTGGTAACTCATTTACAGTTCTCTCTGCTTTATGTTTCTTGTATAGAGAAACAGAACAACAGTTTGATGATGACTAAACTATACATTTTGTGTGTGTGTTTTTTGTTGTCCAGCTGCCTTCCCCTGGCTGTCGGATCTGCTTATACGAGGATGGAACGGAGCTGACTGAAAGTTACTTTGCAAGTATCACCGATAATACAGAGGTGGTCCTGCTCACAGCAGGGCAGGCTTGGCAGGGCTGTAAGTGGTAAAGTTGACAAAAATAAATAAATAATGTACTTGATAATCGCCCTTAAGATAAAGTGAATATATTGTGTGCAAACTTTATTGGCGACAGTTCGCAGGTTTCCAATAAGTGTTATTCTAACAAAGATTTGTGATAAATATCAAGATTGCTTTTTGCCTTGAGAGTTGTAAGCGGCAGATGATACTGAACGCACAATTCATTGGCCTGTGAGAGGAAGGATGGCATCATTCACTTGTGTTTGCTGAACTCCATTAGGCTTCCCTTCACCCGGCGGTGTTGTGAAGGGCCACCCTACACTAGTAATATGCATTTAGACTAAACATAGCAGTCCTACTTAAAGATACATTTAGGTGCCGATTACGATCCTGTAAAAACCGGGTACGAACCGTCGGACGGAGCATATTCTCCGTCCGACGCGTACCCGGTCGTAACAATATACAAACATGGAAGTACGATTCGCACGGAAATACCATTTCCGTACGAATCGTACAAAACCCCGACCGACGAAAATAAACATACAAATGTGATCCGGGAAAGCGCCGACGTGACGTCGGGACGCACGCAGCCTGCCATTCACGAACCAGGAAGTACGATTCGCACCGACGTCATCCCGCACGGACAATATTTTCCGGCAGCCAAAAACTGCCGGGAAATCAGGACGACGCGAACAAGGAGTACCTGCACGCGACGGACAGACATGGACCCGAACCTACGTGTCATCCCGGCCCTCATAGCAGTCGACCTCCTCTACAGGTTACGACTCAGACGCAGACGCCGCAGAAGGTCAGAACAACAAAGGGAGGGGGGAAAGGGGGGAAAGGGGGGTGGTGCAGGAGCAGGGGCAGGCCACAAAACCCCCACCAAAGTCACACAGCACACATGCCCTGGACATACCTGATCCCCAGGCCCTGGTCACTACGAGGGGGTGGGGGCGTGTCCAGCAAAGCCAGCATCCGCCACAACGGAAGTGCTTGACGACGCGAACCGGCAACACAACAATACAGGTACGTCCCGTACCCACGCCTTAAGAGCGTGGGTACGAGTCGTACCACGCCCACACCTACATCACCCCAACAATGGCGGGACGGCTGTACCCACGTGGCAAAGGCCTGGGTACGGCCCGCACAAGCATTCCATAGCGTGGGTACGGATATGTACGACCCGTACCTCACCCGCGTATGCATGGAGCGTACCCCCACCCCAACCGTGTATGTACGACCCATACCCTCACCCGCGTACGTATGGAGCGTACCCCCCACCCCAACAGTGTAAGTACGACCCGTACCCTCACCCGCGTACGTATGGAGCATACCCCCCACCCCAACACTGCAAGTACGACCCGTACCCTCACCCGCGTATGCATGGAGCATACCCCCACCCCAACCGTGTATGTACGGACCGTACCCCCACCCCAACCGTGTATGTACGACACTTACCCTCACCTGCGTATGCATGGAGTGTACCACCACCCCAACTGTGTATGTACGACACGTACCCTCACCCGCGTACGTATGGAGCGTACCCCCCACCCCAACAGTGTAAGTACGACCCGTACCCTCACCCACGTACGTATGGAGCGTACCCCCCACCCCAACAGTGTACGTACGACCCGTACCCCCACCTCGTATGCATGGAGCGAACCCACACCCGTGTATGTTCTAAGCGTACATATCCTGAAATAGGAGGGTTGGGTGCGGAGTCCTCCCAGCAGTGCCCAGACACAGGAGGGGTGGGTGCAGAGTCCTCCCAGCAGTGCCCAGACACAAGAGGGGTGTGTGCAGAGTCCTCCCAGCAGTGCCCAGACACAAGAGGGGTGTGTGCAGAGTCCTCCCAGCAGTGCCCAGTCACAAGAGGGGTGTGTGCAGAGTCCTCCCAGCAGTGCCCAGTCACAAGAGGGGTATGTGCAGAGTCCTCCCAGCAGTGTCCAGACACAGGAGGGGTGGGTGCAGAGTCCTCCCAGCAGTGCCCAGTCATAAGAGGGGTGTGTGCAGAGTCCTCCCAGCAGTGCCCAGTCAAAAGAGGGGTGTGTGCAGTGTCCTCCCAGCAGTGCCCAGTCACAAGAGGGGTGTGTGCAGAGTCCTCCCAGCAGTGCCCAGACACAGGAGGGGTGTGTGCAGAGTTCTCCCAGCAGTGCCCAGACATAGGAGGGGTGTGTGCAGAGTCCTCCCAGCAGTGCCCAGACACAGGAGGGGTGTGTGCAGAGTCCTCCCAGCAGTGCCCAGTCACAAGAGGGGTGTGTGCAGAGTCCTCCCAGCAGTGCCCAGACACAGGAGGGGTGGGTGCCTAACACTCACAGCAGTGCCCAGACACAGGAGGGGTGGGTGCAGAGTCCTCACAGCAGTGCCCAGTCACAAGAGGGGTGTGTGCAGAGGCCTCCCAGCAGTGCCCAGACATAGGAGGGGTGTGTGCAGAGTCCTCCCAGCAGTGCCCAGACATAGGAGGGGTGTGTGCAGAGTCCTCCCAGCAGTGCCCAGACACAGGAGGGGTGTGTGCAGAGTCCTCCCAGCAGTGCCCAGTCACAAGAGGGGTGGGTGCAGAGTCCTCCCAGCAGTGCCCAGACACAGGAGGGGTGGGTGCCTAACACTCACAGCAGTGCCCAGACACAGGAGGGGTGGGTGCAGAGTCCTCCCAGCAGTGCCCAGTCATAAGAGGGGTGTGTGCAGAGTCCTCCCAGCAGTGCCCAGTCACAAGAGGGTTGTGTGCAGAGTCCTCCCAGCAGTGCCCAGACACAAGAGGGGTGTGTGCAGAGTCCTCCCAGCAGTGCCCAGTCACAAGAGGGGTGTGTGCAGAGTCCTCCCAGCAGTGCCCAGTCACAAGAGGGGTGTGTGCAGAGTCCTCACAGCAGTGCCCAGACACAGGAGGGGTGGGTGCAGAGTCCTCTCAGCAGTGCCCAGTCATAAGAGGGGTGTGTGCAGAGTCCTCCCAGCAGTGCCCAGTCACAAGAGGGGTGCGTGCAGAGTCCTCCCAGCAGTGCCCAGTCACAAGAGGGGTGGGTGCAGAGTCCTCCCAGCAGTGCCCAGACACAGGAGGTGTGTGTGCAGAGTCCTCCCAGCAGTGCCCAGACATAGGAGGGGTGTGTGCAGAGTTCTCCCAGCAGTGCCCAGACACAGGAGGGGTGTGTGCAGAGTCCTCCCAGCAGTGCCCAGACACAGGAGGGGTGTGTGCAGAGTCCTCCCAGCAGTGCCCAGACATAGGAGGGGTGTGTGCAGAGTCCTCCCAGCAGTGCCCAGACACAGGAGGGGTGTGTGCATAGTCCTCCCAGCAGTGCCCAGTCACAAGAGGGGTGGGTGCAGAGTCCTCCCAGCAGTGCCCAGACACAGGAGGGGTGGGTGCCTAACACTCACAGCAGTGCCCAGACACAGGAGGGGTGGGTGCAGAGTCCTCCCAGCAGTGCCCAGTCATAAGAGGGGTGGTTGCAGAGTCCTCCCAGCAGTGCCCAGACACAGGAGGGGTGGGTGCCTAACACTCACAGCAGTGCCCCTGCAAAGAAAAGGGTGGAGTACCCACAGATCCAATGCCCACAAATGTCAGTCAGGTGCACAAAGATCCTGCAGTACATGTACCACATGTGTGCGAGGCGGGGAGTATACACATGCATAGCGCCAAAAAGAAAACATGTACACATGAAGTCATGGCAACAGTCTACATACACAAGTACAGTGACCATCAAGGACGCCACGAATGATGCAGGTGGAGACATCGCTCAGCATGCATTGCCCAAGTCTAACGAGTCCATCACACACCCAGCCAATGTAGACACAGCTCAGCACCACATATTGGAACGACCCTGCAGGGAAGATGTCAGGTTACACAGAGGAAGGAACACACCTTGGGACGATGTCACCATGCAGTAACTGCTTACATGAACAAAGTTATGTAGCCAACAGCTTGTGATGGCACACAGATACCATCTGGATCCACCCTATGACCAGCACAAGACGACAATTCCCACACACCCAACACATAATCACCACCCAAAATAATGGGGCAGGTCGACCAACAGCAATACCAGACAGACAGTAGTGTACTAAGGAAAAATAAATTTCTTTATTCAGCATCCAAAAATCTGTTTGTCCCTTGAAAGTTCAAAATGTACAATGCCCATAGGGCAATCCAAAGTTCAAATCCAGGTGGGGGACACAGTGGGACGCGTGTCCTCTAGCTTGCCTGCACAGTCAGACTCCTTCGTCTTCCAGAGCGGGGAGGGCATCATGTGGGGGGAAGGACCAGGCACCGCAGGGACATGAGGGCGAAGGGTAGGCGTCGTGGGTGCAGGGATGGAGGACTCCACCACAGAGGGTGGGGCAGGGCCAAAGGCGGAGGCCAGGATGGCGCTGCACACCTTAGCAAGGTCCTCCAGCGACTCCCCTGCACCCGAAGGTACCACAGGCCCCAAGGAGGGAGGGGGCGGAGGGATGGGTCGCAGCGCCACTGGGGAAGGGTGTGGACAGGGGGGGGGACTCAACCACCCTGACTGGGGACTCCCTTGACCGCTTGCGGGGTGGTGTCACTGTGGGGCTCAGGGACAGAGCGGCCATGAAGGAGTCTTTGCCGGATATGTGGCCAGGAGAGCTGAGGGGAGGGGATTTGGAGGGAGTGGATTTGTTGGAATGCGGACTCCCACTCTGGCTGTGTGGCTTACGTTTGCCCCCGACCCAGTGGGTGTGCCTACTTCACCCTGTGTGTGCGTGCCAGGAGGTGTGCGTTTGACCTTCCCTGCTGGTGTGGTGCCTGTGTCTGTTGTGGTGGGTGCATGCTGACGTCTGGGTGTATGTGGGACAGGCATGGGAGTGGGAAGTGTGGATGGGTCAGGGGTAGGGGGTTGGACGTAGCGCTGCAGGAGACCCACTGCTGCAGTCAGTGTCGAGTCAATGGACCTCAGCAAGTTGCGTTGGTCAGCCTGCGATGAGAAAATGCCCTCCAAGTATGCCTCCATGTTGGTCAGCACTTGGCTGTGGCCATGGAGGACATTAAGCATCGCAGCCTGACCAACCTGCAACGGCCGCTGGATGTCCACAGACTCGGCATTGGCGGCAGCAGTGGAGACAGGGGCAGGGGGTGCAGTGCCTGGCAGGAAGGAGACATGTGGTGACTGGGCACGCTGGGAAGGGACACGAGCAAGTGGGAGGCGGCTGATGGCAATGGAGGGGGCGGGGAGAGATGTTGTGCCGCTGTCAGCTGCTGGTGCAGCCTCCGCCCACTCGGAGAGATCATCCTCGGACCCGTCAGCTTCATATTCGGTCGTGCCAGTGGACAGGTCCTCGGCCTCACTCTCCTCCGCCTCAGTTCCACTCGATGTGCCAGGCACGATGTCACCGCTGGCACTGGTGCTCGGTCCCTCCGCTCTGTCTGTGCTCATGTCTCCCTCCGTGTCCCCCGACGATGCTGTGTGCAAGGTGAAGAGACAGCAATTAATCATACACCTGTATACATATGTCACATGAGTCCAATCTACATAGGTTACAGTGCATAGCCTGAAAAGAAAGATCAGTAACATCTACAAAACAAGGTACAGATGTAGGGCATGCAACACACAGTTGGTTGACCCACCATGCCACTGAAAAACTATGGAGAGCATGACACAATAGCAAATGACATGAAATGGAGTTTGACAGAGGAGCCAGGCCCTGGGGACAATCCAGCACTGCATCTGCACCACACAGCATTGCCGAAAATAGGGATGAGCAGGGACCATATCCATGAACTTCAGGCACATGCTGCATAGGTAATACTGAAAACATGCCCACCATGACTGGCTCACTGCACCTTGAGTGTATGTGCAGACAAACATCACACACTGGCCAGACCTAGCAAGGAGATATCAGGTTTTGACATGTAGGCTTTGCCCGCACCAACCACCCCCTACATGAGACAATTTGTTGAGACACAGGAAGCACTTACATCTCTTAGTCTGGGTGAAATACACATGGGCTGGATAAATGCAAGATTGGACACAAAATACCCAAGGTGCGCCTGTCCAAATAATCATGTACAAATGGTCATCATCAGATGATTGTAACGACACACAGGCACTGGCCACCGTGAGTATGAACAAGGAAAATCAGGTCAGGCTGTACAGTGGACACTTGTACTACATTTTACGTCAATATACATGGTGCCAGGGGACAATGGCACAGAGCACAACCTATGCTGTAGAGTGTCCACATTTTGTGATGACACACATGACACCTAGGAAAATATGCCCCAGGGGACAGTAGTGGCCACACAACTCCATGGTCCTGAATGGGAATGACTGCAACACACGCCACCATCCCTGCACTATGCGTATCGCACACTCATGCACATCATGTCACAGGCCACAACATAGGACGTGCGTGCTGTAAGGCATGACACTTGAGAGACTAACTCCCATGTCTGGACTCAGCATCAGTGCCAACTGACATGGAACCCACAAGTACTGAACTGGACAGGGCACAGGCAAGGTCCCAAAACCTGTTACACACCACCCCCACACATGATGCTACAGGCATAGTTCAGGTGGAGAAAGTGCCAGCCTAGATAACCTTGTGAAGGAGTGACTACACACAGACCAGGGAACACATTGCAAGGAGGGGAAGGGAGGCAGGAGAGCACCGCTATACTGTGGGTAATAGGATCTGCACAGCATCTTTAAACCCTGGCAGTGTATCCATGCAACTGTGCACTTACAAATGCTGGTGACACACAACAAACACACATGTACCTACCCCCTTCCTGCTGCTGCTTCTCCTGTAAGCGCCTGTCCAAGTCTGGAAATACCACCGCCAGCACACGCTTGTGGATGTGGGTCAGACGGCGGCGCCCGCGGTTCTTATGGGTCTTAGGTGAGTCCGCCAGCAGGACCCGTGCGATCCTTCGCGTCCAGCACCGGATATCCTGCCAGCGTTTCCTCACCTGGGCCAGGCGCCGCTTGCGACCGTCCGTCCTCCTCACGGCACTGACGGCGTTCATCCAGATCTGCTTCTTGGCAGAGGCGCCTACCTGTGAGGATGAACAAGTGACACTACATCAATACACCTGGCACATGTCACAGAGACACATATTAGAACAAATTTGCTGTTTACAACAAGGCATAGTATGCATCCAACGCATTGCACCTTTGTCATAGGGACATGAACCTCTGGGGAAGGGCAAAAGCAGTACCTGCCATTGAAAGTACACAGGTGGAATGAGGGCAACGACACAATCAATGATCCAGGCTCACACTGTGCATCACAAGCTACACCAGGATAATGTGCAGCACCTCTAAGCAGTCACATGCCACAGGCCACTGACGCTACCTCAGCAGAGTACACAGACACACACAGGCACAGGACATTCACCTGCCATTGCCAAATGCAGCGACAAACCTCACTCTGCACCTGTGCCACTAGACGGGGGGGGGCTCACAGGTGTGGGGCTGGCTCTGCACGTCAGACACACAGCACTGCTCCCTGGTCACATCACATGGGCAGGGTATATCCATCCCTCATGCAGCCTGGGTGCCACACTCCACATATGCACCCACCCACATGACAGGGGACTTACACACACACCGATGTCCAGGGTACGAACACATCATGCGGACACTCTCAGCACAGGTACACAGAACTAACACACATCTGTGGGTACAGTCACCTGTCACACTGGGCTGACCACATAATCAAATGAGGACTGTAGAGGCTACATTCCCAGGAGGACAAGACAGGCAGAATGTGGCATGCACCATGCAGTGATTGTCACAGTAAACACAATGCAAGTGAGGACGGCAGACATGCACCACAGCATGCTCTGGCTGGGAGACATCAGGCATTCCCCCCCCTGGGACCCTCCCTACAGTACATAGCATGTGTGTCACACCTGGACACAATGCCAGAAGTCACAGTCACAAACAAGGGACACAGTCTGTGCTAGTAGACTCTGCACTCACCTGATACCCTGCTCGCCCATACAGCAGAGGGTACTGTGGGAGGATCACATCCAGCAATGCCAGGTTCTCCTCCAGGGTGAAAGGCTGTGCCCTCTCCACAGACCTTGACATGGTTCCAGGGAATCAGTAGCAGCAGCTGGGTCGTAGAATCCAAAGATGTGCAGGCAAGTGCTCCCTCATGGGACCTGGCTGCCTTATATCTGCCTTGCTGGCCTGTTTCATGCACAGGAGTACAGAGTGATTGGTCACTCACATTTGCATCCTATGTTTCCTCCAATCCCTTCAAACCTAGCACAGTCAGTGGGTTCTTATTGTGTTTTTTTCTTGAGCATGATGTCAACTCCAGAACCACATTGCAACAAAGTAGATTCATTCAAACTGACTACTGCTGTGCACCTGCTGAAAAAAATTCAAACTTTAAACTTGGTCTCCATGACAACCAGCATGCATGTAGGCCTTTATACTTGTCCCTCATGTGTCCCCTATGTAATTTGGAGTTTCACACACAGGTACGGTGCGTAAAGGGGCCCTAGGGCACCCCAAATGCATAGCAAAGGCCCGTACAGGCGTGTGTACGGTCCGTATCACTATGGGTGTGCTCGTGTATGTGTACCCATAGTGATACGGACCGTACACACGCCTGTACGCTCACTATCACTATGGGTGTGCTCGCGAATGCGTACCCATAGTGATAGTGAGCGTACGGGCGTGTGTACGGTCCGTATCACTATGGGTGTGCTCGCGTATGCGTACCCATAGTGATAGTGAGCGTACAGGCGTGTGTACGGTCCGTATCACTATGGGTGTGCTCGTGTATGCGTACCCATAGTGATACGGACTGTACACGCGTGCGTACGCTCACTATCACTATGGGTACGCATACGGCAGCACTCCCATAGTGATAGGGAACGTACACAGGCCCTCTGAGCAAATGTACGGTGCCTTTCACACATCACAGTGGTGACAGGCAGCACACAGGAAGGAATAGAGCTGACATACTTGTCCATGGATGGACATCAAGGCATTGTCTGGGCAGTACTACATGTGTGGGGCACAGGCGTGAAAGGCTGTGATGTGGCACATTACTCCTGAGTCGAGAGGGCAACAGATGTATGATGAGATGTGTACAGATGTTATGTGTGACGGTGCAATGTGTGCCAGGCATGCCCTTAACTCCTTTGACATGTGTGCATGTCGTACTGCACACTTGGGATGAGCGTCACTGGCATGGCACAGTCAACAACACACGCAAGTGTCCCCTGATGCCCACTACAGGGGTTACCACACCAGACATGTGACTACCCACGGTGCACGATGTGTCTGTCATGTATGTGTGGGGTGTTCCCATTAGCTTGATGTTGGTGCTCCCTCAAAAGCATCAGCTGTTGCAGCAACCAACATGTGTCTGTGTGTAGATGGACATGGCACACTGTTACGCACACCAGGCCACATGTGGTATTGGATGTGAGGTGCGTATGTATGCATGGGACACGGAGTAGCGTAACAAGGACATGTCTGCATCCTCTCAATGAATGTGTGGTGAGTCATTACATGTACACCCTATTGGCAAGGTGTGTGGGCTGTCCTAGTGTAATGTCATGTGACCTGTGGCTCTAGTGTTCCGCTACCAGTCTCTGAAATCGACAGCCTATTCTGCTGATGTGTTGATGTATGTCACTCCTGTGTTGCGTCTGGCTGTTCACTTACACTGGGACACAGCTAATCCCATGCCATGGCATGTGGAGGTTCACAATCTCCGTGTGTAGCTGGGTCTTGGTAGGAGTGTCACCTGGCAGCCATACGTGTCCTGGTATGTGGCACATACCTGACTCCGTATGTAGCATATGTGTATTGTCAGATTAACATGTGCTCAGTACAAAAAAATTGTTGTTGTAGTACACTCACTCTTCCTTGTCACTTCCAAATTACTGCAGAGCGCCGCCTCTTCCCCGACCAATTCCGGACTTGGCTGACATGCGGGAGAATGACTGTATACGCTGCTACCGCTTCCCCCAACCGTTGATTGCGGAGTTGACGGCAAGGCTGGCACCACACCTGCAACCGCTGCACAGGTATCCTACGGCACTGACACCCAAGCTGAAGGTAATGGCAGCCCTACATTTTCTTGCCACGGGTTCCTTTCAATATACCATAGCTCATGTTGGTGGAATGTCCCAGAGCATGTTCAGCCGTGTGCTGCATGATTTCTTAGAGGCCATGTTGCTTCACCTGGATGAGTTCATCCATTTCCCTACTCCTGAACTGTTGACTGGGGTCAAGCGTGTATTTTATGCCCTGGGAGGGATGCCCCATGTCATTGGGTCCATAGATGGGACACATGTGGCTTTGGTACCACCACAGGCACAGGAGGTAGCGTACAGGAATCGCAAGCACTACCACTCCATCAATGCCCTTGTGGTGTGTCTGTCCAACATGGTGATTTCACATGTCTGTGCTCGTTTTCCAGGATCAGCACACGATGCCTACATCATGAGGCGTAGCAGGGTGCCTGAAATGATGACGCAGCTGCGCAACGAACAAGCATGTGTTTTTGGTGGGTACACTCTGGCAGTCCTGTATTTAACGCCATCTCCCTGTCTTACTGCTTCTCCTGACCCACTGTTGTCCATGATGTTTCCATGTAGGGGACGCTGGCTATCCCAACATGCCATGGCTGATCACACCTCTCCGCAACCCCATCACGTCGGCCCAGCTCCGCTACAACACCGCCCATGGCCGGACAAGGCGAGTGATAGAGAGGACATTTGGCCTCCTGAAGAGCCGATTCAGATGCCTCCACAAGACCGGCGGCGCCCTCCCATAAGCCCCGGCGAAGGTCTGCAAAATCTTCATGGTCTGCTGCATGCTGCACAACATGGCAGTTGAGAAAGCTGTGCCACTCATCCTGGATCAAGATGATAAGGACCATCCACCTGTGGAGGACGAAGGGCTTGGCAATGGGGCTAGTGATGTGGAGGATGTGGTTCCGCAAGAGGACATCCGGAGTCGGCTCATACGCGACTTCTTTGCTTAGTGGTGAGTACCAGTGTCTGTGTGTGCACGCATTGGTCCCCGTGTGGCATGTGTTGCGATGTGTGTGTCCATCTGCATGTATGCCACGTGAGTCAGAGGTGTGTGTGGATGTGTCACTGGAGTGATGGTGCCAGTGATGGTTGTATTTCCCCAGTCATAATTGTGATCTAGCATGTTGTCATCCTTACATGTGTCGAGTACATGCACATGCAAGTGGCTGTGCTTTTTGTGGCTGACTTCTTGTGTGTCTCTCATCCCCAGGTACTTGCGCATGCCGTCTGCTGGTTGCATTGTTGTGGCACTGCTATTCCTCATGGACACGTCATCGTGTGCTGACTCAGCGTTACACGCACGGACAAGTTTGGAAGTCTCCTTAGGGTAAGGGATGCATCAGGGGTGTATTGGGTGTGGCTGTTGTTTCCGATCCGATGTGTGCACACTGCCCCTGTCGATGTTTGGTTCCTCTGCAGACATGTCGCATCACCATGGGACACATGACATGTAACTGTGTAGACCTGAATAGATGGTCAGACTTGTTGCCAGTCATCTGTGATGGGATAGTGGATTGTGATGATGGCATCAATGTGTGTAACACTGCCCTCGGACACATACGGTTTGCATTGGCTTGACATGGTGTGGGACTTCCACATCAGAGGATCAATGGTGTATGGCAGCCTCTCCGTGAGCAGCAGGGGGTGTTTAGCTGTTAGCCGACACTTGTGTGCCAGTTCCATGGCTATCACGCATTTGTGCTGCAGAAGGGGGGTTCCAGTGTTGGACCCACATGTTACTCCACATGACCTGTTCATGTGTACTCTGAGTTGCCTCTGCATTCCCGAATACATGAATAATAAAGGTGTCCCTATGCCTCCAAGGTGCCTATTCTCAGTCAATGCTGGTGTGTTACCACGGTGCATCCGGCATGTCTGGCATGGTTTTCCGTGATAGTGGCTATGTGTCTATGTGTCGAGTAGCAAGATGCAAGCTGTTTGTGTGGGATTATACTGTGTATTATGCATGATGTCCATGACTGTGTGGGTATTGTGACATGTGCCATCCCCATGCATCCAACGTTGGCCAGGCCACCATTCTCTGCATCCACCTGACTCAAGCTTGCAGGACATGGTTCTGCCACCTGTCCACACATACCTGGGTGCCCCCAAGGACACTCCACATGATCCCTGACCTCTGCGCATGGCTGTCGCTGTATTCAATATGTCTGTCGGCACGGTTGTGCGGCCACCCCCTCAGCTGGTTGGGCCCATCACGGGTGTGTATGGTGCTCCATGTCCGTCTTGCCTAATACATTGTGACCCATGTGTGTCCTGTGCCAGACTCAGGCCCCAGGGTGTGGATGATTGAAGTCAAATGAGAACTCAGGCATGGTTTGACTTTTCAAGACACATGTAAGGTAATAATGCAAAATGTAGGCATCATCTCTTTATCGTGTAACTTTTTATTTTGGTTGGGGTACGTGGGGGGGGGGGGGTATGACATGAGGGGCTTTCCGGGTGTGTGGAATCCAAAGTTCACTAGGGGAGTTGGTGTCCATGCCATTGGAAATCCTCAGAGTCCATGCCACAGTCTTTGTCAACATTGGTCAGACAGTGACCAGCAAGTCCATGTGGCAGAGAATGTCTTTTGCTGCTGTGCTGCTGTTGGTCCAGTGGGCCAGGTGCCAGGCCAGGTGTCCTGGGAGATGGTGCTGTTGCGCTGACCCTCACGGTCTTTTCCGTGGACGACCCGCCCTCCAGCGGGGACCCTCAGAAGCAGGCCGTGACGATGTTTGGGATGCTCCGTCGGATGACTCCTCCTCCTCCTGATCCCTCCCTGTGGGTGGTGATGTTCTACGCCTGGTGGCACAGGGAGGGTTGCCCATGTTGTCGGCTATCCAACGGAGTGTACTGTGAATTCCCGTGAACACCGTCACGAGCTCAGCCTATCTGTCCTCCATCCGCCCTTGGTGTCGCAGTAGACAGGCATGTTGCTCCGCATGTTGCTGGGCCTGCTGGGTCTTGATCTCCTCGAGGATGGACACAACCTGGGCCATGCCCGTGGTGTCCTGCCGGTATGTGTCCAGGATGTTTCTGACATGGGAATATACCGGTTCCGCAGCCAACTGGTCAGGCTCGCGCCTCCGCCGTCCTCCACTCCCACCACCCCTGCCCACTTGCACCTGGCCTGCCCTTGTGGGCACATCGGGTCTCCGGGACCCCTGAGGGGGTGGCATTGGCGTTGTCGCCTGCCTCCTCCTGGGTGCCCGTTGCACCGTGTCCCTCCTGGCCAGCCTGGCTGCATTGTGGTGGTGGGGCAGGGATCCTGGGTGTCTCCTGGGATGTGGCAGGAGTGGGGGTGGTGGTTGGCCCAGTTGTACCTGACGCAGGTGCTGCAGGTGGTTGGACACCAGAGGGGCCAAGTTGGTCGGGGTCATCCACAGAGTGGTGAGAGTCGTCGCTGCCGGTGGGTCCGTCATCCCGCAGAGCCGGGTCCTGTGAGTCTTTCCCCCCCCAGTGTTGGGGGGTGATCCATGACGTTGACCTGTGTGTGAGAGAGACAATGTTAATTTTGTTCCATGCAACATCCATGTTTCATTCGTTTCTAAGTTGGCACATTTCCTCTGGGAATTTGGATATGTCTTGCATTCCACTCACAGTGCACTTGTGCATGGGTATGTCCCTTGGCCACAGCTTTTGCGACTTTACCTATGTGTGGCACAGTCTTACTTGCTGCGTCAATTGTGACTGCAGTCAGCAGTGGAGTGGGCAGGTGTGGCGAGCCATGCATTGGCGCCTTCCGTGTTGCACTGTACGTGGGCACATGGAGTTGTTCCACACACTTATATGATGCAGGTAGCTGTCGTTGTGCTCGTGCACAGGTTGAGACATGGCCCAGTGTTTTGCCATGGAGAAGAGAGGGGGATTCAGGCACTGGCGACCCTTGTCTACATGCACGCAGTCCACCTGTTGACGAGCAGACATTCCCATACACCCCAAGGCTGAATTGGTCTCCCTGTGTGTCCCTTTCTCACTCCCTCTCTGTCCCCCTCTCCCTCCCTCCCTGTGTCAGCCTCCTCCCTCTGTCCGTCTCCCTGTGTCTCCCTCCCTCTCTCTCCCCCTCTCCCTCCCTCTGTGTGTCACCCTCGGTCACCTCAGCCCAGCTTCCTAGGCACACACTTTTAGCAGATCTTTGAATGGCCCTTGGCTTGTTGATGTGAGTTTGTTTCTGATCTCCAGGCACCCATTGGGTGTAGTGTCTGTGTCTACTCTGCTGCTGTGGTGGTGTGTGCTGCCACTCTTTCACAGTCTTGGCTGTTCATTAGCTGCTGTCATGTGCAAAAACGTGCCTTCACCCACATGTCTTAATGCAAGGCGTCCGCCATTTGCTGGCAAGTCTTTCCTGTGTGGGGACACACTGTTTGTCTGGCTGTGACCTAGGCCATATGGGCAGAGGGCATTGTTGTCTGCTTCTGAGTTGCACTATGAGATTTTTGGGGCCCACACTCCCGCCATCCAGCTTACCGTGTCTTGTGTTGGTGTTTTCTGTGGCCTGTGACTTTGCATTGTCCAGCTGGGTGCATGGGGCATGGTGGTGCCAGTGGCATGTGCGTGTTCATGGAGTGTGGTTGAGTCATGCGATAGCTTGGGGTGGTTGCGTGACTGATTGTGAGTTTGGTTGTGGATGACGTTCCCCCCCCATGTGAGGTGAGTTGTTTGTGTACTCACCCGGGTCTCGGAGTCCTTCTAATCCGTCCACTGCCACCACCGGCAGTATGGCCATCACCCTCTCCTCCCAGGGATGGTATTGTACGCGTCTGCGGGGCGGCCCTCCTCCAGTGACGTTGGCCTGGTTGTGGTCGTCGGTCATTTTGGCTCGGACCCTCCTCCGCAGATCGTACCACCTGGCTTGGCGTTCATGCCTGGTCCTTCTGGTGGACGCAACAGCATTCACAGCATCGACAATCCTCTGCCACATGGCTGTTTTTTCTGAAATGCTGGTCTGTCTGACCAATGTTCCAAAGAGGTGTGGCTTGACTCTGAGGATTTCATCGACAAGGACCTCCAACTCTCGGCTAGTGAACTTTGGATTCTTGTTAGTGGGCATGGTGAGGGTTGTGGGTGTGGATGGTTGTGGGTGTGTGGGTGTGGTTGTGCAGGTGTGTGTGTGAATGTGATGAGGGGGTGTTTGTGAAGGTGGGTGTGTGAAGGTGTGCAAGTGTAAGGTGTAGTAAAGGTTCTAGTATGGTGCTGTAGGTTGTCTGTGGGGTCTGGCAGCAGTGAGTCTGTTGCAAAGGCTCATGGTTTGTGTCTGTGGGCCCTTTTTATTGGTCCATTGGTGGGTGTGGCTGTGTTTGAACTTTGGGTGGGTGTGTTATAAGGAGTGGTTGGGTTTTGGGCCTCTGTTTGGGATTTTGGCAGTTGCAGGTCAGTGAATGTGTTGTTTTTGTGCTTGTTGGACATGTTTTGTGGCTTTGTGCCATTCGAATGGTGTATTCTTGTGTTGTTTTGCTTTGTCCTGGTTGTGTACGTGCGTTTTTAGCGTGTGTACGGTGTGTACTTCGGGAATTTAGTTGTACAGTGCTGTCCTTGTGTCTGGCTTGGTACGACTCGTACATGCGCGATGTTGGGTGAAGGTGCTGGTGTTGGGGCCTGGGGTGCGCTCCGTACTTAGAATGTTGGGGTGGGGGTACGCTCCATACGTACACGGGTGAGGGTATGGGTCGTACATACACGGTTGGGGTGGGGGTACGCTCCATACATACGCGGGTAAGGGTCGTACATACACGGTTGGGGTGGGGGTACGGTCCGTACATACACGGTTGGGGTGGGGGTACGGGTCGTACATACACTGTTGGGGTGGGGGTACGCTCCATACGTACGCGGGTGAGGGTACGGGTCGTACATACACTGTTGGGGTGGGGGTACGCTCCATACGTACGCGGGTAAGGGTACGGGTCGTACATACACTGTTGGGGTGGGGGTACGCTCCATACATACGCGGGTGAGGGTAAGGGTCGTACATACACGGTTGGGGTGGGGGTATGGTCCGTACATACACGGTTGGGGTGGGGGTACGGGTCCTACATACACTGTTGGGGTGGGGGTACGCTCCATACGTACGCGGGTGAGGGTACGGGTCGTACATACACTGTTGGGGTGGGGGTACGCTCCAAACATTTGCGGGTGAGGGTACGGGTCATACATACACGGTTGGGGTGAAGGTACGGGTCGTACATACACGGTTGGGGTGGGGGTACGGTCCGTACATACACGGTTGGGGTGGGGGTACGGGTCGTACATACACTGTTGGGGTACGCTCCATACGTATGCGGGTGAGGGTACGGGTCGTACATACACTGTTGGGGTGGGGGTACGCTCCATACATACGTGGGTGGGGGTACGGTCCGTACATACACGGTTGGGGTGGGGGTACGGTCCGTACATACACGTTTGGGGTGGGGGTACGGGTCATACATACACTGTTGGGGTGGGGGTACGCTCCATACGTACGCGGGTGAGGGTACGGGTCATACTTGCACTGTTGGGGTGGGGGTACGCTCCATACGTACGCGGGTGAGGGTGCGGGTCGTACATACACTGTTGGGGTGGGGGTACGCTCCATACGTACGCGGGTGAGGGTACGGGTCGTACATACTGTTGGGGTGGGGGTACGCTCCATACATACGCGGGTGAGGGTAAGGGTCGTACATACACGGTTGGGGTGAGGGTAAGGGTCGTACATACACGGTTGGGGTGGGGGTACGGTCCGTACATACACGGTTGGGGTGGGGGTACGGGTCGTACGTACACTGTTGGGGTGGGGGTACGCTCCATACGTACGCGGGTGAGGGTACGGGTCATAAATTCACTGTTGGGGTGGGGGTACGCTCCATACGTACGCGGGTGAGGGTACGGGTCGTACATACACTGTTGGGGTGGGGGTACACTCAATACATTCGCGGGTGAGGGTACGGGTCGTACATACACGGTTGAGGTGAGGGTACGGGTCGTACATACACGGTTGGGGTGGGGGTACGGTCCGTACATACACGGTTGGGGTGGGGGTACGGGTCATACATACACTGTTGGGGTGGGGGTACGCTCCATACGTACGCGGGTGAGGGTACGGGTCGTACATACACGGGTGGGGATTCGACTCGTATATTGGAGGGCTGGGGGGAGTGTTGGGCGCGTATGCGGGCACATGTCTCCATGGTTGCTATGGAAGTTCGGTGCGGACGGTGTTTTTTCCATACGGTTGTAACATCGGACGCACGGGATGGATCGTACTTGCGCGGTCGGACTTCACTTTTCACATTTGTACGGTAAATCGTCCGGGGACGTGTCGGACACATTTTCCGACCCGAGGACGTGTGGGGAATTATTCCCAATGCGATTCGTATGGACTTTTTCCCATGCGAATCGTACTTGCCAGTTTGTACGGCACTTGTACGATTCGTACGGTAAAAAGACCGGATACGAGTCGTACGGGGAATTTTTTTACAGGATCGTAATCGGCACCTTAATCTATTCTAGTATTAACATACACCAGTGATACAGCCCTTGGGTCACACCCACCAATAATAGTTTGCAATGAACACCCAAACTTGGTATGTTCTTTACCTGCTGTTCTTCCATATGAACCTTTTTGGATGACTGACATCTGTTGTAGTCAAAATCTAAAAGAGTTTGGATTTATGTCCTAGTGACCAATGGCCCTGAGCAGCAGACATAGTCCTAGTAAATTATTTAGGAAGTATTGAGGGGCAGTGGGGCACCAACTGTAAAATCCAACTTCACATAGTGCTTAGAAAGAAATCTATTCATCTAGTCAAAATGCAATTGCAAAGAGAAAAAATAATTTTAAGTTGTCTTGAGTAACTTGCATGGCAATGCATTTTCACTGTTTTATTCCATTGAAAGAAGGTTATAAAATATCACAAGATTCCCATTTCGTATAAACTGTCACCTATCGGCTTTTACAGTTGGAGTGTGTGTTAGCTGCATATGTGTACCTGCCAAAACCGAAACAACCAATTTAAAAGATTTCACATCTATTAATTTATTATTTGTAACATTGGGTTTTTGTATCTACTTACCTGCATTGCAATTCATTTTATGTAGAACAAATTAAACACACTCTGAAAGAACGATGAAAGAACACGAGAGCCAAAGAAATCAAAAAATACTTTGAAACCATTAGCAGCACATTTCTAACTAAGAGAGAAAGAAACCTAATGGATCAACAGTCTCAGAGCAGTGGATCATGGTTTAAATACCTGTAGCAAGGTGGAACTATTATGTGGTAATATTTAACACAACACCCAAAAGTGGTCCTCTGATTCGCACTAGTAATCCTTAGCTCAGTCCTGGTAGAGTGGCAAAGAGCACTCATGCTTACTGTGAGGAACATTTTAAGCATTTCAGAGCAACAACATGGACAATAAATAATTGACACGGCTTGAAGAAATCCAACCCCAATGTATAAAATAGAGCTTATTTTTATATAAATTTAGACACCAAAATTAAGTCAATACAGTTTGTATAGCCGGATTTATCAGTTCTTAAAGTGCTCAATAAATTAATCCTTTGCAGAGCCGTCAAACTTTACCATTGCGGTCAATGGTAGAGTGGCAAAGAGCAGTCGGGTTTACCTAGAGGAACACTCCCAAAACGAACGATAAGTAATTGGCACTACTTGAAAGAAATCCAACACCAATTTATAAAAGTAGATCTTATTTTCATATAAATTAAGACACCAAAATTAATTCAATTAATCAATGTAAACTTTATTTGGTCTTTTGAGATAAAAACCATAAGAGTAGTACAATCCATAATAAATACATCACATATAAATCATCCTCAATAAAATCACATTAAAAGACAATAAATATAGGTGACCTAATAAAAGATCTAAATTACAATCTAGGGAAATGTAACCTGTCCTGCCTTTGCCAGAAGTTTAATCACAACTATTTCTTTTCATAACAACATTTTTTTTAAACTGAGAACATTAAAAATAATGTCTCCCAAAAGCATTTTCAAATATATCAAAACAGGTATAATCTGGACAAATTTGGCCCTTTTTAGTACTGGAAGGATATATTGTTTCCTAGGTACAGTGTAAAACCTACAAAACATAGTAAAATGTTACGTGTCCTGCTGAGATTTACTATCGCAGGCATTGGACGGAAGATTGACACCCCTATTTCCCCCACAAGGGTAGGCTAACAGAAAAGGCATCATGTCCAGCTGGAACCTGGTTTCTCCACAAGATTTCTCCACAAGACGCTGGAACCTGGTTAATAGAAAGCGATTGTACCTGCTTTTAACACACAAAAGGTCAGACTCGGTAGAGGGCACTGTTTTTAGAATGATATAATGTCGAACACTAGGCCTCATTTTTTTTTGGAAAACCTTTATTAACCACAGTTGCATCAATTGGCAATGTACAGTTCTACGCCAAAGCATCAGGTCGGCAATGCTTGAATACACACAGTCAGAGGATTAGACACAGCCATGTAGCCGACAACCCGGAGGTCCGGCGGCGGAGTTCAGTTGAACATATGTAGAGGAATTGGGTGTGTACATTGCGTATAAGCGAGTCAATGGTGCTTTTCTGCTTTTTGTCGCGTCGCTTCTCATCTAAAGTGCATTGTCTGCGAGTGAGGGGGGCGCTGTGTACCAGCCCGCAGCGCAGCGCCGTCAACTAGCCCCTAGGCTCATAGGAGGAAGTGCGCTGGGCGCCGGGTTGTCCGTCAAGTGCCCTGATTTGCGGGCATCGGAGTCCCGGTGGCCCGTGCGTGGCGTGGGCTGGAGCGCGACAAGGAGGTTGCAGCATAGCTCGCAAGGATGCGCGTGGCGACCGTCGCTGTGTTGGAACACGGGTTCTGCCAGGGAGCTTAGCCAGTCGCCGAATTGCTCCCCGGGTGTGTAACATAAACGTAGGGATCAGGGCCAGGGTCGAAAACTCGGGTGGGGGCTAGAATAAGAGGGGTGGGGGGGGGGGGAAAGTGGAGATCTGCCTGCAGTAGTGTGAGAGGAGATAGGAGCTGCCCAGCGGGGCGAAACCGGGCCGTGTGGGAACACAGTGCAGGGGATATCTAACAGTAGCAACCTACCGCACAGTATGTGAGATGCGCCAGGGGAATAAGCAGGCAGAGGGGGCCGGGAGCTGTCCCCGCCATGGTCTCAAAGATGTCGCCATCTAGCTAGTAGTGTATCGATGCCCACCCAGTGTTCAGGTTATCCCTCGGGTTCGGCAGGCCGTCTGAAAGGTGGCAAGGAGGCCATCCCAAAGGTGGGCGATGGGGAATTGCCTGAGTCCCGCAGTTTCCTCACGTAGTAGCACTGCACTTTCCGCTTGCGCCCAGTTTACGAAGGAGGCCCTCCAGTGTCTGATGTGTGGGGGGGTCGTCGCCTTCCAATGCTTGGTGAGCAAGCGTTTGGCCGTTACAAGCCCCATGTCCCAGAAGCGCGCCTGCACCTTATTCGCTTTTGTGCGCTTGTATAGGCCCAAGATACATGCCTCCCACGTGCGCGGCAGCCGTCCATCCGCACCACGCTCTATCAGTGACAGCACGTCGCCCCAGTATGCCTGTACGCCAGCGCAATGCCAGAGCATATGCAAAAGGTCCGCTCCTGGTGACGAGCACCGCGGGCAGGTGGCATCCGTCCGCAAGAAATATCTATTGATCTTCTCAGGAGTGAGATACGTTCGCTGTAGTATGTAATATTGTATGAGTTTGAAGCGGGGGTTGCGTGGAACATTGGTCGGGCTAGCCAGTATCATCGCCCATTCTTTGTCTGTCCAGTCTCTGCCCCTGTCCGTCGCCCAGCGCTCCCTCAGCGTCAAGGTGGACAGTCGCGAATGCGCGAGGAGCGCCCGCACCAGCCAGTGGATGACATGCGCGCCATGTCCCATGATATGCAGATATTGGATGAAGGTATGTGCCGGCGGCTCCGTCGCCATGTCACCCCAAGAAGCCGAGAGCGTCTGCATGAGGGAGGCATGCAGGAGGAATTGTCCTGCCGGGAGCGTCGTGCCTTCAGCCAGGGCGGCGAACGTCAGCAAGTCGCCATCCTCATACAGGTCACCTAGCGTATCTACTCCTGCCTGTTCCCATCCTGCCAAGTGGGCCTCCGTGAGGGGTCCCGTCGGGCCAGGCATGCCCAATAGTGGTAACTCTGGAGCGTACGGTGTGGACGCGCGTGTGAGGCGGAGGCACCTCTGGAAGCACCTGCGCGCCACTGCCAGGTAAACCTGGGAGGGGCAGGGCGCACGAGTCAGCGGGTGGAACAGTGTGTGGACTTGCGTCCGCGTCCAGGCAGCCGCATGCGAGGCAGTGTCCTCTAGTTGCTTGCCGCTCAGCCACCCCGCCACCCATTGCATCTGCGCCGCTAGATAATATAGCTCCATATTGGGGACCGCTAGGCCTCCAGAGTCTGTGGGCATGTACAATTTGGCCAGCGCTACACGCGGCCTCCCCTTGTTCCAGATGAGGTTGCGCAGCAAGACCTCCAGGTCGCGGAATAGTTTGGCGGGTACATACAAGGGCAGGTTTGCGAAATAGTACAATAGGCGGGGCAGCACTATCATTTTAGTCAGTGCCACCCTACTAGGCACGCTGAGGGGCAGGGTGTTCCAGTAGCTCACCTGCATACGCACAGAGGTGATCGTCCTGAGGAGATTCCCGGCTAGGACGTCCGCCGGGGCTCTGTAGATCCGAATCCCTAGGTAGCGGAAAGTGGTGGGGTACCACCGCAGCCTGTCCCCTCCCAGTCGGACGTCGCACTCAGGTGTCTCCGGGCCAAAGGGGTAGGCTCCCGACTTGGCCCAGTTAACCCTCCGGCCCGATATTGCCTCGAAGGTGCGGAATAAGTCAGCGAGGGAGGCAGGGATGGCGGTCATGTCTCTGACGTATAGCAGCAGGTCATCCGCATATAGGGACACCGTGTGCAAGCCATCCGTCAATGGGATTCCCCATTCCAGTCCGTGTGTCCTAAGTGTCGCAGCCAGGGGCTCCATTGCCAGTGCAAACAGCAACGGCGACAACGGGCAGCCCTGGCGGGTGCCCCTGCGGACCCGGATGGCGTCCGAGAGGATGCGGCCCGTGCGGACCCGGACGGTCGGCTCACTGTAGAGCAGGGCGATCATGGCGTTATAGCCCCCCCCCCAGCCGGTATTTCTCTGTTACTGCTCTCAGGTACGGCCACTCAACTGAGTCGAAGGCTTTCTCCAAGTCCAGTATCAAGCATCCCGCCCTTGGCCACTGCTGCGTGGCGTATTCCTGTACTCGGAAGAGCCTGCGGATGTTGTAGGAGGTATGGCGTGTGGGGACGAATCCATTTTGGTCCCGATGCACAAGAGCGGGTACATGAGGGGCCAGCCTCCTAGCCAACGCAGAAGCAAGGATTTTATAGTCTGTGTTTAGCAGAGCCAATGGGCGGTAAGAGCCCACTCGCGTGCCGTCCCTGCCTGGCTTAAGTATAGAGACCAGTGTAGCTTCATTCAGCGTCGGGGGCAGGGCAGCTCCCTCCGCCGCCGCCGCATACATTCGCAGGAGCTCCGGGATTAGGATGTCCGAGCCAGCCTTGTAGAATTCAGCTGGTAGCCCGTCCGGGCCCGGGGTTTTCCCGTTGGAGAGCTGAAAGATGGCCTCTCTAAGCTCGCCCGCCTCCAGCGGAGCGCCGAGTTCATCTTGTTGGGCAATAGTCAATTGCGGCATCGGCAGAGGGGAGAGATAGTCTGTGATAGCAGTGTAGGGGACCGCGAGTCGGGAGCGGTACAGTGTGGTATAGTGGACAGTAAAAGTGTCATGGATACCAGCTTGCGTGTACACCAGTTCCCCCCCCCTCGCCCAGTATAGCCGTCACTGGTGCAGAGCGGGCGTCCCGCGAAATCAGCCACGCTAAAAGCTTGCCTGGTCTATCACCAAGGCGGTGAGTCCTCGCCGAGTGCGCAGCATAGTTGACATTGCGAAGTCGCTCCAGGAGGCGCGCATGTTCCGTGTGGGCATCATGCAGTGGGCCCCCGTCTCCCTCCGCAGCCTCCCCCTCCCGCGCAAGCAAGTTCGCTTCCAGTCTGGTAAGGTCTCTCTCTAGCTGATGTCTTATCTGCCCCTGAGTGCGCAGGCAGTGGCCTCGTATCACGGCCTTGAAGGCGTCCCACTCCACCCTCGAGTCAGTTGCTGTGCCGGTGTTGTCCTCGAAGTATTGCGCGGTGCGCTCGAGTAGGGCAGCGCGAAAAGCCGCATCTAGCAGCAGCGCTGGCTGCAGGCGCCATGTGGGGACAGGGGGGTGTGGGCGGTCCCAGGCTATGGACATGAAGTGTGGATTGTGGTCTGAGTGTGTGCGGCCCATGTATTGCGCGTCCGTCACATGAGGTAGGAGGTCTGTGGATGCCATGAAGCGGTCGAGGCGGACATGTAAGTCGTGAGCGCCAGAGTAATAGGAGTACGTCCGCGTCCCTGGGTTGCGCTGTCGCCAGACGTCGTGTAAGCCCCATTGCGCGGCCCACTCCAGCAGCGCCTTCGTGGCTCCCCTGGTAGGGGCGTTAGCTGGGGGCGGGAAGGAGCGATCCAGCGTGGTGTCTAAGGTGCAGTTATAGTCGCCCCCTATGATCCACGAGGTGTCGTGCCAAGTTGCCATAGTCGATGATAGCCGCGCCAGGAAGCCAGCCTGTTCAACGTTTGGGGAGTAGAGGGACATCAGTGTGATATATTGGCCATCTAGCCTGCCTCGCGCGGCCGTGTATCTGCCCTCGCTGTCTATCGCAGTGTCTATGGCCTCCCACGGGGTCCCTGGGCGAATCCATATCAGTGTTCCGCGAGCAAATGAGGAGTATTCCGTAGCGTACAGCTGCCCTCGCCATCTACGATGGAGTGCCCTCACCTCGGTCCCATTCAGATGGGTCTCCTGGAGCAGCGCTACGTTAACCTTGTGCCGCTTTAGGTACGAATAGATATGGTAGCGCCTAGCCGGTGTGTGCATCCCTCTGACATTCCAGGTGCATATTTGTGTGCTAGCCATGGTAGTCCTGTGTGCGGGGATCTCCCTAAGCCCCCAAGAGCGCATCTCCCATCTCGAGGGTCCCCCAGGGCCAGCGGCCCGCTCCCACCGCGCAGCTAAAACGGGTGATGTGCGTGCAGTGTCGTGATCTCCAGCAGGGTGAGGGGAAAGGGAAAAAAGGGTGCATAGAAAGCCGGAACATGGCAACTAAAAGAGAGTTTGTAGAATACCAAAAGGTCGGCTGTACAACAGGTCGCCGTCCAAACACTCAAGCGAGCTTACGAACTATATAGTCTCGGGGGGTGGGTAATGTATCTTCTGAGCAACAATGGAAACAATGCAGGTTTGGAAGCGCCTCGTATGCCTCCCGGGTGTTGCGTATTTGCTGCTGTCGGCCGGCAGGCGTCTGAGGGCCATAGTTCAAGGCCGTAGCAGCTGTGTGCCCGGCCATCAGGCCAGCGGGGGCTGGAGCGCCCGCGGAGGGGGGGGGGCACGGGCATGTCCCCTCTCAAGTCACGCCAGTAGTAACAAGTCGACCATGCGGCACCAAAAGGCGTCTCTGCATGTCTGTAAATCGGGTGTGCAGGCCGTGTGGTCATAAGTAGAAAATGTACTCACAGTGTCTGGCTCCGTGGGTGGACCCCTCATAGTGTCTTCGGCAGAGGCGCCAGGGCCCTTCAGCTAGTTCAGTCTCGCAAGGGGGCCACCCAGCAGGGATTCCGGCAGGTCAGCGGCTCGCGTCAGGCGGGAGCCCATCACCGGGGCACCTCAGCCGAAGAGGTCCGCCGTTTGCGGTGTAACCTCCGGGGGCCCCCCAGAGTCTTGTGTGTCCGGGATGCCGTAGATCGCCTCGTCGTCTGTTGAGTGTACCGTCGGGCTGGCGTCCGGCCGAGTCGACGACGCCGGGGAGTTGCTGATCTCTGCCACCCTGCGCAGAGCGTCCCGCTGCTCCTGTTGAACGAGGTCCACTGGCGGGGAGCGGCTCGGTGTCCCTCCGGTTGGCGGCGGCGTGGGCGACCCGCGGCGTCGTCGTCGTCTTGATCCCCTCGTTCTCTCCATCACGCCTGCTCCCGTCTTCCGTCGTGGCGCGTCTGGCATTCCGCCATCAAGCCAGGCCTCCGCTTCCTCGGGGCTCGTGAAGAAGTGGGTTTTGTCGTGCGCCACCACCCGCAGTTTGGCCGGGAAGAGTAGCGAATACTGGAGGGCCGCTTCGCGCAGTCTTCATTTGATCGTTAGAAAAGAGTGTCTCTGCCTCTGCACTCGCGCCGTGTAGTCTGGGAAGAACATTACTGTCGCGTTGTCAATGGTGATTTCCCCTAAGGTTCTGGCTCCTCGCAGGATGGCATCACGGTCTCTGTAGTTGAGGACTCGGAGGAGAAATGGCCTAGGGTTAGAGCCCGGAGGAGGTGGTTTCGCGGGCACGCGGTGGGCCCTTTCCACCACGAAGTGCGGGGAGAGTGTGTCATCTGGTAGTAGGCCTCGTATCCAGTCCTCAACCTTGCGGACAGGATTCGCCCCTTCCCATCTCTCCGGGATGCCTACCAGGCGGATATTGTTCCTTCGTGCCCGGCCTTCCGCATCCTCAGCCCTTCCTTCTAACAGTTCCACCCGATGCAGAAGGTCTTGCACCCCGGCTTCTGTCCGTTTCGTCGCCGGCTCGACCTCTGCCATGGCGCCTTCCAGCGCGGTGGTGCGCGTTTGCAACTTTTTATGATCGGCTCTGAGGTGCGTTAGGTCGATTGCCACACTGTCTATGCGGGTCTCCAGGGAGGTGCGCGTCTGCTGCAGCGATTCCTCCATCCTCTCCATGGCCGCCAAGACGCTGTCCAATTTCGCCGTTACGTGGTCAGTATCCATCGCGGGCGTCGTTGTCTCGTGCCGCCTCCTCTCCACTGCCGCTCCCGGTCCGGAGCGGGTTCGCGCCCCTCTAGGCATGGAGCCAGCGGCGTGTGCAAGACGTCCCCCCCGTCGTCGAGGGGTAGGGGGGTTCTGCTCCGTCGATACCCCACTCCAATGTAGGGAGAGCGGCTCGCCTCGCCCTGTCTCACCGCCGCAGCCAGCCAGGTCGCGCCGCCATCGCCACGTGTTCAGGGGTCCCAACTAGTGAGGGGTCCGGTCGCAGCTGGAGCAGTGCCCAGCGTCTCCCTCCAGTCCGCAGGGTATTCCTGTGTCCCTTCTCCCGCGTCGTCCCTCTCCTCAGCTCGTGGCGCAGGGGTCACGCCAGGTGTGCGTCCATAAGGCCCAGGTCGGCGCTCCCACAGCGGCTCCAGGGCCCACGGGCGGCGGCAGCGTGTGTTGGCGCGTCGTGCTACTGAATCGCCAACTCCAAAGGTGAAAGCCGCCTCAGTGCTTCCATTGTCCCGGCAGAGTGCAGTGCGGGGGGGGGGGGGGGGGGAAGAAGTGAGGTCCGTGTGCGCCCTCTCAGATCCGGGGGCTTCCTCCGCTGCTCCCCCAGCTCACCCCGAGTCCACGTAGGGCGCGACGGCTACCCTTGACGCGTAGTCGGTTGTCGCTGGGGTCCAGGCACGCGTCTCACCCGGAGTCCGGGCGTCGCCAGTGGTGCGGTCGCGTCTTCTCGGGGGTGTCCCGGTTCGTCGCTGCCCTCTCCTTGGCGTCACAGGGGGGTCCCCAGACGAGTCCAGGCGCGGCTGTCACCTCACCAGGCCGCCCTCGCCGCGGCCGCAGGCCGCCGCCCAGCGCCGCAGCAGCCCCCTCTCAAATTGCAGCGTTGGGCCCAGGGGATAAGGCAGCGCCTCGGGCTCGCGTAGTCGCGAGCCGCGGCCACGCGTCCGGCAGAGCGGCCGCAGTCCCGCCTGTAGGGTCGGCGCGGTTCTCCACCGCCGATTCTCTGCAAATTTGGCCAGGTGACGGAGAAGGCTCCGTGGAGGGCCCGCCGGCCAAAACGAGCAGTACTCAGGAGCGTTGTGGCGGAGAAACGGCCCGGGGCAGGAGGGCTCGAGCGGGAGCTCTACCCGGGCACGTCCGCTTCCATCGCGTGCTTAGCCACGCCCCCCCGTCGAACACTAGGCCTCATAATGGCTCACTCCTCCGTATCCAGCTCCCGCCTTCTATAAAATAGTTCTTTCACCAGGTTAAAATCCTGTTTACCAATCCTTTCAGGATTTGTGAAAATATCTCTCCTGCCCAAATTCAAAAAACATTCCCTTATATATTTGAGACTGGGGATGTTAAGGGTGTGATCCAGGCAGAGATAGACAATCTCTAATAATATCTTTACTTAATTGGATCCCAGGCCTGGTCCAAATATTTATCCAGAGGGAGAGAGGACTGAAGGCGGTAATGTCTGTTAAATAAGCCACTCCCATTTCTTCATGCACTGAGAAGTTTTCTACAATTTGAAGCTCTTCCAGCATGATATATTCCCAGATTTCACTCCCTCAAACTGCTTTACATATGCACTTGACACTATAAATCTGTAAAAGAGCTCTTGTTGGTCTGCTGCCCAGCCAAGTGGCAAAATTAAATACGGCAATATTTGCCCTGGCAAGGTCCTCTTTTTTTTCTTGTTGACCAGGGGGCGCCAGTTCAGGGCAGAATCAAACAATATGCCCAGGTAAGAAGATGCCGTAGTCTTTGGTACTGGGGAGGGCCCAACTTTAAAGGAGATCGATTTGGTAGATCGTGGCCCTACAGCCATCACAAAAGATTTTTTGTCATTCACTGATGAATCCAAATCCTCCATGAACTGAACAAGAGAATTTAGTAAGGTCTCCAGACCCTTGGCAGTTCTGGCCATAAGGACCGCATCATCTGCGTATAATAAGACCAGTAAACGCCAGGACCCCACCTGTGGACAATCAACTTTTGAGTCCGAAAAAACCTGATCCAAGCGGTTAACATAGATCAAAGCGGAATGGATACAGCCCTGCTGAACCTCTCTTTGTATTTGGAAAAGGGTAAACGTTAAATCTTTCGAATATCAAACCGCTGCCATCGTATCCCTATGGAGGTCCCTCAAAAATAAAACCATGTCCTGATCTACCCCTATAGATAACATAATGTGCCATGGTTTGGTTATGTTTATTCGGTCAAACACAGATGAAGGGTCCTTAAAAGCCAGATGGATGGAACCGGGCCGTGAATCAGTGTATTTACTTAACACTAAATACAGATTCAAAGATTGGTCCATAGTTGACCTCCCGGGGTGAAATTCATACTGTGATTCTGATATAACTTTATTAGCCTCAGCCCATTAGAAAGCCTATTCAAGATGATACGCCCCAGCACCTTCATCACGGAATCAAGCAGTGAAAGAGGCCTGTAAGAAGAGGTGCTATCCCTGTCGCCCTTTTTTAAAACAGGCTCTATGATTGACTTAGCCCATGACTCGGGGGGGGGGGGGGGGGGGACAGGGGGGCTGCCTCTCCAGCTGCATTGATCAAGGATGTCAAGACTGGGACTAAAACATCCAAACCCTGTACGTAGAGGTCAGGAGGGATTCCGTCTGGACCCTGGGCTTTGTTCTTGGATAACCAAATCTTGCCTTTCCTAACCTCCTCAGTAGAGAAATTTAGGGAATACAGTTCGTATAACCATAGTTATCAGTTTTTAAATGTTGAATTGTTTATAATATTATGTGATACAATGTGCTTTTATGATTTAATTGAATTGAATAAATCAATATTTAGCAGAGATATCGAACTTTACCATTGCTGTCAATGAGGAAAATCTCAGGTAACACTCGGTCATTTGCGGGGTGAGTTAAATGGAACGCACTTGGAGTTCAGGTCTTGCAGGACCAAGCCTCAACAGTCAGGACAATTTTACCTTGTCCAAGGAGTCTGCATGCAGAAGTGACTTGGTCTATGCAACTTACCGGCCTCGAGCAGCATACAACGTGCAAAGTCTCCTTCTGCGACCTGGGGCCTCTTGTTTGACTACTGCTATAATACCTGTCTGTTTAATATTGCTATAATATGTGTTCTCCTCTTTACCAAGTGTTGTAAGGCGCTCCGATACCTTCGGGTCTGGCTAGCGCTATATAAAACTCCGAAAAAAATAAAATAAAAAATAAATAAACCTTGGCTGTCCTTGGTGCTGAATGAGGGACCTGTCAAAAAATGTATTTGTGACACTCGGTCACTTGCAGGTTGGCTTCAGGGGAGCACCTTGGAGGTTGAGCTTGGAGGGTCCCTGCAGTCCCGTTCATCACTGCAGAAAGCCAGGTACATCTCTGCTCTCGAGACGTCTGAGCTGGGTAGAGCTGTTCTGCCTGGTGATTGCTTATCCTGGGGCCCTTCCAAGCATATGTGGTTTTCCCATTGACTGCAATGTTCAATGTTTTTCACATTGCAAAAAATTGATGTATTTATTGCTTGAAAATTGATAACTCTGGCTATATTGTATGTATTGATTTTGTTTTGGTGTCGTATTATTTAACCTCCTAATGCCCACACATATTACCGGTAAAACTGTATCCTCGATGTAATTACCTCCTTCCTTGAGTTTCTAATTGTGGTGTTATTTAATTGTTACAATAATGCAGATGGATTTGAAACATTCACCCACCTAAGAACCACTAAGAATCTCTTTACAGATATTCTTGAAGGGAGTCTGGGGATAAAGTGCTATTTAGTGAGCAGAGCATATCTCTGTACTCCGTTACATTCATGTTTTAAAAGCAAGGAGATCTTGTGCATACTTAGAGGTAGTGTGTTTGAATACCCATCTAATTTTTATAATGGGACTTTTCTGATTAAGAATTAATTGATTATTGAACAGATTGTGATATATATATATATATTCTTGTTCATATTCTAATTGGCTCTAGTTGTTTCGAAGTAGTCCATTTACTTGATAGAAGCCACCACCTAGCTTAATTTAAAGTTAAGTGATCTTTATTCAGCAGAATTTGGGCATAAAAAAAATCAAGCATAATAAATTATCAACTGATCTGTTTCAAATAGTACAGCAGCTTTGTCACAAGATAAAACTCAAAATAAAAATTAAGCAGCATTACATCCTGTAAACATTGCATTGGGAACGGTTTGTTTGTAACAATATGAGAGAGCAAACCACACCTAGGGGTCTAACCTTCCATTGATTTCCTACATCTCATCTCAGCTTTGAGAAACAAACTGACCTTCAAACATACATTGTAGCTGTTTAGTAGCTGAAGATGAAATAGCGCTTCTCTACACTTCCGTTGCCCTAAATTTATTAGTAAGGGTTCAAGAAAGTACTGAAACAGAGGATTAATTTCAAAGTGTATGTATTGGTTACTCCCCCCCCCCCCCCCCCCCCCCCAAGTAAAGCCAACTCAATCAGAATGGTTATGCACATCACCCGTGGCTTGTGGGTAACTGTATTTTTTGTACAATTTTAGCTGTACTTTTATATTCAAACACATCCCATACAATATAAATGCTGTTCCATTAATAATGAAATCGACAATAACATTGAACTTAGTACACTTCTCTCACTTCCACATCACGTTTAAACTGTATAAACTATACAGTCAGTTTTTTTTTTATGAGCTTTTAGCTAAAATGTAGTTACTTTACTTCAGCGCCTTATAAAGCCAAAACGTTCTGTATAGCACATATTAATTATCAATAAGAATTGTTAGCCCTGTGATACTGCAGAACCATTTATCTGTGGAAGGATGGTTGTCAGTATAAAATGTGACCCCTGTGATACATTGTCATTTTCTTTTGGTGGAAGAATAAAACAGTGATAAAGTGGATCAAAACTTGATCACATCCCTCAGGCAACCCAAACGGTATTCTGACTATGGAAACATTGAAACGGATGGTGGGGGTTTGGGCCAGATTAATCCAGATTGCTCCTCTATGGGGGGGGCTTTATGACCCAGGTGTCTTCCCTTTCAGGATTCCGGCAGTGGGATGCCTTTGGCATCTCAACCCTAGGGGCATGGCCCAACCCTTAAATCCTTTAAGGAATTGCAGAATGATTTTCAATTGACCTGCCAACAATTGTATAGATATTTTTCAAATACGACACACCATAACTCCCTATATACAGGGCTTGCAGGAACTGCCAGAATTCAACCTACTAGAGGGCAGATTACTGACGGGAGCCCTGGTTAATCATAAAATACGACAAGTATATCAGATACTAGTGAGACATAGTACCTCCTCACTCCCAGCCTTGATACAGACTTGGCCGGAGGACGTACATAAACTGGACAATGACGATAGGACAGAGGCTATGATGGCCCCCCGTGAAGCGGCAATATCGTCCAGGCTGCACCTTATTCAATTGAAATTCCTTTATAGAATCTATTTCACTAGATGTCGCTTATGGGAGTCATTGCCTCGCCACGGTGTCTGAGGTGTGAGTTGGCCAATGACACCTTCCTACATAGTCTTGGAGTTTACGTCCCTGGCGAGCATCTGGAAAGGCGTAGCGACATGTTTAGAGAGGGTGCTGTCATGGGAGATCCCCTTCTACATAAAGACAATACTTCTTCACAGCACAGATGGCATTGGAGGTAATAGATATAAAAGGCACTTACTCTTCCTGGGCCTAAACCTGGCCAAACGGGATATTGCAAGGCTGTGGGGAGATGTATTCCTGCCCATGGTAGGGTCCTGGAAGCTGGGAATAGACTATTGCATGGGGATGGAGGTAGCGATATTCCAAGCACTGGGGTGTCGACATGAACACGCACAGATCTGGCAGAGATGGGCACACTACAGGGGTATTGTTTTGGCACCAACACCGTCAGTAGACTCCCTTCTTGATTCCGAGGGTTGACAATTCAATGGATGATTATGAATCCCCCGGTCCCCTAGCATACACGAACACACAGTTGTGCTCCTTGAATAGAGTTCATGTCATTGTTTTGCGATGGTTGGGATGCTCTACCTGCTAATTATGCATCAGTATTGTGGAGGGAGGGTGACGGGGTGTGTTACTGCACTTTAATGTTTTTATTTGGCCATGTTGGCCATCATGTTATATGCCAACAAAATTCCAATAAAATGTTGTGGAAAAAAAAACTTGATATGTTCCTAGGCATGTACGGTAGGAAATTAAAATGGTATAATTTGCTTCCCACTGCCCCTCAATATTTGCTATGCTTATTGTGGCCATTTCTCACTGTATTGTATAGCTTGGTTTGCGTACTCTAGCCATCAGATTTCACATCAGTAATTGTCTCCTGAGTTGCCCTGTTAATGATTTTGTTTCTCCTTTTGAGACTTGTATTCAAGAAAGGAGTGTTCCTCTACCACCCAAATTCAAAAGCGAAGTCCAGCTCTGCAGGCATTACAAAGTTGTGTCTACATATTAGCCCCACTGTGTACATCTCCATCAATACTAGGCTGCGGAGAACCGCTAGGCTGTGCTTGGGTAGTGTAAGAATTAATTTATTTGGTACCAGCAGTCCCTATGCTGCAAACCAGATTATGACAGTGAAATATGGAGGATCACAAAAATCCACTTCTCATGAAATAGACAATGGTTTGAACTCCACAATTCATGTGTCTAATGGACAGACAATAGCGATGGACCAATGAGCTACATCAGTTGAATTCAGCTAAACAACTTTACATGCATTGTACAATAGCCACTCTATTGTAGTTTTCGTATTCCTTTATTGTGTTGTGGACTAAACCAACCCCCTGAAGTCACAACCCCGTGAAAGATTAGAACAATCTGTAATGTAAAACCAAGATTGTGTATAGGAGAGCTGCAGTTTAATTTGCACTCATGGTTGTATTTGTCTAGAAGTGTCTGGGGTTTGGCCCCGTCTGTGTGGTCTAAGTAAAGATAATTCTAGAGCTGGATTTTTCCAGCCACTTGCATAGTTAGCCATTTTTCGAATGTGTAGATTTAAGCAGAGCTGTTTTTTCTGTTACAATATGTAGATGTCAGTGATGTAGAACACCTTTTAAAGAGCTTTTACAAACAACAAGATGACATTGTGGAAGCGGCGCAGAAGCTACTATCGGATGAACAACAGGGCCCCAAGAGGCAGAAAATTCTGGTGGATCTCATTCAAAACCTGAATGAAAACATTTTGGCAGAAACCCGAGAAGAGGACAGACAATGGTTTGAAGGTATGTTATAGCCCCTTGTATCATAAAATCTGCACACATTTCATAGCGCCATGTATTAAATAGATTGTAATAGTAAAAGAAAGCGTATACTTCCTCACAAAATAGAAAATGGAAACAGTTGCACTCTAGAATAATAGTGGCATGCATCCTTAGATACTGGAATGTTGCATTCACCATGCTTGTGGCTAGGCGTATCATCCAACCTAAGAGTACCCAAGACACTGTAGTTTCTTATTGACTATTGTCTCGAGTTAATTTAAATAGTACTTGCTAAGATTAAACATACAAGAATATTACCAGACCTGTTGATACTTGTAAACCCAGACTGGACGGGATTTATCCTGAACGGGTACACCAGTGCAGTTCCGAGGTGACGGTGTATAATATATGTCCTGTTGTTTTGAAATATTCTTTATATCTGGTGACCGCTTTCCACTCTTTTTTCACTCCTGAAACATCTGTGTTTACACCTTAAGTTATTAAGCTGATATAATTGGTACATTCAGACCCTGAATCTATAGTAACTGTGGTAGAATATAGCGTCCTCCCATTTTGCTTTACTGAGAAGGACTGAACAGGGCTGACCTTCATCTTTGATGCTGTTCACTCTAGATATTATAAAAACAGCAGAAGAGGGCCGCTGCAATAAAAAATATGGGAATGCATGACAAGGGACTCACAAATATATTGCAGAAAAGAACCCGACAATCCCTTATGTCTCTGATTTATTGGAAAACCTCACCAGAAAATTTTAGCTTAAACCAATCCAAAACCAAAAATAATTCTAGCAGTACATTTTGTATTGATCTTTTAGTAAGTGGGATCTTCCACACCCTCGACATTGTTTTTTAGTGGCTGTCAATTAGACCATAGTGGCCATCATTGATTGTCTTCTTAGAGGCCATTGGGTTATGCAGTGAGTTGGCCCTGCATTTTGGTTGCAGGTTGGTTTAGCAGTTTTTAGGTCTCGCCTACGCATCGAGCATGCGCTGCATAGGAGACCTTTAGCTGTCATTCGTCCCTTATTTGAAGCATATACTCGTGCTTGTGGCGGCATACACCTTGCGGGAGCGGGCAGGGGCGCGCCACAAGCTCGTGTATGTGCTTCGAAAAAGAGCAGATTGCGCGCGCCCGCACCCACACACACGCACCACTCCCGGGCTTGATAAGATAAGAGTTTAACGTGTTTTCTCAGGTGCGTTGTAATCCTTTCCCGATGTGCTGTCTCTCTATCTCAATTGAATTACTTTAAAATGGGCTGACTCACTCTCACTATCACACTCTCACTGACACTCTCACAGACTCTCACTCTCACTGACACTCACTTACACTGACCCACTCTCACTCACTCACTGACTCTCCCACTCTCTCGCTCTCACTCACTGATGACTCTCCCACTCTCTCTCACTCACTGTCTGACTCACTCAATCTCACTCAATGACTGACTGACTCACTCACTCTCACTGACTGACTGACTGACACTGACTGACTCTCACTGACTGACTGACTCACTCTCACTGACAGACTAACTCACTCACTCTCACTGACAGACTCTCACTGACTCACTCTCACTGACAGACTCACTGACTGACTCTCCCACTCCCTCACTAACTGACTCTCAAAACTCTCTCTCACTGACTGACTGACTCACTCTCACTCTCACTCAATGACTGACTCACTCACTCTCACTCAATGACTGACAGACTCTCACTGACAAACTCTCACTGACCGACTCACTGACTGACTCTCCCACTCTCTCACTAACTGACTCTCAAAACTCTCTCTCACTGACTGACTGACTAACTCAATGACTGACTCACTCTCACTCAATGACTGACTGACTCTCACTGACTGACTCTCACTGACTGACTCTCACTGACTGACTCTCACTGACTGACTCTCACTGACTGACTCTCACTGACTGACTCTCACTGACTGACTCTCACTGACTGACTCACTCTCACTGACTGACTCTCACTGACTGACTCTCACTGACTCACTCTCACTGACTCACTCTCACTGACTCACTCTCACTGACTCACTCTCACTGACTCACTCTCACTGACTCACTCTCACTGACTCACTCTCACTGACTCACTCTCACTGACTCACTCTCACTGACTCACTCTCACTGACAGACTCTCACTGACTCTCCCCCTCTCTCACTGACTGACTCTCTCTCACTGACAGACTCTCAATGACAGACTCACTGACTCACTCTCACTGACTCACTCTCACTGACACTCTCACTGACTGACTCTCCCACTCTCTCACTAACTGACTCTCAAAACTCTCTCTCACTGACTGACTCACTCTCACTGACAGACACTCTCCCACTCACTCTCACTCACTGACTCTCCCACTCACTCTCACTCACTGACTCTCCCACTCTCTCACTAACTGACTCTCAAAACTCTCACTGACTGACTGACTCACTCACTCTCACTGACAGACTCTCACTCACTGACTCTCCCACTCACTCTCACTCACTGACTCTCCCACTCACTCTCACTCACTGACTCTCCCACTCACTCTCACTCACTAACTGACTCACTCTCACTGACTGACTCACTCACTCTCACTGACTGACTCTCACTGACAGAATCTCTCTCACTGACTGACTGACTCACGCTCACTGACTCACTCACTCTCACTGACAGACTTTCACTGACTCTCTCACTCTCACTGACTGACTGACCCACTCTCTCTCACTGACTGACCCACTCTCTCTCACTGACTGACCCACTCTCTCTCACTGACTGACTGACTCACTCTCACTGACTCACTCTCACTGACTGACTCACTCTCACTGACTCACTCTCACTGACTCACTCTCACTGACTCACTCTCACTGACTCACTCTCACTGACTCACTCTCACTGACTCACTCTCACTGACTCACTCTCACTGACTCACTCTCACTGACTCACTCTCACTGGCTCACTCTCACTGACTCACTCTCACTGACTCACTCTCACTGGCTCACTCTCACTGGCTCACTCTCACTGGCTCACTCTCACTGGCTCACTCTCACTGGCTCACTCTCACTGGCTCACTCTCACTGGCTCACTGGCTCACTCTCACTGGCTCACTCTCACTGGCTCACTCTCACTGGCTCACTCTCACTGGCTCACTCTCACTGGCTCACTCTCACTGGCTCACTCTCACTGGCTCACTCTCACTGGCTCACTCTCACTGGCTCACTCTCACTGGCTCACTCTCACTGGCTCACTCTCACTGGCTCACTCTCACTCACTGGCTCACTCTCACTCACTGGCTCACTCTCACTCACTGGCTCTCACTTACTGACACTCACTCTTACTGACTCACTCTTACTGACTCACTCTTACTGACTCACTCTTACTGACTCACTCTTACTGACTCACTCTCACTGACTCACTCTCACTGACTCACTCTCACTGACTCACTCTCACTGACTCACTCTCACTGGCTCACTCTCACTGGCTCACTCTCACTGGCTCACTCTCACTGGCTCACTCTCACTGGCTCACTCTCACTGGCTCACTCTCACTGGCTCACTCTCACTGGCTCACTCTCACTGGCTCACTCTCACTGGCTCACTCTCACTGGCTCACTGGCTCACTCTCACTGGCTCACTCTCACTGGCTCACTCTCACTGGCTCACTCTCACTGGCTCACTCTCACTGGCTCACTCTCACTGGCTCACTCTCACTGGCTCACTCTCACTGGCTCACTGGCTCACTCTCACTGGCTCACTCTCACTGGCTCACTCTCACTGGCTCACTCTCACTCACTGGCTCACTCTCACTCACTGGCTCTCACTCACTGGCTCTCACTTACTGACACTCACTCTTACTGACTCACTCTTACTGACTCACTCTTACTGACTCACTCTTACTGACTCACTCTTACTGACTCACTCTTACTGACTCACTCTTACTGACTCACTCTTACTGACTCACTCTTACTGACTCACTCTTACTGACTCACTCTTACTGACTCACTCTTACTGACTCACTCTCACTGACTCACTCTCACTGACTCACTCTCACTGACTCACTCTCACTGACTGACAGACTCACTCACACTCACTGACTCACTCACACTCACTGACTCACTCACACTCACTGACTCACTCACACTCACTGACTCACTCACTCTCACTGACTCACTCACTCACTCTTACTGACTCACTCACTCTTACTGACTCACTCACTCACTCTTACTGATTCACTCACTCTTACTGACAGACTATCACTGACTCACTCTCACTGACAGACTCTCCCACTCTCACTAACTGACTCTCAAACCTCTCTCTCACTGACTGACTGACTCACTGACTCTCCCACTGACTCTCCCACTCACTCACTGACTCTCCCTCACTGAGTGACTGACTCACTCTCACTGTCACTCTCACTGTCACTCTCTCACTGACTCTCACTCACTGACTCACTCTCACTGACTCACTCTCACTGACTCACTCTCACTGACTCACTCTCACTGACTCACTCTCACTGACTCACTCTCACTGACTCACTCTCACTGACTCACTCTCACTGACTCACTCTCACTGACTCACTCTCACTGACTCACTCTCACTGACTCACTCTCACTGACTCACTCTCACTGACTCACTCTCACTGACTCACTCTCACTGACTCACTCTCACTGACTCACTCTCACTGACTCACTCTCACTGACTCACTCTCACTGACTCACTCTCACTGACTCACTCTCACTGACTCACTCTCACTGACTCACTCTCACTGACTCACTCTCACTGACTCACTCTCACTGACTCACTCTCACTGACTCACTCTCACTGACTCACTCTCACTGACTCACTCTCACTGACTCACTCTCACTGACTCACTCTCACTGACTCACTCTCACTGACTCACTCTCACTGACTCACTCTCACTGACTCACTCTCACTGACTCACTCTCACTGACTCACTCTCACTGACTCACTCTCACTGACTCACTCTCACTGACTATCAATAACAGAAGTGCCCCTGGGCCATAAAAATAGCCCCTCAGTGATGGCAAGGAAGGGGTGCTGACAATGCCCTCCTCTGCTACTTAGCCAGCACTGGACTGCACGTCAAGCCACTTCAAGGCCACCAAAGCTAAGTAAGGTGGAATTAGAGTGTCATGGGGCAAGGTTTGTTACAACCAGCTGACCTCCAGCCGGAGGGGTGGGGGGTGGGAGAACCAACAGATGTGGCTTCGCACAAGCGCACCTCAGCACTGTAATAAAACCGCTGCAAGTCGGCCAAAGGAAATGAAAAAGTGCTGTATTATCTAAAGCAAAAATAAAAATTGATGGACAGAATGCAGAACAATGCCATACATTCACCCCAGTACAGAGATCTGGGCCTAAATCCATCGTTTCTTTTTCTCATCATGCCATTCCAGTTTGAACCCTGCCATATGCAAATCAGTCTTGACCCTGTGCCTCATGGGAACAGTCCAGCACGAACTGCCAAGCCAGGTCCTTCCTGGACTGGAAACAATCATCCTAGGACCGGTTTCGGGGTTTCACCCCTCTTCAGCCAGGATAGCTTGATTCCAGTGGCATGGAGAGCACAGGACTCACGTCTGACTGGGGGTGAATGTTTTGGTTTGTTCTGCATTCCAACCATCAATTGTGTGTCTTGTCAAGCTATCCTGGCTGAAGAGGGGTGAAACCCCGAAACCGGTCCTAGGATGATTGTTTCCAGTCCAGGAAGGACCTGGCTCCAGATAGTCGTCCTCTGTATTCCCCAGATAGCGCACTTCATCTCCAACCCAGATCACATTTACCGGGGGCAATTCACATTCCCCCCACTCGGCTAGACATCCCATAGGGAAAAGCTTAGACTTCCCTGGGTTGAGACGCGGTCCCGAGATCTCCCCAAAGCCAGTCAGCGCTTTGAGCAGCACAGGGATTGATTCCTCAGGACGTCGGAGGTAGACCAGCGTATCATTGGCGTACATGGACACCACGTGTGTAGTATCTCCTAGCTGAATCCCCCAGTTCTGCATCCTAGTTCTAAGGGTGATCGCCAGGGGCTCCATCGTGAGGGCGAACAGAAGTGGTGACAAGGGGCAACCCTGTCGGGTACCCCTCCGGGGCTCAAACCTGTCAGACACTTGGTTTCGCAGGCGCACCCTAGCCGTTAGTCTAGTATATAGTAATTTCATCCATCCTGTATATTTCTCCCCTAGTCCCATCATATCAAGTACCTCCCACATGTAGTTCCATTCGACTGAGTCGAAACCTTGCAGAATATCCAGGAGACATAGGGCCCATAGGTGCATGCGATATGTGTGCAAGACTACTCAGATTGTGTGTGGTGTTTCATCCAGGAACTAAGCCAGGCTGGTCCGGGTGGACCAATCGGGCCACATATGGCATAAGACACGCCACCAACATGCCACTCAATATCTTTTCGTCAGTATTCAGGAGAGCGATGGGCCTGTAAGAGACTGGGGATAGGGGTCCCCGTCTGGCTTAGGAATCATAGACACGAATGCCTCCATCATGGTGTTAGGGATTTCCCCCGGGGTCAGATCTTGGTTAAACACATCTAAGAGGTGGTCGACCAGCTGCGGAGCAAATGTTTTATAAAACTCCACCGGCAGTCCGTTGCTCCCAGGACACTTCTCTAACTTCAGCTTCTTAATTATTACTTGTAATTCCTCTTTGGATATTGGTGCCCCTAGGGTCTCAGCCTCCTCCTCCCCCAGTGTCGCGAGCGCTATCCCAGAAAAAAAATCCTGTAGTGCGTGCAGCCCAGCCTGAGTAACAGTTGTTCATGTATGCCGCAGGTGAGCCGCGAATTCTTTAAGATTCGCGTCCTGCGTGTATACCACATTCCCATCGTTATTTTCAAGCTGCAGAGTGGGTGCATGTTCCGTCTCTGACCTGAGTAGTCGTGCCAAGAGCGCTCCTGTCCTATCCCCCTCCATGTGCAACTTTTTTCTATAGGTAGTATATTGATGTTTCTCTAATCTAGTCCAGGCCTAAAGTAACTGTCCGCGAACCCGCGTCCATTAGTCCGAGTCCACGGGCGCTTTATGAAGATCATCATCCAGGGTTTTTAATTGTGCTTCTCAGGTTGTGATATCTCCACTGAGCTGGTGTTGGACCCCGTATGTGGTCCGCATACATATTTCCCTTATGACCACCTTCATGGCCTCCCACTCTGTGGACCTATTGGCTGTCTAGCCCCAGTTCTCCCTAAAATAATGTTCCAAGGCCTCCGTCACCGTCTGTGCATATGGGGGGTCCGTGAGTGCCTCAGCCGCCACAGTGGAATGGCCGGTCGACCCGCTTCTTAAAGTTAACAACAACGGAGCATGGTCAGAGATATACTTAGTTAAATAGAAGACAGCCCCTGGAGAGGCAAACAGACCCGATGATAGGCAGCAGTGATCAATTCGAGTGAATGTGTTAGCAGCAGGGGTGTAACAGGAGAACTCTCGCTTTGTTGGGTTACGGGCCCGCTATCACCTCTTAACTGCATACCTTGCAGGATAGTGGCCAGAGATCTCCACATGCGGTGCTTGGTATTCCAATTCCGCATCAAAGATGCAGTTAAAATCTCCAAGGAGAATAAGCTCTGCACCCATGTATGGTGTCGCTGATTTCAGAACTGACGGGGAAAAAATCCGGGCAATCTGCGTTAGGAACATAAACATTAACAATGCAAATTTCCCTACCTTCCCACCTCCCAAAATCCTCAGTAGTCTTAAACATTTCTTAGTCCCTGCTACACATGGGATCTCAGAGCGTTTTACAAAATATAAATATATCTTTGCACATAACTACAACTGTGCTAAACCTTTCTATAGAAAGGAGCAGCACAGTAGAAAAAATAGGTACGTTTGTATCCTGTAAAAGGTTAAAAGTAACCAAATTTCATTTTTCATGAAAAAAATACAATATAATAAAATAGTCCCCAATTAAAAAGGTGACCATAGAAAATACTATCAAAGTGACAAAAGATTGAATTACATGCAGTTCTGTATTGTTACCTACAGTTGTATGCTTCGATTTTTCCTTTAATTTCCTTGACCCTCCTTTTTGCTGTCCCTTCTCTGTCCCCTATGGGCCATTGCCTTGCAGCTTCAATTCTCCCCACTCTACCCTACAAGACAAACTTGTACCTGCTTCTACATCTATGGCAGAAGCTGGCCTTCACTGTATGTCTTCCCTTCAGCTTCTGGTCCTGTTTTTTTAAAGATTAGCAAAACACACAAGATGATGGACGGAATGTTGCACATTGGCAAAACATTCACCCCCAGTCACAGATCTGGGTTTAATCCATCGTTATTTTGCTCACCACGCCACCCCAGTTCAGACAAGGCCATATGCAAATCAGTCTGACTCAGTCTGGTGATGGACGGAGCATCAGAACTTCAGCCAGGCTTGCTTGAATCCAAAGGATTCAAGCAAGCCTGGCTGAAGACGGCTGAAATGCCAGAAACCGGTACTAGGAAGCTTGTTTCCGGTCCAGGGAAGGCACGGCTTGGCAGTTCGGGCTGGACTGTTCCCATGAGGCACAGGGTCAGACTGATTTGCATATGGCCTTGTCTGAACTGGGGTGGCAGAGTGGGCTAAAGATCGGTGATGGATCAAACCCAGATCTGTTGACTGGGTGTGAGTGTTTGATTGGTTCTGATGCTCCGTCCATCACCATCCCCTTTTGTACCTGCTATAGTCTGGCCTGTTCCCCTCAGGACTCCTTCCTCCACTTTAGTTTTTGACCTTTCTTTCTGCAGCTTCCCTTCTCTGGGTCCATCTGGCCTGACTCCTGCAGGCTTAAGTCCCTTTTTGATCTTGTTTGATCCTCCTATCTAAATTTTTCAATCCCACAGACCTTCTGATATACGCCTCACGGGCTTTTTTCCCTGATCTTCATGGCTCTTCTTCTGGCAGTCCCATGCCCTTACCCACTTGAGGATGTCCTTTCCTCCCTTCCTTAAACCTCTGCTCAGTGTATGCCTCTACGCATCAACAAGCCTGCACTCCTTTATGCTTGTTTTTGCAGCCTCCCATCCAGGCCCATGGGTTTGCCCTGTTTGGCCTTTTCCTCCATTTTGCTCTTTAATCCTTTCTTGCGTACTTCCATTCTGTGTCATGCTCTTCATTTTGTGGTCCCTTACCTCTTGCTCCATGAAGGCTGGAAACACTGCTAGCTTTAGTCAGGGACAAATGTTTTGCTAATATAGCTTTTCTCCCATTGACCCTTATTAATCAGATGTCCTTATTTCATTTACTTCATTCTACAAATTGTAGTATCTTCACCAAACCATGGCAATAAATGATTCTTTGTAAAATACTGAAGGAATTTGTGTTTAATCACAGGTATTGGCACCCGATTTAAGAACAAATCCGCCTACATGACGTACAACTGTGAAAGCAGGATTCGTGGTTACATGAGAGAGGTAAACAGAGCATTAAAAGGGCACAGCTTTCTGAATACTTGGATAAAATAATTTTTGGGGAGATTTACAAATTTTGTTTGATGGTTAACAAAAATGCTGAATGCTTATTTTAAATTGTCCATTGTTGGATTTTGAATAGCTTCAAACAGCATTTTGAAATGTTAAACAGAGTGCTTAATCATGGTAAGAGACTGGTCCAGCCACAGTCACTATTTTACTTTTCCTATTTTTCCAATCATCATTGCAAGGAGGAGGGAGAGATTGGCTAATATGTTTGTTCAGTGTAGGGTGGATTTGCTTATGTCTTTGTTCAGTGCATCTCGTTCATTTTCTCTTTATGACACGACTTTTATCCACCTTTAATTTTACTAATCTAAACTTTGTTTATCTACTGAAGACCAGTGTCTGTTATAGTTCCATATTTATGGGTAGAATAATAAAAAGCCCACAATTAAATTATTACCTTTTGGGTATTATCTCTTTCTACTCCAAATAAAAGGCTGTTCAATTCCTCTTACAAAATGAGATCCCTTCTTTTGAGGTGGTCTTCATTAGCACCAGAAGATTAGTATTGCATGATCTAGCCTCTGTAATTCCCTTCCACAAGATCTTTAAGACATACAAGTCCTGTTCACATTTTGCAAAAGGATCATCAATCAAATGTTTTTCTAATGGCTTTCAAAGTTGGGAGCTCTTAACCATATGGGTGGTACTTTGAGGCTTTTTGAGAAGTGTGATTCATACAAATGCTCAAAAACACAGTTTTCTACTGAGAAGAAAATTAAACTTCTGTGTTTGAACATCGACTCCGTGAAAGGATAGTTTGAATTGGGAACGGTGACTGTATCTCTTGTGTCGTGGATCGAAAATTCCAAACCCAAGGACGAAGGCAAGTCCACTTGATATTTACATAAGGGGTTTAGAACACACTAGGATAGTTGCTGCTCCCACACCCATAGTTTTGTTTTTTAAACTCTGTTTTTATTGATGTTTTCAAAAGTCAGAAGCATATTCATCATCGTTACAAATGCATGTAATATAGTAATATAAGGATACCGTTGTGCAATAGGGGGCTAGCACATCCCGCAGTGCTGGTCAGTGTCAGTACCATATATGACCATCTCTTACACATGTGCATCATGTCCGTCGTACAGTAACAACTTATAACAAACATTCAGTAAACAACAACACCCTCCACCAAGCATAACATGAGTCAGCCCACTACGAGTGTAATTCCCCCCCGGAGAACTTATCAGTCTCTTACTCCCACGTCCTCCCTCTGAGTTGCCTATTTACGTGTTCCATGTGATGTGGGAGCAGTCATTTTCATTACTACTTCTCTCTTGTCACTCCCCATCCAGGGAGCCCTAACCAATTACCCGTTCCCCGTGCCCTGCCAATTGTCAGAGCATATTCACCCAGTCCCTGCGGTCCTCTTCCACCCTGTCATCCATGCGACCTGCTTGAGGCGGATCTCTTCCGCTAGCACCCATTCCTGCTTGTCTCTCTGCCATCTTTTCACCATGGCATCGGCACAGTTATGAAGATATGTTCTGAGGAAGCATCTCTTTCCATTGCATTTTGTTGCCCCGCCGCTTCTCCAAATGCAAAAATATCCATACAAACATATATATATATATATATATATATATATATATATATATATATATATATATATATATATATATATATATATATATATTTTCTTCACATGAAAAAATAGGGTTAAAGTAAAATCGTGTTCAACTTTGGTTATAACATCTCTGCTAGTGGCCAACCCCTGCTGCGCAAGGTCTGTGAAGAGAAGAAAACTATCTTTGTGTTGCACATATGGAATGTGTGCAGCTTTTCAGGAACAGTCTAAAAGTCGTGCTTCTGGTTTGACACTGATATTTTTTAGAAAAAACTAATTTCTAATGAATACTGTTACCAACAGATTAATCATCATGGATCATTGCCAGGCGTTGGCTGGATCTAGAACTTTTTTCAGCAATTTTGGTTCGCAGGTGCTGGGGTACCCAGTTGATAATGTGGATAAACATAACATCATTGCTCAAAATCACAAAGCAAGAACGTAATATGGCAAATGGTGCTGATGCTTTAGTAGTCTATTTTGTGCTTACCTAAAGGTGACATGAGGCTGGTGATTTTTCTTTTCTCATCCATTTTTAATTTTTTTCTTATTAGCTTTGCACATTTTTTTTCTAGCCGTACTCCCTCTTACCTCAACACAATTTTAACACTTCTGGCACTACTGATGCCAATTGTCTGTGGTAGAACTACATGCATACTACTTGTGGTGCTTGGGCACCAAGTAAGCGGCAGGGACATACATACATACCCGGCAACATCATGCATCCAAAGCCATTGTAGGTATTAAACCATTTTCCTAGTAACACACAAACCCGATTGATGGATGACCCCATTGACGGAAAACAACGTTTTTGTGAGAAAGTCATTTTTTCTTCTTCTTCAAGATTTCTTTATTGATTTTCAAACTTTAAATAATCACAACATTGGTATGCATACATTTCAGTCAGGTTACAGCGGGTTATTACAGTACCTAGTAAATCAATAAATCATTTCAGTTGAGTGCCCATATTTCTTGACATTTCCATCTCTACGGTCGGGGATATACATAGGCCCCCTCTATGTGCATTCCACCTGCTCCATTTTTTCATCTAATTTCTTGGGACAACCTCTAGACTTGTATACTTCTTTTTCTGCAATCATACATTTGTCGAGTTCAGCTGCCCAAACCTTAATTGAAGGTCTTTCCGCTGCCCTCCATTTCATTGCGATTGCTCTTTTAATTAAGGTGTATCCGAGAGTTGCTAATTGCTGTTCCACTTCTGTGAGATCAGTTGCTTCCCAAATGTTAAGGAGCACCAGTGGTGGTGTTAGGGATACTTGTTTCCCTATAGCCTCTTGCATGTGTGTTGTGGCCCTTTCCCATATAGGTCATATTTGCGGACAGTCCCATATAGTGTGATAGAAGGTTGCTTCTCGATGACAGCCGTGCAGACATTGCGTGTCTTGTCGAGCACCCATTCTTGCTAAAGTCACCCCTGTTAGGTATGTTCTTTGTAAGATTTTTAGTTGGATGAGGCAGAAACAAAGAGTAATGGCTGCTTCTCTTGGGAACATCAGCGCCGTTTGCCAGTCTTCGTCATCGATGTCTCCAATATCGGCTTGCCACTGCTCTCGGAGACCTCAAAAGGGATCTGGCAGGTTGTTACATAATTTGCAATAGGTTAGGGAGATGGCTTTGTCTGGGATGGGTTCAGAAAGCAGCCGGTCTTCCAAGTGGGGTGATTCTGGCACGCTGCCCATGTCTGGAAGCGCTAGTGTGAGTCCATGGCAGATCTGTAAATAGCGAAAAATCTCTCCTGGAGCTAGGTTGTATTTTTACTGTAGGTCACCTATAGTGGAGAGTCCGATTCTATCCCACTTATCAAAGCCTGAGTGATGACATAGGAGCCCCAATTTTTAAGAGGACCACAAGGGTGTGGTCTGAGTTAGCACTCCGGTCCAACCAAGACGTTTAGTCGCCTGATGCCAAATTTCCACTGTCCGCACCATAGGGACCAGATACCTTCCTTTCCGGGGGCTTTGTGTACAGAGCTCCCAAATATCCCTCACGTCCCATCTGATATCTGTCTAACATGTACGCATGATCAGTTGGAGAATGGTATAAATGGTATAACCTGTGATTTATTGCCAGTAATAGAGCCGTATATCTGGAAGTGCAATCCCCCCGTCGTACCACCTCTTAGTTTGTGCATTGCTATGCAAGGCGCACCTCCATTCCACAGTAGTGAGCGGACCTCGCTTTCAATGCTGTTAAAATAAGAGTCTGGAATCTTGTAAGGGCAGTTTTGAAGGATAAATAAAAATCGCGGGAGAGCAAGCATCTTAAACAGGGCAGCTCGGCCTAGCAACGAAAGTGGCAGCGTTCACCAATGTTTAACATCATTGCGCAGTCGATCTAAAGGGACAGCTAGGTTTTTCTCATAGAAAAGTTGGGAGTCAGGGGTAATAAACACTCCAAGATAGCAAATCCGTCATTGGCTAGCTCAATCTCGCATCCCGAGGGAAGCCTGGGAATTGGACCCCGAAGAACAAACCGCACCGATTCAGTCCAGTTGATGGCATAGCCGGCATACTTGCCAAAATTTGTAAAAATATTTAAAAGTCTCTGTATTGAAGCATAGGGGGACGCTAGATATATCAGAATGTCGTCCGCATAGAGTGATATTCTGTCTTCATTTCCTGCCGTCCATTTCAGCCCTCTGAGTACTACGTCCTCTCTCACCCAAGACGCTAGTGGTTCCAGTATCAAGGAGAAAAGCAGGGGGGACAGGGGGCAACCCTGTCTGGTGCCTCTACCTAGTTTAAATATTCGGGACGTTCGGTTATTAACCCTGACTTGCCCCCTCAACTCTGTGTAGAGTAGTCTTACCCAACCCTGAAATCGCAGACCGAACCCCAAGCGTCCCAACACTTCGAAAAGATAAGGCCATTCAATTGAGTCGAATGCCATGGAGGCATCCAGGGAAAGAACCACTGCATCTTCGTCTATATATTGTTGACGCCCCAAGACATTATGGATTCGATGGATATTCAGTGCCGTGTTCTGCCCTGGCATAAAACCTGATTGGTCAGCATGGACTAGGGGTGAGATGAGCGACACCAACCTAGAAGCCAGGAGCTTTGCCCGAACTTTAGCCTGAACATTAATTAAAGAAATCGGTCGATATGAGCCGCAGCTAACAGCCGGTTTTCCTGGCTTTGGAATGAGTACAATAGACGCCAGACGTTGGCCTTCTGGCAGGATTCCTTGCTCAAAGCTTTCATTGTACATGTTTTTAAGGTGAGGCGCAACCCGCAGGACCGTGGATTTAAGGAATTCAATAGGGACACCATTGGGCCCCATTGCCTTCCCCGATTGGATACTATATATGGCTTTGCAAATTTCTTCTTCTTTAAGATCTGCTTCTAGTACCTTGCTGTCTTCCTCCAATAAGGTCGGTAGGCGTATGTCTGTTAACAATTGCCGGGAGTCCTCAGCCGTATAGGTAGTGGAGGAGGTATAGACCGCCTCTAAATGGTCAGCAAATGCTTCCGCAATATCTTGTGGATCCAAGATTTGCTCTGCCCCTTTGATGGACAGTTTGGGTACCAAGCGCTCTCCCTGTTCCCTCCTCTCCAGCCAAGCATGCATTTTCACGGCTCTGTCTCCCAGCTCATATACCATATGTTGTGTCCGCAATAGTCGAGCCCGGGTCTTCTCTCTCGCCAATGCTTTATATTCTAGCTGTTTGATAGTTAAGTGGTATATGGTGGCCTCATTGGGTGAGGCGGTATTTTCCGCCTCCAGCTGCTGGAGTTCACTTTCAAGGTGTGATAGCTGTTGGTTCTGTTTTCTTATATACCCCACTTTTAGCGCAAGAACGTGCCCTTTCTACACCACCTTGTATGCTTCCCATATTATCTGAGCTGATTCCACTGATCCGACATTGTCAGTGAAGTAGTGATCTGTTTGTGTGAGCAGGTTCTCCCTTATGTCTGGAACTTTAAGCAACCAGGGATTTAGGACAATGGTGTGTTGTTGCCTTTTTCAATTGTATGTGAGCTCGATCCACACTGGGGAGTGATCCGAATTGCCCCTCGGCAGACCACGTGGACGTCCAAAACGTCCGAGGTCAGCTAGGTGTGCAAGGAAATAGTCTATGCGGGACATGCTCCTGTGTGCATTGGAGTAGTAGGTATAGTATGTCATATCTGGCTGTAAGGCTCGACATATATCTGTTAGCCCCACGACCCATGTGAACTCCTCCATTTGAGTATTCGGGCGTGCTAAGGGTCGCCGTGGATGTCTATCCTTTAAGTCATTCCTGGCCATATTGAAGTCCCCTCCCATACCTAGAGTGCCCATGGGGAGATCTATCAGAATTGTCACCAAGCGCCTCCTTGCCCAGCGCAGGGGGGAGATATACAGATACCACATTAAGCGACTTCCCCTCCCAACTGGCCTCCAATACTGCAAACCTCCCCTGGGGATCTGCCCATGTACGGATGAGAGTGAGTGCAAGGCTTCTCTGCACGAGGATTCCGGTGCCCCTCGAACCTGAGGCAAGCCCTGAATGGACCAGGAGTTTATATCCCCATCGATTAAGGGCCCTGCAGGTATTGACAACTAAGCATGTTTCCTGCACTAAAACCAAATCTGGGACCTGTCTCTTAAGGTATTGTAACATCACTCCACGCTTAATTTTGTCCCCCAGCCCATTTACATTCCATGTCAGAATGGATAATGATGTTTTTTCCGTACTCCCCATTGTAGATTTTGTGGAAAAATAAGGAGAAGGTCTGTGGATACGTCGAGAGGTGTATCCACTGCGTCTCAACATTCCGTATTCAACCTGACGAAAGTCTGATACTTGATACTTTGTGATATGAAAATGAACAATTAAAATAACCGGAACAACACTACTCCCCTCCCAGTGCCCCCCCCTCCCTGCCCCCCTGCCAGTGGATTTCAAACTACCCACTCTACAACAAGACAGAGTGCCTGTCTCCCCCTCCCTCCTATTTGAGAGGAACTTGGTCTGCAGCCTCGCCCTCCCCGCCCTATTTAAGGTTAATTTCACGGCATACTAGATAATGGGAATAGGTTCCGACCTCCTGTGGAGCTCCTGGTTTTGCAGTGTTATATAACAGGTTGTCCACCCCAGGCCTATCTGAGCCAAATCCCAAACGCCCGCAACAATACAATTGAGAATACCCCCCTCCGGCTATTTAAGCCGCTGTTTTACCTTGGAGTCTCTATACGTGATTACCAGCCCCTCTGGCTCCCCCTCTCAGTTGCGTGATGTAGAATCCGTCTCACTCCGGACAGGCTCGCTTCGTTGCTTGGCGTTATTGTCATGCCTGTTAGTACAGGGCCTTCCATTTCGGTCTTTATTCGATTTCTCCACTCGGCGCCAGCCTTCTAGCCATTCCCAGGCTTCCTCAAGAGAGGAAAAAAACGACGTCTTGCCCTCTGATTCAATGCGGAGTTTCGCCGGGAAGAGCATAGCGTACTTTATTTGCTTTTCGCGCAATGCTCGCTTGACTGCCAGAAAACTGCGCCGCTGAGCCTGGACTTTTGTGGTGAAGTCCGGAAAGAATGTAATCTGTCTGTCCTCCAATTTAAGCGGCGGGTTGGCCAGCGCAGTTCGAAGTATGATGTCACGATCTCTGAAATTGAAGACTCGTGCTATGATCAGCCGCGGAGGGGCTCCTGGCTTAGGCGTACCCCCGGGGACACGATGAGCGCATTCAATGGAGAAGTAGTTGGACAGTCGTTTAGGCTGTAGTTTTTTCTGGATCAGCTCCTCAACAAATAAATCTACTGTAGGTCCTTTTGCTTGCTCCGGAACTCCCAGGATTTGTATATTGTTCCTACGTGCCCTACCTTCATACTCATCGAACATCCCTTCCATTTTGGCCTGTCAGTCTTGTATTTGGCACACTTGTTGTTTTAGCAGGGCAGTGTCTGAGTTCAAAACTGTTGTGACATCTTCTATTTCCTTCACTCTGGAGTCCAGCTTCCTTAGGTCAGCTCGTATGAGGGAGACCTCAATATTCAGTGTCAATACGAGTCTCGAGGGAGGTCCGTACTCCCGTAATGGCCGCCATAATATCTTGAAGTGCCAGTTCTTGTTGCTGTGGCAGGTGTTGCTGATTACCCGAGAGCCCTTGAGATGCTGCGCCCTCATCCTTACCTGTCTTCGACCAGGCAAATTTGGCGAGTTTGCTCTGCGTTAGCGTTTTAGGGCATTTCCCACTTGACATTTTTCAAACTGCGGTATTCCAGCTATGTTTGAGCATCCAAGGACCAGCTCCAGTACTCGCCGCCACCTGCTCAGGGGATGTTACTAACCCCTGCCGGCCTGTCGAGTTTCCTGATCTACTGACCCTTCATCAATCTGGGAGAGGGCAATGGATAGAGTGCAAAACAGTTCAGGTGTGGGTACAGTGATCCTTGAGTTGGGCAAAGTGCATCTTTAGTAGCATACGGCTCTCCCTTACCTCCTCCTCCTCCTATTCTAAGGGCAGTATTGGATATTAGGCAGGAACATACTTGGGTCGTGCCTTGTTTGTGCTGCTCGATTTGCAAACAAAGCGTCCCCCAGCCCAAGCAGGTCCTAAATGTCTCTCGGCCGTTGCTGCGCACTCCAAGGCTCAGGGTCCCAGAATTATATTGAAGCGCTCCACTTGCTGTGCAGGCCTGCCGCTTCTGCCTCATGAAAAATTACTCCTCGACCCTGCCGGCCACCATGCCTCAGTATGGGTCCATTGCAATCACACGGAGGATACACATTAGGTAAAAAGACTATAGCAAGTTAAATTGACATGTGGCAAAAGATATTCTAGGTATAATACATAAACGTAACCACTTATTACAAACTATGAACATATCAATAATACACGGATATTATTGAAGAAATATATATTTTTGTTTATTTTACAAATCTCATTTTATCTTTTTTTGTTTTAATTCATATCAATTAGTATATGGTGACATTAACAAATATATGAAATACCACCTAAGTATACATAACGGCTGTCCCTTAATCTTTTGTAATGAGTTCCTCACGGGGTTCCTGCCGGATAGCGATAGTCCGTAATTCACCTCAGGAAACGCCAATATGGTATTTCACCCACATGACTATCAAGCTATAAGCCATCTCTCTCGAAGAGCCGCATTCTTCAGTTTTTAATGTCTGTCTATATCGATATGGACGTCCATCCGTGTGATTTCTGCCCAGATATATACTAATAGGGGTGCCCTACTACAATCTATAATTCTATTTGAACAAAATTATTGCAACCTACTACGGCACAGTATCGCTTTATAGCTGGGATCAGTCTTTTAAGTCCCCGACAGGACGCAACTTTCGAGATCTTTAAGAACTATTCACACTAATCTTTGTATACATCGTCTGGAAACCTGTAATCGCTTTTTATGCTGAGCAAGTGGCCATATACTAAACTTCAGTGCAATAGACGGGTGCAATAGACGGTCTCCTGATGAAGGCAGTAATGCCAAAACATGCGTAGCTTACATCTACCGCATTGCCTCCATCAACTTTACATCTAAAGTATAGCTAATGTTATTCAATTCTGAGTCTGGAAATGTGTTGCTAAATATGATGAATTATTTTATTTAAACTCTATTTTTGTACACTGATTTGTTAATGTCACTTTATACTAATTGATATGAATTAAAACAAAAAAAGATAAAATGAGATTATTAAAATAAACAAAAATATATATTTCTTCAATAATATCTGTGTATTATTGATCTGTTCATAGATTGTAATAAGTGGTTACGTTTATGTATTATACCTAGAATATTTTTTGTCACATGTCAATTTAACTTGCTATAGTCTTTTTACCTAATGTGGTTCTTTCCCTGCGTATAGCAAGTTCATTAGGTATGTAGGGGTCCCCTCCTTTCTAAAGAGAATCACATGGGGATATCCTGCTCCTTATCCTCTTTGGATCGAGCCACGTGTAGAAGCTACTAACCGCCTCTCACAGCCACATCTGGCCTTCCAGGGGATCAATGGGGAACTTGGAGTTCGGTGCGGTGTGCACCGCTGACGTGTGGTATTAGTAGGCTCCAACCATGACCATGGAGGATAGTGAAAACTTTAGGCCCGCTTGGCCCAGAAAGCCGGGGCCTCAATTTGTTTCTCAGCCAGCCTGCTAGTAAAACACCTCACTGGCTCTGGCAAGGGTCTATGGGGAAAAGGCACTCAGTGGGGCAGCACCCACCGCTGATATATGAGGAATCGTTGCGCCGATGTCTGCCTTTCAAGTCTTTTCCATGCCACGATCCACCAGGCCCACGAAGCGGGGCCTCAATTAGTACTGCGGACGGTCTGCTATCAGCCTGCCTGGCAGCTCAGATCAAACTTGCACAGGCATGCAGCGGAGTCTCCGAGGGACACTAACAACGTATTCCTCGGGTGACCCTTGTCTCTGGGGTCTGTTTCAGTTGCCGGTTGATCTTGACGTCCGCTATCCAGTGCGGGGCACTCTTCACCGCTCCCGATTCAGTCCATGGAGTGAGGGTGCATCGCCATCTTGGACTGGAGCTCCAGCCGCACCGGGAGTCTCCCGCTTATTCCCCACCTCTCCAGGCAGGTTTTCTCCCTAAATGAATGCTCTGATGTGCCAGCGCCGGGACCCCTTCGTCGCGGGGGAATTTAGTCGGAGATTGACCAGATTAATGTCAGGATGGATGGTGAGGGCTCCGGAGCTGCGTTAGCGTACGGCTATTCCCTTCGGCTGCTAGCCATGCCCCTCTGTGAGAAAGTCTTTAACTTGCTTTGAATGTTTAAGCAAAGGAAAGCTGAGGCCTGCCCTTTAGGTTTGGCCTATCCAGCTAACCTAATCCATAAATAATACTTATTATTGGAAATTCTGAGGCTACAGCCAAACGTTAGACTGCCTACACCAGCAGTCACAGCCAAACCTGAAACTATTTTTTATTTCCACCAGGACAGTGGAGGGAGGTGGTCAGCATCAACCTCTCTGAAAATTGTACACATAAGTACCAAAATACACTTGTCCGTAATGTGTGACAGACTTCATGCACAGATATAGTAAGGTGGCTTAGAACTAGTTGGTTCTAAGGATATTCTTCAGATTCTTCAGGCACTGTTTTTCTAGGCCATCAGAATGCTTACTTTTACTTTTGACTTCTGGCCTTTCACAAGATGTAAATTTGGTTCATAATGGCTGTCACACATTACTATTGTGCCTTCCACCACTTTGGCTCATCTTCTGTGTCAACTGGACACTGGACTGTGGTATTTTTCGTACAGAATATTATGACAGACTGTTTGATTTAACACAGATAAGATACGTCTTACATCTGGATTGACCCAGCTACAGTGTTCAAATCTCAAGAACATGCTTTTTCACCTGCACTGTCCCTGGTTCATCATTGTAACAAATGCCTTACCCTTATGATTGTAGGGTGGATTTTGGATACATCTTTTTTCCATATCAATTTTCTGGTATTAATGCCCCGCACCTATCTCTGCGAGGTTTTCTGCCTGCCAGGAAGGGGACCGAAGTTCGGGTCTTGCAACAAGCATTATCGTCCTATCCTACATCAGCAAAAAGGAAGGAATGGAACATGAAATCCACACAAACAAGCACAACAGCGGTGGCATTGAGCCACAGGCAAACAGTTTGCTTTGTCAGCAGAACAACTCATGAACTACAAGTGATAAATAAAGCCCAATTCTTCTGAAGATCTTTACACGCAGCAGAGTCTGAGAATTGGATATTTTGGCTTTAAAACTGCCTGAATACTCTTATCATTAATTTAATAGTAGTTTACAATTTGATGCATCCATGCTGGGTGATCATCATTGTACCACATAGCGTGAGGAGCCTGGAGCTTCTAGAACTTGTATAGGAATGTTCTTGGCCTCAGCTAATTATGTAGAGTTTGAAATTCAACAATCCAGATCAGTTGAGCACCCAAAATGAAGAGTCCCAAATCTGCATGTGTAGAAATTGAGTGAAGAATTCTAGATGCCTACGGCCTACCTTGCTGATCTGCTTGATATGGTCCTGGTAGCAATACAATATCCTGCAAATGTTGTGTTCTGCAACAGATACAGTAACTGTGCCAGATGGGGATTGTACAGGAACACTGACCTGTTGTCAACCAGCACTGTTTCGATCACTCAGTTTGAACTGAGCATGACTCTTTGTTTTTCTTGCCCGTGATGAGGCTATATCTTGAAGTCCTCAGAACTCTGCTATTATAACCACTTTGATGTGGTCTCTATTTGAGTACATGCATTCATGGCCATAGACACACCAGACAATAAATTATGATACAAGTAGGAAGGCTGCAGGCGGAGTCTTTCTCACTGCAACCTTTTTTCAGGATAAGGGAAAACTGCAGGAGACACCTTCCTTCTTACTTAAGGTGGTGTTGATTTCTTTTTTCCCCAGACGATAGCCCCTCTAGTTTTAATTTCACATCCCCATCTGTCAAAGACAGAGAATTGTCTTTCTCTACTGAATTGACTCAAGCGAGTGCTAAATTTGCATGTAAATATAACTCAGGATTTTCAGGCTGATGACCAATTCCTCATTGGATTTGCTGTTCTAGGGTCTGGCAGACAAGTATTCAACATCTATACTTAAAAGTGCGGTATTCTTGGAGACATTCTCAAAAGTGTTTCGCATAAGTATTTGGGACATAAAGAATCGATTTTAGACTTATTTGTTATTTGAGGTGGCGTTCAACTTAAATACACAGCCATCAATGTGAATTCCCAGAGTAAGGTCCATACCAGATTTTCGGGTAATTCACATAAGTTATTATGCCTACAAACATGGAAATCTAAGAAATGTATTTAGAGGCTTTCCTGAAAACCTTACATGGATCCAGTCTTCCAGATCCTGCGTTTCATACCCATTTTTAAGATGAATTTGCGCTGAAGGCCACTGTGAACTGGTTGGTATAAAATGAGACTTTGCATGCGACCTAAAGTTTGCGGTAAAAGATGATGGACTTACCTTTCTTTCCTTCTTCTGTTGTTTCTACAGGTTGAAAGCCATGCTTTAACTCTGAGTCCAAAAGAGCAGGTTGAATATAAGCAGATAGCAGAGTTAATGTGGAATCATCTGAAGTCAGTAAAATACAACGGGTGCTACTTTAATCGAAAAGAAGAGGAGACACGTAGGATCTGTACATCAGAGGGCTGGTTCTCATGTCAAGTAAGTTGCTGTGTCTTTCACTCTGCGTGATGAAAACCAAAAGAAATGTGGTTTTCCCTACCTGTTCAACCCACTCAAATGTCTGCTCATCATACAAAGATATTATTCACACCTGCTCAACCCAAAATCAGATCACACATTGAAGACATTCATTACGTCTTCATACACAGATTATTATTCCTGCCTCCTCAGCAAAGAAGGACATCGCGTATGTCTCCTTAGCAGGCAGATACGTAGATAACAGATAACTCTGTTTCACGGGATATGGTATTTGCTTTTTGGTACTTTCCATTCACAAATCATTGTTTAGTTGTGGTAGCCTTATTGGTTCTACTAAAATGTACCAGACAGCAACTTCCAGACTACAATAATTGTTAATGCACAGAAACAACCTAGGTTCCCTTTCAATACAAACATGCACCACTCCAGCATATCTAACAATTGTATATCATTCTTGACTGCTGTGCAGAGAGAAAAAAACACTCTGTGAAAGTCTGAAGATGCATATTTGCTTAAGTGCTCAAAAATAACAATGAGTGTTGCAAATGCCATGGGAGCCCAAGATAACCAGGTTGTCTGGGTCAGAGGCATGCATATCCCGATTCCCGAATTAGTCTTCTCGTTTTCCATTTATAAATCCAATACGCCCTGCCCATAAACATCCCAATATCTCATCTGTGATAGGTCTATGTTTTTCGATATTTCTTTTCAGACTATTTGAGCCCAGAAAATGATTGGCTCCAATTGTAAATTGTATAAAGAGTGAGAAGTTAACCTATCCCAGCCCATTCAAAATAGCCCAAGTATTCTGTAGCTTTTACTCATTATAATGACTGAGGGGTGTGTCTGCTTTCCTCCTTACACCACACCCGCCTCTGGGTCTTTTTTTATTTTATTTTTGTAAAGAAAGAGTCATTGGAAATAGACCCAGTGTGCGTATTAAAGCTCAAGGCTGGGCCCATCTTCCAATTTTATTCCTCCTCTTTTCTCAGCATTAATCTTTTAATTTAACAGACTACGCTAGCATCTAAATGCATTGCCTTCTTTAAAATCCATGGATCAGGTACAGCCCCATTTCCTCCATAATTATTGAAATGTGTGTTGGAATGGTGTTGTTAGTCTCACTGTCATGGATGTCATTTGCGGGTGGTCAGGGGTCGCAGCTGTGACCCCTTGGCTAGCACTTTGTGACCCCTAGCATTAGCTTTGTGACCCTGCCTCAGAGGTGTCAAAATCTGTGCCTAGGACATAGGGGCAACTTGCCCTTATGCCGATTTTTTTTTTTTTTAAATTGTTTTTATTACAGAATAGTGAATAAACATGCAAGACTACCAATACTCCTTTGCACAGGAAGGGACATATTTCACTCCCCCTGCCCCAAACAGTCTTCAGAAGAAGAAGCCAAGGAAGAAGAGTTTGTTTGAGGCATACGAGCTGCAGATTACACACTTGTGCATAGATCGCCATCTGGTGTTGTGCCCGGATGTTTGCAGTTTGTTTTTCCTCTTGGAAAGTCTTTGGAAGTCACGAGTTCGGTGACTCCTCCCTTGGATCGTAGTGCACATGGGCTTCGGCTCTATTCTCAGATTGTTTTCCCACTATCGGGCTCAGATGTAATCTTCGCGCTCCGGTTCCGAACAGCTTCCAGTTCGACGATCGACGGGCAATCCTCACCCCAATTCGCGGTATTGTTTTCGATCGTGATCTCCCCACTCGACGCGCCTCTCATCGGCAAGACCTTCGGTTCCAGTCGTCGACGGCGGCCTTCGGGCCTACCCAAGCTCCGGTCCTGGCTAATGGAAAGGACTCCATTTAAAAAGTGTCCTCGATGTGGGTCCAAATTCCCCCACACCAATCTCCACGAGGTGTGCAACCTCTGCCTCTCCCCTGAACACGAGGCTCGAGACCGTCCGGTGTGCAAATCCTTCCGGTCCAAGAAAACGATTCGGGACCGAAGAGCCAGAAGAACCATGGCACACTCTTCGACGGCGATCCCGGACGACATCTTCGGGGAAGGCGTCGACGCTCCAGAAGAACACCACACCGACGAGGGACTCGTCAGCGCCTCCGAAGCCGACGATTCAGATGTGGAGAACATCACTCCGGCACAGAGGGTCGTGAGTACTACTCTACCCCCCCCCCCCCCCCCCCCCCCACACACCCTCGGCGGCACCGAAAAAGGCTTCGGTCACGACTTTCGCGCCTAAGCAAGACCAAAGGTACTTCTTCCCACACCGCACCTTCGGGACCGGTAAAGAAGCCAATTAAGCCTTCAGGCAGATCGGGCTCGAGCCAGCCCACCGTCGGAGCCGATAAACACTCTTTGGCACCGAAAAAGAAACCGGCCTCCATCTCGACCCCGAGCCCCACACCGAAACACTCTGGGTCGAGACCCAGCTCCTCGGCACCGACCCCATCTTCGATACCGACAAAAGCCCCCAAGACCACCGGCACCGACATTTCGAAGCCGAAATCCATCTCGGCGCCTACTAAACAATCGGAGCTTTCCAAGCATGGTTCCAAACAATGAACCAGCACCGACCAGCCTAAAAAATCAACCGCCCGACGTCTTCGGCGCCGACGGACCAACCAACCTCTCCAGAACTATTTACACCGGATCCCTTACAAAAAACATTAACTAAGGATCCCAAAACTGGACATTTAATGCTCTCTATCAAAAAGAGACAGTTAGACAAACCCGCTCCGCCTCCACCTCCAAAAAGGAAGGACTCTGCTACCTCCCCTTTCAGACTACCTTCCCCACCCCCACCACCTCCTCCACCTTCCCCTCCTCCAACTACTCCACCTTCGCCACCCCCACCTCATCATTCCCCCACCCCATCCCCGGATGATGATGATCAAGGGGATCCATACGACGACATAGGGGATGTACCCCAAGATATACCTACAGGGGACCCCACTCCCACAGGATCACCAGACCCATGGGACGATTATAATATCCCTGATGTCCCTAAAGTCCCATAAGACGATCTTTACCCTTCCAGAAGACTCCTTGGGGTTCAACCATTTATTGCAAAGGGCGGCACACTACCACGGGGTAGATTTACATACCGACCTAGTGGAGGAGGATTTCCTCCTAGATACATTTGACACCACACATGGGACCACCTCCATATTGCCTATGCTAAAACGTGTTATAAAACCTGCGCCGGAGGTCTTTAAGGACCCAGTCAGGGCCGGGGTCATTAACCCGCGCATTGAGAAAAAATATAAAGCCGCACCAACAGATCCCTCCTACATCAGAGGGCCAGCGCCACTAGATTCCTTGGTGGTATCCACAGCACGGAAAAGTGCCAACTCCCAGGCGACAGGTGACAAAGAGTCTAAACTCTTGGACGCATCAGGCAAGCGTACTGCATCTCAAGCGGCCAATATATGGCGTATCGCCAATACACAAGCACTACTAGCGAGGTATGACAGGGCCCATTATGACGAGCTAAAAGCCATAATGCACCATCTCCCTGATAAATACAAAGCTAGGGCCAATGAGCTAATTCAGGAGGGCAAAACAATTACCAATACCTCCATACGTTGTGCCTTAGATGCAGCAGACACAGCCTCTAGGGCTATCAATACTAGTGTCCTCCTCCGTCGCCATGCCTAGCTAAGGATATCAGGTTTTAAACCGGAGGTACAAGCCTCCATCCTCAACCATCCCTTTGACCAGGAACATCTGTTTGGCCCCAAAGTGGAAGACGCCCTAGAGAAAATGAAAAAGGACACTGACACTGCAAAATCCATGGGAGCCTTACAATCTCACCCTCCCAGACGCTCCTTTCGCCGCTCTTCCTTTCGGAGCACATCCAGAGGCTATTCCTCAGACACCGCTTCCACTTCATACAAATCCCCTACTCAGTCCACCTTTACAAGGGGTTACCAAAGAGGCAGCTACAGGGGCAACAATTACAAAGGCAGAGGCAAAACAAACACCGCCCGTTCTGCCACCGCGCCTACCCAATGACTTCCCTCCACTTCCCCCAGACCATCACACTCCGGTCGGGGGCAGACTCTAACATTTCCTTCCGGTCTGGACTACCATCACCTCAGACAAATGGGTAACACAAATAATTCGGTCAGGCTACTGCCTAGAACTAACATCTACCCCCCCAAACATTCCACCCAGACAACGCCCGATGTCACCAGAACATCTGCGGCTACTCAAGCAGGAGGTAATCTCCCTCCTAGACAAAGAGGCAATAGAACACGTTCCTGCCAACCAACAAAATATAGGGGTCTACTCCCTTCGGCCCCTAAACAAATACATACACTCAGACCACTTTCATATGGTGACGTTTCAGCAGGTACTTCCGCTACTTTCCCAAAACGACTTCCTCACCACTTTGGACCTAAAAGACGCTTACTTCCACATTCCAGTGCACAATGCTCACAGGAAGTACCTCAGATTTGTAGTGGACGGCCAACACTACCAATTCAAAGTGCTCCCGTTCGGAGTCACAACCGCACCACGAGTATTCACCAAGTGCCTAGCAGTGGTGGCAGCATATCTGCAAAGACAACACATTCATGTCTTCCCTTACCTAGACGACTGGTTGATAAAAGCCAGTTTATACAATCTGTGTGTACAACACACACACACACCACTATCCAGCTACTTCATCAGCTGGGCTTCTCGGTAAACCACGAAAAGTCCCATCTCCAACCATCCCACATAAAACAATACCTAGGTGCCACTATAGACACCTCAAAAGCGCTCGCCTACCCCAATCCTGCCAGGATTGCAAGCATTCAGGCTCTACGCGCAAAATTCATAGCACAACAATCCCTTCCAGCTCGGGTGTTCATGCAACTAATAGGGATGATGGCCTCTTGCATCTTCATAGTACCTCTCGCAAGACTCCAGATGCGTCCTCTCCAAGAGTGCTTAGCGCACCAATGGAACCAGGCCCAGGGTCAATTAACAGATCTGGTGTTGGTAGACGGTCGTACCCATCGCTCTCTGCAGTGGTGGACCACCAGAAACCTTTCCAAAGGTCGACCGTTCCTGGACCCGGTTCCCCAGATAGTACTAACAACAGACGCATCACTCTCCGGCTGGGGAGCTCATCTATTACATCTCACCATGCAATGCAAATGGACACCTCAACAGAAGCTACTCCATATCAACCATCTGGAGTTACTAGCAATCTTCCTAGCCCTAAAATCCTTTCAGACACAAATTTCGGGCAAAGCAGTCCTAATCCGCACAGACAACATGACAGCCATGTATTATATTCAAAAACAAGGTGGCACACACTCTCCACAGCTCTCTCAATTAGCACAGAGCATTTGGAGATGGGCCGTACCCCAGAAAATCTTTCTCCTAGCCCAACATGTCCCAGGAGTACAAAACACTATAGCAGATCTACTCAGCAGACAAACACAACAACTCTATGAGTGGGAACTTCACCCGCAAGTTCTTCACCCATACTTTCAAATGTGGGGGCATCCTCAGATAGACCTCTTCGCCACCCATGAAAACAAAAAATGCCCAAGCTTCGCCGCCAGATACCCACACCCATTGTCCAAAAGCAATGCGATATGGATGAACTGGTCAGGCAGATTTGCGTGCGCTTTTCCGCCTCTCCCACTCATTCCACTAGTAGTGCGCAAACTACAACAGCACTCCCTCATACTAATATTAGTAGCGCCAACTTGGGCCAGACAACCGTGGTACACCACACTGCTGGAACTATCGGTAGTACCGCATCAAAAATTACGCCTCTCTCCACACCTCTTAACCCAGAACCATGGAGAGACCAGACCCAGCTCAGCTCAACCTTGCGATCTGGCTCCTGAAATCCTAGAATTCGGGTACCTAAATCTTCCCCCTGACTGTATGAACGTCATCAAAGAAGCTAGGCGCCCTACCACTAGAGCGTGCTACGCCGCCAAGTGGAAACGTTTTGTTACCTATTGTCATAACAACACCATCAATCCCCTAGATGTGTCCATTCAACGCATCATAGGCTACTTACTCCACCTACAAAGGTGCAATCTAGCCTATACGTCCATTCGACTACACCTCGCAGCCATAGCAGCTTACCTACAAAACATGCAACATCTCTCACTCTTTAGAGCACCTGCCATTAAAGCCTTCATGGAAGGCCTTAAAAGAATAATTCCCCCCAGAGTGCCACCCTCACCTGTGTGGAACCTAAATATCGTTCTCACCAGACTAATGGGACCTCCTTTTGAACCCCTACACAAATGTGAACTTCAATTCTTAATATGGAAAACCGCTTTTCTTGTAGCCATCACTTCCCTCAGAAGGGTCAGTGAGATACAAGCATTTACTATTCAAGAACCTTTTATACAAATGCACCATAATAAGGTGGTTCTCCATACCAACCCAAAATTCCTCCCCAAAGTCATTTCTCCTTTTCACCTAAACCAATCTGTAGAACTACCAGTATTCTTCTCGCAACCACAAACTGTTGCAGAAAGAGCTCTTCACACACTAGATGTCAAATGAGCCTTACTCTACTACATCGAGAGAACACAAACTTTCCGTAAGACCAAACAACTGTCTCTTTCTCTCCACCACACAAGGGCAACCCCATCTCCAAGTCGGGGATAGCTAGGTGGATTGTCAAATGCATTCAGATTTGCTACCATAAAGCAAAACGAACGCTATCCGTTCCCCCTAAAGCCCATTCTACACGTAAAATAGGGGCTTCAATGGCTTTTCTAGGAAACATCCCATTAGATGATATCTGCAAAGCAGCTACATGGTCAACACCGCACACTTTCACCAAACACTATTGTGTAGATGTGCAAACTAAGCAACAGAACATTATTTCAAACCACTGCAACAGATACGGGTAGTCGCCGCTAACGGTGGGTACTGCTATATAATCTATGCACAAGTGTGTAATCTGCAGCTCATATGCCTCGAACAGAATATGAACAGAATATGCTACTTACCAGTATGCATCTGTTCTTGGCATGTAGAGCTGCAGATCTACACACGCCCACCCGCCTCCCCGGCTACCTGTGTCTGTTCCAGTTTATCTTATTTAGATAACACACACGGGCATCTTCACTGTTATTACTACGCTCCATCTTTCCCTGCTGGCAAAAAACAATCTGAGGATGGAGCCGAAGCCCATGCGCAATACGATCCAAGGGAGGAGTCACCGAACTCGTGACTTCCAAAGACTTTCCAAGAGGAAAAACAAACTGAAAACCTCCGGGCCCAACACCAGATGGCGATCTGTGCACAAGTGTGTAGATCTGCAGCTCTACATGCCAAGAACAGATGCATACTGGTAGGTAGCATATTCCTTTCCTTAACTCATCCGCACAGGAAGTGACATCACTGGGTTCCCGCTGATGGCACCCTGCACTCCTCCGCCTTTTCAGGACATACTTGATGCTGGCTGCAGGGTAGACGTACAGTGCTCCAAAGGCAAGCCTATCTGCGCCCATCCAAGCCTGTACCACGCCCTGTGGCTGGGTCTCTTCCTCCCCAGCACTACCCTGCCATGCTCCTCTGTGCTCCCAACCCCAGTCGCTACTTACCGCACTGCTACTACGCCACACAACATGGAAGGAACATTTGCATGTGCCTCCTGCAAGATCTCATACCCTAAACCCAGAACTTCTGCACCAACAGCACCCAGCACCCCACTTGTTACCCAAACCATCCACCTGCTCACACTCATACAGATCAAATACTACCCACACAGTATGCCACATTCGAATGCGGGCTTCTCAACACCCACTCGTTCTTCAAACATGCCATGGACGTATAGGACCTATTTCACAACCGTGCTCTGAACCTGCTCTTTCTCACGGAAATATGGCTAAACAGAATGTCTGCACTGGATATCACCACAGCCATCCATACTGGTTACAGGGTCACCAGGCTAGACTGTTAGTACAAGCCCGGAGACTGAGTCGTTATTGTATTCAAAGATATCATCAGCTGAACCCTGCACCGTCTACACTGGTACATCCCCCAACTACATGGAACACCTCACGTTCAAGATGCGTATCACAGCCAGCTTCAGCCTACGCGGAATACTTGTACACAGACCACCAGGACCCTGCACCAATTTTGCCAGATTTTGTGTCCACCCCTCCACCCCTCCCCCATCATCAACACTTGCACTTTGATCCTCTCTGGAGACATTAACTTTCACCTAGACTACTGCACTGACCTTAGCTCTTCGGTCAACATTGAAAACCTTGAAAACCTTGGTTTCAGCCAGCACATTACGGAACCCACACACACAGCCCTTATTGGCCACAATTTGCTTCTCAATTAGCAGCCGAACACTGACATTATCCTTCTGTTCTTAGCTGTTTCTACATTCTTAGGTCCTGAAGAGACCCTACATTGTACAAAGGGTCGAAATGTCGTCGACAAAGAAACTAATGCGAACGGCTAAACCAGCACATATCATTGTATGTAGTCACGGTTTACTCTGTGTATGTTTTATAAATGGTCGACTTTAAAATGTGGAAACCATTCACAATTGTCACAAATATGTCACCCCATGTTTTAGGTTCCAGTTACACTGGTGACACCTTGCACGATTGTTTATATTTACTTTGTATATATATTTGAGAAATATATAAAAAATAACTTTGATTAAGCAAAACAAAGGTGTATCTGGTCATATCTCCTTTTTGCATTACACTAACCCGTTCCATTACGATTGCGCATATTATTACCAGTATAGATTTATGTACTATTCCACAGGAACTGCTGTTTCTGATAAATAATTTGACAAACCTTGTTCTATGTGAGTAGGGTCCCCTTGTTCCTTTTCTCGTCTCCCAGTCTACAAGAAGCAACTATGATCTGGAAGGATCACGCCCTCGTCAGTTTTGACATACCCACCATGCACCAACACCGACATACCACCACTTGAAGCACCTACCATAGCTGCAAAAGCATCTCAGAAGAGGAGTGGGCTTCCGCCCTCTCTGTGCACTTGCACAAGAACATCAGCAACTTGCTGAAAGCCATCAAGAACCTCAACAGTTGGATCACAGCATGCTCCAAGATCATAACTCCCATCAAGCGTAATCGAAGGGCGAGGGCCTGATTACAGGCCATCTGCTATACAGAGAAACACAGGCTGGCGAAATGACACTTCAAGTCACTGGAATGCAAACCGAGAACATTTCAAGAAACCTGTTGAAGACATCTTCAAATTCATACCTAAGAAACTACCACCAGTATTTAAAGAATACAGAGCACTCAGCTCTTGCAGATTGCATCAACACCAGGACTAACGGCAGCAAGAACATTTTTGCCATCATCAAAGAATTCACCACACCTCCTGCCGCCTCTCCCTCATAAGACCTTTGCATTTAGCTCTCGGAATTCTTCTGTAACAAAATTACCTCTATATACATCCATTTCAAACCTTAACCGGACCCCGTCTCAACTCAACTTCCCATCACCGCCAAAGAACGAGCCCTGACCTCATGGCCCACGGTCACCACTGTCAAAATTACTGCTACCAGGAAGACCATGCCTTTTAACTTGTTTCAACATAATATGCTGCTAATACCTTGCACATTACTAGGGCCTTAGTTTTGGACCACTCACTAGAGGCAAATAAGAGCACTTTTGGCCCTTGGAAGTCAGACCATATTATCTCCAAGACAAGCACTCCACAGTAATATGCTGTTAAAAAAATGCACTTCAAACATATTGCACTTTATCTAGGCATTAGCATTGGAATACACAACTGAAGCGAATAGAGCAATCCTGCCCATGGGAGGTCAGATACTATTATCTTCAAGGCAGGCCTTTTAAATCTGTTATGCTGTTAAAACACTGCACTTTAAACATTTGCATTTTATTTAAGCCTTGGCATTGGAATTCACAGCAGAGGCAAAGCTAGCATTTTAAGGTACTGGATGCAGAGAGTTTTGAACTGCCTTCTGAAGTATGGCTTTTTAGTACTCACCTCTTAGCAATCAAACTTTTATTGCACCTGCTGAAGGACCTGGAGCTCTATTATAAGGAGTTTAATTAATTGTTCAGTAAAGTCTTATCTTTCTATTTATCTCTGAAATCTAACTATCTTACGCCCCTATACTCATCTGCAGAGCGCCTCTAGGTTCATCATCGGCCTCACAGTCTTCAACTCATTCATGATAACTCTGGCCAACATCGTCCTCGCACAGGACATCAACATCCTCTCCTACGCCGCTGACCTGCAAATCATACTCTCCCTATCGGACAAGACCCCAACACAAAAAGCAAGTTCACTATCTGCATGATAAACAGCAACAAAACAGAAGTAGTGATCTTCTGCAAGAACACCTCACCATGGAACTCCAGCTTGTGGCCTACCACACCCAGCACCCAGGCTAGGAACCTCGGAATAATCATAAACAGCAACTGCATCTTGTTTCTGCACTCTGAAGATGCTGAGGGAGATCTTCTAAAGCTCCCAAGCAGCACTAGAAAAACTGTCACTCATGCCATAGTCACCAGCAGGTTGGACTACGGGAACACCGTCTACGCTGGGATCATTAAGCACCTCACCAGGTGCTCTCACACATCTAACTCCCCATAATCTATGATTTAAGGGACACCCCTGACTCAAGAACCTCAGTTCTGAACAACCTGCATCAAAGAGAACAGAAGAAAAGACCCGTGTCTAGGACCATAGGACCTGCACAAAGCAAAAGAGGGCTACCCTGCACCTGTGACAACGCTCTTAGAACTGCCTGACCGAGACTTGTCCTAGGCTATCTCTCCGTTTCCCTAGACGGAGGGACCCCTGTGGAATCCTGAAGCACCCCCTGTGGAAGCCTGAAGCACCCTTGGTCTCCCCTGGATTAGTGACACTAGTCCCCCCAAACTGCTGGTAAAGAAATGTTCTGGGTCCAAAGAATTGTTGGCCATCGGGCTCTCCGAGGGATCGCCCAAATCCAGATGGTTTTGTGCGTTGTGGGAACTGTAGTCATACCTTTCACAAAGTTACAGGCAGCTACCACATTCCCCGGGACCACCGGATGTCGAAGTTACTTGCTGTCCCACTTATCGCTGCCAAGGCTTGTTGTTTCGAGTCTGGCAACCGACCCCTGTATTCGATGCTGTACCTAAAGGGAACCCCATCTGATGTTCATCCAACATCAGCAGCTGTCCCGTTGCTGTGTTTTTGCATTTTTTACCCCCGCAGCACCATTTCAGCTGTAAAAGCAGCTCTTCCACAGCTCCCATTCAGCACCAGGAACAGCCAGGACAACTCTGGATCAGGGCTACATGGACCAAGTAAAATTGACCTGACTATTTTGCCTTTGTCATGGGACCCGCATTGCCTTTACCCTGCAAGAGTACAACGCAGCTCGGCCTGCAAGTGACCGATTGTCACTAGTGGTTTTTACCATGACCACAATATTACTTTTTCCCTGTATTACTTTGCACTGATTTTATATTGCTTCAAAAATCTATGACTCCAGTTAAATGTATGCCATTCCATTCAGTTTGGTGTCCAAACTAAGATAGCAAATGCACTCTATTTTTATAAATTAGTGTTGGGTTTTCCTAGAGTAATGTCAATTACTTATCAGCCGTGTTGGTACTCTGAAATGCATGTTCCTCTAGTAAAGCCTGACTGCTCTTTACCACACTACCAGGACTGAGCTAAGGATATATTAGTGTGATTACAAGGACTATCTCTGGAGTATCATTATAGTATTACATGGAGAGGTCTAAAAACTACACCACATGATACTCCACTTTCCTGCAAGTATGTGTGACTGAGAAGGAGATAAGAATGAATGTGAGGGAGTGTTAAAGATTGTGAGTGAGAGTTGGATAGAATGAGTTTGAATAAGAGCAAGTAAAAGTGAGTGAGTGAAAAAGGTATGAGGGGGTGGGGGTAAAAGTGAATGTGATTGAATATGAGAGAGAGTGAGTATTCATGAATAATTGAGAATAGGTGAGAAAGGGTGGGAGTACAAGTGAGTGTAAGTGAGTGAGAAAGTATGGGTGAGTAAGAATGAGTGAAAGTGAATGAGAATGAGTGAATACAGTAATGCAGGAAATTGGGTTACTAGTTAAGGGGTGGTGAACCCCTAATTAAGCAGCAATCACAATAATGGTCAGGGTAAAGTCACAAGAAAACACCAAAGTAACATTTGCTAAACTCTCCGGTAGCTTGGCACAAAAGCAAACTGGCTTAACTTAGAGGCAATATGTAAAGTATTTATGCAGCACTTCAAAACCTAATACAGTAAAAACACACCATAAGAAAAATGAATCGCCAATTTAGAAAATGAGAGTTAAATGTAATAAATTATTTCAGACCAAAACAGCAAAAGTCCAATTAGTTAAACCAGATATGCAATTTTAAAGATTTAATGTAAGTATGGTGCGTAAAAGCACAACATTGACTTGCGGTTATCTCGTCATGTGATATCAGTAAAAAAATCACAAGTTGAGGCCAACCATGAAGGAGCACAGCTAGGGTACTTGGACCAGGTAGGCCCTGCTGAAAAAGTTACCTTCTAAACTCCAGCGTGAAGAGTTCCATTCTCGATGGAGGAGGAGACAAGGAGAGCGTTGTGGATGGTCACTGCTGTAATACACAGAGCAGGCTTCACGTCATGGATGGTCGTTGCTGTAGCTCGAAAATCCTGTCGGGCATCACAAACCGTCTTTGCTGGTGATTTGCATCAGTGGTCACTGTTGGCTGTCGATGCTCTAACACGAAGTGCAGAACTCGTGTTGAGGAGATTCAGGTTAACCAGAGCTTTGCGTTAGCGGTCGATGCCGGTGGCAAAATCTTGCCGCGAACAACCCAGTTCATGGTCACAAAGAGCCCAAATTTCTTGTAGGGAGTCAGGAACTCACTCAAGCAGAAGGCAGCACAGCTCAGGCAGGTCCAGTTGCAAGTCAGCTGGGCAGATACGGGGAGGCCTCTGGTGCTATGCATGTCCCTGTAGCTTAGAAAAGGAGGCCAGTCCGCTGACACTCAGAGTCACTACAGCCTGGGATGTAGGGTGCAGGTCTAGTCTTCTTTCTCAGCAAGCAGGGCAGCAGAGTCGCAGGGTAGCTGAGTAGCAGTCTTCTTGCAGCAGAGCCACACAGCAGTCCTTCTTCTGTAGTACCCACAGGTCCACAGGGGTACTGAAAAGTTGGGTCTGAGGGTCCAGTATTCTACCTGGTGCCTTCATTGAAGTAAGAGAAGGTTCTGGAGGTTTTCACCCCTAGAGGTGTTTGGAATATCCTGCCTCCCTACCCAGGACACAGCTTGTCTGGGGTCACAAAAGACTATTGTCAAACTCTTTGTGAGTGTGATCAGGCAGAGCCTCTGTGATGTGCAATTGTGGTAGGCAACAACTCCTCCCCCTCACCAAGTCAGCCATGGCCCATCCTGCCAACACCTATTCCCTCTTTGCCTCACTGTCTTGGAGAAATACACAAAACCCAACTACCATTTACACCTAGTCATGTGACCTAGAAAATAAGGCTGCAGGCAACCAAAACAATATACTGCCACTAGCATATTGGAAGGTAAAATACTGCTGCTAGTATACAAGAGGTAATTCATGCCATATGGGGCCCCCATTGAAAAATGCTGGTGCTGGCACCATTGAGGAAATTCTTGGCGTGAGGCCACCCTTGGCAAAATGTTGGTAGCACATTGAAGATCATTCTTGTCATAAGGAAGGTCAACTTTGGCATATGGGACGGGACAGTCATGACAAAGTGGTGGCCATGACTTACTCGAAGTAATTTTTTACTTGAGGGTCACTCGTGGTATAAGCATGGCTTTAACAGCAAAATTCTAGCATGGGCAAATGTTATGTAATTATAGGCATAAAGGACACCCATATTGTATGGTCACCAATGACAACATGCTTGCCCTGCTACAATGAAGGTAATTTCTCACATATGAAGGTATCCATAGCACATTTTAGTAAAACAAAATGGGATCGTCTGCTGAAGAGAGTTGGGTTTCATTGCACTTGATGAAAGGATTTGAATGTTGAGTGTCCTTTCTGAGCCTATGGAGTTTTAGCAAATCCATGTGAAAATTGTGCTTTAAAATGCACTATTTTACCCCATTTTGGCACAATGTTCTCTGCAGTTTAAGAGGTCTTCACTTAGCTTGTTTGCTGCAATTCAGGACAAATATTACTCACCTCCACTTTGAAAGATGATGTCAGCATCCCAATAATGGTGGCATCTAAAATAGAACTTTATCTATGTTGTTGCATTAATCATGTGTTATGAAACTTAGTGTCAATTATTGAGACGCCATTTGTGTTAAGGTAATGTGGCACGGCTTCCTGGGAAGATTCAGGGATCATAGGTCATAGAATGTCACTTCCTGTCAGGTCACTAATGTCAAAAGCTGTGTGATGTTACTTCTGCTACCCCTGGCATTTTGTGAATCAATGTCCATTGGGCTGACACAATACCTGCTAGCCTCTTCTTACGCTGACAGAAAAAATAGGCATGACTCATACCAATAAGCAGGCATTTAAGAGAGAGTGTAATGGAACAGTATGTATTAAATACAACTCTAGGCATTTGTTACAGTTTGAGATTTATTTTTTCTATGTAAATTATTGAATGTTTTAAATAATGTGTGGCGCACCAACAACACTGCACTACATGCATATTGTGTTAATTTTGCTTCATTTGTTATTTAAAAGAACAAGTGGAACGTGAATCTACATTCTCTGGTAATATTGAATGTTGATACTCCCTCAATTAGAGCAAGATTAATCTTCCTAATCGTTTGCCACCTTATTTCACTTGTACAGTGCCTGGTATCTAGTTAGTGTTGACTCACAGGTGCATTTTACATTCTACATGTGTTGTGGACCTTACAGCAGAAAATTCATAGTTTTAATCTCTCATACCCTCATCCCATAAATCAAATTACATGGATACCAGATGCAGTATATTACTTTTTCAGAGTTACAGTTCTATCAAAGTGATCTTGTTCCCAAAGTGATGACATGTTGTTGTGTTAATTGTAAGGGTCTGATTGGAGAAGCATGTCCAGCGGCACCAAGGTGGCGGACGTCTTCTCAGTACTCCCTCTGGGTGCCTGAGAATCCTGCATCATCCGGTGGTAAAACTCAGGACGCAGCATGGGGACGCTCCCTCCAGGAGGGAGGAGCCCCTGGTAATCCATGTGGGATTTTTGACGCCCGTATCGCCTGGACAGAATCCGTGCGTGGTCGGGCTGCCCAAGGATGTCGCATGGTGTGCGGCCCTCGCACTCTCCCCTGTGCAATAGCGCTCATTGACCAGAGCACTGATTTAGCTGCGGAAAGATCCCCTGGTATTCTACAGCTCTGGACCCCTGATCTCAACAGACACCTCCCAGCATATCTGAGACAGCGATGGTGACGTCCTCCTCGGCATATGCAGTAGGCCCAGATGACCATAGGTGAGAAGGGCGGGAGCTGATAATAGGCGCCCATGTCAGCTGGAGATCGCATGGGCACTGTGGCACCTCCTGTGATAGATGGAGCACTTTGCATCATCCACAGCTTTGAGCCCCATGAGCAGGGAGCCCCTATCGATTGGGCCCACGGGACGCTGGTGACCCATATTCTTCACTGCAGCGGCTTCGGGAACTAGTACATGGTGCATGTTATTGCTAGTGGCTTGAGGCCTCAGCGCCCTCACACCTCATAGGCCTCGTCCTCACTTTGGACTCTGTATTAGGGGTGCAATCCACAGCCCCTGAGCCGCACTGAGTGTGGTGGGGTACCCGTACCCTTCCCAGACCCCCTTCACAACTTGTGACTTTATTGACGCTCCCGCTACTGTGATGTCCACGGGCTACACTCACTGGAGTCTCATTGCACTATATAAAAGGTCCCTGCCGTTTGCATGGTGCGGACAGTTTTGGGTGCATATCGACCAGAGTGAGAGTCCACAACCCGAGGACTTATCTGCCTGCTGAATACTGTGCATTGTTCTTCCCACAACTCCTCAAAAAATTGCAATGGGCAGCACCAAATCCACTAGACTGTCGTCTCAGTAGGGCCATTTGCTATCTCAACATAGCCACACTGATGGCTCCTCCACCCATACACTTGAGGTATGCATCCCACTCATGATTTTACCTCCCCCACCTGACAAATTGTATGCAATATTTTAGGAAATATGTGACTTCAGATGTGCCATCACGCACCACATTGATACGCTGTTACCTGATCTCAGCCTCCTACATGATGACCATCGTAAACCTTCTGACAAGATCAAAGCAGCTGAAACCACATTATCAATGTTAGCCCCTCAACAGGCATCATACTCAACCACAATTGCTGATCTGCAGGAGCAACTTACAGTTTTGCAAAATAGAGTGGAGGATGGCCGCGCATGCCGCAATATTGTGTGCATCGTGGGGATGCCGAAGGGCATTGAGGAATCCAACCCTACGTTGTTTATTGAACAATGGCTCCAGAAGACGGTTGCTCCTGAGGGTTCTCAGCCCGGTTTACCATGGAACGTGCACATGTGATGCCAACCCGCCACCCTCCACCTTGAACACCACAGCGCCCCTTGGTTGGGCATATCCTTCACTTCAGTGACAAGATCTCCTACTACAAAAGGCCAGGGAGATGGCGCCCATTATTGTGGATAACTTAACAGTATCGCTTTTTCCAGATACCACATTGGAGGTGCAGCGATTCCGTCCATTCTTTCTGGAGGCCAAATGACAGCTGTGCTCAGAGGGGCTCTCTTATGCATTAATGTTCCCAGCGCGCTTGAGGGTAATCCACGACTAGCGCTCACTGTTCTTTGACTTGCCAGATGCTGTGTGGGACTGGCTGGAACAGCACTATCCTAACGCACATCGCCCTACTCCATTGGAGCGATCACCCAGAGGGACATCAATACCTTCTCATCGGTGAGATGCAGACCCACCTGGTGAGCGGCTTCCATGGCTGCCCCTTCCCCTCAACAACCATGGACGGTAGGCAGGCTGTACTGGCAACTATGTCTGCTATTGGATTGCATCGCCAACAACCCTCTGCTAGCTCCACAGCATGTGCGGACTTTGACTTTGACTCTAATACGAGCACAGCTCTTTTCCCCCTCTATGGCGCCACAGACTGCAAATAATTGTGATTTACTCCATGCAAGTATTTTGAACAACCTGGTGTCTCTGCTGCCTCGTCTAATGGTTGGTTCAGATAAGTCTCTCTCTGTGCCCTCCCTTCTTCTTCCCTCCTATTTTTCTCCCATTTCTTCCCCCCTTCCCCATTCCACCCCCTTCCCCATTCCACCCCCCTCCCCATTTCTCCCCCCCCCCTCCCCATTTCTCCCCCCCCTTCCTAGATACAGAAGAGTCCTAGTTTGGGTGAGGTTGTTTTGCCTGGAATCCTTCCCCCGGGGACTGTCTTTGCTGTTTCACGGTTCTATGATTGTCACATAGGCGGCTCGTGCATCACAAAAGTTCCCTGTTACCACCTGCGCATAATGTATACTGCTGATTTCCCCACAGCTATTATTGTCTGGGTTTCCCGAGGCTCCTGTGCAGGGTACTTGCACTTACAGGGCCTTGTACTCGCTTGTTCTGACTTGTTCTATTGTTGGCCTCCCCCTAAAGTGATTGCACAATGTATCATTTTGTTGTGATGGGTTTGTTGTTAGTTTTAGATTGCTCAAATGATCGTTTTTGGGTGAACCTGGAATTGGGGAAATGTTGTTTTCTATTTTACCACCATGTGTGTTCCTATGTCTACCATGTAGCCAAGCAAAAGATGAGTGACCCCTGGCCTTAGTGTCTGTGCGTTGTTGACATGCGAACTGTTTTGCAGTATTACAAGATACTGACTGGAATGTCAGGAGTTTGGTGTCTAATCATAAGTCACACAGAATCCTAAGCGCAAATGTATCGCCAGAAGGTGAATATAGTTTACCTGCAGAAAACCTATCTATCCACCCCTGAAGATCTCAAATTGCGAACTAAGTGGAGGAGTCAATTATTCCTACAACATATTCAGGGTTTGCTCGCGGGGTGGCCATCTGGTTGAGGGCGGGGGTCCCATTTGAAGCACAAGCCACTGAAATTGACACCAATGGGCACTATGTCTTTGTTCATGGGTTATTGGACGGTGAGATGTTGGCTCTGGGTAGTGTATGTGCACCATATACTGAGCAAGATGTCTTCTTACAGCGCATATCATCAGTCCTGGCAGAATGGTCACTTCTCCCTCTATTAAACAAGCCAAGTTTCTCTCTAATTTGGTGCAAACTGGCTCTTGTTAGACATATGGAGAGCCCATAACATGGGCATGTGTGAATACTCCTTTTATTCTCCCCCACACAGCCTACACGTCCATTTATATCATATCCTTTGCCCATCTCACATAGTGAAGTTCACATACGTGACCTATTTGGGTAAAACCTTTTCGGATCATAGCCCACTTGAAATAGTAAGGACATGGGGCAGGTGCCCTACACCGATATCCACATGGTGCATGCAACCAACACTACTTGAAGATGTAATCTTCAGTGAACCCTGGCCTCCACAATTAACCCTTACTTCGCTGATAACGAGGGCACGGCATCCAGGCCACTTGTTGAGTGGGAGGCATTTAAGGTGGTGATTAGGGGAGTGTCCATAGCCACTGCAGTGGGTGCCTGGCAATCAGTACTCCATGACTTACAACACACAGAAGCACAACTGGGGCTCCTTGAACAGCAGACAGCACACAATCCCACACACTTGGATGATTTTCAGGAATCTACGATACAACTCAGTGAGTTATTGGAGCGTCTGAGAATTATAGACCATAAAACATATGTTCAGAAGTTACACTCCGAAGGCGATAGAGTGGGTACATTACTTGCTCGTATGAGGCCGCCGTCATTGTCCCCTACTCTGATCCTCTCCATCATAACACCCTCCAAGGTACAGTGCACCACACAATTGAAGAAAAATGAGGCCTTTTGCTCCTTTTACACTGGGGTAAATGAGGCTAGGCCCTCTCCACCCTCCACAGAGGGAAATATATTCCTGCACGGCTTGAGACTCCCACATGTCTCAGTGGTGTCTCGAACGGCATTGGGAGCCCTGTTGTCACCAGGTGAATTACGCCGGGCAATTGAGGATATGGCACATAACAAAACACCAGGAATAGATGGGCTGGCCATTGCATTTTACTCTCTTTCACCTCCTGTTTGGTCCCACGCCTGGAGAAACTATCCATGGTGTCTCTGGAAGCGGAATCGCTGCCACCAACAACCAGTCAGGCCCTGGTCACCTCCCTGCTTAAACCCAGCGGGGCTCTAGAGGACCTTTCCTCTTATAGACCGCTCTCTCTTTTAACCTCAAAGTATGAAATATTGAGTAAGGTGTTGGCCTGATGACTGCTCCCCTTACTCCCTGGCCTAATTCACATTGACCAATGTGGTTTAGTCCCATGCAGGAGCACCTCTTTAAACATACAACGCCTCTATCAGGTGAGGGAGAAAGCACATGACCCATTTCCCACGCAGGTTACTTCTCATTAGAGACAAGGGTTCTGTCCAATATATGATGGAGATATATGTGATCTAAAAATTGATCTGTTTAAGTTTAAGTATATTAGACGGATAAAGATTAAGAAACATTTTCTGCTTTGTAATGAAACAAATAAATTGCATACACAACCATATCGAACCCAACCTTTAAGTGAAATTACTATTCAAGAAATTTTGGACACAAGACTGTTATTATCATTGACTGAGTGTGAAGATGAGGTTGTGAGCGCTGACATTGTTATGCATGATTTAAATGTGATAAGTGACATGCCTGTCCCAAGCGGCCTCAAAGACAAATCCAAGTGGACACCGACCTTGCATATGGGGAACAACATTGATATCTTCCACAAGCTGGTACTGGTTGACCTAGACAGATATGTGGATAAGACACAGCGACCTGTTAAGGGGTATGACAATCTTTCTCTGGGTGAGAGGAAATCACTAAAGAGCTTAATGAAAGATGAGAGTATTACCATCAGGGAGGCGGACAAAGGGGAGAATATTGTAGTTATGGCAAGCACTGACTATGAAACAGAGATTCTCTCCCAATTAAATGACACTACTTGTTATGAGTCACTTACGGGGAGTCCTATTTGGAAACTCTCAGATCATGTTAACACACACCTCAAACAATGGTATGGTATGGGCCTATTGGACGAGAAGGAGATGAGATGCCTCAGGGTGGATCGTCCTAGATACCCCTGTATATATACACTTCCCAAGGTAAACAAAGAGCTCCCATTTCCACCAGGGAGACCCATCATATCTGGCAATGATGGACCAACAGAAAGGCTGTCAGAATATGTTGACATCTTTTTAAAA